>NC_139383.1:239785000-240385000 GCF_054392235.1 Sus scrofa | reverse complement strand
AATCAATTGTACTTTAATTTCAAAAAGTGGGCCTGGGAGTTCCTGTGGTAGCTCAGTGGTTCACAAATCCAACTAGGAACAATGAGGTTGAGGGTTCAATCCCTGGCCTTGCTCAGTGGGTTAAGGATTCAACGTTGCCGTGAGCTGTGGTGTAGGTTGCAAACGCTGCTCAGATCTGGCGTTGCTATGGCTCTGGGGTAGGCCAGTGGCTACAGCTCCGATTCAGCCCTAGCCTGGGAACCTCCATATGTAGCAAGAGCGGCCCAGGAAATGGCAAAAAGACCAAAAAAAAAAAAAAAAAAAAAAAAAAAAAGTGGACCTGAAAGAGACGAAAGTGATTGACAACTAAATGCAACAAGGGGTTGCAAGGTGGATCCTTTTGCAATAATGGACTCAAGACAATAGATAACACTTGAAGAGTGTCTGGAGTAGACAGTTGTAACAATGTTGATTTGCAGGTCTTAAAAAGTGTATTGTGCTTTTGTATAAAGGTGTCCTTTTACTATTATTTTTTATTATTAATTAATTAATTAATTTATTTATTTATTTATTGGTTTTTTTGCCTTTTCTGGGGCCACTTCCACGGCACATGGAGGTTCCCAGGCTAGGGGTCTAACCCGAGCTGTAGCCGCCGGCCTACGCCAGAGCCAGGGCAATGCGGGATCCGAGCCACGTCTGCAACCTACACCACAGCTCACAGCAACGCTGGATCCCTAACCCACTGAGGGAGGTCGGCGATCGAATCTGCATCCTCATGGTTCCTAGTCGGATTCGTTAACCACTGCGCCACGACGGGAACTCCAAAAATTTTTTTTAAAATAAGAAAAAAAAGAAGAAGAAGAAAAAAAAAAGATGCCCTTGTTTTTAGGAAATACCCACTAACCTATCAGGGCCTATCTGGGATGGAGGAAGTACATCGTGTAGTCAACTTACCATCAAATGGTTCAAGGGAAAAAAATTCTCTGTACTGTTCTTGCAGTTTCTGTGAGTTTAAGAAAATTTAAATAGGGAGTTCCCTTCGTGGCTCAGCAGTTAATGAATCCGACTAGGAACCATGAAGTTGCGGGTTTGATCGCCATCTCCCTCAATGGGTTAGGGATCCAGCATTGCTGTGAGCTGTGGTGTAGGTCACAGACGAGGCTCGGATCCCACATTGCTGTGGCTGTGGCATAGGCTGGTGGCTGCGGCTCTCATTAGACTCCTGGCCTCGGAACCTCCATATGCTGCGGGTGTGGCCCAGAAAATACAAAAAGACTAAAAAAAATAAATAAATAAAATAAAAAATAAAAATATTATTTAAAATAAAATACAGGGAGTTCCTGTCGTGGCTCAGTGGTAACGAACCTGACTAGGATCCATGAGGATGAGGGATTGATCCCTGGCCTAGCTCATTGGGTTAAAGATCTGGCATTGCAGTGAGCTGTGGTGTAGGTCCCAGACATGACTAGGATCTGGCATTGCTGTGGCTGTGGCGTAGGCTGGCGGCTACAGCTCTCATTAGACTCCTGGCCTGGGAACTTCCATATGACACATGTGCAGCCCCAAAAAAGACCAATAAATAAATAAATAAAATTCATTTAAAAACAAAATTAGCTGTCAGTTTTCTAGTTGTTGGGGCTTTTTTGTTTTTTGTTTTTTGACTGTGCCCACATCATGTGGAAGTTCCTGGGCCAGGGATCGAACCTGCACCACAGCAATGGTCCAAACTGCTGCAGTGATAATGCTGGATCCTTAGCCTGCTGCACCACAAGGTAATTCCTTGGGTCTCAGGGTTTTTTTTTTTTGGGGGGGGGCGTTGTTTTGTTTTCTTTTTTGGCCACCCGGTGGCATATAGAATTCCTGGGCCAGAGTTCAGATCTGAGCCACAGTAGTGACTTAGGCCACAGCTGCAGCAATGCTGGATCCTTGAACCCACTGTGCTGGGCTAGGGATTGACCCTACAACCTGGCACTGCAGAGATACCACTGATCCCAATGTGCCACAGCAGGTACTCCTATAGGTGTCAATTTTGAGAAGAACAACAGTAACAGAAAAGAGACAGAAGGGATTACATCACATTAAGAGACGCAATGAGATAATGTAGTAAAATATTAAGTTGTGGGATTCCCACATGGATCCACTTCCAGCAAACACTAAGTCCCCAACTCAGGTGGAAGACAAGGTAAAGCCTTGCCGGTTCCAAACAAGGCAAGCAAGAAGCTTTTCTTATTCTATAACCACAGACAGGCCCCAGAGAGATTATACAAAAGCAAGTTCCAGGAAAAAGAAAGGGTCACATTCTTTACCCCATTATTATCAAGAAGGTGATTTATCTTATTTGTCTTTTATAAATACCACATTTTAATTGGTAAAATTAGTCTCCTCCTTTCATCTAGAGAAAAATGTCATCACAGTGAAAAGGTCTGAGGTAGGGAAAAGTTTCTTCAAGCATGGTTTTGCAAAATAGAGGAAAATTAAAATGGCACCACCTAGACCTAATGACTGTTACATTCGTTGTATGCTCTTTTGAGTCTTTTAATGGGGTTCCTTTTAAACAGCTGTAATCCTAGCATTCAATGGTTTTCTGAGTGTAGCACGGAAGTTACACACAGCCTTTGAAGCTGACCAAATTCTACATGTGGCTTCTGCTGCTCAACCTGACTTTGTGTGTGTTGTTTTCCAAAGTGCTATGAGCCTCAGATTCCTTCTCCTGCAGCAAATAGGGTCAATATTCTCCCTTGTCTTGGGGTTTATGAGAGGATTAAAGATAAAAAATGTACAGCACTTAGTATGGTATATATTGCCCATTTTACATAGTTAGTAAATACCCATTGGTATTATAAGCACTTTTGCATTTTTTTTCAGTTATCATCATAATTACTCTTATTATTGGCTGACCTTAAAGAAATACTCAGGAACTGCTTTGGTAGGTATCTTCTCAGTGGCTTGTGTGGCAGAATCTGCTTGCTGTCCAACAGAACCAGTTTCTTTTTCCTCCTGAGCACACAGCTGAATGATATCTCTTAGACAACCATGAAGTTAGATGCACCAGGTAACTGAGTTCTAACAGTGGGATGTGCATGGAAGCTATGTGTGTCACCAGGGCTACCTGAGACAGCAACACCCCACCTCACTAGTGTGACTTGAGAAGTAACACTTTGAAAATGGCAGAGCCACCATTTGAGGAAGTCCTACAAGTCTGGGTAAAGCAGAACCGTCCCTCAATAACCAGAAAGCACATCTTGAACTGTTAATGAATGAGAAGTGAACTTCTATTGTTTTCGACCTATTATCCATTCTTGTTTATCTTTGTTGTAGGAGCCAGTGATAACTCGAATATGTATTGTTTGGCTATAGTTCCAACAGAAGACATAGAGGAACTCAAAAACTTTTTGAATGCCTTGTCTAAACCCTGGGAAAAGAAACCCAACTTGGTGAGTCAAATATACTCCAATAAAATTTATTTTTAAAAAATTCTGGCTGCACAGTGGAGAATTGACAGAACACTGTAAACCAGTGATAATGGGAAAAATTAAAATCATTATAAAGGGAATAAAAAAAATTCTGGGAAAAGAAAGAATAAAAAAGGCTGTTATCCAGTGGTAGCCTAGAAATTATACACTCTTTCTGAAGCAGGTTTCTGAAGTGGTTTACTTACAAAGTTAAGCTGTATGTAAGTAATTTTTAAAGTTCTTTGTGTAATTTTTTAATAGGTTGGTGGAGGAATGGTGAACTGGTTTTGCCAGAGAATAAGGTCAAATCCTAACTCTGCTGTTATTTAGAGTTGTGGTTTTCTGGTGCCGTCTACCTCATTGAACTCTGGTGAAGAAACAGTGAGGTCAGGGACATAAAATGCATAATAAAGAGCCTGGTCTGGAAGATGGCATAATACATATGTGTTAACTCTTCTTCTTCCTCTTCCTCCTCTTCTCCTTCTTCTTCTTCTTGCCACAAATGGAAATTCCTGGCCCAGGGATTGAATCCAAGCCACAGCTATCACCTACACCACCACTGCAGCAATGCTGTTTCCTTTAACCCACCATGATGGGCCAAGGATCAAACCTGTGCCCAGCTTTTCAAATATCTTGTGCCTCAGGAAGAACAGGCACATTTATATGGGAAAGTTTAAATACTTGGTCAGGTTTTCATCAGGAGGAGGGGGAGGGGGAGGGGAGGGGGAAGAGGAGGAGCAGGAGAAGAAGAAGAAGGGGGAGGAGGAGAAGAAGAAGAGGAGGAGGAGGAAGAAAATGAAAGGGGGAGAAAAGAAGTCTCCTCTGCATTCCTCCACAGGACCTATCATCAGCCTGCCCTTCAACTACAGGTGAATAGAGGTAAAATTTTCTGCATGCATCTCTGGGTGCCCAAATTACTAGATTTCATCTCTAAGAACCAACAAAGAAAAATACCACCCACCCAAAGGGGCCAACACTAAGAGATAAGAAAATCAACGTGAACAGAAGACACACCCAGAGAAAACCAGCACTGCAGGGGGTAGCTAGTACCTTAAATACGAAGAGATCAGAATGCTTAGATTCAAATGTAGCACACAGAGCACTCTGCTCTCTAAGTGTAAGAATTTCAGAACAACAACAAAAAAAATCAGGAAGTGAGTGGAAAGACACTGTTGAGCCCAAATGAGACAAAATGTGAAAACACGCCCGCCCCCACACTGTGACATGCACAACTTCCCTGCCTTGCTATATTACATGTTTCTTTTCTTCTGCTTTCTCTGGCAGAAAAGTGGGTTCCTTATCTTAGGTCAACTCTGTGACTAGATCCTTATTAGCTACCTTCTCATCTACACAAAGGAGTTGCTCTAGCAATCATTTCCTCTTGCTGCTGCAGCATGAGTTTTTATCCCTCCATCACATATGCTGTAATATTTCCCCATCTGTAAAAGAGTCTCCATTCACTCCCTCCTGTCACTGCCCCATTTCTCTGCTGCCCTTCACAGTAAAACTGCTCACTTACCTTTTTTTCTTTGTTCTTTTTGTTTGTTTGTTTTTGTTTGTTTGTTTTTGTTTTGTTTTGTTTGGCTTTTTAGGGCTGCACCTATGGCATATGGAAGTTCCCATGCTAGGGGTCGAATTGGAGCTACAGCTGTCTGACTACACCATAGCCACGGCCATGCCGCATCCTTAACCCACTGAGTGAGGCCAGGGATCGAACACACGTCCTCATGTGTGTGGATTCATTTCTGCTGCACCACAACAGGAACTCCCTCTTTCTTTATTTTTTAAAAAAATTTTCCTTTTTTGGCCACCCCATGGCATAGAGAGTTCTCAGGCCAGGGATTAGATCCAAGCCACAGTTGCGACACATGCCTCAGATATGGCATCACCACATCCTTAACCCAATGTGCTGGGCCAGATATTGAATCCAAGTTCCAGTGCTCCAGAGACACCACCAATCTCTTTGTGCTACAGGGAGAACTCCAAACTGCTCACTTTTCTATACAAATAATCCAAAAGAAATCCCAGAGAACCGTAGTATGTCTCAGACTTGGTTCTATGAAGTGTGTTTGCAGGTGTCTTCAATTACTGATTTATTAAAGTTGTTTTTTTTTTTAAATATCGGGTGTTAAATTTAACTCAGCAGAAGTTACCTACCAGAGTGAGACTAGGTTTTGGTGTTAAGAAATATAACAAAAAATTTATATGAAATGCCAAAAATAATAATAGGAAAAAAAATTGTATCCCTTATTCACTTCTCTCTTGAACCTATTTCAATCAGGCTTTCATCACCACCTCTGCAGCCAAACAGTTTTCATCAGCTCCACCAATTACTTCCATATCGTCAAATCCAATTTAACTGGCTCCCCCTTCTCAGCTGCCTCTGGCCAAACTGATCACTCCCTCTCTCCTGAGGTACAGCTTTCCCTGAGCTTTAGATTATTCATTTCTCTTAGTTTTCCTCCTATCCTCTTAGCCTCCTTTGTTTTTTCATCCTCATTTTCTAACCTCAAATCTCTTCCTTCTATACAACACTCATTCCTCAGGTAACCTCACTGAGGATAGTGACCTTTTTATTTTGTTTTATTGAGGTATAATTGACAAAGTTATAAAACTGAGAAATATTTAAAGGGAACATCATGGTGATTTGATTGACATGTACATGAAGAAAAGATTCCCTCCACTGAGTTCATTAACACACCCATCACCTCATGTATCTACTTGTGTGTGTGTGAAAACATTTAACTTCTACTCTCTTAGCAAATTTCACATATATAATACAATACAGTGTTACTAACGACAGTTACCATATCACACACTAAATCCTTAGAACTTAAAGAGTAGAGTTTTTTTCGGTTTTTATTAACCACAACTGAGGCATGTGGAAGTTCCCAGGCCAGGGACTGAACCCATGCCACAGCAAGGACCTGAGCCACCCTGACAATACTGTATCCTTAACCCACTATGTCACAGCAGGAACTCCTTTTGGGAGGGGGGGCTTACTCATAACTACGCTTTCTACACTTTTACCAACCTCTTCCTATTTCCTCTGCTCCCAAGCCCCTAGTAACTAGTTCTCTACTTTCTTCTTCTATGAGTTATATATATATATATATATTTAGCTTCCACATGTAAGTGATACCACATAGCATTTGTCTTTCACAGGCTTATTTCATTTAGAATAATGCCCTCTAGGTTCATCTCTGTTGCCACAAGTGACAGAGTTTTCATCTTTTTTAAGGCTAAATAACATTCCATCATGTACATATAAAACATTTTATTACAGGATCACAATTTGAAATGACATCTATCTGCTGATGATTTCCAAATTTTTATCTCCAGCAAATATTCTTTCTTTAATTCCAATAGAGAGACCCAACTGCTCACTCAATACTCCCATCAGAATATCTAACAGAAAACAAGAGACATAAAGAAAAACAAAGAAGGACACTACTTAATGATTAAGGGATCCATCCAAGGAGAGGATGTTACTATCATCAACATATATGCCCCAAATATAGGCGCACCCAGATACATACATCAAATATTAACAGACATAAAGGGAGATATTGATGAGAATACAATCATAGTAGGAGACCTTAATAGCCCCCTCACATCAATGGACAGATCCTCTAGACAGAAAACCAATAAAGCAACAGAGATCCTAAAGGAAACAATAGAAAAGTTAGACTTAATTGATATCTTCAGGACACTACATCCAAAAAAAGCAGAATACACATTCTTCTCAAATGCTCATGGAACATTCTCAAGAATCGACCACATATTGGGACACAAAGCGAATCTCAATAAATTTAGGAGCATAGAAATTATCTCAAGTATCTTCTCTGACCACAATGCCATGAAATTAGAAATCAACCATGGGAAAAGGAAAGAGAAAAAACCTACTACATGGAGACTAAACAACATGCTACTAAAAAACCAATGGGTCAATGAGGAAATCAAGAAGGAAATTAAAAACTACCTTGAAACACATGATAATGAAGACACAACCTCTCAAAATCTATGGGATGCTGCGAAAGCAGTGCTCAGAGGGAAATTTATAGCAATCCAGGCCTTTCTCAAAAAAGAAGAAAGATCCCAAATTGACAACTTAACCCTCCACCTAAATGAATTAGAAAAAGAAGAACAAAAAAGTCCTAAAGTCAGCAGAAGGAAGGAAATTATAAAGATCAAAGAAGAAATCAATAAAATAGAGACTCAAAAAACAATAGAGAAAATTAATAAAGCCAAGAGCTGGTTCTTTGAAAAGGTGAACAAAATTGACAAACCCCTGGCCAGACTCACTAAAAAGAGGAGAGAAAGAACCCAAATAACCAAAATTATAAATGAAAAAGGAGAAATCACAATGGATACAGCAGAAATACAAAAAACCATAAGAGAATACTATGAACAACTATACGGCAACAAGTTTGACAATCTGGAAGAAATGGACAATTTTCTAGAATCTTACAGCCTGCCAAAACTGAATCAAGCAGAAACAGACCAACTGAACAGACTGATCACTAGAAATGAAATTGATGAGGTCATAAAATCACTCCCTACAAATAAAAGTCCAGGACCAGATGGCTTCACAGGTGAATTCTATCAAACATATAAACAGGAATTGGTGCCCATCCTCCTCAAACTCTTTCAAAAGGTTGAAGAAGAAGGAATACTCCCAAAGACATTCTATGAGGCCAACATCACCCTCATTCCAAAACCAGACAGAGATACCACCAAAAAAGAAAACTATCGGCCAATATCATTGATGAATATAGATGCAAAAATTCTCAACAAAATCTTAGCCAACCGAATCCAACAACATACCAAAAAAATTATACACCATGACCAGGTTGGGTTCATCCCAGGTTCACAAGGATGGTTCAAAATACGCAAATCAATCAGCATCATACACCACATTAACAAAAAAAAAGGCCAAAAATCATATGATCATCTCAATAGACGCAGAAAAAGCATTGGACAAAGTCCAACATCCATTCATGATCAAGACCCTCGCCAAAGTGGGTATAGAGGGAACATTCCTGAATATAATCAAAGACATTTATGATAAACCCACAGCAAATATAATCCTCAATGGGGAAAAACTGAAAGCCTTCTCACTCAAATCTGGAACAAGACAGGGATGCCCACTCTCACCACTGCTCTTCAACATAGTTTTGGAAGTCCTAGCCACAGCAATTAGACAAACAAAAGAAATAAAAGGCATCCATATAGGAAGAGAAGAGATCAAACTGTCACTGTATGCAGATGACATGATACTATACATAGACAACCCTAAGGACTCAACCCCAAAACTACTTGAACTGATTAATAAATTCAGCAAAGTAGCAGGATATAAGATTAACATTCAGAAGTCAGTTGCATTTCTGTATACCAGCAATGAAACATTAGAAAAGGAATACAAAAATATGATACCTTTTAAAATTGCACCTCACAAAATCAAATACCTCGGAATACACCTGACCAAGGAGGTAAAGGACCTATATGCCGAGAACTATAAAACTTTAATCAAAGAAATCAAAGAAGATGTAAAGAAATGGAAAGATATTCCATGTTCCTGGATTGGGAAAATCAATATTGTAAAAATGGCCATACTACCCAAAGCAATCTACAGATTCAATGCAATCCCTATCAAATTACCCATGACATTTTTCACAGAACTAGAACGAACAATCCAAACATTTATATGGAACAACAAAGACCCAGAATCGCCAAAGCAATCCTGAGAAACAAAAACCAAGCAGGAGGCATAACTCTCCCAGACTTCAAGAAATACTACAAAATAAAAAAAAAAAAAAAAAAAAAAAAGAAATACTACAAAGCCACAGTCATCAAAACAGTGTGGTACTGGTATCAAAACAGACAGACAGACCAATGGAACAGAATAGAGAATCGGGAAATAAACCCTGACACCTATGGTCAATTAATCTTTGACAAGGGAGGCAAGAACATAAAATGGGAAAAAGAAAGTCTATTCAGCAAGCATTCCTGGGAAACTTGGACAGCTGCATGCAAAGCAATGAAACTAGAACACACCCTCACACCATGCACAAAAATAAACTCCAAATGGCTGAAAGACTTAAATATACGACAGGACACCATCAAACTCCTAGAAGAAAACATAGGCAAAACACTCTCTGACATCAACATCATGAATATTTTCTCAGGTCCGTCTCCCAAAGCAATAGAAATGAGAGCAAAAATAAACCCGTGGGACCTCATCAAACTGAAAAGCTTTTGCACAGCAAAGGAAACCCAAAAGAAAACAAAAAGACAACTTACAGAATGGGAGAAAAGAGTTGCAAATGATGCAACGGACAAGGGCTTAATCTCTAGAATATATAAACAACTTATACAACCCAACAGCAAAAAAGCCAATCAATCAATGGAAAAATGGGCAAAAGACCTGAATAGACATTTCTCCAAAGAAGATATACAGATGGCCAACAAACACATGAAAAAATGCTCAACATCGCTGATTATAAGAGAAATGCAAATCAAAACTACCATGAGATACCACCTCACACCAGTCAGAATGGCCATCATTAATAAATCCACAAATAACAAGTGCTGGAGGGGCTGTGGAGAAAAGGGAACCCTCCTGCACTGCTGGTGGGAATGTAAACTGGTACAGCCACTACGGAGAACAGTTTGGAGATACCTTAGAAATCTGTACATAGAACTTCCATATGACCCCGCAATCCCACTCTTGGGCATCTATCCGGACAAAACTCTACTTAAAAGAGACACATGCACCCGCATGTTCATTGCAGCACTGTTCACAATAGCCAGGACATGGAAACAACGCAAATGTCCATCGACAGATGATTGGATTCGGAAGCGGTGGTATATATACACAATGGAATACTACTCAGCCATAAAAAAAGAATGACATAATGCCATTTGCAGCAACATGGATGGAACTAGAGAATCTCATATTGAGTGAAATGAGCCAGGAAGACAAAGACAAATACCATATGATATCACTTATAACTGGAATCTAATATCCAGCACAAATGAACATCTCCTCAGAAAAGAAAATCATGGACTGGGAGAAGAGACTTGTGGCTTCCTGATGGGAGGGGGAGGGAGTGGGAAGGATCGGGAGCTTGGGCTTATCAGACACAACTTAGAATAGATTTACAAGGAGATCCTGCTGAATAGCATTGAGAACTTTGTCTAGATACTCATGTTGCAACAGAAGAAAGGGTGGGGGAAAAAATGTAATTGTAATGTATACATGTAAGGATAACCTGATCCCCTTGCTGTACAGTGGGAAAATAAAAAAATTATAAAAAAAAAGAATATCTAACAGAAATTTCACATTTACCACATTAAAAACAGAACCCTTCATGTTCCTCGTCAAGCTATTTCCCCTGCAGTCATTTTAAACTCAGTAAATTATTCCATTCTTCCAGTTTCTCTGAACAATAACCTTAGTTTTTCTTGATTCCCCTCTTTCTCTCTTTACCATATTCAATCTAAGGGCAAATACTCTTCATTCTACCTGATCACTTACAATCCTTCATTATCACCTTAGCCCCCATGCCTTCATAGCTCACTGGGTTATGGCAACAGATCCTTAACTAGACTGCTCACTTCTATCCTCACTTCCTTAGAGTCTATGCCACAAAAACCTAGATTAATCCTTTCAAAATGTAATTCAGAATGTCAGGACTTTTCTTTCTCTCACTCAAAACATCTGATTGCCATTCTACATTAATATCATAAAGTCTATGTCTGGTCACTTATGATGGAGCATGATAATGTGAGAAAAAAGAATGTCTATAACTGGGTCACCATGCTGTATAGTAGAAAAGTGACAGAACACTGTAAACCAGCTATAATGGAAAAAAATTAAAATCATTATATATTTTAAAAAAAAGATCATAAAGTACTTTTTTTCCAGCTCCTGCTGCACCATAAAGAATGTATTCCTCTGGTGAACATCATGAACCATGACCCACATGGAGCTGTTTGCTGATGTGATGTGATCATTGCTGTACTGATGTGATCACTGATGAAAAAAGAAATCCAGAAAATGCGGAAGCCATAGATTCAAATAACCAACACAAACATATAACAATAAATAGCTACAATAGAAAGACAAATAACCCAATTACAAAAATAGATGTGCCACTTGAATAAACTTTTTTTCCAAAGACAGACAAATTGCCAATACACAGATGAAGAGATGCTCAACATCAGGAGTCACTAGGGAAATGGAATAGTGTGAGAAAAGTAAAATATTTAGCTATATTCCAAGTCTTAAATTCTAAGAATAACAGCAAGATCTTACATATTTCCAGACAGAATGATTAAGTTACGTACAATGGGAGAATAATCAGATGGGCATCACATCAGACCACAACACTGGAAGCCAGAAAACAGTGAAATAGCATTACAAAGGACTGAGAGAAATTCTATACCCAGGCATTATTTCATTAGTTGGTGAGAGTGAGAGAAAATATAAATGAGGAAGGATAGGCAAGCTTTCAGAGAGTATGTCAACATATCTGTGATATACTCTATTGGAGGAAAATACTCAGAAAGACCAAACTTTTAAAAAAAAATCAGAATATTAATCTCAACATGGGAAAAGATGAAAAAAGAGCGACTGGTAAGCAATGAATCTTTATACATGTATACAGAACACAGAAAGATTCTGACTGGAGGTAGGTAAGTCTAAGTGAGAGCCCTTGAAATGAAAGATTTATAAGAATAATTCAATGACAATCCAGAGTTATAATATAAAATTAGATGAGAAAGATCTAGGTGTTTAAAGTTGGATGAGAAAGAGGAAGGAAATACAAATGTTTGAAAACTCACCAGGCATGAATTTCTAGCTCAGTTTTATCTAACATTTACTTTTATTTAAACTACTCTAAGCCATAGAAAAGGATAAAAAGACTCCAATTCATTTTATAAAGTCAAAATAAACTTAAAGCTGATAAAGATTAGACAAAATTGAAAATTATGGGCAACTTTAAGTGAAGACTCAAGAACTCCAAATAAAACATTAACAAGCAGAATCCAGTCATATATCAAAACAAAAACAGCAGAAAAAAAGAGATCATGACTTCCTTCCTTGACGATTCAAGGCTGGTTCAGTACCAGGAAGTCTAAATGCAATCTATTACAGCAGTCCTTTAAAGGAGAAAAACCATATGATCATCTCTTTAGGTGTTTAAAATGTATTTAGTAAAATGGCAGGCATTCTTAATGAGTACAATAAGAATTTAAGAAATGAGTTAATATAATAAAAGCTATTTACCAAATTAATGGCACATAATATTCCAAAGTACAAAATGCTAAAACCATTTTAAGTAAGTAGAAATATATAGTGATGCTCACAATCATCATTATAAATAATATTGACTTGGAAGATATCCCAACTCATTAGCACAACAAAATTAAATAACCGACCTGACATTGGAAAGTAAGAATAAAATTCCTTGCTTTTGCTGATGATATGATTGTTTTACTTAAGAAAAGAATAAAGAAAACAACAAAACCCAAGAAACTCAAGTACGGTTAATAAGAGAATTTGGTAACACAACTGAACAAGAATACTTAAAAATTTATTTAAAAAAATATTTGAAAAAGCTTTTTCTGTATCCTAACAACAATTATATAGAAGTGGAAATGTGAAAAAAATATTTCACTCACAATATTAGCAAAATATAAAATATTCCAGAATATGTTTGGCAAAAAAGAAATAAATTTCACACACAAAAAAATATATATGTGTAATTTTATTGATGAAAATAAAACAAGACCTAAACAAATAGAGAGACTACATTCTTGAATGGGAAAACTCAGAGAAATGTCAGTTTTCACAAAATAAATGTATAAATTTAATGTGATTTCTATTGCAACACTGTATTAGTTTCCTATTGCTGCTCTAACAAAGTACCACAAATTTAGCAGCTTAAAACAACACGAAATTATTGTGTTACAGTTCTGAAGGTCAAAAGTGCAAAATCAGTTTCACTGGGCTAATATGAAGGTGTTGGTGGGGCTCATTCTATCTGGAGGCTTTGAGAAAAGAATCCATTTGCTTGTTTTTTTTCAGCTTCTCGTGGCCACCTACATTCCTTAGCTTGCGGCACTTTCCTCCATCTTCAAAACACATAATCCCCATCTCTGCTTCTGTCATCATACTGCCTTCTCTTCTGACTCTGACTCCTACTGCTTGTCCCTCATAAGAATTTCTGTGATGACATTAGGCCCAGGGGCTAATTCAGGGCTGTCTCCTGAATCAGTTAGTCAATATCATGAACTTAATCACATCCACAAAATCCCTTTTACCAAGTAAAGTAACACTCACCAGTTCCAGGAATTAAGAGGTGGACATACATGGAGGAAGAAAAGGCATTATTCAGTCCATCACAAACATGAACAGAATCCTTAAAACTGTTATGGAAGAATAAATGCTCAAGAAAAGCCAAGAATGTATGAAGAAGAATAGTAAAAAGGTATTCTAATAAAATCAATATAGTATTATAGAGAAATAAAAAGATTGGTGGAACAGAATAGGCAATCCAGAAAGGTATCTAAATATATATGTAAATTTAACACTTGACACAAGTGCTATTACAGCTCAAGGAGATAAGAATAAGTTATTTAATAAGTGATGCTAGCACGACTATTAAGTCCCCTCAAAAAAAGAGTAGATTTGGATCTCAGAAAATACAAAATGGTGTGAACTGCATCAAGAAGAAAGACTTAAATGTAAACTAAAATGAAAAAATAAGGTAAGAAAATGTAGAGCAAGATGTACAATGGAGAGATGAGGGATATCTTCTTAACTGGGACTGGAATCCCAAGAGCTATTTTTTAAAGAGACAGACATACTTACACACAAAGAAATAAAAAACTTCTATCTGGAAAATGTGCCTGGTAAAAATCAAGTGAGAAAAAAATATGGTTCCCAAAACTGTGATGCCAAAGCCAAGTATTTGTGTCTCTAATATACAAAGGCCTCTTGCAAATGGACAGGAATGAGACAAACAACCCCTTAAAACCAGCATGCAACTGCCTGCCTGTCAGTTGCTCCATTTTCCCATCTTCCTTGCTCTAAGGGAGGTTGGCACAGCATTGGGAAGAATTTTCAGAGCTCTAAAACACTATTATTTTTAAAATATTGCAGCAGAACCAAGTGAGTGACGATAGCTGGTGACTAATATGAAAGTGGTTATCTGTTCTTGCCAGTGAGAGAATCGAATATTTTTTCACTTCTGTCTGACGCTGTCTACACTGGGAGAAGAATGTCCTTATTCATTTGGTTTCTTTCTTTCTCTTTCTCTCTACTAGAGATCACTTAGAAGTTTCCATGATGAGCTAAGTTTGGGGGTTATTTTTTACCAGACCTAATGTTATTTTGCTTTGTAGTGTGATTCTCCCATCTGATTTTCAGATTTTAAGGTGGGGTATTTGGTTTGTTGCAGTATGTCAACTTTTCTCCTCTTCCTTTCTTCAGTAAGCCTATGCTAAATTTGAAAAGAAAAAAATAACAACCCAGAGTTGGCCAAATGGGAGGAAAATAGAACCTCATCTTGTGCCTAAGACTGTATACTCACTTACTTGTTACACCCATAAACGAACTTTCTATTTTAATTCAAACTCTTTCTGCCTCTGCTAAAACATCAATCTGGACTGAAGACAATGTGGTTGCAGACAAACTTCTATTGAAATCCAAATCTAGAATCTACAGAAATTCTCAATGACATTTGTGGTAAGGGTCAGAAAGAGACAAAAATATTCTTCAGGGAAACAATAGGATGTGAGGAAATATATGACGGAGTTAAGAATATCAGCCCTAGAGCCACCCAGGCTTCCTTTGAATTCCTTATCAAGCCTTTTATCCTAAGTTTCTATTTCCCCATCTGTGAAATGGGAAGGAAAAGAGCATTTGCCTCTTTGGGCTGTTTTGGAGATTAAATAAAAGATTGAAATGAAATAATGCACATAATTTAGCCAAAAGCCTAGCATATAGTAAGAGCTTAAGTGTTCCTCATTATTATTTTGTTCCTATGGACAGCCATTAGCCCTAGATTAGGAGGGGGCTGTGTTTCCATCTTTCTTCTAGGAGGTCACTGGCCTTTGCTAGACAAGGCAGAGACTAAGCAGCAGAAATTTTCCAGCTCTGTTCCTCAGAGCCTTGAAATTGCACAGGGGGTCTTTGTGGGCTGCAGAGGCATCAGTGACAGGCTGTGATGGGGGTGGGTGGGTGTGGGGAAACCCCCACTCCAGCTTTGTTTTTCCTGTTTGATAAAAAAGGTACCTGCCTAAGCTTTCACTTCAAAAACCACCAATCCCTATAATCTGCAAGGTTATTACAATTCTCTTATTCAGCGGGCATTCCTCCTTTCTAAAATGACTTTTCCCAACTTTTCAGTACTCCTTTTCTTCATCACCCATCCATAGCCACCTGATGCCTCCTGAGGGAAAGAAAACATTCAAGAAGCCCCGTGTGTTTTAGTCTGGGTTGCTTTAAGGTATTATGCCTTCCAGGAGGTTCCTGCATTTTTCAAAGAGTCCAAACAGGAAGAGAACAAAGACTGCTTTTCTCTTTGTAGAAATACTGGCACTGTAGGAAGACACTTGCGGGGGTGAGGGGTGAGGTGGGGGTGGGGAGGGGAGGCAGGTTTTGTAGAACTGCTAAAATGGCAGTTCCAACCATGACATAATGCTGGCACTTTGTGAAGAGTCCACATTGACATGACAACCTCATCTCCCTTTTCTCAGCTGATGAACACAAGCTTCCTGGAGATGAAATGCTACTTTTTTTTCCCCCATCTACGTTTCCCAGATGAGGAGATGGAGGCACTGGGTGGCTCAGGGACTTGCCTCAGTTGGCAATTAGGCCCTGGCTCTGAGTCCTGGGCTCCTTCCCCAGGCTGTTCTGTCGCCTCTGCCCAACAGGGGAGCCAGGCCCACCCTCTTGAACACGGCACGTTTGCAGAAATGGCACAAGCCAGTCGGCTGGTTTTTCTGACGCTTCCTCCATGGAATAAAGGAAAGGCTGTAGCAGGCCTGTCAACTCTCAATGAGCTCTTTGTGCAAATAAATTCCAGAGTTTTTATGAACGATGATGGCAGAGAGGGTTGCTTTTCCCCTAAGTCGTCAGAAAGCTGATGTTTCAGCTGTGCTTGGCTTTCCTCCAGAAAACTCTTGGCCATATGCAGGCTCCTGGATCAGTGAACTTAGGAGACTGGATAAAAGGAGATAGAAAAAGTTTAGGGCAAACCAAGAAGTCCTCATCTTTAATGAGAAAAATTTTCTTTCCCTGTCAAAATTTTTAAAATTTCAAAAAAGTAAACATGAAAGGGATTAAATCACTGGGGGGGGGGGAATTGCCTTTTTCTATTGTCTTTACACAGCGTACAGTTGTCTGATTTGTACTTAGACGCTCATATCAGAACTTGCTGGTGGGAAGGCAGATGTGTAAAAAGATCTCAATACATATTTGTTGAATGAGGAAATGAGTGAATATGTCATTTAATTTGGGGGCCAAGAAATTATGATAGCAAACAATACGATAACCTCCTCTGGGACTATCTTTGATTATAACTGACTCCTTGGAAACACCAGCAAATATCTCTGAAGTTATTACCTCCAGGGAGATCGTCACCTTGACTGAGTCTCAGCAGCATCTCTTGGGTAGGGGAGAGCCTAGTTCAGGTATTTCTGACATTTAAGGTCTGGTTGCAGGCAGGTCTTGCAATGCAGATTGTGCATAATAGTTTAGGATTGGTAGACACAGCAAGGTGAGCATTTTGCAGTAAGTTTTGAAGAGTCTTAGAGACAAAACTGTCATCTGATGCTATCCAATGACAAGTTGAACAGTCCGATGTTCACTGAATTGGGGTTTTCCAAAGGGATTGCCAACTTTTTACTATCTTGAGCAAGAATTTCCTGGAATAGAAACGTCATGGTGATAGAGAGAGTGGAATAGCGAGGTCATGTTAATGACGATAGCAGAACAGTAGAGTCAGGTTCCTCTAGTCCAGACTCTGCAAACCACAGCCCAAAGGCCAAATCTGGCCTGTGGCCTGGTTTTGCAAACAATGTTTTATTGGAACATGGCCACATTCACTCCTTTAAGTATTGTCTGTGGCTGTTTTCATATTACGAATGCAGTTAAAATACTGGGATGCAGACTCTATGGTCACAAAGTTTAAAAGAGTCTAAGTTCTTTACAGAAAAAGTTCATTACCCCTGAAACAGATGGTAACCTGTGTGGGAAGTAGATGGCTTCATTTCTCATCATACCTATTCATTCAAGTACTTATGAAGCACCTACTCTATGCAAGCCACCTTCATGAGTGCTAGAAATATAGCACTCAGCAAGACAAAATGCCCACTTTCTTGGAAACAGATCGATAAATAAGATAAATCAGGTAGTGATAAGTGCTCTAAAGAAAAATTCAGCATGGAAAGATGGAAGGTGTATGGTCTGTAAGGGTGAAAGGGACTCTTTGCAATGTGGTAGTCAAGGAAGGCTTCTCTTAAAAGATAACATGTGAGTAAGACTCTAAATGAGGTGGACTAACTGTGTGAAGATATGGGGTAAGGCTCTGGGGAGAGATTTCCAGGCAGAGGGCATGGAAATGCAAATATCTGAACTGGAACAAGCTTGATGTGTTCCTAAGAACAAGCAGACCAGTGTAGCTAAAGCAGGTAAGCAAAAGGCAGGAGAGAGAAGAGTTAAAACTAGAGAGGTGGCAAGGGCTAGATGGTGAGGCAGAGCCTCATGGGAGAGGTGGTACAGTTTGAATTTTATTCCAAAGATGATAAAAAGCTAGTTGGGGATTTTTAAAAAACAAGGGAGGGACAGGATATGATTTTTATTGTAAATATTTACTCTGGGAGTTCCCATTGTGGCGCCACAGTTTACGAACCCGATTAGTACCCATGAGGATGAGGGTTCAATCCCTGGCCTTGCCCAGTGGGTTAAGCATCTGGCATTGCCATGAGCTGTGGTGTGGGTCACAGACGCGGCTCAGATCTGGCATTGCAGTGGCTGTGGCTGTGGCCAGCAGCTGCAGCTCCAATGATTTGACCTCCTAGCTTGGGAACTTCCATATGCCTCATGTGCAGCCCTGAAAAACAAACAAAGATTTACTCTGGCTGCCACGTAGAGAACTGACTGCCAACAGATAAAAGTGGAGGCAGGGACACCACCAGAGGAGAGAAATCACACTTTTGTTACAGGGCAGGGATCAGAGGTGGACGCACACCAGTGTGATCTGGGAGGAATTTTAAAGGATAGCTAACAAGCCCTGCTGATGAGCTGAACGTGAAGTATCAGAGAAAGAAAGAGGCAACAATGGTTCTAAGGGTTTAGAATTGAGTGACTGGGTGAATGACGATGCCATGGACTGAGAGGGTGGAGGACTTACAGGTAAGCAGGAATCAGAAATTCTGTTTCATTCTTGTTAGATTTCACATGGCTAGTATACATCCAAATGAAGATGGCAAGTTGACTGCTGGATATGAATATGTGCAAATGCGACAGACCGGGCATAAGATCTAAGTTGGGATTCATCAGCCTGTGGATGGTATTTAAAGACACAGATTTAGTGAGATTACCTAGGAGATAATTACCAAAAAAAAATAAAAAATAAAAAGTCTGATTGCTAAATCCCAGAGCCATTGGTGAGCTGGAAGTGGCTCTAGCCTGAGGGTGAGAGCTGGCTAAGTACATCTCTTCCCAGCTCCCCATACAGTAACATGATGCTAATAGCTTGAAATCAGCCATGGTGGAAATATTTGCATGATGAAAACCGGCAAACACCACACATCAGGACTTTTTTCTCCCATAGAGTTGGATGTTAAACTTAGAAGCACGGCACTGTCTGGGAGCCTGACTTCTAGAGGCCGGGAAAGGCAGGAAGAGACAGTGTAAAAGATAGAGAAGGACTGGAACATGAATGAGATGCAAGGAAGACCAAGAATGTGGTGTCTCTGGTCATGGTTATCATGCTGTTCCATGTCTTGCCCAAAAGTCAAGAAATTACTGGACTTCTCATGTGGTTCACAACAAAAGTCAAGAGATGACTATATAATATTTTTCTTCTTTCCCTTTACAAAAGCTTGCAGCACTTGGAGTTGCTAGAACATATCAATACCGAATATAAATCTTTTTGTTTAACTCTTCAATCTATTCTTCACCCAATGAGTTTAACTCCTACAAACCTGAGCTGCTCTAAGAAGCAATTATATGAAAAAAATATTTCCATGAATTTTAATGGGAAATTTTATGTTCTAGCTCAACCCAAGCAAGATACCCAAGTGATTTCCACAAACAGAAAAATAAATCATGAGAAGAAACAGTAGATGAGGACCTGCTGTATAGCACAGTGAATTCTACCTAATATTCTGTGATGGTCTACATGGGAAAAGAATCTGAAAAAGAATGGATGTGTGTACATGTATAACCGAACCACTTTGTTGTACAGCAGAAATTATCACAACATTGTAAATCAACTATACCTCAATAAAACTTAAAAAGTGAAAAAAATAAAGTGAAAGTAAATAGAGATTAAAAATGTGAATTAGTGAAAGTTTAGTCACTGATGGAGGAAAAACAGTCTTGCTAATAGGTGCTGGGTGGTAGAAGGTAAATGAGAAATTATCCTTTGGGGTATGTATCCCTTTTTAATCATTTTTCCACACTTTTTTCAAATTCTATAGCTCAGAGTTATCTTATACTCAAAATGCACTTAAGATTATACCACACTGGAGTTCCCGTCATGGCTCAGTGGTGAATGAATCCGACTAGGCCAGGTTCAATCCCTGGCCTTGTTCAGTGGGTTAAGGATCCGGCGTTGCCATGAGCTGTGGTGTAGGTTACAGATGCGGCTCGGATCCTGCATTGCTGTGGTTCTGGCGTAGGCCAGCAGCTGTAGCTCCGATTCAACACCTAGCCTGCGAACTCCATATGCCGAGAAAGTGGCGCTAGAAAAGGCAAAAAGACGGAAAAAAAAAAAAAAAGATTATAGCACAGAAAAATACATTTAGAACTAAAGAAAAGCTAAACACGGAAGTTTCCTTGTAGCACAAGGGGTAAAGCATCCCGTATTGCTGCACTTGTGGCATGGGTTTAATCCCTGGCTGGTGAATTTCTACATGCCACCTTCAGGGGAAGGAAGGAAGGGAGGGAAGGAGGAAGAAAGGAAGGGAAGGAAGAAAGGTTAAACAGAAGATTGCTTTGAAACATATGGTAACAATATACATACAAAACAGGACTTAAGTCCTAGAAGAAGCTACCCATTCATCCTTCTTCCCTGGACTCACGTACTCAAAGCAGAACATCTAGGTTCATCAAAATATGGTGCCCAATAATGTCCTCTGACAGAAACTGTTGTGTAACATGAATTGGTGCATGAGTCTTTGCCCAAAATCATAATGTGAAAATAGCAATTCTTAGAAAATTATAGGTATTGTGTTTGGGGGTAAAAACTTGCCATATCAAAAAAAAAAAAAAAAAAAAAAAAAAAAAAAAAAAAAAAAAGAGTGAGACTTACACAGAAAGCAGTAAAACTTTTCAATACCACTGCTGAAAAAGTCACAGATGGGACAGTGGTTATGGAAGGCAATCCTGTTTTCGATTTTGCTGTTCAAGGAGATAGTTTTCTCTGTTATACAGAAAGCAGCAGCACCTGTCCATTCGGTAGGTTAGTAAGTTCTGCTTCTGAAAGACTTCAGCCTCACAGAACACCTGTTAGAATTATCATCATTATTATAACTGTTTATTTAGAACTTCATGTATATCAAGCAAGGTAAAGATCATCGTCCATTATACAGAAGAAGCTGAGTACCAGAGGAAAATAAGTAATGCAAGAGGGGTGATGAAAACAACGGGTGTCTTCTGAGCAACCAAAATTAGAAGGACAATTATTTTAAATAATTTAATTATGCCCCTACAAAACTTGGTCATACGCTTCTTGTTATCCTACACATTGCTTCAGTAGCAGGGAAACAATACAGCAGAACGTATATTTAGTAATGATAACTCTTAAAAATAGGAAGTTACAGTGAAGGTGCATTATTAGTAAACACCATCTAGAAGCTACACAAACATGACAACAGCAGTTGGAGAGCACCATTTATACAATTTTTCTGGAGCACCAAATTGGCAGTTATGGGTTCCGCTCAAGGCTGCCAAGGGACTTATTCTACAACACAAAACCGGTGTTGATAAAGTTGAAATTCAAACGTAGATCTCTGTGGCACCAAAGCTTATTTACTTTCCATCCCAACAGGCAGCTTCTTGCTTTTTTTATACAACCCACAACCAGATCTTTGATTCTCCCTTTATAGCAGTGACGGCATTGCCCAAGGCAGAATCCCCAGCCTTTTTGCACTCTGGCACGTTCTTCTCGGCCACATTTTCTCTTCCTCTTCACCTTCATGTTTTGCCTTACAAAAAGCTCAGCCAATTCCCAGAAATTTCCTCATTCCATCCCATGGAATTCTAAACCAAGAACTATAAAGTTACCTGACTGGGCTCAGAAGTCTTGAACAGCAAGTAGACACTGGTTCTTTGCTTTCCCCAACCCTGTCATCAACAACACAAATAACACTGCCTCTTTCAACCACAAAGATTACTGTTACTATTGTGACATCTGCTCACTCGGGGCTCAATATTCAGCTTTGACAAAAGAATAATTCAGTCCATCTCAATGTTAATGTCTTCATTTGCACTGTGTGATTTGCCCTGGTCCTCCCAGTCCCTAGTTCTCAGCAAGTTGAGAGGATGGCTAACAAACAGCAGTTGCATAAGATAAAGGAAATCTGCATGTTCATGCAGTTTCAAAAGTTTGTGTCATCCTGTGGGCTCCCCAGTTTTGAGACTGAGTCTTCATTTTCTTCTAGCCTCTCTCACCACTAGTTTATTTCCCTGGGCTGCAATGCACAATTAATTTACTGTTTTCTCTGCAATGGAAGACAAAAAAAGGTAGCAATCCAAGGCTTTCCAGCAAGGAATACCCAGAAGATGTCCAAGACAAAATTAAAGCCAGAGCTAGCAGGTGCAAGCTGATGTCCATTGGCCTCAACTGCCGCACCCTTTGGAAGAGGAACCCATATGATGGAGATTTTGGCACAAAAACCAATATGCTAAAAGGACAGAATTTCTATCCTGTGATGATGCTATGGAATGTGGTGGAAACAGAGTAAGAGAAGAGATGGCAAAATGTAAAAGACATTTTAACCCTATCTTTTTCACTTTAATACATTCTTTCATTTATTCACATTCACTCAATAAATTTTTATCCAGGACCTACTATATGCCAAGCATTGTTCTAAATATCGAAGATAAAATTTCTCTGTTCTCAAGAAGGCTAAGATGAGGAATATACTTGATGAGAGATGTTGGTCAATTTACTGAAACTTTTTTTTTTGGCCACACCCACAGCATATGGACATCCCTGGGCCAGAGATCAAACCTACAGCACAACAGTGACCCTAGCCACTGCAGTGACAACACCAGATCCTTAACCCACTAAGCCACAAGTGAACTCCTTAAACGCTTTATTTTTGTTTGTTTGTTTGCTTTGTTTTTTCTAGGGCCACACCCATGGCATACAGAGGTTCCCAGGTTAGGGGTCTAATCAGAGCTGTAGCCACTGTCCTTTGCCAGAGCCAAAACAATGTGGGATCCGAGCCATGTCTGCAACCTACACCACAGCTCACGGCAATGTCAGATCCTTAACCCACTGAGTGAGGCCAGGGATCGAACCCACAACCTCGTGGTTCCTAGTCAGATTTGTTAACCACTGAGCCATGACAGGAACTCCCAAACTCTTTACAGGATAAATAATACTTAGCTCACAGGTAAAGATAAAAACGAAATAGCATACATAAATGGCATACAGGAAGCAGGGATTAAACCGTAGACATTATTACTATGTCTGTACCCCAGATCCATTCCCCCAGTTCCCAAGTTTCTCCTTGAGTTAAGCCAAATACCCCTCCAAATGCCTTTAGCTCTTTGTGATTTTAAAGGCAGGGGCCTTACTCTTTAATCCTGAGGGCAACAGGGGCAGGATAAGAAAGAGAATGAAGTTTTGGATATAGTGGTTAGTCTGAAACGCAGCAGGGGGAGTTCCTTTGGTGGCTCAGCAATTAACTATCCCAGCTAGGATCCATGAGGATGTGGGTTCGATCCCTGGCCTCGCTCAGTGGGTAAGGATCTGGTGTTGCTGTGAGCTGTGGTGTAGGTAGCAGACGCAGCTCAGATCTTGTGCTGCTGTGTTTGTGGCCTAGGCCGGCAGGTTTAGCCCTGATTTGACCCCTAGACTGGGAACTTCCATATGCCACCAAAAAAAGCAAAAAAACTCAGCAGGGGAACTCAGTTTCCATGGGACTCCATCTCAATATCATGAAATTTAACCAGGGTAATGCACAGTTATTCAAACGTCTCAAACTATAGAGCATAATCTACAAGAAAGACACTATATACTTTTATATGAGTCTCATGCTGTGTTTTAAGTCATTTGAAATGCTAAGCCACTGAGATTTACTATGAAATTCAGCAAATGTCTGTTTAGCAGCTATGCCCATCAAAGATGGAATTTCCCAGTTTCTACTAAGTTGTGGCATGACCTTAAGCATAAACAAATGTTTATGTATAATTTCCAAAAATGAGCTAGCATAGAAATTAATCTGGAAAGAGAAAAGGGGGATTTTTATTCCAAGTTAAAAAATAGATCACGGAGTTGATTGTTTTGTTTTGGGTTTTACCACTGCCCCCTCATTACTGCTTGGTTATAGCTGTGAAACAAACATGTCTTTATATCTACCAGTTGAGTCATCTGATTTTCAGCCAAAAAAATGTAACTGGCTCCTAATAACCAGGTATGATGTAAAGAATGTACCAGAAAGGTTATTCTATACATATATAAGTCAATGGAGCGGTTGTGTGTGTTCCACGAATTTTCCAGTAAAGAAAACAACTAAGAAAAAAGGAAGCTTTTGTTGTCAAAACCTCTGATCAAGTTAGAAACAGACCAATTTGATATCCCATTCATTTGTGGAAGTGTCTAGTCAAATCCAGTCTCTTCTTATTCCATGAGGAGCACTGAGATTTATCATTCAGGACATTCTTGCATTAAAGCAAACAAAGGGCAGAAGGCAAGACCCTCTTCATCTATCAAGAAATCACACAACCCCACAGGCCAGGCTCTGTGAACTGAAATTTACCTTTATGTTTAATTGTAAACTTTAAAAAATGCAATTCCTGTTTCTAAGGTATGAGAAAAGTCTTCAATTCCTAACACTGAGAAGTGATTCCTGCACCAAAATTACAAATTATAAGCTGACAGAAACTGCACCTATAAATTGTGTTGGAGGTTTCAGAATCCAGTATAAAAGGGCAGGTGCCTAAGAGTTCCCGTCGTGGCGCAGTGGTTAACGAATCCGACTAGGAACCATGAGGTTGCGGGTTCGATCCCTGGCCTTGCTCAGTGGGTTAAGGATTCAGCGTTGAGCTGTGGTGTAGGTTGCAGACATGGCTCAGATCCTGCATTGCTGTGGCTGTGGTGTAGGCTGACAGCTACAGCTCCGATTAGACCCCTAGCCTGGGAACCTCCATATGCTGTGGGAGCGGCCCTAGAAAAGGCAAAAAGAAAAAAAAAAAAAGGGCAGGTGCCTAGAAACAGTATTTGGCAATAAAATTCCTTTCTTATCTTCAAAGGCTTTGATTCTGAGAATCCACCCAACTAGATCTTGTTCCACACTTTCAGACTCCAGTTAGTGAAAACATGACATTTTACCCAAATAGAAGGAAACCAGATTTTCATGCAAACATAAATCTTCTATTGCTGTCCAATTAGGAGGAACTGAAAAGAAAACTATCGGTTCTTTTTTGGAGACAGGCAGTTGGAAATAGTAACAGAGATCCCTGACAATAACTGCTACACTTAGGAAAAAGAAATCAGCTCTATATTTCAGATGGACCTTAACAAGTAATTAATCTAACAAAACAAAGAGAATGCTTATATTTACCAATGCAGTATCACCATACTGAAATGATTTGAAATTTTAAACATTCTGTACTAGGTTCCAGCAAATTGGTTAAGTGAGCCATAAATCAAAAGTCAGATAGAATTCATCATGAAGGGAAAAAACCATTAGGAGACTTAAGCAATCTCTGTTGCTTGTTATTTAATATTTAGTCTTCCTCTCTTCCTTACTAAGACACCTATATTTTGGTCACGTCTATCTATCAGAGAGGGTGGCTCTATGCCCAGCTCAAAATTAAATCTGACACTACAAACATTTTAGACTGTAACTCAGAGTAAGAAACAAATTTCACAGGGCAACCCAGTACACATATGCATTCTATGTAATTTTTTTACAGAAAATTGAAAAGAAAGCTTAATAAAACAATATCTACTTTTATAATGTACATTATGCTTTTATATGTTTCTTCCATTAGCTTTCTTTTAGCTGTTTTTTTGTTTTTTTGTTTTTGTTTTTTTTTTTTGGTTTTTTTTTAGCATGCATACGTTCCTGGGCCAGGGATTGAAGCTGAGCCACAGCAGCAACAACATCTGATCTTTAACCCACTACATCACCACGGAACTCCTATTATATTTCTTTTTTAATTGATAACTCTGACCCACTAACTTTGATTTCCCAACCCACTGATAAGTTGTGGCAAATTTCAAAAAATACTCATCTAAGCCTGTCATGTGAATCTTACTCCTCTTGGCAATGACTGGCTTTGGGCTTAGTGACACATTCGAGTTCATGATATATGAAGGAAGTTTTCCCAGAACTTTTCTTGAAAATCTTCCTCACTCTTACAATTGAAAGGGTGCATTATTATATTGAGTTCATGCATTGGAGAAACTCAATAATTGTTAAAATGTCGATTCTTTCCAAATCGACCTATAGATTCAAAACAGTCTTAATCAAGATCCCAGAAAGATTTTTTTGGTAAAGGACAAGAAGCTGATTCTAAAAGATGACAGAATCATACTGCCTGACTTCAATGACTTCAAGATATATTATGATGAATCTATAGTAATCAAGACAATTTGGTAATGGTGAGAGAATAGACAATAGATCAGGGGAACAGAGTGGTGAATCCAGAAATTAATCCACACAAATGAAGTCTACTGGTTATGACCAAGGAACAAAGTTAATTCAAAGAAGAAAGGATTGTTTGTTTTTTCAACAAACAGTGCTGAAAAGTAAGATATCGATATGCTAAAAAAAAAAAAAAAGAACCTCGATCTGTGCCTCATATTTTGTATAAAAATGAACTTAAAATGGATCCCAAATCGAAATGGGAAACTATAGAACTTTTAGAAGAAAATACAAGAGAAAATCACTGTGAAACTGGGTTATGTGAAGACTTTTTAGATATGGCACCAAAAGTACAATTACTGAAAGAGAAAAATGATAAGTTGGACTCTATCACAACTAAAATCTTTTCCTTCACCAAAGAGAGCAATAGGAGTATGAAAAGACAATCCACAGGCTTTGAAGGATATATTGGCAAAGCACAAATACTACAAAGAAGTTGTATCCAGAATATATAAAGAACATTCAAAACTCAATAGTAAGAATAAAAACATGGAGAAAAGGTTTGAACAGAATCTTCACTGCAGAAGATACACAAATAGCAAATAAGCACATGAAAAGAGTCTAAAATCATTATACCTTAGGTAAATGCAAATTAAAACCACAGTGATACATTCCCACACACGTATGAGAATGGCCAGGACAAAGAAGAAATCAGTGGTTGCCAGATTTAGGGTCAGAGGAAAGGATAGAATGATAAAACTTCATTGGAGGTCAATGAAACTGTTCTGTATCTGGATTATGGGAGTGGTTACATGACTACATATTTGTCAAAACTTAAAGAACTGCACAATAAAAAGTGAATTTAATATAAATTTAAATTTTTTGAAAGGAACACAAAAGAAGAGTTGTTTTGTTTTGTTTTGTTCGCTCAGTGATGGGCTGGATGTGACTTATAGAAGTAGGACAGGCATTTTGTCACCATGGTTAAACTAGATTGAAGACAAAACTAGTATGTGGTGGTGGAAGGAGGGAATGATGAAATAACTTGGGTATTAAAAGATATTATTAAACCAACTCTTTACCCAAACCTGAAACCAATCCACCTTGGATCTTATTACATAAAATAATGATAATTTGCTTTCTGCTTCTTCTTTCTCTTCTCTTCTCTTCTCTTCTCTTCTCTTCTCTTCTCTTCTCTTCTCTTCTCTTCTCTTCTCTCTCTTCTCTTCTTCTCTTCTTTCTTTCTTTCTTTCTTTCTTTCTTTCTTTCTTTCTTTCTTTCTTTCTTTCTTTCTTTCTTTCTTTCTTTCTTTCTTTCTTTCTCTTTCTCTCCTTTCTTTCCCGCCCACCTCCCACCCCACCTTCTGTCTTTTTTTTTTCTTTCTAGGGCCACAGCCATTGCATATGGAATTACCCGGGCTAGGGATAGAACTGGAGCCATAGCTGCGGGGCTACACCACAACCACAGCAGCACCAGATCTGAGCCATATCTGCAACCTACCCCACAGCTTATGACAATGCTGGGTCTTTTAGCCCACTGGGTGAGAATTGGAATCAAACCCTCATTCTCAAGGATACTAGTCAGTGGAGCTGGAGAAATCAGGCTCCCAGGCTTCAGACTATACTACAAAGCAACAATCATCAAAACCGCATGGTACTGGCACAAAGACAGAAATATAGATCAGTGGAAGAGGATAGAGAGCCCAGAATTAAACCCATGCACCTACAGCCAACTCATCTATGACAAAGGAGGCAAGGATATACAATGGAGAAAGGACAGCTTGTTCAATAAGTGGTGCTGGGAAAACTGGACAGCCACATGGAAAAGAATGAAATTAGAACACTCCCTAACACCATACACAAAATAAACCCAAAATGGATTAAAAACCTAAATGTAAGACCAGATCCCATAAAACTCTTAGAGGAAAACATAGGCCAAACACTCTCGGACAGAAACCACAGCAACATCTTCTCAGATCCACCTCTTAGAGGATTGACAGTAAAAACAAAAATAAACAAATGGGACCTAATCAAACTTCAAAGTTTATGTCCAACAAAGGAAACCCTAAACAAAACGAAAAGACAACCCACAGAATGGGAGAAAATCTTTGCCAGTGAATCAACTGACAAGGCATTAATCTCCAAAATATATAAACACCTTCTGCAGCTCCATACCAAAAAAAACAAACAACCCCACCAAAAAATGGGCAGGAGATCTAAACAGATGATTCTCCAAAGAAGACATGCAGATGGCCAAAAAATACATGAAAAGATGTTCAACATCACTCATGATTAGAAAAATGCAAATCAAAACCACCATGAGGTACCACCTTACACCAGCCAGAATGGCCATCATCACAAAGTCTACAAATAATAAGTGCTGGAGAGGGTGTGGAGAAAAAAGAACCCTGTTACACTGTTGGTGGGATTGTAAATTGGTCCAACCACTGTGGAAAATAGTATGGAGATTCCTCAGAAAACTAAACATAGAACTACCATTTGACCCAGCAATCCCACTCCTGGGCATCTATCCAGAGAAAACCACGACTCGCAAAGACACATATACTCTGATGTTCATTGAAGCACTATTTGCAATAGCCAAGACAGGGAAACAACCTAAATGTCCATCGACAGAGGAGTGGATAAAGAAGAAGTGGTACATATACACCATGGAATATTACTCAGCCATTAAAAAGAATGAAATACTAGCATTTTTAGCAACATGGATGGACCTAGAAATTATCATGCTAAGTGAAGTCAGCCATACAATGAGACACCAACATCAAATGCTTTCATTGTCATGTGGAATCTGAGAAAAGGACAGACTGAACTTCTTTGCAGAACAGATGCTGACTCACAGACATTGAAAAACTTATGGTCTCTGGAGGAGACAGTTTGGGGGGGTGGGGGGATGTGCTTGGGCTGTGGGATGGAAACTCTGTGAAATCAGATTGTGATGATCATTATACAACTACAGATGTGATAAAGTCATTTGAGTAATAATAATAAAAAAAGGATACTAGTCAGATTTGTTTCTACTGAGCGACAATGGGAACTCCTAATAGTCATTTTAGTTATTTATTAGGCTTCATTAATTTGCAACAAAAATCACAACTTCATCAACATCATTTTGGGCCAGGAAGTAAGTGCTCAAAAGAAGACATAGGAGTGAGCGTGAAGGGGCTCTCATTGGCCAAATCTGTGATAATTAGAGCATAAAAATAAAAATAAAAGTAATATAACACATGAGTTCATAATGCTACTTTATTTTCTAATTTAAATGGAATGGTAGAGGGCAAAATGAAAGTTCTTCTTTACAGAAAAATGTCAACTAATAAATGTAGATGATATTACTGAATTAGAAAATAACCATTTTGCAATAGTTGGTAGAATAATTATAACTAAATGTTAAAATTTTGAGTGAAAAGATTTGGGGAAATTGGATATTGAAAACATCACAAAATATTATTTGTTAATTACAAAGGCTAAAATATCTTCATAATGAAAAAATGTTAAACACTACCATGTCTGTGAGTTCCTGCTGTGGTGCAATGGGTATGTTCCAACTGCAGCACCTTGGGTCTCTGCATAGACTTGGGTTCGATCCCCAGCTCAGCTTCGATCCCTGGTTTGGCACAGGGGGTTAAGGATCTGGCATTGCAGCAGCTGTGATCTAGGTCACATTTGTGGCTCAGATTCAATTCCTGGCCCAGAAACTTCCATATGCCATGGGTGTGGCCTAAAAAAAAAAAACCTCCAAATGCACTACTGTATCTGATAGCAGCAATGATGAGACAAACTGATACTACGTGTCTCCTGGTATAATAAACTAAGAAGGATGCAAAATGACCCACATAGCTGTTATATAATAAAGAAGGTGTCTGGTCTTTGTCCCTAGTGCCTGGCATAGAATTTCTAATACTCTTGAAACTTCATAAGTGATAGAAGCACCTTTGTTAGTTACAAGCTGCTTGGGTCACACCTGAGTTTACATTAAGAGGGTAACTCATGGTGGGCCCCTAGTTAGCTTCAGGATGGGGGCTGGCTACCAGAAAGACCAATCACATGATGAGAGGGTCAGGTCTTTGAGCCAGCCCATCTTCTGGGGAAGGGGAGGGGGCTGGAGACTGAGTTCAATTACGTGGCCAATGCTTCAACCAATCATTCTGGACACTAAAGCTCAGTGGACCTTCCTGGCTGGTGAACACATCAATGTCCCAGGAAGGTGATGTGTTATGATTCCACAGGAACAGGGCATAGAAAGTCTGCACTCTTTGAAGTCACCCATATGTCTCTTCATTAGTTGTTTCAGGGTTGCATCATTTATCATAAAATAATAATAAGTGTAGTGAAGAGGCAAAGAACTTGCCACCCCAAAATATGCCTCTTTGGCCTAAGGATTATCTTGAGCTTGTCATTTTTTAAAAAGAACAGCAGATGTGGGAGAGGCTATGAAAACCAAATAGATTTTACCTTTTTGTAAGAGACATTTAGAAGAGAAATGGGCCTCCTCAGATGGATGTGAAGCCATTAGACATTTCAGGCAGCTGGAGTTCTTCCCTTTGTGGCTCAGCAGTCAAGGAACCCAACTAGTATCCATAAGGATGTGGGTTTGATCCCTGGCCTTGCTTAGTGGGTTAAGGATCTGGCATTGCTGTGAGCTGTGGCTCAGACCCCATGTTGCTATGGCTGTGGTGTGGGCCAGCAGCTGTAGCTCCAATTGGACCCCTAGTCTGAGAACTTGCATATGCAGCAGGTGTAGCCCTAAAAAAAATTTTTTTAATTAAAAAAAAAAAAAAAAGAAGTTTCAAGCAGCTGACTATGGGAGTTGGGATGCAGCTGTTCTAGATGATGCTGGCCTGGCTGCAGGACAAGCTTCTTCAGCCTTGTATCCTCTCACTGGCCTTATGTGTGAACCCTGCACCCACTTCCTGCCCCCCACACAGGTGGGCAATCAGCCAGGACAAGTTTGCTGGGCCAGTTCTAACTCAGGAAACCCAGGAGTCTGGGATGATTTTGTCTCAATATTTAATGGAAAAATGAGGGAAATAACAATGTGGGCACAGCTCTGGATAATGTCATGCTGCAGGCTTGGCAGCTCCTAGAAGCAGCCTGCTGAAATTCAAGCTCAGTGATGCTTTTTGTGAAGGTGGACTCTGAGGTCCTGGTAGGGTCTTCCGTTAGCCTGAGCACATGGCTAACTTGGAAGCAGGAATGTGACCAAAAACACTGTCATCAAACATTCTTTTTGTCTTTCATTTGTTGAGAGGAGAGGGGATTAGACATGTCCAACTAACATGCTTTTTCTTTTTAGTATGTCACACTAAAAACTGAGCAATTTCAGGAAAAGAAGAGCAATTTGTTTCTACTCCTATGTTATTCATTGTAAGCTGTCCTTTCCTTTCCTTCCTCCCCCTTCCTTTTCCCTTTCTCTCTTCCTTTTTCTTTCTTTCTTTCTTTTTTTTTTTTTTTTTTTTGCTTTTTAGGGCTGCACCTGTGGCATATGGAAGTTCCCAGGCTAGAGGTCGAATCAGAGGTGCAGCTGCTGACCTACACCTCAGGCACAGCAATGCAGGATCCAAATTACATCTGCAACCTACACTGCAGCTTGCAGCAATGCTGGATTCTTAACCTACTAAGAGAGGCCAGGGATGGAACCCAAATTCGCACAACTGCTATGTCGGATTCTTTACCCACTGAGCCACAGTGGGAACTCCTGAAAATGCTGTTTGATGGCATTTTGCCCAGAGTAGAAATTTTTTCAAAATTGGAGTCAATCCTCTCAAACCCTACTGCTCCTTGTATCTGTTCACGTACTATTCTAAAGTCTTTGTTGTCACTTCAACAACCATCACAGCATCACCAGAAGTAGATTCCATCCCAAGGAACTACTTTCTTGGCCCATCCATGAGAAGCAACTCCTTGTCTGTTCAAGTATTATCATGAAATTGTGGCAACTCAATTACATTTCAGGCTCCGCTTCTAATTCTAACGCTCTTGCTATTTTTACCACATTTGCAGCTCCTTCCCCCACTGGTCTTGAACCCTTCGAAGTCATCCATGAGAGTTGGAATCAACTTCATCCAAACTCCTGGGTTTTTTTTTTCTTGTTGTTGTTTCTGTCTTTTCTATGGCTGCACCCACGACATATGGAGATTTCCAGGCTAGGGGTCTAATTGGAGCTACAGCTACCAGCCTGTGCCAGAGCCACAGCAACATGGGATCTGAGCCTCATCTGCAACCTACACCACAGCTCATGGCAATGCCAGGTCCTTAACCCACTGAGCAAGACCAGGGATTGAACCTGCAACCTCATGGTTCCTAGTCCACTGAGCCACAACAGGAACTCCCAAACTCCTGTTGATATTTTGACCTCTTGCCATGAATCGCCAATGTTCTTAATAGCATCTAGAATGGTGACTCCTTCCTGAAAGTTTTTTATGGACTTTGTCCAGCTCCATTACAAGAATCACTGGCTATGGAAACTACAGCTTTGAGAATGCATTTCTTCAATAATAAACTTTAAAGCTAAAATGATTCCTTGATCCATGGGATGCACAATGGATATTGTGTTAGCAGGCATGAAAACAACATTAACCTCATTGTACATCTCCATCAGAACTCTCAGGTCACCAGGTCCATTGTCAACAAACAGTAATATTTTGAAAGGAATCTTTCTTTCTGAGCAGTAGTTCTCAACAATGAGTTTAAAACATTCAGTCGGGTCACCATGTTGTACTATGGAAAATTGACAGAACACTGTAAACCAGCTATGATGGAAAAAAATAAAAATCACTATATATATAAAAAATAAATAAAATAAAAAATAAAACAGTCAACCATGTTATAAATCATGTGCTCTTATCCAGGCTTTGTTGTTCCATTTCTAGAGTACAGGAAGAGTTGATTTAGCGTAATTCTTAAGGGCCCTAGGATTTTCGGAATGGTAAATGAGCATTTCAACTTCAAGTCACCAGTTACATTAGCCCCCAATAAGAGAGCGAGCCTGTTCTCTGGAACTTTGAAACCAGGCATTGAGTTTTTCTCTCTAGCTATGAAAGTCCTAGATGGTATCTTCTTCCAATATGAGCCTATATTGAACATCTGTTATTTAGTGTAGCCACTTCCATTGATTATCTTGGCTAGATCTTCTAGATTACTTATTGCAGCTTCTACACCAGCATTTTCTGTTTCACCACGCCTTTTTATGTTATGGAGATGTCTTCCTTCCTTAAACCTCACGAATCAACTTCTACTAGCTTCAAACTTTTCTGCAGCTTCCTCACCTCTCTCAGACCTCACACAATAGAATAGAGTCAGGGCCTTGCTCTGGATTTGGCTTTGGCTTAAGGGGGTGTTGTGGCTGATTTGATCTTCTATCCAGACCACGGAAACTTTCTCCATATCTGCAATAAGCCTGTTTCACTTCCTTATTATTCATGTGTTTACTAGAGCAGCATTTTTAATTTCCTTCCAGAAAGTCTCCTTTGCATTCACAACTTGGCTAACTGTAGCTTTCAGCCTTTCTCAGCTTTTGACCTGCCTTCCTCACCAAGCTTAGTCATTTCTAGTGTTTGATTTAAAGTGAGAGACGTGTGATTCATCTTTTCACTTGAACTCTTAGAGGCCACTGTAGGGTTAGTAATTGGACTAATTTCAATATTGCTGTGTCTCAGGGGATAGGGAAGGTCAAGACAGGGAATGAGGTGGTGGAACAGTCAGAACATATGCAACATTTATCAATCAAGTTTGCTATCTTATATGGCCATGGTTCATGATGCCCCCAAATAATTGCAATAGAGATCACAGATCATCATAACAAATAGAATAATAAGGGAGAAGTTTGAAATGTTGTGAGAATTACAAAATGTAACACAGAGACACAAAGTGAGCAAATGCTGTTGGAAAAAATGGCATCGATAGGCTTGTTTGATGTAAAGTTGCCAGAAACATTCAATTTAATTTAAAAATGCATTATCTGTGAGGCACGATAAAGTGAACCACAATAAAATGAGGTATGCCTGTACTATAAATGCTATTTTCAAGATAAAAGTTTAAAATTTAATATTTCTTTAAAATGAGAAAAAAGCATTAAAGTGTAAGTTTAGATAAATATTTCCTTACAATAAAATATGGTCCTTCCCAAAAGATCCTTCTAAGACTCAGTAAAAAACCTGATGAAAAGCCATTAAGAAGTTGGAGGTCACTGTGGATTTTTTCCTTTCTTTTTCCTACCTGTTTCAGTTTCAGAATCAACTTCCTGTTATGAAAGATAAATTAGTACAGCCCAGGACCTCCTAACTCCCTCTCGCTACTTTTAGCTTTAAATTGTTAAAGTTTATAAAACTTCTAAGATGTGCTGGCTTGTAACTTCCACAGTTGTTTCATTTTAATTTTATGCATAAATACAGCAAAAAAAAAAATGCTGATTACCGTTTCTTTTACAAAGCTGTCTGTATTTCTGACCCCTTAATTTTTTCTCTATTTTTATAGCTGCACCTGTGGCATATGGATGTTCCCAGGCTAGGGGTTGAATCAGAGATGCAGCTGTGGCCTACATAGCAACACTGGATCCTTAACCCACTAAGTGAGCCCAGGGATCAAACCCACATTCTCAGAGACAATGTCAAGTCCTTAACTGGCTGAGCCACAACAGCAACCCCCTGACCTCTTAATTTTGATTCTTCTCATTAGCTAGTTTGTGTCAAGAAATCTTTTTTTCTTAATCCTCAAATCACTTTTTATTTTCATGAGAAGTTCATGGGTGATGTGTACACAGTAATTAACCATCCTCGTTTATCTGGGACTATCAGGTCTTCTCCTGAAAGTCCTGTGTCCCAGATAATCCCTTTGTTCTAGGTAAACAGGGTGAGTTGTACACAGAGAGCAGGTGGAGTTCACACTTTCTGAGAACATGGTAAACGTGGCATCTGCTAGTTTCTGGCACTTAGCTTTGCAGGGCAGATGTAGGCAGCAGGCAGGCTGTGTCTTCTACATATTTGTTTGGTCTACTCTGAAGCCCATTAGATTCTTTCTTTAATCTTATTGTATATTTATTTAATATTTAATATTTAAATATTTAAATATTACTATTATTTACAGTATTAGTTTCAGTCATTCAAGATAATGATTCACAATTTTTATAGATTATACTTCACTTGTTATAAAATATTGGCTATATTCTCCATGTTGTACATTATATCCTTGTATCTTATTTATTTTATACATTGTACTTCCTGTCACTTACCTATCTTGCCCCTCTCCCTTCTGGTAACCACTTGTTCTTTATACCTGTGAGTCACTTTCTTTTTTTTTTTTCTTTTTTTTTATAGAATAAAATACATATATTTAAATACAATTACAGTCACACAGATTATTATATCATGGATCTTAAGAAAGAGATTAAGTGACTCCCTCTAGAGAAGTGGAATGGAAAATATACTGAGACAAATAGGAAATTTATTCTATACATTATCCCATTTTGTATGGCTTTCATCTTTACTATTTAGTATTATCTATTACATTTCAATTTTTCTTAAAAAATTAGCATTATATTAACATTGTGTATATTATGCAACTAAAATTTATAAAGAAAGCCTTATATACCATTAAATATTTTATATAGCATAATAAAAAGAATAACTTAACTGGTAAGAATAACAAAAATAATACACCCTCTGAAAATAAGTAAAATATAAAATGCACAAATTGGTTAAAAAACAGTGTAACTATATAAATATGTCCTCACAATTTGTTACATCTTATTGATTCTTCAACATATGCATTACACCATTCTAGGTGATGTGATAAACAAGACATTATAAACCTTACATTGTACCATGGAGAGAAATGGTTATTAATAATACAATTGTAGACCTGTATTATTTAATTGTACAGTGGCATTATTTAATTATAATTATCATAAATTCTTTGATGGAGAAGAAATCAGAATCAGATCTAAGAAGACTTCAGCATTCCAAGAATGATGTCAAATGACCCCCTTCATGGTGGATTATGCACTTATTTACTATGAGATATATTTCTTCTTCAGAGATTCCTTGTTTGTGCATCAATTGTAGATTTTTGGTTTGCAGTTATTCTGAAGTTTTGGATATAAGAGTCTATATGTATTGAGATTGTTTTAAGTTGTTGGTCTCTTAATTGCAAGTTCATCTCCAGTGTCCTGCATTTGTACCCACCTGTTCTCGTGATTCCTGATTTTGGTGGTATAATTGTGCATGGATGATTTCGTATCTTTACTGTATATATACCTTTACTGGTGAGCCTTGTCATTTGCGGTATTTTTGTTTCCTGTTGCTGTCTTTTCTTTTCTGCCTAGAGAAGTTCCTTTAGTATTTTTTGTCAGGCTGGTTTAGTGTTGCTGAATTCACTCAGCTTTTGCTTATCTGTGAAGCTTTTGATTTCTCCTTCAAATGGAATGAGAGCCTTGCTGGGTAAAGTAATCTTGGTTGAGGGTTTTTTCCTTTCATTACGTTAAGTGTTTCATGCCACCGCCTTCCTGCCTGCAGAGTTTCTGCTGAAAAATCTGCCAATAACCTTATTGGGGTTCCCTGGTATGTTATTTGTTTCTTTTCCCTATCTGCTTTCAAGATTTTCTCTTTGTCTTTAATTTTGGTCAGTTTGATTAATATGTGTCTTGGTGTATTCCTCCTTGAGTTTGTTTTATATGATACTTGTTGTGCTTCCTGGATTTGAGTGAGTGGTTCCTTTCCCATGTTAGGGAAGTTTTCGGTTATTATCTCTTGGAACATTATTTCTGTCCCCTTCTCTCTCTTTTCTCCTTCTGGCACCCCTATAATATGGATGTTGATGCATTTGTCATTGTCCCAGAGTTCTTTGAGACTCTCTTCATTTGTTTTCCATCTTTTTTCTCTTTTCTGTTCCACATCCTTAATTTCCACTAATCTGTCCTCCACCTCACTTATTTGTTCTTCTGCCTCCTGTATTCTGCTATTAGCTGCTTCTACTGAGTTTTTTATTTCAGTGATTGTATTTTGCATCTCTTTGTGTTTAAGTTGTATATCTTGTATCACATTGTTCAGTGTTTCCTGTAAGTTATCCATCTTTGCCTCCAGTTTATTTCTAATGTCTTACATCCTCTTCAGCATCAACAGTCTAAAGTCTTTTTCCTGGATGCTGAGAATCTCCTCATCACTTAGCTTATTTTCTGGGGTTTTTTCTTTCTTCCTCATCTGAGATGTAGTTCTCTGTCTTTTTATTTTTATAGGTTTTTGGCGTGGTGACCTTTTTTACATATAATAGAGTTGTAGCCTCTCTTACTTCTGGTGTCTGCCCCCCTTGTGGCTGAAGTCAGTATGGGGGCTTGCTGTAGGCTTCCTTATGGGAGGGGCTGATGCCTGCCCACTGATAGGTGGAGCTGATTCTAATCCCTCTGGTGGGTGGGGCTTAGTCTCTGGATGGGATTAGAGGCAGCTGTGTGCCTGAGGGGTCTTTATGCAGCCTGCTTACTGAGGGGCGGGGCTGTGATCCCACCTGGATTGTTGTTTGCCCTGGGGCTTCTCAGGCTGACTGATGGGTGGGGCCAGATTTTCCCAAAATGGCCACCTCCAGAGAAACGCATGCTGCTGAATATTCCCGAGAGCTTTGCTTCCAGTACCCTTCCCCCACAACAAGCCACATTCACCCCTGTTTTCCCAGGAGGTCCTCCAAGAACTGCAGTCAGGTCTGACCCAGATTCCTATGGAGACCTCCCTCTGCCCTGGGACCCAGTGCACGTGAAAGTCCATGTGCACCTTTTAAGAATAGGGTCTCCATTTCCCCCAGTCCTATGGAGCTCCTGTGCACAAGCCCCACTGGCCTTCAATGCCAGATGCTCCAGGGGCTCTTTCTCCCAGTGCCAGATCCCCACACGTGAGGGTTTGATGTGGGGCTCAGAACTCTCACTCCTGTAGGTGAGTCTCTGTGAACCAATTAGTTTTCAGTCTGTGGAGCTTCCCACCCCAGAGGTATGGGGTTGTTTATATCATGAAATCGCCCCTCCTACCTCTTGATGTGGCCTCCTCTTTTTCTTTTGGAGTAGGGTATCTTTTTTAAGGTTTCCAGTCCATTTGGGTGGAGATTGTTCAGCCTTTAGTTGTGAATTTTGTTGTTTTTAGGAGAGAAGTTGAGCTCCAGTCCTTCTATTCAGCCATCTTAATCCTCTCCTCTTTCTTTAATCTTGACCTTCAGTAACTTCTTTTTTTTTTCTAAAGACAGGATGTACTTTCTCATTAGAAAGACTAAGCTTTTTCCTTTTAAGCAAGTATTCCTTCTTGTTTTACATCTTTGTATATATATATTTTTCCATTTTGTCCTTTTCTCAGCTCCAAGAACTTCACTTATGTGTATGTTTCCTCTCTTTATCTGTGCTCTCTTCTTCATAAATTCCTGAGTCCCATTATGGGTCTCAAGACAGCCAAGATGTTAGTAACCATTGTTATTTTCTTCTCCATCACTCCCACTGTGAAAATTTACCAAGCACTTCCTACGGGCCAGGCACAATGCTGGTCACTGTATATGGTCTATATGCTTTAGTTTATTTCATCTTCATAAAAACTCCATAAGTTCCATTATGACCCCCATTTTAAACATAAAGAAACAGTTGCCTACTCAAAGAGGCAGTTATGTACTCAAAGATGTAGAGCTAATAAGTGACACAGCTGGCCTTCAAATCTTCTTTCTCTGACCCCAGAGTCTGAGATTTAACTCTGACAGCCCACTGCTCTCATGTGCACCATTTCATTGTATTTGATTTGTGTCCCTTGAAGCTTTGCCCAGTACAGAAAGGCTGAAGTGACTTCATCCAGTTCTTATTAATTAAATCATTCATTTGGCACATTTACTGAACACCTAGTACATGTTGACTATTATGCCAGGTGTCAGAAATACAAAAAAAAAAAAAAAACATATAAAACAGGATCACTACCTTCAAGGTAACTTTAGCCTGGTGGGGTAAAGAAAAGAAGACAGATATATAAACAGATCAACTGCTATCTTCCTTGGCTGGTGCCACAAGAGAAGAGTGAACTAATTCCCAAGAGATCAGAGGCTAGAGAGGTGTCCTGGATGTCTAAAAGGATGAGGAAGAAGTACTCAGATGAGGGAGTAAGTGTCAGGGGATAGGGCACTCCCCAGGCAGAAGCAGGGACACTTGTGCTGCTGAGCTGAGAGAGAGCATATTCTTATGGTCAAGGAATAATGAAAATTCTGAGACAGCTGGAGCATAGGGTATAGGGAATAACATATAAGAACTGTGACTGGAAAGGCAAGTTATAGCCAAGTGACAGCCATTCTATTCTTAATTATCACTTTAACACTAGAAAAGGGAGGATGATGAGTTTAAAAGTTCTTGGGAGGTTTGTTGGCGGGGGTGGGAGGGAGGGACTGGGGGTTTAGGATTGGCATAGGCACACTGTGGTATATGGAATGGATGGCCAACGAGGACCTGCCATATAGCACAGGGAACTCTACCCAATATTCCATGATAATCTCTGTGGGAAAAGAATCTGAAAAAGAATGGATGTGTGTATATGTATAACTGAATCACTGTGCTGTACAGCCGAAATTATCACAATCTTGTAAATTAACTATATGTCAATAAAACTTTAAAAAATGAAAAAAAAAAGCAGGGGTTCCCTTCATGGCTCAGCAGTTAATGAACCCGACCAGGATCCATGAGGCTGCGGGTTCGATCCCTGTCCTCGCTCAGTGGGTTAGGGATCCAGGGTTGCCCTGAACTAGGGTAGAGGTCACAGATGAGGCTCAGATCTGGCAATGCTGTGGCTGTGGTGGAGGTCAGCGGCTAGAGCACCGATTCAACCCCTAGCCTGGGAACCTCCATATGCTGCAGGCGTGGCCCTTAAAAGACAAAAAATGAAAATAAAAAATAAAAAATGAAAAAAAAAGTTTTTGGGAGGCTTGTATACATTCAGATCAAATCTTCTATATGTCACCCTATATCTTATGTCAATAATGAGTTTCCTTCTGGCTCTACTCTTGGTTTTCTACATCCAACCTGGAGGTGATGTTCCCCCTCTCTGAAAGAAATCAACGGTACCCACTAAACTCTCTCCAGTAGAAGGTGAGCAAGACGGAGAACAGAGAGGAAAACACATAAATCTAAGGAAACAGTTCTTTTCTGAGTACACAGTAGGGTTTTGTTTCGGTTTTCATCTGAGAGCCAACTTTTTGGCAGCACCTTCCCATCAAGGAGGAACTGCAACAAAGGATTGCTCAAGGGTGGGCTGGCAGGAAGGTTAAGTACGCTGACCCAGTTGACTGCAGTGTTTTCTGGATACTAGAGTCCACAGAACCGTACTCCCTGCTTCCAAAACCTACGCAAAAAACCTGGCTTTGGGGTTTAGAAAAAAATAATAATAAAAGTTTTTAGGATTGATACACACGTACCCATAGAAAACTACAGCTCTCTGCATTTAATAAAAATCATTTTAAGGGTACAGTTGGTATGCTTTTTCCAAAATAGTAAATCCAGTTTAGAAAACAATACTTTGATAATTTAATGAGTGTGTGTGTGTGTGTGTGTGTGTATGTGTTTTAATTGAAATAGCTGGCAAATGATTAAACACAGCCAGCTAACAGGCAACTTTCCAGTGTCAGTGAAAAGACCGAGCTGGATGGAGATCAGTGAAGTCATCAGAAGGGGCCATAAGTTTGGGAAGAGGAGAGAGCTGCTGAAAAAAAAAAAAAAAAAAAATAGAGGAAAGTGGTTACCAGGGACAACACATCCATTAGTCACAGTAGGCAAAGTGCCTGGCATACATGACGCTTTTAGAAGCTCTCAAAAATGATTTCATTTTTATTTTGTTCAAAATAAAAAGAAAACAATAAGTAATTATAATGAACCCAGCCTAGATTATATTCATCTTTATATAGACTAATGCAGTTGTAAAATATAATTGGTAAGTTTTTTTTATGGAGGACAGAACCCATGAAGGCAAAAGTGCTGAGGGGCCATCAGAGTCTTAATATGGAGCTGGCAGTTACTAATACGTTGGCTCAAAGTCCCAAGAAAACATAACCCTAATGTCTTCTGTTACATTAACACTGATCACGCTTACATTTCACTGGCTGGGTGGGCCACATCCACAGAGCCACGGAATCCTAGCACACGGATTGAAGTTTCCCAGCCTTCCCTGGAGAGGCCTTCTACTTGCTCAGGAATAGGGCTAGACCCCTTTTGTGCTGCTCCTTTATTAATTTCCACCACCAAGAAGCCATCCAGGAGCTGCCCCACCAATGTAACTTTGACTGGCACCTATTTCAGCTTTTCTGTTTAGTTCCTGTTCCCAAAACCTCACCCTTCCCAGTGCCCAACAACATCATAGCCCCTTCCATCTTAATCCAGGGTAAAGTTGTGCTGTATCTATCTAGGATGGGGAGACTCCTGGGTCCATAAATCCTTTGGGTTGTTTTTACTGGGAAATGGTAACCTCTAAAGAAGTTTAAGGAAGTAACATTTACCTGCACCCTCACAATCTATCAGGTTATAGGGAAAGCAATTGCAGGCCAAATTCTGCCACCCATACAGATGTTGTTACACACATATTAATTAGTGGTCAGCAAAGAGTTGATACTCTCCTATTAGCTTGATGAGATTCTGTACCCTTCAGGTGATCCAACACACACTGCAGAAATGTTCACAAGTGGTAGAGACTTATGAAGAAGGAGTCTATGCCTTCTAATTGGCATCGAACAGAAACCCCCTATACCAATAGCTCGGCAAAGGACTATTCAAAAATCAAGCCAGGGAGTTCCCATGGTGTTGCAGTGGGTTCAGAATATAACTGCAGTGATTTGGGTTGCTGCAGAGGCACGGGTTCAATCCCCAGCCCAGCGCAATAGGTTAAAGGAAATGGCGTTGCCACAGCTGTGGTGAACATCAGCAGCTCGGATTCAGTCCCAGGCCAAAGAACTTCCATATGCCACAGGTGAAGCCAAAAAAGGGGGAAAAATGGGCAGAAAATGTAAATAGACATTTCCCCAAAGAAAACCTTCAGATGGCCAAAAAGCACATGAAAAGATATTCAAAATCACTAATTATTAGAGAAATATAAATCAGAACTACAATGACATATCACCTCACACCAGTCAGAATGGCTATCAGTAAAAAGTCTACAAACAACAAATACTAGAGACAGTGGGAAGAAAACGGAACCTTCCTACATTGTTGATAAGAATGTAAACTAGTAAAACCATTTTGGAGAACAGTATGACAGTTCCTTAAAAAACTAAAAATAGAACTACCATAGGATCCAGCAATCCTGCTCCTTGGTATATACCCAGAGAAAAGCATAATTCAAAAAAATACATGAACTCCAATGTTTACTGCAGCACTACTTACAATAGCCAAGACATGGAAAAGCAACCTAAATGTTCATGAACAGATAAATGGATACAGATGATGGAGTAATTATATATATAATGGAATATTACTCGGCCATAAAAAAGAATGAAATACTACCATTTTGACCAACATGTGTGGACCTGGAGACCATCATACTCAGTGAATTAGGTCAGATAAAGAAAGACAAGTATCATATGGTATCACTTATATGTGGAATATTTAAAAAATTATACAAATGAACCTATTCCCAAATCATAAAGAGACTCAGAGCCTTAGAAAACAAACATATGATTACCAAAGGGGAAAGACAGGGGGGTAGGGGTAGAAAAGATAAATTAGAAGTTTGGGGTTAACAGATACACACTACTATATATAAAATAATCAACAAGGACCTACTATATAGAACAGGGAACTCTACTCAATATTCTCTAATAACCAATATGGGAAAGGAATCTGAGAAAGAATGGCTATATGTGCATGTATAATAGAATCACTTTGTTGTACATTTGAAAGTAATACAGAATTGTAAATTAACTATACTCCAATATCTGATTAAAAATTAAATTTTAAAAAATCAGATGAATGATCACAGTGATAGGAATTTTTTTTAAAATACAGAAAAAGTAATGGAAGCTATGATCTACATAAAGGTGACTTACTTCAACTTAAAGTTATAGTTTTGTACCCTTGACTTTTGTGGACTGATGTGACTATGAAGTTATACCTGTTACAAAGCAACTGCATATTTATACATGTAGAACCCACACTAGCTCAAGCTCCCTAAAAGTCAGAGTCATGCATGAGGAACTGGCTCATATATCACACCTGACATGAGTCCTGCCAGCCGCATGGGAGTAAATGCAGCCTTCAGATGTGAAGCTGGGACTGTAGCTTCAGAAGAATGTTGTATGAGGAGGTGTTTACAGAGATAACCCACTCTGATAGCCAGAATATAGAAACAGCTCTTGCCAATATGAAATGGAAAATGGAGCTGGTAGCTGTGCTAGGATCTGAAATTTATGTTTCTCATATTTTTCTGGCTTATTCATCATCGGTTATCTTTTAGTATGTTTGGCAAGATGTTTTTAAAAATTCCAGCCATACTAAGGGAAGTCAAAGCAATTGTTTCTGTCTGCTTAAGAGATTTAGAAGGAAATGTACCAGTTTGTGGCTGGCAGCAGGAATGCAGAGATTCCCCAAGTGGAAAGTGAAACTCAGAGGCACAGATGGGTCCCTTCTATCTGCCAAATCTTTCCCAATGGAGATTTCTTTTGCTCTACCTTAAAATTACAAAAGTAGTTTGTATTCACTGCAGAAGTATTTGAAAGTACGAACAACATATTTTTAAAAATATGTAACCCCTTCACTCAGTAAAAACCACTGTCAACATTTTAATGTACAGATCTATTTCTATACATTTCACATACATGGATGTATAGTTTGAAACTAGGACCATAGTGTATACACTCTTTTTGTAATCTACTTTTATTTAACTCATTATCTTGTGGACCTCTTTTCATATCGGTCTACAAAAAAAGAGAGAGAGAGAAGAAATTCAAATCAAGTCATCATTGTTTTTTTTTCCCCTAGCAGATTAGGAACTATATTACAGTTTGATGATATTCAGGGTTGGCTAGAATATAGGAAAGAGCAACTTTCATATACTTTTGTTAAGAGGTTAAAACAGTACAAAGTTTTAGGAAACAATTTGTCAATGTCATCAACATTTAAAAAGTAGGTGGTATTGGAGTTCCCACTGTGGTGCAGTGGGTTAAGAATCTGACTGCAGCAGCTTGAGTCACTGAGGAGGTGCAGTAGGTTAAAGAACCCAGTGTTGCCACAGCTGTGGCATAGGTCACAGCTGTGGCTTGGATTCAATTCCTGGCCCAGGAACTTCCATATGTCATGAGCACAGCCAAAAAAATTTTTTTGTTTTAAATTTTATAGTATATAGTATTAAACCTATAATATTATTGCTAGGAATTGTATGGACCTGTTTGAAACTGTTTTCCAAAATATATAAAGATATCCATTGAAGCATTACCTATTATAGGAAAAGACTGGAAACAACCTAAATGTCCTTTAACTAGAGAGTCTCTTTAAATAAATTATAATTCCTCCACATTATATAGCACTCAAAAACAATGATGCTTTTTACTGATATCCAAATGTATACATGTTTACCAATAAGTAAAAGGAACAACGTGTAGAGCACTTTGTAGAGTATAATTCCTTTTGTGGAAGCAAGTAGAAGCAATATATGTTTACATGGAAGCATATGTAAAAAAATTTTCTCAAATGGAACCTCCAAAATTGTTTGTTGTCATTTTCTTTTCCAGGTGAAGAGATGAAGAAGTACCAAATATGGCCAAATATGGGAGAGCAGAGGCCTGAATCACAGACACTCACTGGGGGAGACTTATTGGTTCAGAAGGGCATATTTGATCCAAATCTTTTTTTTTTTTTTTTTGGTCACGCTGAGCCATGTGGAAGTTCCCAGCAATTGAACCCTTACCACAGTGGTGACCCCTGAGCCGCTGCAGTGACAATGCTGGATCCTTAACCTGTGCACTACAGGAGAAATCCTTGATCCAAATCTTTATTTATTTTTTTTTGTCTTTTTGTCTTTTTAGGGCCACATCTGAGGCATATGGAGGTTCCTAGGCTAGGGGTCAAATTGGAGCTGTAGCTGCAGGCCTACACCACAGTCACAGCAATGCCAGATCCAAGTCTCGTCTTCAACCTACACCATAGCTCACAGTAATGCCCAATCCTTAAACCAATGAGCGAGGGCAGGGATCGAACCCGCAACCTCATGGTTTCTAGTTGGAATCATTTCTTCTGTGCCACGATGGGTACTCCCAAACCTTTTTTAGAATTGTTTTTTAATTTTGTTTTTTTTTAGGGCCGTAGGTGCCGTATATGGAAGTTTCCCAGCTAGGGGTCAAATTGTTGCTACAGCTGCTGGCCTACACTACAGCCCCAGCAATACAGGATCCGAGCTGCATCTGTGACCTGCACCATAGTTCACAGCACTGCCAGATCTTTAACCCACTGAGCGAGGCCTGGGATCAAACCTGAATCCTCATGGATACTAGTTGGGTTCTTAACCCGCTGAGCCATGATGATGACTCCATGCAACAAAATTTTAACAGACAAATTTTGGCACTAAACAAGGAGCACCTGATGTATTAAATGTTTTCCGTAATTTTTCATTCATCTAAGATAAATATCCCTTGATTTATCATCTCTCCCTTGATTTGCATTATTAATTTAGTAAAAGGGTGTACCAGGATGAATCATGAATAATGGCCCCCAAAGATGTCCTGATCCTAATCCCCAGAACCCGTGAATGTATCATCTTCCAGGTAAATGTCTCTGCAGATGTGGTTAATAAAGGCCTTCGTGTGGGGGATTATCTCAGACTGTCCTGGGTGGGCTGGATGTGCTCACAGATTCCTTAAGAGGGGGAGTGAGGAGCAGTCAGAGAGAAGCAGATCTGAGGATGTTACTCTGCTGGCTTTGAAAATGGCCAGGAGCCAAAGAATAAAGGCAATAGAGCCCAGGCAGAAAACAGAAGGAAACAAATTCTTCCCTAGAGACTCCAGAGGAAACAGCCCTGCAGACACCTTGACTTTAACTCAGTGGAACAGATTTCAGACTTCTGACTTCCCATAGGGAGTATACTTGTGTTATTTTAAGTTGCTAAATTTGTGGTAACGTGTTACAAACATAATACAATTACAATACAAAAGGGAAACCAATACAGAGAGGGAAATAGGTGAGACTCAAATATTCTTCCTCTTTTGAAATCTTTAGTTTGCTCTTTATCAAGATGCAGAAAAGCCTTTTGTTAGAGTCACTTTTTATGTCAAAGGTGATTTCCATATCAACAGAGGTATTATTCCTTTCTGCTTAAATGGTGCAGGCATTTCAGACATACTTTATTTAAAATAACATACATTATTTTAAATTAATACTAACCATTTTTCCAATTATGAAATTGATACACGATCCTTGCATAAAGTAGATAAAGAAACCAAAATCCTCCTTTGACAACTCAGCATTGAAATTGTCCCAGGGCTGCTCTGAGCAATGTTTGGCTAAGAATTCTCATGTCATTATCTTGGCTGATAGACTCGGGCGGAAACTGGACTAAGCAATTTTATTTAGTTTCCAGCATGTCACTATTCATAGTACAGTATCTACTAGTTTGCAATCAAGGAAAAGAAGGTAGGGTGGCTTCCTCCCTCCCTTGCCTCTCTTGCATTTGGCATGAGGACAGGGTAGCTGGGAGACCCACGGTCCCTGGATTTTGTTACATTCAGCCTGTGTCCCCAGAGCATCCATGTTCTTCAGTGATCACTGCCCGCCACCTCCTCTCCATGCTGGAGATGGAACAGGCTTGAGTGCACTATGAGAGAAGGTTGGGAGCTAAGTGGCTCAAAAAAGAGAATCCTCCATCCCAAAGCAGGCAGGCAAAGGCATGTTATTGGAGCCAAGGCTGTGTGCTATTGGGAAGGTTGACATGTGTGGCTTGGTCCTGTGGAATTTTCTCTCTGCTACATTCCTTTTAGGATGGGATAAAAGGTCCGTGCTCTCAGCCAATCATTAAGATCATCATAAGGGCTGGGAGTAAAAAGATCCCAACTTTAAAACAGGGATGCAGAAGTTCTTCCCATAGTGCTGCATGGAGTTCTGAAATTGGAAAAGAGCTTGTAAGGCTGCATGGTATTTGACTGTTCATTTGCGACCAGCGAGAGACAAGTTTGTGTTCACAAGTTCTCTGGGTATTTACAGAGACCACCATTTACCCAACACTAACCTAGGAGCCTGAAAATGAACCCTGGGAGGATGGCATAACTCTTGTCCTTTCCATCCAGAATTCTTTCCCTTAAGATATCCATCACTTGCTTTAAGATATCCACCCCTCTGAACATAGGTGTAGACACGGAGCCCAGGGTGGGCCAATCCTAGTACCCTAGCCACTGTGGCATGACTGATCCAGGAAGGGGCATGAGACACAAGCCCAACCAATCAGGAACCTTCTCTAGGATGTTTCTGTAGAAGCTGAAGAAAGTCTCTCCTTTCTCATGTGTCAAGAGCTATGTGATTATGACATGGAAATTACCAGCAGCCATGTTCTGGTAAGGTGGTGGTTCAAGTAAGGGAACCCAAAGACATAAAGTTCCAGAGAAAGCCTTGAGAGCTGCAGAGCCCTGACTGTGTACATGTCACAAGCCACTCCTGGCTTCATGTATGCATGAGGTCAGCTCCACCCTTCATGATGTTTGGTGATGGGAGCTAGAACTTCATCCTTCATTGCTGGAGTTAATTCACTTTGCATTTCTATCACTTGGAATGAAAAGGAAACTGACAAATAGTGATTTACGGCAAAATAAGACATGGGCACTGCCCTCAGAGAACTTAGGATTCATGTGGAAAGACAGGGACAATTACAGAAGAAAAGACAAGTTAAGCTTAATGCATAATGCTTACACATTATGTTGTACTTACTTCTCATATACCTGCACAGTGAATAATTCTACTGTCAAATGTATGATGCATATGCTACAGTGGACAGCTGAGTGGTTTAGAACAATGCTCATTACTCAGTTCCCCTCAGAACTCAGAAGTTTCTGGCCCTTGTTTTGAACAATTCACTTTCTGAAAGATGGTGGAATGGGAAGCACACAGACTTCAGAGCCAGATGTGGGACAGAATCTGGGCTTGCCACCAGCCAACTACCTGATTTTGTCGGTCTGGAGATCTTCATCTGGCAGTACCTCCTTGACTCAAAGTGCCTAAAGCAGTTCAGAAGTTTATTTTCTGATCTGACAAGTCTAGAGGTGTGGTAACTTTGAGGCTAGTTAATTTAGAACCTGGTTCTCCAGCCTTTCCACTTTGCCATTTTCGGTCACAAGGTGACTGTCGTCATTCCAGGCATCATACCCAGGAAACATCAAATCCAGAGATTCTGCCCATTTCAACGTCCTCAAGAATTCTAAATCTTCCCTGTGATGTTACTTTTTTGTAAGAGACATTTACAAGAGAAATAAATGTGCTTCCTCAGGTGGATGTGAAGCCATTAGATGTTTCGGGGGCTAGAGTCCCATTGTGGCTCAGTGGTAATGAACCCATCTAGGATCCACGAGGACATGGGTTCGATCCCTGGCTTCGCTCAGTGGGTTAAGGATCCGGCGTTGCTGTGAGCTGTGGTGTAGGCTGGCAGCTGCAGCTCTGGTTTGACCCCTAGTCTGGAAACTTCCATATGCCGAGGGTGCTGTCCTAAAAAGACCAAAATAATATATAATATATATATAGATACCATCAATCCTTATTGTTCCCAGATTCTGTTTTTGCATATTCAAATACTCATTAAAATGTATTCCTGATCCCAAAATCACAACTTGTAGCATTTTGACACTCACTCACTGACATGTACAGAGAGGCAAAAAAATCTCAGTCATTCAACATGCACATTCCTAGCTGAGGTGGAAAAAGGCAAGGCCCTGCCTTCTTATTTCAGCTTTCACACTGTGAATAAGTGACATTTTTGTAGACTATTTAGTGTCATGGTTTCTGCATTTTTTTGCTTTTTGTTCACCATGACCTCCCTCCCTACTCCCCCACCCCATCCCCCCAGCAGTGCTGAAGGGCTGTCTAGTGTTCCTAACTGCTAGAAGGCTGGGATGTGCCTTACAGAGACCATATGTGCCAGAGAAGTTACAGTGCTGTTGGCTGTGAGCTCAATGCTAATGAATCAACATTCTGGAAAGGAGGAGAAAATGTGCTGATCTCTGTGTGAGGCCACTAGGGAAAGTGTTAAAATAACACCTGTAGTGCACAGTGAAGCTATGGGAAAGATAGAAATGTGGCTAAATGGGTGGATTCATGAGACAAAGACAGATTTAAAAAAAAAAAAAAAAAGTGAAATGTGTAGCATTATTATTGCGAGGATAAAAGCCAAAGAAATTTGTGGTCACATTATCCAGAGTCAAAAAATGCTAACACCTAGGAGTTCCCACTGTGGTGCAGTGAGTTAAGGATCCAGCATTGCTGCAGCTGTAGCATAGGTTGCAGCTGCAGATCAAATTCAATCCTTGGACTGGGAACTTCCATATGCCATAGATGCAGCAGAAAAAGAAAAAAAAAATGAACCAATTGTATTAAAAAAAAAAAAGAAATGCTAAAATCTATATGAAATAAATAAGCTACAAAGATATATTGTACAGCACAGAAAATAGAGTCAATACAATAACTATAAATGCAGCATAACCTTTAAAAATTGTGAATCACTATGTTGCACACCGGCAACTTATATAATAGTGTACATCAGCTATACCTCAATTTAAAAAAATAGATAACTAAAAATTCACTAATTATATGGTCTCATTTTAAAAAAATGCTAAACCTTTTTCTGCTAGTGTTGGCAGCCTCACACAGTGCAAAGAACATAAGGCATGAGATATACAAAACTAGTGGGAGAATTTAGTTCTGCAGATCAGGAGATTTAGAAACAATTTTTTTTATTTTTTGGTCTTTTCAGGGCTGCACCCTCGGCATATGGAGGTTCCCAGGCTAGGGGTCAAATTGGACCTATAGCCGTTGGCCTACACCACATCCACAGCAACATGGGATCTGAGCCACATCTGAGACCTACACCACAGCTCACGGCACTGCTGGAACCTTAACCCAGTAAGCAAGGCCAGGGATCAAACCTGCATCATCAAGGATGCTGGTCAGATTCATTTCTGCTGAGCCACGAGGGGAACTCCTCGAAATAATTTTTTAAATATCTGCTAAGTGGAGTTCCCATCATGGCTCAGTGGAAACAAATCCGACAACGAACGATGAGATTGCGGTTCAATCCCTAGCCTCATTCAGAGGGTTAAGGATCTGGCGTTTCTGTGGCTGTGGTGTAGATGGGCAGCTACAGCTCCAATTTGACTCCTAGCCTGGGAACCTCCATATGTCGAAGGTATGGCCCTAAAAAACTAACTAAATAAATAAATGAATACCTGCTTAGTGTTTTACAGGAAAAGGGTTATGTGGAAGAATAGATATTAAATGCTGATAAGACTGGCTTGTTTTACAAGGAAGTTGGCAGACAAACCTACATAACACAATGGGATCTCGGTTAACAAAAGCGTGAGCAGAGCTTTCTGGGAGCCTAACCCTGTATCTCCCCCCAGGAAAAATAGTTCAGTATCCACTAATTTAGAGTTTGCAATGACTTTATAGACCATAACTACCGTGAAAAACAAGAACCAACTATACCTGGTCTACCCTCAAAAATTTTGAAACATAATGTAAGGTTCAGTCATGTGCATTTTTACCAACCCCTTTATTCGCCTGTGAAGCAGTCTAGTGTTTGAGAGTTATTGGTATAACTAGTTTCCTCACACTTCTGAAAGTCTCTCATATTTTTCATAGATATATTTTGTTCTCTGAGTTATTAGACTCTGATTGTCGACTACTTGATCTGCCTTAACACAAGGATTGCTTTTATTTGTTTGTTTATTGATTGATTGATTTTGCTTTTTAGGGCTGCGCCCACAGCATATGGAAGTTCCCAGGCTAGGGGTCAAATTGGAGCTACAGCTTCCAGCCTACACCACAGCCATAGGAATTTGGAATCCAAGTCTTTCTGTGACCTACACTGCAGCTCACAGCAACGCTGGATCCTTAACCGATGGACCAAGGCTGGGGATCGAACCCTAGTCCTCATGGATACTAGTCAGGTTTGTTTCAACTGTGCCACAATGGAGACCCCAGACTGCTTTTACCTCCCATGAATGGCTAGAAAGGAGGTAGCATGAGTGACCTAGTCAATGATTTTTCACATAGTAAGACACTCAACTACTGTGACAGGAATTGAATTCCTCCTATAAATCAGCAGTTCTCGAGCAACAGAGATTATGCCACCCAGGGGAACACTTGGCTGTATCTAGAGGTATCTTGGGTTGCCACACTTGGGGAGAAGAGCTGCTCCTGGAATCTAGTGTGTCAGGGCCAGGAATGCTACTACACATCCTACAGGGCACAAAGAAGACTCTGCCTCCATAAAAAAGAATTATCGGACCCAAAATGTCAACGCTGCCTAGGTTGGGTGAAGCTGCTTACACAGATGTCACAATCACAATCAATTTCTCATCCTCGGACCCTGCACTCCTGCCAGATTCTACTGTTGAAATGACCCAGCAGTACTGAATTATGAATCCTGTCCCTCCCCACAGCCCGCCTACCACGCAGTAGCAGTGTGGAAAGATGCCCGGGGAGGGCTGTTCTCTCTCTTGCCCCACTGGTTTGTTGTTACTCATCCTAGGCCAAGAATACATACACTTTTTTCTCCCTAACTGTTCGGACACACATTTTACCCTCTCTGTTTTCATTACCCTCTCTGTTTTCTTCTTTGTATCTCCTGCAAAGTGTACTCCAGCTTTGTAGGAAACAGGTGCACCATGACCCCCTTTGCGGAGTTTCTATAAAGGGCTTGGGGGAAAAAATTATCCAGGGGCCTGAGAGCATGAACTGTGGGCCTCCAGCTTTCTTCTCTTCCTCTAGGGAATCAAGGGAACCTTGACCTGCTGGGGACCCCAACTCTGTGATTCAACCTGCTCTCCAGTTAACGTGAGTCACATATTCAGGCAGTGATGCAAGAACCCTAGATTCCCAAAGATCAGATTTCCTGAACAAATGTGCGTGGACAGGGAAAAACATGACAGAATACTTGAATTCAAGTGCAGCACTTTGTTTTCAGTAAGTTTTTGTTTCACAGTGAAAATAAAGACAAGCTGAATTAAGTGAAGGTTTGATGTGAGTAAATACATATATTTTTCTCCCCCCTTCTACTGTTGTGGTTTCTATTTGAGAGGAGAAATTATATCTGAAAGGAGATTTTTTTCCCTTAAGTGAGGTTAATCAAGATTCAGCAAATTAAATGTCTTCATTCATTAACTACATATTTAGTGAGAACTTACTGTGTATCATGCTCTGTACTAGGCCTGCAAATATAATACTGAAGGTGCACCCCGCCCCTGCCCTCAAGGAGCAATACCAGCTATTACTTTAACATTTTAACCTGCATTTTCATTTCTCACAGACTGAGAGAAAATATTTGCTAAAGACTTATCTGATAAATGACTGTCATCACAAATATATCAAGCAAGAACCTTTAAAAGTCGACAATAAGAAAATCCAACAACCTGGTTTTTAAAACAAGCAAAATACCTGAAGAGACATCTCACCAAAGAAAATATACAGAGGTCAAATGAGCATATGAAAATCTACTCCACATCATATGTGGAATTACAAATTTTATACAATGAAAAACTACTACATACCTGGAAGAAGAGCCAAAATCCAGGGCACTGATAACACCAAATGCAGGTGAGGATGTGGAGTGGCAGGAACTCTCAAGTCATTGCTGGTGGGAATGCAAAAGGGTATAGCCACTTCAGAAAACAGTTTGGAGGTTTCTTGCAAAATTACATATACCCTTATCAGGAAATCCAGCGATCATGCTCCTTGGTATTTATCCAAAAGAGCTAAAAACTTATACTCACACAAAACCCTTAACAAAGATGTTTATAACAGTTTCATTCAGAATTACCAAAACAACCAAAATGTCCTTCAGTAGGTGAATGGATAAGTCAACTGTGGTACACCCAGACAATGGAATATTATTCAATGCTAAAAAGAATTATCAAGCCAAAAAAAGATGGTCAAGCTATAAAGAGACATGGAGGAAACTTAAATGAGTATTACTAAGTGAAAGAAACCAATCTGAAAAGGCTACATACTCTGTGATTCCAACTGTAAGACATACTGGAAAAGGCAAAACTATGGAGGCAGTAAAAAGATCAGTGGCTGCCAAGAGTTGGGGGGTGGGATGCGGGGGAGGTAGGGATGAACAGGCAGAGCACAGATGATTTTTAGAGCAGTGAAACTATTCTGTATGATCATCACATGATGGACACATGTCATTATACACTTACCTGAACTCACAGAATGTACACCACAAAGACAGAACCCTAATGCAAACTATGGATTTTGGGCAATAATGATGTGTCAAGACTGGTTCATTTAGTGTAACTAATGAAACACTCTGGATAGTAGGGAAGGCTGTGTTGTGGGCGAAGGGGCAGGGGATATAGCAAAACTCTATCCTTTTCATTCAATTTTACTGTGAGCCTAAAACTGCTCTAACAAATAACGTTTAGAGAGTTCTCTTGTGGCACAGTGGGTTAAGGATCCAGCATTGTCACTGCAGCAGGATGGGTGGCTGCTGTGGCTCGGGTTCTAGCTCTGGCCTGGGAACTTCCACATGCCATGGGCACAGCCAAAAAAAGAAAAAATAATGAAAATAAAGTATATATTTTTTAAAAAGTATACAACTACACACACAGCTATATGAGTAAGTTCAATAGTTTATTTTAGATAGTGGAAGGAAAACTCTGCACAAGGCACTGTGGAAGTCAGATATCTGAGTGGTCATTTATATAAGCCAGAAGGGAAACAGTGATGGTCAGAAAGGACCTTCGTGGAGGAATGGACACCTGAATGTTAACAAGTGAGCGCATTCTGGTCTGAAAGCCTAGAGAAGTGTGTTCCAGCAGAATGTACTGTGTGAATGAGGACTTTCCTGAGGCAAGTGCTTAAAAAAACAAAGCTCAATCTCTCTTAAGCAATGAAAGTCAGAATACACTGGATCCTTTGAGTGAACAGTTCCAGGCTCGGTCTGCTCCAGGGCTCAAAGTGTAGCCCCACAACATCTGCATCTCTCCCTTTTTCCATTTGCTTCCTCAACAGTGGTGAACCCTTCTATTTTCTGCGAGAAGGATGCAGAAACCCCAGCACCCTCTTGCTCTCAGCCTGTATTAAGTGGGGACAGAACACATAGGCTGAAAGGGAGGGAAGAGATGGTTTCTCCAGTCTACTGTTAATCAGATTCATGCTGAGATGACACCAGGGGACAAAACCCCAAGATAAGTCCTATTCACGGAGATACGAAATAGCATCATGTGTTCAGAAAAACCATATGTGGTCCAAATGGACAGAGCATCATGTGAAAAAAAAAAAAAAAAAAGACTAGAGAGGTGGGCAGAAGCCAGATCAGCAAGGGCCTTACATGTGAATTGAAGAAATTAGGATTTCATCCTTTAGGCAACAGAGAGTCACTGAAAGGGTTTGGACAAGAGTGTGACATTTCCAAATTTTCATTTTGATAGATTACTGACAGTGGAGGTTCTTTGTAACTTGGCGAAATAACTTGACCTCTCTGAGCAGATTTTGTCCTAAATTTGTAAAATATAGACAACAGTTGTGCACGCCAGGAGACTGGTGAGGATTAAATGGGGTAATATTTGTCAAATGCTTAGGGCAGTGCCTGGCACATAGAGTTAAGTGTTTGCTACTACCGTTATTGTTATTATTGTTATTTCTGATGTCTGAAGAGTGAGAGGTTTGACATAAGGAAGTGAAAAGCAAATTCATCTGTACCCACCCAATCTCCATCAACATAACTTTACTATTTCAAAAAGCTCTAACCCTGGAAGATGAAAGTTGCAAATAACTTCATTTTTTACTCCAGGAATAACCTCTGAGGCACATGAATTTTGCAATGAAAAAAAAGCATCAAATGACATTTTATACCATAAGACTGTTTAAACCCTTTGCCTGAGAATCCTCATCTTTGCTGTTGCCTCCACCCTTACACTATTTTATCCAAGATAAAGCAGAATTCAAATGCTCAGAAATAACCTGACTTGTCCCTCTTCCCTCTGAGATGTTACCAGGAGCCTGGAGGTGGCCCTCTCCATTACTGCTGTCAGCCATGGGCTCTGCTGTCCTATGACAGCAGATTGTTTGGGGGACATTTTCAGGAAGCCAGCATTCAAGAACAGGCAGCTTGGAAACAACCTAAATGTCCATCTACAGATGAATGGATGAAGAAGATGTGGTACATTACACAATGGAATATTACTCAGTCAGGAAAAAGAACAAAATAATATCACTTGCAGCAACATGGATGGAACTAGAGACTCACATTCTAAGTGAAATAAGCCAGAAAGAGAAAGACAAATACCATATGATATCATTATATCTGGAATCTATGGCACAAATGAACCTATCTACACAAAAGAAACAAATTCATGGACTTAGAGAAAAGACCTGTGGTTGCCAAGGGGGAGAGGGAGGGAGTAGGATGCACTGGGAGTTTGGAGTTAGTAGATGCAAACAATTGCATTTGGAGTGGATAAGCAATGAGATTCTGCTAGGTATCACAGGTAACTACATCTAGTCACTTGTGATAGAACAGGATGAAGGATAAAGAGAGAAAAAGAATGACTGGGTCACTTTGCTGTACAGCAGAAACTGATAAAACAATGTAAATCAACTATAATAGAAAAAACAAACAACTAAAAAAAACCAAAGAAACCCAAACTGAAAAAAAAGGAAAAAAAAAAAAAGAACAACAGCTTGGCATGAGGAAATGCTCCAGGTGACAGATGAGGAAGGACTGAGCAGGGCTTAATGATGAAAGAGGAGTGTTCGAGCAGAAGCACTGTGAAGAGAAACCTTAGCAGTTGGCTATGGGGAGAGAGGACACTCCATGATGAGCACTTGAGTACCTGGGAAGGTCATAAAAAGGGTTTTCCAAAGTAGAACCTACAAGGTTTGGAGAGTGTGACTCAGTACAGGTATTGACATGTCATAACTAGAACCAGCTTTATCAGGCTTGTTATCATTTCTACCCACCAGCAAGCTCTGCCCCCTCAGAGATGGGAGTGCCTGGGGTACAAACAGTTTGGGTGAGGCCTCTCAGGTTCCATAAGTTGATGCCTTCTCCACACATTGCATGGTTATAATTCCTCAAGGAGAAACATGCCTGCACATGACTGGGCGTACTTGGGGGACCCCTGATCTTTCTTTTTCTGCCACACCCACAGCAGGTGGAAGTTCCCAGGATGGGGATCTAATCCGAGCCACAGCAGTAACCAGAACCACAGCAATGACAACTGCCAGATCCTTAACCCACTGAACCACCATGGAACCCTGCCCACCCTCCCACCCCCACTATTCTTTCCTATGCCTGGATACAGGCTAATTTCTGAATTACTAATGCCCCCAAAAGCAAAAAAATCCAGGCTCAAAGCACTGATGTCAATTTTCCTGAAGATTTGGTGGGACAGACAAAGGAAAGATGACCAATTCAGCCTGGTGTTAGCACTCGAAAGTCCAGCATCCAAGGAACCACCTCCTCAGTGCTGGACAGATCAGGATGGTGGGTCCCATAAATCTGGGAGAAGGTTAATAAGACTCATTTCACAATCTCCTCTTACCTCCCAATTCTTCTCCATAGGCCGCAGGCCCACCCACCGCACTGCCCCAAACAGTACTTTCTGACCTTTCCAGCCAGTACCTCCTCCCTTCACATTCCTTAGCAAAATCCAACCATTTTTGCACAGTTTCTTTAGTAATACAAAAGCAAACAGGGTTCAGCCAGACAAAAGCAGTTCCTCACATTTCCAGAACCAGCCTTCTTCGGACACATGAAGGTATATTTATTAGATTATTTACAGAAACAATGCTTGACTACAGGAAAGTACACTTCAACCGAGACTGTCCCTGAAAACTGGAGGTTGGCACTTGTCATCTATTTTATGCTCATTTCCTGTCAAACCTCATGTGCATTCAAAGTGTTAAGACTACTGGCGCTTGTTGAAAACATTCCCCTTTGTGGCTTTGAGACTCCTCTTGTTAAGACTACTGGCATTTGGTGAAAACATTCCCTTTTGTGACTTCAAGACTCCTCTCTCCTGCATTCCCTCTACCTTTAAGACTATTATGGGGAGTTCCCATTGTAGCTCAGCGGTAATGAACCTGACTAGTATCCATGAGGAGGTGGGTTCCATCCTTGGCCTTGCTCAGTGGGTTAAGGATCCAGCATTGCCACAAACTGTGGAGTAGGTTGCAGATGCACCTCAGATCTGGCATTGCTGGGACTATGATGTAGTTCCATAGCTGCAGCTCTGATTTGATCCCTAGCCTGGGAATTTCCACATGCCACACCTGTGGTCCTAAAAATCAAAAAAAAAAAAAAAAAAGAAAAAAGAAAAAGATATTATGGCTCAGTCTTTCTGACCCCTCTCCTTTTCAGTTGCCCTGATCATATTGAGGTTCACCACAATTTCATGCTATCAGGTTCTGCTCTTTTGTCTCCTCTCCCTGCACACACCCTTTGGGGGATGATTTCTGCAAGATTTGGGATTAATTTTGATTCCACACTTTTTACTTCTCAATGCATTTGTTTGTTTCAAAGAAGTCCTGAAAAGGCAAAATAAAATAAAGTAAAAAGTCCTGCACTCAGGGAAGGGTCTGGGGAAGGAGATGGGATAGTTGAGATGGTAGAAAGGAGGTGAACGGATCAGAGAAAAACATTTATTTTTTTGTCTTTTTAGGGCCATACCCACGGCATATGGAGGTTCCCAGGCTTGTTATCATTTCTACCCACCCAAAGCTACCCCTGCCACAGCCAGAGTAATGCTGAATCTTTAACCCACTGAGTAAGGCCAGAGATCAAACCTGCATCCTCATGGTTCCTAGTCAGATTCATTTTTGCTGCGCCACAATGACAACTCCCAGAAAAACATTTTTAAGATATGCCATTTGTTACCAATTCCTGTACATCTTTGCTCCCTTTGTAAATTGGGCCAATAGAAGCACCTGCTGCTAAAGTTGTTGGGAAGAGAAAGGAGATGCTAAGTGCAATGTGCTTAGAACATGCAGTCGGAAAACACTCAACAAATTCTAGCTGTTATTATTATTATTACCTCAGTGGGCTTGAAGGAACATACTTGAAGGGGCATTTTTCTTTGGAAAGAGAAGTAGAGAAAGCTTTCCTGAGAGAAAACACGTCTCCTTTGAATCAAGCTACAAGAAGAAACTCTGACTGGTCCAGGAACGGTTGACTGATAAGTTTGACAACAAAGAATGTAAATTATAAATACTTGGTAAATAAGCTAATGATCAGCTCTGCAGAAGGAAATCCATGAAAAAAAAAAAAGTTTTTTACAGACTGGAAACTAACTGGTTCACAGAGACTCACCTACAGGAGAGAGAGTTCTGAGGCCCACATCAAACACTCATGTGTGGGGATCTGGAACTGGGAGAAAGAGCCCCTGGAGCATCTGGCTCCACAGGAATGGGGGAAAAGGAGACCCCATTCTTAAAGGCGCACACAGACTTCAACATGCACTGGGGCCCAGGGCAAAGCAAAGTCTCTATAGGAATCTGGGTCAGACCTGACTGCAGTTCTTGGAGGACCTCCTGGGAAAACAGGGGGTAAATGTGGCTTGTTGTGGGGGAAGGGCACTGGAAGCAAGGCTCTTGGGAATATTCAGCAGCATGCATTTCTCCAGAGATGGCCTTGTTGAGAAAATCTAGCCCTACCCATCAGCTCTGAGGAGCCCCAGGCCAAACAACAATCCAGGTGGGATCACAGCCCCGCCCCTCAGTAAGCAGGCTGCATAAAGACCCCCCACCACACAGCCTCTCTAATCTCACCCAGAGACAAAGCCCCACCCACCAGAGGGATAGGAATCAGCTCCACCTACCAGTGGGCAGGCATCAGCCCCTCCCATCAGGAAGCCTACAGCAAGCCCCCATACTGACTTCAGCCACAAGGGGGGCAGACACCAGAAGTAAGAGAGGCTACAACTCTATTATATGTAAAAAGGTCACCACGCCAAAAACCTATAAAAATGAAAAGACAGAGAACTACATCTCAGATAAGGAAGAAAGGAAAAAAACCCAGAAAAACAGCTAAGTGATCAGGAGATTCTCAGCATCCAGGAAAAAGACTTTAGAGACTCTTGATGCTGAAGTGGATGAAAGACATTAGAAATAAACTGGAGGCAAAGATGGATAACTTACAGGAAACACTGAACAATGTGATACAAGATATACAACTTAAAAAAGAGATGCAAAATATAATCACTGAAATAAAAAACTCAGTAGAAGCAGCTAATAGCAGAATACAGGAGGCAGAAGAACAAATAAGCGAGGTGGAGGACAGATTAGTGGAAATTATGGATGTGGAACAGAAAAGAGAAAAAAGATGGAAAACAAATGAAGAGAGTCTCAGAGAACTCTGGGACAACGTTAAACGCTCCAACATCTGTGTTATAGGGGTGCCAGAAGGAGAAGAGAGAGAGAGAAGGGGACAGAAAAAATATTCCAAGAGATAATAGCCGAAAACTTCCCTAACATGGGAAAGGGACCACTCACTCAAAATCCAGGAAGCACAACGAGTACCATATAAAACAAACTCAAGGAGGAATACACCAAGACACATATTAATCAAAATGACCAAAATTAAAGACGAAGAGAAAATCTTGAAAGCAGATAGGGAAAAGAAACAAATAACATACCAGGGAACCCCAATAAGGTTATTGGCAGATTTTTCAGCAGAAACTCTGCAGGCCAGAAGGGAGTGGCATGAAACACTTAACGTGATGAAAGGAAAAAACCCCCAACCAAGATTACTTTACCCAGCAAGGCTCTCATTCAGATTTGAAGGAGAAATCAAAAGCTTCACAGATAAGCAAAAGCTGAGCGAATTCAGCAACACTAAACCAGCCTGACAACAAATACTAAAGGAACTTCTCTAGGCAGAAAAGAAAAGACAGCAACAGGAAACAAAAATACCACAAATGACAAGGCTCACCAGTAAAGGTATATATACAGTAAAGATATGAAATTATCCATGCACAATTATACCACCAAAATCAGGAATCATGAAAAGAGGTGGGTACAAATGCAGGACACTGGAGATGAACTTGCAATTAAGAGACCAACAATTTAAAACAATCTCATATACATATAGACTCTTACATCAAAACTTCAGAATAACTGCAAACCAAAAATCTACAATTGATACACAAACAAAGAAAAATCAATTCAAATACAACACTAAAGATAGTCCTCAAACCACGAGAGGAGAGAACAAGAGAAGAGGGAAGGAAAAACAGCAATAAAAACAAATCCAAAGCAATTAATAAAACAGCAATAAGAACATACATATCAATAATTACCTTAAATGTGAATGGAGTAAACACCCCAACCAAAAGACATAGACTGGCTGAATGGATACAAAAACAAGACCCATATATATGCTGTCTTCAAGAGACCCACTTCACTTCTAAGGACACATACAAATTGAAAGTGAGAGGATGGAAGACAATAGTTCATGCAAACGGGGATCAAAAGAAAGCTGGCGTAGCAATACTCATATCAAACAAAATAGACTTTAAAATGAAGAATATTTTAAGGGACAAAGAAGGTCACTACATAATGATCAAAGGATCAATCCAAGAAGAAAATAAAACAATTTTAAATATCATTGCTCCCAACATAGGTTCAGCACAATATATACGGCAACTGCTAACAACCTTAAGAGGACAAATCAACAATAACACAATCATAGTGGGGGACTTTAACGTGCCACTTACAGCAATGGACAGATCATCCAGATAGAAAATCAATAAGGAAACACAGGCCCTGAATGAAGCATTACACCAGATGGACTTAATACATATTTAGAAGACATTCCATCCAAAAGCAACAGAAAACACATTTTTCTCAACTGCATATGGAACATTCTCTAAGATGCATCACATCCTGGGCTACAAATCCAACCTTGGTAACTTTAAGGAAATTGAAATCAAATCAAGCATCATTTCTGACCACAACGCTATATGACTAGAAATCAACAACAAGAAAAAAACTGCAAAAAACACAAACATGTGGAGACTCAACAACATGCTACTAAACAACCAATGGATCACTGAAGAAATCAAAGAGGAAATCAAACAATACCTAGAAGCAAATGACAACAAAGATACAATACTCCAAAAACTATGTGATACCACAAAAGCCGTTCTAAGAGGAAAGTTTATAGCAATACAAGCCTACCTCAGGAAACAAACAAACAAACAAAACTCAAATAAACAAGCTAACTTTACATCTAAAGCAGCTTGAGAGAGAAGAACAGACAAGACCTAAAGTTAGAAGAAGGAAAGAAATCATAAACATCAGAGCAGAAATCAATGAAATAGAAATGAAGGAAAACCATAGAAAAGATCAATGAAACGAAAAACTGGTTCTTTGAAAAGATCAACAAAATTGATAAACCCTTAGCCAGACTTATCAAGCAAAAAAGAGAGAGGACTCAAATCAATAAAATTAGAAATGAAAAAGGAGAACTAACAACGGACATCACAGAAATGCAAAGGATCATAAGAGACTACTATATGCAACTATATGCCAATAAAATGGAAACCCTAGAAGAAATGGACAAATTCTTAGAAAGGTACAATCTTCCAAGACTAAACCAAGATGAAACAGAAAAGATGAATGCACCAATCACAAGAACTGAAATTGAAACTGTGATTTAAAAACTTCCAAAGTCCAGGACCAGATGGCTTCACAGGCGAATTCTATCAAACATTTAGAGAAGAGCTAACACCTATCTTTCAGAAACTATTCCAAAAAATGGCAGAGGAAGGGACATTCCCGAACTCATTCTATGAGGCCACCATCACCCTGATACCAAAACCAAAGATACCACAAAAAAAGAAAACTACAGGCCAATTTCACAGATGAACATTGATGCAATAATCCTCAACAAAATACTAGCAAACCGCATCCAACAATACATTAAAAGGATTGTACATCATGATCAAGTGGGGTTTATCCCAGGGATGCAAGGGCTCTTCAATATCCGCAAATCCATCAGTGTGATACACCACATTAACAAACTGAAGAATAAAAACCATATGATCCTCTCAATAGATGCGGAAAAAGCCTTTGACAAAATCCAACACCCATTTCTGATAAAAACCCTTCAGAAAGTGGGCATAGCGGGAACCTACCTCAACATAATAAAGGCCATATATGACAAACCCACAGCGAACATCATTCTCAATGGTGAAAACTGAAAGAATTCCGCTGAGACTGGGAACAAGACAAGGATGTCTGCTCTTGCCACTACTCTTCAACATAGTTTTGGAAGTCGTAGCCACGGCAATCAGAGAAGAGAAATAAAAGGAATCCAAATTGGAAAGGAAGAAGTAAAACTATCACTTTTTGCAGGTGACATGATACTATACCTAGAGAATCCTAAAGACTCTACCAGAAAACTGTTATAGAGCTCATCCATGAATTTGGCAGTCATAGAATACAAAATGAATGCACAGAAATCGACGGCCTTTCTGTATACTAACAATGAAAGAACAGAAAGAGAAATTAGGGAAGCAATCCCCTTTGCCATCGCATCCAAAAGAATAAAATACCTAGGAGTAAACCTACTTAAAGAGACAAAAGACCTGTACTCTGAAAACTATAAGACACTGATGAAAGAAATCAAAGATGACACAAAAAGATGGAAAGATAAACCATGCTTGTGAATTGGAAGAGTTAATATTATCAAAATGACTATACTACCTAAGGCAATATACCGATTCAATGCAATCCCTATCAAATTACCAAGGACATTCTTCACAGAACTCGAACAAAATACTTTAAAGTGTATATGGAAGCACAAAAGACCCAGAATAGCCAAAGACATCCTGAGAAGGAAAAATGGAGCTGGAAGAATCAGGCTCCTGGACTTCAGACTATACTACAAAAGCAATAATCAGAGTTCCTGCCGTGGCGCAGCAGAAACAAATATGAGTTGGAACCATGAGGTTGCGAGTTCAATCCCTGGCCTCGCTCAGCAAGTTAAGGATCTGGCATTGCTGTGGGTGTGCTGCAGGCTAGCAGCTGTAGCTCCAGTTTGACCCCTAGCCTGGGAACCTCCATGTACTACAGGTATGGCCCTAAAAAGCAAAAAAAAAAAAAAGAAAAAAAAGAAAAAAAGCAACAATCATCAAAACCATATGGTACTGGTACAAAGACAGAAATATAGATCAGTGGAAGAGGATAGAGAGCCCAGAATTAAACCCATGCACCTACAGCCAACTCATCTATGACAAAGGAGGCAAGAATATACAATGGAGAAAGGACAGCTTGTTCAATAAGTGGTGCTGGGAAAACTGGACAGCCACATGGAAAAGAATGAAATTAGAACACTCCCTAACACCATACACAAAATAAACTCAAAATGGATTAAAAACCTAAATGTAAGACCAGATCCCATAAAACTCTTAGAGGAAAACATAGGCCAAACACTCTCGGACAGAAACCACAGCAACATCTTCTCAGATCCACCTCTTAGAGGATTGACAGTAAAAACAAAAATAAACAAATGGGACCTAATCAAACTTCAAAGTTTATGTACAACAAAGGAAACCCTAAACAAAATGAAAAGACAACCCACAGAATGGGAGAAAATCTTTGCAAGTGAATCAACTGACAAGGCATTAATCTCCAAAATATATAAACACCTTCTGCAGCTCCATACCAAAAAAACAAACAACCCCACCAAAAAATGGGCAGGAGATCTAAACAGATGATTCTCCGAAGAAGACATGCAGATGGCCAAAAAATACATGAAAAGATGTTCAACATCACTCATGATTAGAGAAATGCAAATCAAAACCACCATGAGGTACCACCTTACACCAGCCAGAATGGCCATCATCACAAAGTCTACAAATAATAAGTGCTGGAGAGGGTGTGGAGAAAAAGGAACCCTGTTACACTGTTGGTGGGATTGTAAATTGGTCCAACCACTGTGGAAAATAGTATGGAGATTCCTCAGAAAACTAAACATTTGACCCAGCAATCCCACTCCTGGGCATCTATCCAGAGAAAACCACGACTCGCAAAGACACATATACTCTGATGTTCATTGCAGCACTATTTGCAATAGCCAAGACAGGGAAACAACCTAAATGTCCATCGACAGAGGAGTGGATAAAGAAGTGGTACATATACGCCATGGAATGTTACTCAGCCATTAAAAAGAATGAAATACCAGCATTTTTAGCAACATGGATGGACCTAGAAATTATCATGCTAAGTGAAGTCAGCCATACAATGAGACACCAACATCAAATGCTTTCATTGTCATGTGGAATCTGAGAAAAGGACAGACTGAACTTCTTTGCAGAACAGATGCTGACTCACAGACATTGAAAAACTTATGGTCTCTGGAGGAGACAGTTTGGGGGGGTGGGGGGATGTGCTTAGGTTATGGGATGGAAATCCTATGAAATTGGATTGTGATGATCATTAAACAACTACAGATGTGATAAATTCATTAAGTAATAAAAAAATTAAAATTAAAATTAAAAAAAGTTTTTTGTTTGTTTTTTCAAAGTAAGCATTAGTTTCTTAGCTACTCTTAAAGGTAGTGGAGTCTTCCCATGAAATGCACAAAAATCTGTAGTTAAACCATCTCCTCCTGCACCCAAATTGCTCATCCAAGTGACTCCTGTGTTACCCATTTGAGTATCTTCCTGTCCTTCTCCTGCCGGGGAACATGTTTTGTGTTGGCATGCAGCTGAAAGAATCAGACCATCCTCACCTACAAAGCACTTAATATTTATCTTATTGAAGAAAACAAAGTGTCATATATTGTTAAGATCTAGAGGCAAAAGGAGCTGCTGCCAATCTGAGCAGTGAGGGATCTTGAAGCTGGGTTGACTGCACTCTTTGGGACTGGTTCAGTGATTCTTGCGGCCAGTGCTGCAAAAAGTTCTCTCCACCCAGGGTATGCAACTGGATTACTTTAGAGGGTTACCCAGAGTATAAGTCCGGGGACACACTGAAAAGCCCCCAAGCAAAACCTTAAATGCTGTGGGTAAAAGACGGATGCTCCAGAAAAGCAAGGCTCCCTCCCCCCACAACCCACCAAGTAGAGGCTGGGGGTAAGGAATCTTAATGAGACTCCCTAGGGCAAACCATATGTGGGAAAGGCGCCAAATAAATGTTTGGCGAGCAACAATTTTATAGAGCTGGAAGAAGTGTTCTCAAATACCAAGATGTGATATTTCAGGGAAATTCTGAATGCTCCTTTCTGTTCAGAATCTTGTTTTTAACATAATTGAGATCACATTATATGTAGTGTTCCAGTTGTTTACTCTATTGAACCTACAGTGATTTTTCCATGGCATTAGGTGTACTATAAAAATATTCCATGATACCCCATCACATATTTTTTTAAGTCCATAATTATTCCTTTCTCACTGGGGACTTATGTATTTTTACATTTCACCATAAATAAGGATATGACAAACACTGGATTTAAATGTGGATCCAGATCCCTGGTTAATACCCTAGGGTATTTTCCAAGAAGTGAATTACTGATGAAAGAATTTGAATGTTTTCAGACTCTTCATGTTAGGTTTTAACATTCCTGCCTGCAGTATGAACTTGGGAAAAACCAATTTTTGCATATCTGGCAATGTGCAAATTTATAAGTAACTTGAGGATAAGATTCCTTGACTTTCAACTTGGACAATCCTATCCTCAGCACAAATGAAAATAGCTTTTCTGTCCCAATAGTTGTGTCTCATTTCCAGGTTGCATCTTGTTACATACAAAAATACTGAATCAATATTCTGATAACAAGGTCCAAAAACTTTAAGTACATACCAAATCTTCAATGAGCATGTTTATAAAGGATATGTAAAGTTCTTGAGCTTTCTAGAAAGGTCTGAGTTTAATCAATTGTGCCTCTTTGTAGAATCCATTTCATTTAAAATGGGGTTAAAGAGTACCCAGAAGAAAAAAAAAGAAGAAAAAGAAGAGCACCCAGAAGAGTTTACCAGATTAGGTGAGCAGGCACTCAACACTTGGGTGGAAGGGGGACTTCCCTTTTCCCTCAGGTGTGCCTTCTACATTCAAACAGCAGCAAGTTACAAATCCTGTTAATACTTGTGGCCACTGTCCTTCAGGAGACATGAGCTGAAGCTAGTAATGCCCAGAAAGCAATACTGGCTATTAAATTGCATTCTTCCGCCGTCCCCTGTCCAAGTCTTTTCTGCATAACCATGTTACATGCTTTGCCATTGCCATATTCTTTTTTCTGACATTTCTGCCTCAAGAATTAATCTTATGTTTGAACCACCACTCAAACAAGACACCTGTTGGTTACAACAATCACATCCAACTACTAAATTTAACACTGGGGTGCTGGTAGCTAACAAATAAGAATGGCTTTTGGAGACAAAGCATTGGTTTCTGAAGAGCTGACTTTAATGGTTTTATGACTCATTCCACATGCATTCAGTCATGCTCGTATTCAAGAGAGCACAACTACAGTAAGCACGCTTGCATTTACTCATTTCTGTTAACCATGATGAGGAACGATTTTTATTTTTTTAGGCCAAAAAAAGTCCAGTTCAATTGACTCTATAGATGAAATGAAGTAAAACATGGCTCACTCACCACCTCCAAATGACTAGAAAAGAAAATCCACTTATGTTAAGGGAGTCATACTTGTTGAATGACAAAAATACATGTTTAGAAACAATAGTGTCCCACATTTTCAAGGCTGAGTGGCTGTTTACCATGATCTGGGAGGGGCCTAAGTAACTGCCTATAAAAAAAGAATCATCTTTCTTAACTCTTGTCCTTAATAAATAATATGTGAATCCTAATCAGTACTTCACTAACTAGACTCATTCCATCACAAAATCGCAGTTTCTGCATGTTTAAGAATTTATCGGAGAAAATGATTTCTAATGATTCCCAATAAAAAACCTTAAATGACAGTAAAACAAAATTAGTGTTTAATAACTGACATACAGGAAGCAATTTAAATAATTTATCTTTTCCGAAGAACTTCCGACATTTTTTTTTCTTTTTGAGGCCACACCTGTGGCATATGGAAACTTCCCAGCTAGGGGTGGAAAGTGAGCTGCAGCTGCCAGCCTACACCACAGCAATGCTGGCTCTGAACCACATCTGCAACCTATGCCACAGCTCAGAGCAATGCCAGATCCTTAACCTACTGAGGGAGGCCATGGTTCGAACCTACATCCTCACAGACACTATGTCAGGTTCTTAACCCACTGAGCCAAAATAGATATTGCAGAACTTATATTTTTGCTTTTCCTGAATGTTATATGGTTTTCCTTTAGAAACTAACTTCTTGTTTCTTCAAATTGCTTGTCCAACAAGTGTGATTTCATTTATTTTAAGTTATGTTGAAAAAATAAAATTAAGAGTCCTAATGGCTACATAATGCCTGTAACAGCTATTAGCAATAGGGTAACATTTCAAGACATTTCAACAAGTGCCATTCTAGAAAGATGAGGTGCCACAGCTACATAAAAGATGCTGAGTCCAGTTGTAGCATGGGGTTTGAGGAAATGGATTCTAAAATCTTATTTTTAGGAGTTCCCCCCACTTTGGCACAGTGGGTTAATGATCCAGCTTGTCTCTGTACAGGCAGTTGTGACACAGGCCTGGAAACTTCCATGTGCCACAGGTACAGCCAAAAAAGAAAGAAAAAGTTATATGGTGTTCACTGTACTATTAACTTTCCTGTAAATGTGCAAATATTCAACATAAAAAATGAAACAATGTTTATAATATTTAAGACACCATGAATGAAGTGGAAAACACGCACACACACACGCACATACGACACAGACCCAGAGTATGTCATTGAAAATTACTGGATTTAGAGTTTAAGGGAAAAAAAAAAAAAAAAGCCTAACTTACAGGTAAAATCTCTCTTCTAAAATAGAGCAGGGGAAGGAGTTCCCTTGTGGCTCAGTGGGTTAAAGAGCTGGCATTACCACTGGAGCAGCTGGGGTTGCTACTGTGGCACAGGTTTAGTCCTGGGCCTGGGAACTTCTACATGCCACAGATGCAGCTGAAATAATAAAAAATTTAAATTTAAAAAATAGAGCAGAGGAAAATATGTGACAAGTATTAAAAGAACAAATTGGCTTAGAAGCCAACAGAAACTAAACATTATGCATATAATACTCTCGCTGACATTCTCTCTTGAATTTTCAAAGCAAGTATGTTTTTCTTGGTCCAACATTGGCTGCCATGTTAAATCATGCAAACCATAGCAAGCCACTGATTGCACGTTTACAAATTACAAAGTTTCCAAAAACGTGAAATTGTCAATCAGGAGTGCCAGTATACCAAACATCTCCATAAAATAAAAACATCTCCAAACTCTGATGAATAAAAAATGTTTTCTCAGTTGAACACCTGAAAACTGGCTAATCTTATGAATTTACTGTATAACATTTAAGTTGACTAAGTTTTAAGAATAAAATACATGGATTTGATTCCTATTCAAAGTCTCAGCTAAATGATAAAGCTTCCCCTTTCCTATTAGATCTTTGGCTGAATGGTATCAGTTTAGCAAAAAAGAAAGTTGAGGCTTTTTTTTTTTTTAATCTTCATTTACTTTGAGATATGAAACAGCACAACTGCAACCTCAAATCATCTGTCTTTTGCTGAAAAGTAGAGTAAAAACCACATACTGAGAATGGTATCAATATTGAACCAATCTACTCCAAACCTAATGTTCCCTTTAGGATTCCCAGGCACAATTTTCCCCTCCTAGTAAGTTCTGTGGTTTTCAACACTCATCAGAGGCTTCAGAAATTGCCCACCTATGACTCCTCCTCCCCTCTGCCATACCTACACTTCACCACATCTTAGTTCGCCAGACTAATTACTGCCAATCGGATCACATTAAAAGAATCGAGGCTGTAATACTATGAACATGGGGCAACATGAAAACAAGTTTATATACAGCTTGGAGCAGGGTCTGGGGAGACTGGAGGAGGAGGGAGACAAATATTTGAAAAACTTGAAGGTTACTCTGCAGATACTCTAATAAACAAAGATACCTTAACTTTTTTTTTTTTTTTTTGTCTTTTTGCCATTTCTTGGGCCGCTTCCCATGGCATATGGAGGTTCCCAGGCTAGGGGTTGAATCGGAGCTGTAGCCGCCAGCCTATGCTAGAGCCACAGCAACGCAGGATCCGAGCCACGTCTGCGACCTATGCCACAGCTCACGGCAACGCCGGATCGTTAACCCACTGAGCAAGGGCAGGGATCGAACCCGCAACCTCATGGTTCCTAGTAGGATTCGTTAACCACTGAACCACAACGGGAACTCCACCTTAACTTTTTAAATAACCTAAGATGATTTAGATGACTCGTAGAATCAACTAAACTAGGAACTGTCTCTCTTTTTTGCTTTTAAAAATACACGTACATTGTTAAAAGCAAAAATGAGAAATACATTCAATCAAGCCCATTTTTTCAAGTTCCCTGAGATAGCATATACAGATACAGGACACAGAGCAATGTTACAGCAGAAAGTACATCACTTACAAAGATCATTTAAAGTCAAACTTCTCTTTCAACAGACACAACCTACAAGATAAATTACATCCTTACTATTGGTTGTTGGTAAAAATTTATTAAAATCTGGAAAACCATAATATTGAAAGCTCTCCAAGTAATTTTGGCACAGGTCAAATCTTAGGGTTTTGTTAAGTCCCTGAGCGCTTTTAACAAGCTAGAGGGCATTTAGCCTTTTCTCCAGCCACTTGGGGCACCTCTCCCCACAATGCCTTGCAACCTGCCCTGGGCATTCATTAGTTCTAAGTCAAGGCTTAGGGCTACTACCTTTCTAACACACCGTGCTCTGCAGAAACTCTATAGCTTCCCTAGCATGGAGAGCTTGATTCTGTAGGCAAAGGAATCAAATGTGGTACATCTCATGCAGCCTGGTTATTTCTAAAATCACATACAACAACGGTCAGTGTTTTAACGCCTCCAGTGCTTTATGTCTCAGATGCTCGTCCAAACACTGGATGGCGAAGAGGTCGATGTCTGTGTCGAACTTGTTGGCAAACAAGTGATGTGTGCGCAGCAGCCAGTTCAAGTCACCGGCTCCGAAAACGCACACAGAGCGCACGTGGATGCCGCTGCACGGTGGGTAGGGGGCGCCCTTGGAAACGTCGCCTTCAAAGTACTGCCACTTGACAAACCTTGCAATCGAATGCATGTCAGACATGTCGTACTTGTGGCTTAAGGACAGTGAGCCTGGGACTTCTGGGATCCTTTGAATAGTGGCCCAGAGATACTCATCTGGGCTGTATGTGTCTTTTGCCCACTCCATAAACTTCTGGATTTTTTCATTCTCCAGCACATACTCCACATAACTCCTACTGACCACGAAATAGGCACTGCCTGAAAACAAAGGGGTCTCAAGAGGAGGATGTGTTTTGTCGGTCCCCATGTTTGTCAGCTTTCCATTCACAACTGTGTAATGTTTTTTCCACCGTTCTTTTTTGTTGGATGGCATTCTTTCAGTTTCAAGGTTGCTCCCACCCTTTAGCAGCTTGAGCATCCTGACAATTTCCAGGTTGGTTTTAATAGGGAAATCCATACCGCAGAGATTTATCAAGTACTTCCAGTCTGCATTCATCTGGTAGAGGTCCTGCATGCAGTTGAGGTCAGCCTGAACCCGGCTCCATGATGCATACACCACACTCTCCAGTTGACTGGCCACAAAGACATTACTGAAGCAGGATGCAATACCAATCACTGCGGCCAGAAAGGATTCCTCTGATTTTTTGTCCACGTGAATGCAATAGAAATTCTGAGGCATATAGATGGCCCTCAGGAGTCTGTCAAGCATTTCAATTTTGTGATGAACCACTATAGAATATGCTATTGGAAATTCTGCCTCTTCTTTACTAAGCGGTTCTGTAATATATTTGCGCTTCTTGATGAAAGAAGGGCAATCAGCAGTCATGTTTATGTAGTCATAGGCTGTCCATCGAGGGCGCTCTCTAAATTTCACTGTTAGTATCTCAAGCTTTACCTTTTGGATTTCATCTACATCACCCTGTAGAACTTTGGTGCAATTAATACTACTACTAGGATTCTCTTCAACCAGCTCCAAATGTCCAATATTTACAAATTCAGGCTTTTGATGAATTTTCAAAACAGAGAAGGTGACTAGGGAAAAAATAAAAAATAAGAAGTAGTATTTAGTGGGATAAGAAAAAAGTCTCCTCTTCCAGAACTTCCTCAGCATTGCAACATCAATCAGGGATTTGGCTTTATCAAGGGCTGGCTTCCAGGCTTCAAGAAGTAATGATTTCCCTTCTGTCGTGGCCTGGAGATTTGTCAGTTTGCATTTATTGGAAGTGTAAAGACATCTTGAGATGGAGAATAGCACTAAAAGAAAAATAGAAAGGATACATATATATAAATACAGTCTTTCACGTCATCTTCTCAGGTTCAAAAACTGTCCTCTTTGCTATAACGGAAGACTTCAAGGCAAAAAAAAAAAAAAAAAAAAAAAGGTGTGTCAATCAAAGGAAAGGAAGCAGTGTTAGAGGAAAGCCATAGTTTCTAGTATTAATGTCAGATTGTTTAATGTAAGGATGTGCTAGAATATCCTACAGTCAACATTTTACCTGTCAGGTATAGTGAGGTGCCAAACACAGCTGAAGACCTAGGCTATCATTATTGAATTTTCCATAGCTAGTGAGACTTTGATTGTATGCCAGTGCTAATTAACGCTCCTTGCCTTGAAATCATAACTAAGCTGGGTTCCTTCTAACACATCCATTAATATCCACCAGTTCATGTCAGCAGCCCCAAATATTTGAAGAGATCAGATCCATTCTGCTCTTCGCCAATTTAGGATTGGGGGTGCACTTAAGGAGACATTCATAAATAGCTGTGGCTTCTAAGAATCTCTGAAGGAAGAGCAGGTCAACTGGATTTTCAAACTGAACCATGAAGGCTCAGGTGATAACAGGTCAGATTTGGGACTGTTTTGGGTTGACCTCACTTTGTTCAGTTCCATACTGGGCACCACAGGAAGAGAAGATATACACAATCCAAAATACAGAGACAGCTTTACATTTCCTGCATTGGTATATAACAGGTTATAATAATTAGGCTTTGCTGCAAGACAGCACTGGTATACAAATGGTAATTTATGAAAGACCCTTTGTTTATATTCAAATTTCAGGAACCTAAGACACACTTATTATGTAAAATGTTTCCAAATATGCAAATAATGTTTTGTTTTCAAAAGTCAATTTTATTACTTGGCAATTGGTTCTAACAAAGAAAGTCATTTACCATCAATTGTTTCAAAATCAGATTTATAGAGATTTGAAAAGCTTTTAACACCAGAATTAACACTAGAGATTTTAAATATTTAATTAGCACGTACATTGTGAATACTAATAACACAAATAAAAATAAATAAATGACCATCAGTACTATAGATTAATGTTACAGAAAATAAGATTTTTTACCATTTAAAAATCAAGAAAAGTCTGGGTCGTTTAATTATCTGGTTCTAGGTAACATTCTGTGCCTTTGTAGAGTGCTTCTCATGTAGTCAGGTTTTGTAAATGTACCCGACATCCAGCAATGCTGTTATGTCCCAGGAGTCTTTTTTTTTAAAAAAAGTGCAACAAAAAGAAAATTGTGTGACGGGATCTATATGCTCACCTAAGTATACACACACACTCAGAAACATATTTGCAAACTAAATTCACATGTTCACTTTTTTCTTTAAAAATGATGGCTGGTCATATTTTTTTTTTCCTCAAAATGATGGCTGGTTTATTTCTCTCTTCTCTCCAGTCTTTTGTTTGTTTGTTATTCTATATTTGTGTACTGCTAAAAGTTTGAAGACATCCTGCAACTTAGGTTGAACTTTTTCTAAAGACAAACTCTTAGTTCAACTTAGGTTGAACTTTTTCAAAGAAAACTTTGAAAACTCTTTCAAAGAAAACTCTTCCTGGTGGCTCAGAGGTTAAGAATCCAGAGTTGTAACTGCTGTGGCTCTGGTTACTGCTGTGGTGTGGATTTGATCCCTGGCTTGTGAAAATTCCTCATGCTGCGGGTGTGGCAAAAAAGAAAAGAAAAGAAAATCCAAAAGTGTTTTCCAAAGTGTATACCAAGGAACAGTTTAATGATCCTACAATAAGTGGAAAATCCAACAGGCCCTATACTGCTGTGAAGATTCCTAATGCTCAGTAGCCAATTAAAGACAATCGTGCAATTGAATTAGCTGCTATTTCATCTTCTTCCAGCTATCTTGTCTACCACCTCACTCCAAACCTCTACTGGGAAGCAACCATTGGAAGATTCTGCTAAAATACTCAAGCATTTTAACCATTAAAACATCAGATCCCTGGAGTTACCATTGTGCCGCAGCAGAAACTAATCTGACTAGAATCCATGAGGATGCAGGTTTGATCCCTGGCCTCACTCAGTGGGTCGGGATCTAGAGATGCCGTGAGCTATGGTGTAGGTCACAGATGCAGCTCAGATCCCAAGTTGCTGTGGCTGTGGCACAGTCTGGAAGCTCTAGCTCCTATGCGACCCCTAGTCTGGGAACTTCTGTACCTACCAGTGCAGCCCTAAAAAACAAAACCAAAACCAAAATAAACAAAAAAACTTATCAGATCATTATGAAACATTATGCCCTTAAGAAATTTCTGCTTAAGGCATTTAAACAAATCTCTGTCTAAACTGCTAATCAACTTCTAGGCTAACTGAACAGAGACTTAACAGTTGCCTCATGCAACAAAGAATACAGAGTTAGAAAATTAACCCAGGCAGGTCACTAAACAAGTAACAACAACAACAAACTCTGGGCACAGCAGAGGCAGAGTTATGATTTCTAGAGTTGATACATTATTAATTGTTCACTTTCAAGAAAAAAATTACAAGGCATGTAAAGAAACATGAAAGTCTGGCCCATACACAGGAAAAGGGCCGTCAATAAAAACTGTCTCTGAAGAAGCCCAAGTGTTGGACTTAACAACACATAGACTTTCAGTCAGCTATTATAGATATGTTCAAAGAACTAAAGAACTAGGAGTTCCTACTGTGGCTCAGCGAGTTAAGGACCTGACATCTCTGTGAGGTTGTGGGTTCTATCCCTGGCCTCACTCAGAGAGTTAAGGATCCAGTATTGCTGCAAGCTGTGGCACAGGCCACAGATGCATCTCAGATCCAGATCTGGTGTTGCTGTGATTGTGGTATAGGCCTCAAGGCAGCTCCAATTCAACCCCTAACCCAGGAACTTCCATATGCAGTAGGTGCAGCCATAAAAAAGAGAAAATACAAAAAAAAAAAAAAAAGAAGAACCTAAGGACTAAATGAAACTATGAGAATGATATTTAACCAAATTGATAATTTCAATAAAGAAACCAATTATTTTCAAAAAATAAATCAAACTGATTGTATTGAAATCGAATTGAAAAACTGACTAGAGGTGCTCAAAAGCAGGTATGAACTGAAAAAAAAAAAAAAATGAGTGGAACTGAGGACAGGTCAAATGAGAGGATCCAGACTGAGGTACAACAGGGAAAAAGATTTAAGAAAGATGAACAGAGCTTCAGAGACCTGTGGGAAACTATTAAGCATAACAACAAATGCATGACGAGGGTGTCTACAATGAAGGCTGGGGGGAGTATGAGAGGGGAATAAGGGAGTTGTGCATTTGTGAGCATGGGAGGATTGGAGAAAAAATCTTAACAATGGCAGAAAGCTTCCCAAATTTTACTTTGTTTTATGGAAGTATACTTGATTTACAATATTACTTTTGGGTGTACAACATAGTGATTCCATGTTTTTATAAATTATACTCAAAGTAATTATGGCTATATTTCCCTGTGCTATACAATATATCCATGTTGCTTATTTATTTTATATTTAGTAGTTAACAACTCTTGCTCCCTTACCCCTATTTTGTCTCTCCTTCCCTGCTCTCTCCCCACTAGTAACCACCAGTATGTTCTGTTTTGTTACATAGATTCATTTGATTTTCTAGATCAGCATATAACTGATAACAGAGTATTTGTCTTTCTCTGACTTACTTCATTAAGCAGAATACTCTCTGGGTCCATCCACATTGTTGCAAATGGCAGACTTTCATTATTTTTTTATGGCTAAGTAATATTTCTCTGTGTGTGTTGTGTGTGATTATGTGTAATATCTTCTTTATCCATTCATCTGTTGATGGATAATTTAAGTTGCTTCCATATCTTGGTTATTGTAAATAATGCTTCTATGAACATTGGGGTGCACGTATCATTTCGAATTAGCATTTTTGTTTTCTTCTGAGATACGCCCAGCAGTGGAACAGCTAGATCATACAGTAGTTCTATTTTTAGTTTTTGAAGAAACTCCATGAATGTTCTCCACAGTGGCTGCACCAGCAGTGTATGAGAGATCCTTTTCTCCACATCCTCATCAACAGTTGTTATTTGCTGACTTTTTGATGACAGCCATTTTGACATATTTGAGGTGATATGGCAATGTGGTTTTGATCTGTGATTCTCTGATGGTTAGAGATGTTAAGCATTTTTTCATATGGCACCTGGCCATTTATATATCTTTGGGAAAGTGTCTACTCGTGTCTTCTGCCCATTTTTTGATTGTTTTTTTATATTGAGTAAAATAAGTGTTCACATATTTTAGATAATAACCTTTTATTGGTTATATCATTTGCGAATATTTTCTCCATTCAGTAGGTTGTCTTTTTGTTTTGTCCAATGCTTTCCTTTGCTGTGGAAAGAGCTTTTAATTTAATTAGGTCCGATTATTTATTTTTGCTTTTATTTCTTTTGCCTTAAGAGACAGTGCCAAAAAAAAAATACTACTATGATTTATGTCAAAGAGGGTTCTGCCTATCTTCTCTTCCAGGAGTTTTATGGTTTCAGGCCTTCCATTTAGGCCTTTAAACTACTTTGAGTTTATTTTTGTATATGGTATAAAGAAATATTCTAGTAGCTGTCCAGTTTTCCCAACACCACTTATTGAAGAGATTGTCTTTTTTTCCATTGTATATTCTTCCCTCCTCTGTTATAGGTGAAATGACCACAAGTGTGTGGGCTTAAATTTCTGGGCTTTCTATTCTGTTCCATTGATCTATGTGTCTGTTTTTGTGCCTATACCATGCTTCTTTGATTACCATAGCTTTACAATATATTCTGAGTTCAGGGAGCATATCTCCATTAAAAAATTGAAAAATGATTGAAACTTCCCAAATTTGACTTTAAAAAAATGAATCTGCACATTCAAGAGGCTCAGTGAGCTTCAAGTATACAAAATAGGACCATCAATTTGGCAGACAATTTGGCAGTTTCTTAAAAGCTAAACATAGGCTAACCAATCACCCTAGCAATCACACTCCTAGCCATTTACCCAAACTGAACATGTACATGAACATAAAAACAGGCATGTGAATGTTTATAGTGGTTTTATTCATAACTGTCAAAAACAAGAATCAAACAATATAATCAACAAGTGAATGGATAAGCAAATCGTAGTACATCCATAAAATAGACTATTATTCAGTGATTAAAAAAAAATGAGCTACCAAGTCATGAAAAGACATAGACATTTAAATGCATACTGCTAAGTAAAAGAAGTCTATCTGAAAAGGCTATATACTATATGAGTTCCACTATATTAAATATCCTGGAAAAGTAAAAACTATAGAAACAATAAAAGAGCAGGGTTTGCTAGGGGTCTGGAGGAAGGAACAGATGATAAAGTACAGAACAAGGCATTTTTTAGACTGTTGAAACTATTCTGTAGGATACTATAATGGTGGTTAAAGGATATTATGCATTTGTCAAAATGCAGAGAACTGTACAACACAAAGACTGGCCCCTCTTAATTACAAGTAATTAATAATGTATCAATAGTGTTTTTAATCAACTATAACATGTACCACACTTGTGCAAGACACTAATAATACGAAAAACAGTGTAAGCAGGTTTATGGGAACTCTTCTCTCTGTAATTTTTCTGTAAACTTAAAATTGCTCTAAAAATAGTCTATTAAAATTAAAAAAAATCAATCTACTCATTCAAGAAGTTCAGTGAATTCCAAGGATAATAAACTGAAAGAAATTCATATCTATATATTTCTCAGTTAAACTGTTGAAAGACAATTTGAAAATGGCAAGAGGAGTTCCAGTGGTGACCCAGTGGTAACAAACCCAACCAGTATCCATGAGGATGCAGCTTCAACACCTAGCCTCACTCAGTGGGTTAAGGATCCGGCATTGCCGTGAGCTGTAGTGTAGGTCATGGATGCAGCCTGGATCCCTCATTGCTGTGGCTGTGGCGTAGGCTGGAACCTACAGCTTCAATTGATTCCCTAGCCTGTGAACTTCTATATGCTCCAAGTGTGACCCTAAAAGAGCAAAAAAAAAAAAAAAAAAAAAAAAAAAAGGGAAAAAGAAAGAAAATGGCAAGAGAAAAGTGATATATAAGGGGTCCAAAAAATTAGTTACAGCCTCAAATCAGAAACAGTGGATAACAGAAGGTCATGAAGAACATATTCAATGTACAGAAATGAAAAAGACTCAACCAAGAATCCTATAATCAGCAAAATCATCATTAAAAAACAATGAGATAGTGTATGGCAGAAATTGACAACAATGTAAATCGAATATACTTTAAAAAATTTTTAAATGAGAAATTAAGACATTTCTAGATAAATGAGAACTGAGAATTCATCACTGGCAAGCCTGCCCCAAAGAAATACTAAATTGAATCTTTCAGGATAAAATGACAAGATGCTAGTTAGCAACTCAAATTCTCGTGAAGACGTAAAATACAGCTATAAAATATTTACCCAAGAAATATTATTTTCTATGAACTAAATTTTAGGAATGAAATTAGAAACCAACAATAAAAGAAATTTTGAGAAATTGACAAATATGTGGAAATTAAACTATACACTCCTAAATAACCAAAGGGTCAAAGAAGAAATCACTAGGCAAATCAGAAAATACTTTGATAGAAATTACATGAAAATAAAAATAAACTTATAGGATGTAGCAAAAGCTGTGTTTGAGAGAAATATGTATCTGTAAACACCTACTTTTTTTTTTTGCTATTTCTTGGGCCGCTCCCGCGGCATATGGAGGTTTCCAGGCTAGGGGTTGAATTGGAGCTGTAGCCACCAGCCTACGCCAGAGCCACAGCAACGCGGGATCTGAGCCGCATCTGCAACCTACACCACAGCTCACGGCAACGCTGGATCGTTAACCCACTGAGCAAGGGCAGGGATCGAACCCGCAGCCTCATGGTTCCTAGTCGGATTCGTTAACCACTGCGCCACGACGGGAACTCTAACACCTACATTTTCAAAAGATTTCAAATCAGGAGTTTCCATCATGGTGCAGCTAAACGGAACCCAACTAGGAACCATGAGGTTGCAAGGTTCGAACCCTGGCCTCCCTCAGTAGTTAAGGTTCTGGTGTTGCCATGAGCTGCAGTGTGGGTCACAGACATGGCTCAGATCCTGCACTGCTGTGGCTGTGGCATAGGCCGGCAGCTGTAGCTTCGATTGGACCCCTAGCCTAGGAACCTCCATATGCTTTTTTAGGGTGCAGCCCTAAAAAAGCCCCCCCCCCCAAAAAAAAAAAAAGATTTCAATAATCTAATATCCTACCTTAACAAGGAACAAAGAGTACAAACTAAACCCAAAGCAAACAGCAGCAGCAGCAGCAGCAGCAGCAGCAGCAGCAGACGACGACGAAGAAGAAGAAATACCAGCAAATGAAATCCAGCAACATACAAAAAAGGATTTCATGCCAGGACCACATGGGTTTTAGATTAGGAATGCAAAATTGGTTTAGCATATAAAAGTCAATGTAATACATCCTATGAATTAAGGATCTGGCATGTTACTGCAGCGGCCCAGGTCACTAGTGTGGCACAGGTTCAACCCCTGAGCTGGGGGGCTTCCACAAGCTGCAGGTGCAGAAGAAAAAAAAAAAATAATAATAGAATAAACGTCAAATACTCCACGATCATCACAATAGATACAGAAAAAAGCACTTTACAAAATCTAACACCATTTCATGATAAAATAAACTAGGAGTAATAGGGAATTTCCTCAACCTGATAAAGCCATCTATGAAAAATGCACAGCTAACATCACACCTTAACGGTAAAAGACTAGATTCTTCTCCCTATGATCAGGAATAAGATATCCACTCTTATTACTTCTATTACACTGTACTGGAGGATCTAGGCAAGGCAATTAGGTGAAAAAAAGAAAAGCTATAAAGTTTGAAATGAAAGAAGTAAAACTATCTCTGCTTATAGGTGATAAAGTCTTTTATAGAAAATCGTATGGGATTCACACACATACACAATTTAGAATAAATGAATTTAACAAGTGCAAGATGTAAGATCACTATACAAAAAGCACCTGTATTTCCATATAACAATAAACAATCCAAAACTAAAATGAAGGAAATAATTCAATTTATAATAGCATCAAAAAGAATAAAATAACTCAAACAACTCAACCAAAAAAAGTACAAAACCTGACTGTTGGAGTTCCTGTCGTGGCGCAGTGGAACCAAATCCAACTAGCAACCATGAGGTTGTGGGTTCAATCCCTGACCTTGCTCAGTGGATTAAGGTTCTGGTGTTGCCATGAGCTGCAGTGTAGGTTGCAGATGATGTTTGGATCTGGCGTTGCTGTGCTGTGGCGTAGGCTGGTGGTTACAACTCTGATTTGACCCCTAGCCTGGGATCCTCCATGTGCGCAAGTGTGGCCCTAAAAAGACCAAAAAAAAAAAAAAAACCCTGACTGTTGAAAACTACAATTCATTGAAAAAAAAATTTAAGATAATAAATGGAAAGACATTCTATGTTCATAAATTGAATTAACATCGTACAGATGACAATACATCTAATAATTAAGCAATAAATTTCCTATCAAATTTTAATTGTCTTTTTTAGCAAAAATTGACAATTCAATCCTCAAATTCATGTGGAAATATAGCGGATCCATAAGAGCCAAAACAATCTTGAAAAAGAACAAAGCCAATGAGGAGTTTATTTACTAGGGAATCCAACCAGGACATGATAAAAAGAATCATGCTGCTTATTTATATCAGGCATTCTCCCAAACATTCAAAGGAGACAGACTATGCACAGGAAAAAGAACACTGATAATAATATTCTTAGAGAAATAAGAAAAGATATTGCACTCAATTAATCATTACGTGAGGCAATTACATTGTTTGAAAACTGGCAAAATAATACTACCATTCCACAGGTTCTTCTGAAAGCTGATCTTATCACTCCCCAATCAAGAAGTAGTCAGTGTCCTTCCCCTTGAATTTGGACAATCTTACATTTACACTGACCAGTGGAGTTTGGCAGAAGTAACACTATGTGACCACTAAGGCCAGTCATATAAAACAATGTAGTTTCTCTCTGGTTGTATTGGAAAATTTGCTCTCCAGAAGCTCCTTTTCAGAGAAAGGTCCCTTCTCATGCTGTAAGAAGTCACACAGAGAGGCCACACATAGGTACCCACGTCAACAGTTCCAGCCAAACCCAGTTTTCAATTCATCCCAGTCCACAAGCCAGCCATGTAGGTGAGGAAGCCACTGGATGACTCCAGCCCTTGGTCACTCAAGTATTAACGGAATTCCTGACTCACAGAAGGTATGAGCAAAAAATAAGATGGCAATGTTTTATGTTACCATGGGTGGCTTGCCTCAGTTATGACTGGAACAAACAAGAAATCACATAAATAGAACACTAGGCAAATTAAAAAGCTCTTTTAAGAATTAATGACACAACAGCAAAAACTGAAACACTCAATAGAAGCATTGGAAAATAAAGTTGAGAAAAACTCTCAGGGAGTTGAGCAAATAGGCAAACCAACTGATGGAAATTGAAAGAAAAAAATATAGTAATTCAGAGAACCAGACCAGGAGATTCACCATCTGAACTGGACCTCCAGAAAAAGAAAACAAAAAAATAGAAGTCATCAATTAAATAATTCAAGACTATACCTCAAAATAAAGGAGTGATTTCCAGATTGAAAGACCCTTGGAATACCAGCACAATGGGTGAAAACAGAGCCACACCAAGACATTCTTATTAATTATGAAATGTCAGAACATGGGAAAAAGAGTATCACATAGATCTCTAGAGAGGGAAGACAATAAACCACATGAAAAAGATTCAGAAGCAGAATGTCATAATACTCCTAAAAACCAACCAAAGAAGCCCGATGATAATGGATCAATGCCTCCAAAGTGCTAAAGAAAATTTAATTCCAGATGAGAATTTTTTTTTTTTTAAATCTTTTTGCCTTTTCTAGGGCCTCTCCTACGGCATATGGAGGTTCCCAGGCTATGCGTCTAATCGGAGCTGTAGCCACGGGCCTACACCAGAGCCACAGCAACACGGGATCCAAGCCGCATCTGTGACCCACACCACAGCTCGTGGCAATGCCAGATCCTTAACCCACTGAGCATGGGCAGGGATCGAACCCGCAACCTCATGGTTCCTAGTCGCATTTATTAACCACAGCACCACGACGGAAACTCCCAGATGAGAATTCTTAGGACCAGAAGAACTACCAAATAAATTAGGGGTAAAATAAACATATGTTTGATTTTAAGAAAGGCATGATTTCTAAACAGCTACCTTTATACATCTTTCTTCGGGAAGCTACTAGAGGCTGAGCTCCATCAAAGATACAGTATAAACCAAGAAAGAGGAAAACATTAGAAGCATAAAGGGTATCACAACACCAGATGGAAGCAAAGGAAAAACCAAGATGATAGCAAAGGAACATCCTAGGCTGTGTGTGTAGGCCAACAGACAAACATAGTAGATGGTCGAAGGCCCTGGGAGAGATGAAGATCAAGATAATGAGATAGATGGGCTAACTGATGGGAATAAGCATACTGAAAGCTGATTTAAACAACTGGCGGAGTTTGGGAGGTGAAGGAGAATCTATAATAACTACATTGAAAATAAAGCAAATGAAGGGGATTGGAGTGATAATTATTGACTCCAGAAACATCAGAGTCATGAAATGATGACAAAAGCAATCATTGTGTAGTCTATGGCTTATGTCAGGAGAGCATCAGTCTTAATAACAAGCACTGTTTTCTCACTCGAGATTCAATAAGACTGTATTAGGAGCACAGAGCAATGGGAGAGATGGGTGTTGAAAGACTGGGGTTGTATATTTGGCCCAGCATCACATAATTGGCCATGGGAAGTGTTTGGAATTACAATGTTGCTCCAAGCGAAATGACTCCTTATAATTTTATAATGCCACCAATTGCTCTTTGCCTTCAACAGCTCAAAATGGGGAGGATCTGATTGAAAAAAGTAATGTACAGATAAAGGGTACAATTTAGGGCAGGTTTATTCTCACAACGATAAATCGATGAGGAGAGGTACATAAGAGGTCCAAAACCCACCAAATACCAAATCTTGATTTCAGCTTGGAATAAGAAAGAAACACTGTAAGACTTCGCGGTGTAAAAAATAAATAAATAAATAAAAGCACGTACAATGCATTTCAAAATTAAAATCTGAAAAAAAAAGAGTGTATATATGTATAGCTGAACCACTTTGCTGTACAGCAGAAATAACACAACACTGTGAGAGTTCCTGTTGTTAAGAACCCAACATAGTGTCCGTAAGGATGCAGGTTTGATCCCTGGCCTCTTCAGTGGATTAAGAATCAGGCATTACTGCAATGACGCAAAAGAAATTCTAGGGTTACAGGAAAAAGAGATCCTAAAATATATAGGAGTCCTAGGAAAAAACCAGTCTTAAGTGAACCAAGTCAAATGGCTACAGAGGACATTTAAGATAAAAGAGAGATTCTCTGCTGTAAATCTGTAAGTGAATGAATTCTAAAGGGATTTGACAACTTACAGAGTTCAGAATTGAAAAAGTAAAATGTACATAGTCAGAAATATGTACATAAACTTAAGACATTACTTCTAGGGAAAACAGAAATGTGCAATTAAAAATTATGCTACTTAGGGAGTTCCCTTTGTGGCTCAGTGGTTAACAAAACCGACTAGCATCCATGAGGACTCGGGTTTGATACTTGGCCTCACTCATGTTGGTTAGGGATCCAGCGTTGCCATGAGCTGTGGTGTGGGTTGCAGATGCAGCTTGAATCCCACACTGTTATGGCTGTGGCATAGGCCAGCGGCTACAGCTCCAATTCGACCCCTAGCCTGGGAACATCCATATGCCCCCAGTGAGGCCCTAAAACAAACAAACAAAAACTATGCTACTTAGCTCAGTTTATGCTATTAGAGCTCAGCCTATACAAGGTCATAATATAAACAGAGTCTTGGTCTAACAAAAAATATGATAAGGCTCTTCCTCATGGGCTTGGCTGTTGACATGTGAGGAGTCTAAGTGGATACACTTATTTGCCAGCAACTTGACAATTTTCTCGCTCCAAACAAACTACATAAGATGTGTTTAGTTCCATTCAAGAAAAATTCCAGACAGAGCAATCTTTAAGTGAGAGCAGCAGACAATGGCCACTTATTTCCTGATCTGCAATTATTTTTCTTCTTTTTAGGGCTGCACCATAACATATGGAAGTTCCCAAGACAGGGGTCAAATTGGAATGGCAGCTGCCAGCCTATACCACAGCCACAGCAATGCCAGATGCCAGATCTGAGCCATGTCTTCGACCTACACCACAGCTCACAGCAACACTGTATCCTGAGCCAGGTCAGGGATCGAACCAACATCATCATGGATACTAACTAGTTGGGTTCTTAAACCCCTGAGTTACAAAAGAAACTCCCAAAACTATTTTCATAATAATACTACAAAAAAAAAAAAAATTACCTCAAAAAAGGAGTTCCCGTCGTGGCGCAGTGGTTAACGAATCCGACTAGGAACCATGAGCTTGCGGGTTCGGTCCCTGCCCTTGCTCAGTGGGTTAACGATCCAGCGTTGCCGTGAGCTGTGGTGTAGGTTGCAGACGCAGCTCGGATCCCGCGTTGCTGTGGCTCTGGTGTAGGCTGGTGGCTACAGCTCCGATTCAACCCCTAGCCTGGGAACCTCCATATGCCGCAGAAGCGGCCCAAGAAATGGCAAAAAGACAAAAAAAAAAGATAATAATAATAATAGGTTATCATCCACCTTTATTACTCCCATTTTCTTACTATTCATATACAGAGCAGTTTTCTAGAGGCTACCTAATATGTGATTTGTCATCAGAACAAGTATGAAAGCAATTATTTTTGAGTTTCTATTAAGCTGTTTTCTATTAAGCCAAGCATTAAAAGAGATTTGCAAAAATATAAAATGTATTACTCTTCTCATTAACTTTTATGAAAGGGTCTTTCATTAAAAATATTATAACATGCAAAGGGCTTTTCACTGTTATTTTTACATAAATAACATTTAACTTTTTCTCAATTTTAATTTCTAATAGGTAAATGCCAATAAATGTATCACACATAAAAAGCTCTTTGTGATCTTCAATAATTTTTAAGAGTATAAAACAAGTTTTCAGAGCCATTGGTTAGGAGGATGGGAAACAGGTCTGTGACGTGAACACACAGGGGGAGGATTTGGGATAAAAGAGAATTAAATCTTTAATATTAGAAAGTCAACAAGACGACTCAAACTGAAAAATCTAGGAACAGCATCAGCAGGCTATTAAAAGTCATAGAAATACAGGCTAAAAGAGATCTGCAAAGAGTTGAAAATGGTTACCTCTAGGGCTATATTGTCAATATGGTAGCCACTAGTCACATGCTCCTATTGACTGATTTAAATGTAGCTAGCTTAGCTGAGGAAATAAATTTAATTAATTAAAATTAAATTTTAAAACTTGAAAGAGTGTAAAGTATCTTTACATTAAATATAACTATTCTTGTGGTAAGACTCCATTGAACTTTGATGGCTATATTGTCTAAGATATTTCCATTGTATTATATAGCACAGGCGTCATTTTAATAACCTCAAACATTTTTATGCTGCATACCTATTAAAATGATAACATTTAGGATACACTAAGGTATATATAATGCCAAAATTAATTTTTTATGTCTCTTTTGCTTTGTTTTTTAACGCAGCTACTAAAACATTACATATAGCTCACATCGTATTTCTACTGGATAATGGGATTCTAAGGAACAGGAAGTTTTGGGAGCATTGAGAGAGGACTATTTTTTTAAAACTACAACTCTCTGTTGGGAGACAATTCTCCATAGATCCCTCACACTTCCGCACATCTTGCAAGTGAGGCACTAACTGCCCTTTTGTTGTTTTTTGTTTGTTTGTTTTGTTTTTGTTTTTGTTTTTTAAATGCTATTGGCAAATCAAACAGTCTTGAAAGATTCAGTGTTTTCCTTCCCAGCAAAGGGCAAGTGTGCTTACTATAGAGATAATAAAGATAACATATCTGGGAGCTAAAGAAAGGCACATTTACTGCCCACCATAAATGTTCAGGTTCCCTAAGCTTGTGGTTCCTTTCCTGTAATGCAACCCACTGCTTGAGCAGGTATTATCTGTCTCTGCTCATATTGCCCTGGGGGAACTAGGGCTTAGGGACCTACGACAAAAATGCCAATACTCTGCTACTATTATTGCTGTAGGTAGTAAAGTGTCCTTTGTCTTTGTACAGGAGTTTTATGCCTTCTGCCAGCATCCGTGAAAACTGTGATAGACTTGTTAGCTTTCAAGAAGCGTGAAATCTAAGACCTATGATAGTTCTTGGCACTTCTGTGGAAACATGTGCTTTTTCAAACAATGTGTAATTTGTAACTCTGCTTAAACAAATGGCTACATTTCCCTAGTCTTAAAGGTAGTGATAAAATTAAGACCTATCATGATAGCTAATCAGTTTTAAACATAACTAATATAAATCAATATTCTCAAGCCTTGGTAAGCAGAACAGTTATTATTTTCTTTCCTTCCATTTTTACCTTCTTTTCACATTTCTATGAACTGTTTAAATTCCATGTCAAAGCCTATTAAACAGTTATATAAAAACTTGGAGTTCCTGTTGTGGCACAGAGAAACGAATCTGACTAGGAACCATGAGGTTGCAGATTCGATCCCTGGCCTTGCTCAGTGGGTTAAGGATCCGACATTGCCGTGAGCTGTGGTGTGAGTCACAGACACAGCTTGGATCTGGCATTGCTGTGGCTCTGGCGTAGGCCGGCAGCCGCAGCTCTGATTAGATCCCTAGCCTGGGAACCTCCATGTGCCGTGTGTGTGGACCTAAAAAGACAAAAAAACAAAAGCAAACAAAAAACAGTTATATGAAAACTTAAAATACGTAGTAAACATGATTAGTGAAAGTCTCAATGACCTGTCCCTATTTTAATTTTATTTTTTATTTTATTTTATATTTTATTTTTTTTGTCTTTTTAGGGCCACACCCATGGCACATGGAGGGTCCCAAGCTAGGGGTCATATTAGAGCTGTAGCCACTGGCTTACACCACAGCAACACTGGATCTAAGCTGTGTCTGCGACCTACACCACACCTCAGGGCAACACCGGATCTCCAACCCACTGAGCAAGGCCAGGGATCAAACCTGTGTCCTCATGGATGCTAGTCAGATTCCTTTCCACTGAGCCACGACAGGAACTTCTGTCCCTATCTTTAAATTAGATGCTACTAAAACTAGGCTTCATCTGTGTGATCACCTACAAAAGAAAAACAAATAAAAGGTTCTCTATGCTTGAATTAATGGCATAAAAAGTTCTACAAAATTTTTTTTTCTTCACTTTTTACAGTACTAAGGAACAAAATGTCATTTAAATAACTTGTGCATCTCATTCATGTTTAGAAATAGTATTCATTCTTTGCAAGTGCTCCTCTGAGGAACAGCCAGGGACACAGGCAGCTGACGGCCTGAAAGAGGAACTAAAACCTCCCATTTCTGCCCACAGTCTTGGTAGGACCCATGAAATACACTCCAGTCTGCACTACAGAGAAGAAAGCTCTAAATCCATCTAAAGGAAAAGAAAGGGCCTAAGAAGGCTTCCTCAATTACAGCCTACCTGAATCTTGAAAAATGGGTAGGATGTAGATACTAGAAAAGAGAAAAGCACCCCTTGTTTCTATGCATGCTGACAGAGTAAAAGCCTGAAGCAAAGGAAGTGCAAAAGGAAGATTATGATGTGTAACAAAAGCAGTTTTTTAGAAAAGAGGAAGGTGAGTAAGAGGTAGTATCTGTTTACCACTCATGTTCCATAACCCTAGAGACCTCCTTTCATGTTATGACACAAAGTCTATTTCTCAGTTATGAACCACAGCAATGAATCGATTTTTAAGCACATCTGTGGAAATGAAGGCAAGATTTCAGTAAAGAAATCAGAAGAGTGATGATAAACAGGGGACACATACATGCCCCAAACGATGCAAGTAATCTCTCATAAGAAAAAGCCAGACACCTATAGTCAATCTTTAACAAAGGAGGCAAGAACATAAAACAGGGAAAAGACAGTCTTTTCAGCAAGCATTGCTGGGAAACCTGGACAGCTGCATACAAAGCAATGAAACCAGAACACACCCTCACACCATGCTCAAAAATAAACTCAAAATGGCTTAAAGACTCAAATATAAGGCAAGACACCATCAAACTCCTGGAAGAGAACATAGGCAAACCATTCTCTGACATCAACATTACCAATATTTTCTCAGGTCAGTCTCCCAAAGCAACAGAAATAAAAGCAAAAATAAACCAATGGGACCTAATCAAACTGACGAGCTTTTGCACAGCAAAGGAAACCATAAAGAAAACAAAAAGACAACTTACAGAATGGGAGAAAATAGTTTCAAAGGATACAATTGACAAGGGCTTAATCTCTAGAATATACAAGCAACTCATACAATTCAATAGCAAAAAAGCCAACAACCCAATGGAAAAATGGGCAAAAGACCTGAATAGACATTTTTCTAAGGAAGATGTACAGATGGCCAACAAGCACATGAAACAATGCTCAACATCAATGGTTATTAGAGAAATGCAAATCAAAGCTACCATGAGGTACCACCTCATACCAGTCAGCATGGCCATCATCAATAAATCCACAAATAACAAATGCTGGAGGGCATGTGGAGAAATGGGAACCCTCCTGCACTGCTGGTGGGAATGTAAGCTGGTACAACCACTATGAAGATCAGTATGGAGGTACTTTAGAAGACTATACATAGAACTACCATACGACCCAGCAATCCCACTCTTGGGCATATATCCGGACAAAACTTTCTTTGAAAGAGACACATGCACCCGCACATTCATTGCAGCTCTATTCACAATAGCCAAGACATGGAAACAACCCAATTGTCCATCGACAGACGACTGGATTAGGAAGATATGGTACATATACACAATGGAATACTACTCAACCATAAAAAAGTACAAAATGCTATTTGCAAAAACATGGATGGAACTAGAGACTCTACTGCTGAGTGAAGTAAGTCAGAAAGAGAAATTCAAATACCATATGATATCACTTATATCTGGAATCTAATATACGGCACAAATGAACCTTTCCACAGAAAAGAAAATCATGGACTTGCAGAATAGACTTGTGGTTGCCAAGGGGGAGGGGGAGGGAGTGGGGTGGTTGGGCAGCTTGGGGTTAATAGATGCAAATTATTGCCTTCGGAATGGATTAGCAATGAGATCCTGCTGCGTAGCACTGGGGACTATGTCTAGTCACTTATGATGGAGCATGATAATGTGAGAAAAAAGAATGTATACATGTATGTGTAACTGGGTCACCATGCTGTACAGTAGAAAAAAAAAATTGTATGGGGAAGTAACTATTACAAAAAATAATAATTAAAAAAAAAAAAAGAAAAGAAAAAGCCTTTCTCAGAGTTCCCATTGTGGCTCAGCAGTAACAAACCCAACTTGTATCCATCCAGCATTGGCCTCGCTCAGTGGGTTAAGGATCCAGCATTGCCATGAGCTGTGTTGTAGGTCGCAGATGTGGCTCAGATCCCATGTTGCTGTGGCTGTGGCATAGATGCGCAGCTGAAGCTCCAATTTGACTCCTAGCCGGGGACCCTCCATAAGCCACAGGTGGGGCCCTTAAAAAAGGAAGAAAGGAAGGAAAGAAGGAAGAAGCCCTTCTGAGAAGGAGCCCAGAAGGCTACACAGAAGTCCTGCATAGAAGCAGCAATCGTGGTGGCCTGGCTCCAGGGCTAGCTGTCCTCCCCTGGGATGGCTTCTCATCCATCAAATGAGCTTTGCTCATTAATCATGAAAATGTTCCAATCATTCCAGAAAGGAAGGAAATGAGGAACACCCAGACACTATTCTGAAAATTTCCTTTGCAAATATAAGGCAAACAATAAGTACTCAGAGACTAGAGAGTAGACTTGATCTGCTGTTTGTTTTCTGAACGTCTTTGTTTCCTTATCTGCCCCTAACACACAGACACAGAGACACACACACACGAATATTCTTTGGCCTTAAAAAGGAATGAAATTATGTTAAGTGAACAATCCAGTCACAAAAGAAAATTCTATATGATTGTATGATTCTGCTTACTAGAGGTACCTAATAAGAGTAATTAACCTCATAGAGATAGAAAATATAATAGAGGTTACCAGGGCAGGAGGAGGGAGAAAGGAGAAGTTATTGTTTAATGGGTACAGAACTTCCGCTTAGGATGATGGAAAGTTCTGGAAATGGATAGTGGAGATGTATAACACTATAAATATACTTAACACTGCTAAATTTTCCTTGACTCCATTAATGACCCAGTTTTAACCTTGAGGGTTATTTAAAAAAAAAAAAAAAAAAAAACCTCTTTGTTATGATTTTTAAAAATGCCACTGGCTTATAACTTGAACAGACACCTTCTGAGGAGGTGAGGAGAGTTAGGCAAACATAGAAAAGGCTTTTTAAATTAGGGAAAGACACACATTAAAGGAAGTATATTAGGAGTATAGGCAAGAATGACCCCAGGTTGGTTGAACACACAAAGCCTTCCAAGTCTGGTGTTATAAAAATTTGAAGATAAAGAACAGAGATCATCTGCCTGGCTCCCTCTCAAAGACCTGTGTGTTTCTTACTGCCTACATGGTTTTAGTGTCATCCAAATTTCCTTCAAGTATGAGTAATGGCTAACCTAACTTTGAAACGGGAAAAATCTGTCCTCCGAGGTAGGAGAGTTCATTCGCAGAGGCTGACCTTGATAGGCATGAACAGAAGTACGTCTGTTTACACACATGTACACACACACGTTTATTTTTTAAAGGAATTTTCAACTTCATTACCACTACAGGCCAAAATGAGTATAAAAGATCTCATTGTTCCCTTCAAAATTCCAGACTGAAGAGTAAAAAAAGTTGTTTCTTTCATTTTCTTTTTTTTAAAAAACAACTGAATCCTAGGTAGCTTATAGTACTGAATAGAGTGCCATAGTTTTATGGAAACAGAATTTAGATTTGAAAGGTACGTTAAGGTTCATTTTCTCAATCTTAATTTTTTCTTATTTTTATTTTTTTTTTTTTTTTTTTTTTGTGGCCCACACCATGTGGAAATTCCTGGGCTAGGGACTGAACCCATGCCTCAGCAGCTACCCAAACTGCTGCAGCAACACCCCAGATTCTTAACCTGCTGCACCACAAAAGAATTCTACCCATACTTCTTTTTTTTTTGTCCATTTGTCTTTTTAGGGCTACACCCACAGCATATGGAGGTTCCCAGGCTTGGGGTCCAATTGGAGTTGTAACTGCTGACCTACACCAGAGCCACAGCAGCACTAGTTCCGAGCTGTGTCTTCTACCTACACCACAGCTCATGGCAACGCTGCATCCTTAGCCTACTAAGTGAGGCCAGGCATTGAACCTGCAACCTCCTGGCTCCTAGTCAGATTCGTTTCTGCTGCGCCACAACGGGAACTCCCCATACTTCATTTTTAAGATGAGAAAACTACGGTGTAGAGCATACTTGGTTAGCAAGGCCGCCTGTGAAGAACAGTTCTTTTTTTTTTTTTTTTTCACTTTAGGGCCACACCTGTGGCATATTTAAGTTCCCAGGCTAAGGTTGAATTGAGCTGCAGCTGTGTGCCTACATCATAGCCACAACACTGAACATGAGCCTCATCTGTGACCTTCGCCACAGCTTGTATCAACACCAGATCCCTAACCCACTGAATGAGGCCAGGGAACAAATCCGCTTCCTCATGGATATTAGTCAGGTTCTCAACCCACTGATCCATAATGAGAACTCCTCAAAAACATTTCTTAAACAGAGACATCTTAACAGTGGCCCTGGTTTCTGTCCCACCCGCTCAACATGCAGCCCACAGGTCCTGGGTTTTCTGAACAATCCTAATTTTTAATATTCTGAGGTTTAAACACTTCCTAGCTCCCAGAGACTCTAGTTCTAAAATACTAGATGCCCTGTTGTTTTCAGAGGAATTCCCAAAATTCCAGGTCATACCATTGTCTGGATTTTCAGCTCGCTAAATGTAACTGACAAAGCAGATATTCTCAATCTATATGGAAAAATACATTCCTAACTATTAACAAGAATGAGAAGTGCTCTTAGCCCAATTCTCTTCAACATGTTAAAATTCAGCTCAAGCTCTTGCAAGTGGTCCCTTTTCTGAACTATAATGACTACCCCTTCTTTGAAATTCAGCATCATTCATGGGAGCCACGGAGCAAAAGAAGGGTGTGCAGTGAAACACAAGCAAGTATAAATCCTATCTATACTGTATTCTAATGGGTGGTTTCAGCAAATGACCTAATCTCTCTGAGCCTTTCCTTATCTAAAAAACGAAGCTAATAAGACTATTTGGTGAGTGACAATTTTTTAAAACATGTATTATAGCAATTAACACAGTGACTAGTATGCAGCAGTTGCTCAATAAACAAGGGTTATTACCATTATGCCTCCCTATTTTCACATAGCCTCATCTCTAAACTGATCCAGGCACATGCTTGGTCAGCTCCTGGTAATCAGAGTCTGGTCTCAGCCTTTTTTCCCTCCCCTGATACTCACACTGTTCCCTGGGCTTTGCACAGGCTTATTCAACTGGTAAGGACTAAAAGTAAATAAATAAATAAAGTCTAAACATTGCAAAATCCACTCCCTTCCACCCCCAAAAAAGGTAGGGCAGTATCCTGGATTGTTTTGTTACATGTGTCTTCTAACTCATAGTCTCTCCCAGATAAAGAAACTAAAGTATAATACTTAAATGCTCCAAATTATAGTCTGTCATTGAGTGGAACATGAATTCAAAGTACTCAGTGTTGGGTCTTACAGAATGAATATCTATAAAGAAACCTCAAACAACTGGCCTCATGCTGGGTGGCTCTCATTCCATCTTCAGGATTGATATAACTTTCTCAACCATTCTGCACTTCAGTCTCATCTGTGCAGAAGAGCAGTTGAGTTAGGTTAGGGGACCCCTACTCTTTTTTGCTTTTTTAAGGGCCGCACCCACAGCATATGGAGGTTCCCAGGCTAGGAGTCTAATCGGAGCTACAGCTGCTGGCCTACACCACAGCCACAGCAATGCAGGATCTTTAACCCACTGAGCGAGGCCAGGGATCGAACCTGCAACCTCATGGTTCCTAGTCGGATTCATTTCCGCTGTGCCATGACAAGAACTCCAGGACCCCTACTATTGAATGATAAGGCACTTTGCTGTTCCAAAGCAAATGAATGATGGACAGGGATGGGAAGGCTGAGCACTGACTGGGCTGAGGGTCAAGAGAGCAGAGGATGATGGGGAGTCCCACTGCAAGACAAATCCTAACCAGACTGTATGTGCACAAGACTGAGAACTTTTTTTGATAGTGTTTTTTATAAACACACTACTATATATAAAATATACAACTAACAAGCACCTACTGTATAGCAGAGGAAACTATACTCAATATTTTGTAATAACCCATAAGGGAAAAGAATCTGAAAGAGAGCATGTATATTCTTTTTTTTAAGAATATATATATATATATTCCCGTTGTGGCTCAGTGGTTAACGAATCCTACTAGGAACCATGAGGTTGCGGGTTCGATCCCTGCCCTTGCTCAGTGGGTTAACGATCCGATGTTGCCATGAGCTGTGGTGTAGGTCGCAGATGTGGCTCGGATCCTGCGTTGCTGTGGCTCTGGTGTAGGCCGGTGGCTACAGCTCTGATTCGACTCCTGGGAACCTCCATATGCCACAGGAGCAGCCCAAGAAATAGCAAAAAGACAAAAAAAAAAAAAAAAAAAAAGTGTACATATATATATATATGTATGTATGTATAACTGAATCACTTTGCTATACACCAGAAACACGTTGTAAATCAACTAAATTTCAACTAAAAATTAATAAATAAAAATAAAATACAAGGAAGTGGCAGGGAATCTCATTATTTTCCCTCACACACACACACACACATACACACACAAACATATTGATGGTGCTTTTATAGTAAAAGCTATTGCAGACTTAAGGAAACTGTTAATGTTAAGAGTTAGCAAGCTCTTTTTACATACATTTTCTCTTTCATTCTCAACCAATGTGCAGCCACTTTTATTCTCACTTAACAGTTAAGGAATTGAGGCTTTAGCTGCTCTGATGACCATCTGGTGGTCATCTGGTCCACTTTACCAGCAGGAAAGAGGTGAGGCTCAACCCACGGCTAACTCCTAAGAGAGCAGAGGGAGCAGAACAGTCTCACTTTCTAGCCAAGAATAACACTGGATCCAGTTATTAACAGCTTCAAATTATACCTCGCCCCACCTCCTAACCTTTCAAGGAGCCCCAGAACCTTCCAACTCTTCCCATGAGTGTAAACATGACAAACTTTCCTCCCAAAGGGTTAGACCAAAGACACATCAGAACAACCTCTTCAACCCTCCCAGACCCACTTGTGATCTGAACTCTGAAAGTTCCCTTTAAGAAGCTTCATAGGAGTTTTCGCTGTGGAACAGCAGGTTAAGCGTCCACCATTGACACTGCAGCAGCTTGGGCTCGGGTCACTTCTGTGGCCAGGGTTTGATCCACTGCCCCAGAATTTCCACATGCCACAGATGCAGCCAAAAAAAAAAAAAAAAAAAAAAAAAATCTCATAAACTTGTGGGGCAACTCCCATCTATCATTTTATTTAAATTACATTTAGGTATATTGAATTGAAAGTATTGCCAACGCCAAGAATGAAGGAATTCTCCATGTAGACAAAGAAAAAGTTTTCTTCAAATGAACTGGCATTCAGAGATGAGCTGTACTTCTGTACAGACTAAAGCCCATTAAATAAACAAGGCTCCAAATAGATCGTAAATGCACAATGGAAAAATCTGAGAAGCGCACACCCAAAACTATTCAGTGATCATCTTTTTTGGTTGGGAATGTAGAGAGAGATATTTACTCGAATACACTGTCATGTTTAAATTTTTAATTTTCACTTTGGGAATTTTTCTAAATTGTAAATTGGGAGAAAACGGCCCCAATGCTTCAACATATGCTCCAGTTAAATATGTTTGCAAAGCATGATGATCAAGATAATTTCCAATCAAAAAGCTGTTCACAGTCTCAGTCCAGTTACACATCATTTACATGCTTCCTTCTGATGGAGTCTGGGGCACCACTGTTTTACACTTGTGCTCTGACAGGATAGCAGTTGGGATTCAGTTTTCTATTATGCTTTTATCAATTAATGGCCATCAAAATGTCTTCATTGTTTTTGTCACAATTAACGTGTGACCTACAAATTGTACTGATATAAACTTGAGCTATGAACACATTTGAATTTACTCTTATCTGCCTTTTCTTTTAGCTTTTCCTTGAAATTCCGGGAGGACTCGGATTAAAATTTATTACTTTCTATGGCCCTTGATTGCCACTCAAATGGACTATGGTATTTACTTAGTCTGCCACCAGTAATACCTGAGTGCCAGTTTCTCTATATGTACTCTACAATTATCTTCATTGTGTACTATGTATGCATACACAGTGTAATTATTTTTGCCAGTATTGCAACTGTAAAATGATGCATCAGGGAGGTTTCATTTTGTACTTCTTTAATTTCTCCTGAGTATGGTGACACGTGAAAGAAAGGAGAGTTTGGTAGCAATGATTTCAACTCTAGATCCAGACAACCCAAGTACTAGGCACCATCATCCACCAACTTAGACTTCCATAAGCCCTTAACCTCTCCAAGTTTTAGCTTCTTCACTGGTTAAAAACAAAAATAATTTCAAGCAATTTAATTTGGTTAACAATTATACATACGTGAGTTTTTATAAAGAATAAGTATAGGAGTTCCCATCGTGGCTCAGTGGTTAATGAATCCGACTAGGAACCATGAGGTTGCGGGTCCGATCCCTGGCCTTGCTCAGTGGGTTAAGGATCCGGCGTTGCCGTGAGCTGTGGTGTAGGTTGCAGACGCGGCTCGGATCCCTCATTGCTGTGGCTCTGGCATAGGCTGGTGACAACAGCTCTGATTGGATCCCTAGCCTGGGAACCTCCATATGCTGCAGAAGCGGCCCAAGAAATGGTAAAAAGACCAACAACAACAACAACAAAAGAATAAGTATAATGTGCTTACCCTATACTTCATACATAATGAGCCTGTAATGAGCATTAGTTTTTTTTTTGTTTTTTTGTTTTTGCTGTGCCCTTGACACATAGAAATTCCCATGCCAGGGATTGAACCTATGCCACATCAGTGACCAAAGCTACTGCAGCAACCAAGGTGGATCTTTAACAGGCTACGCCACAGGAGAACTCCTAACATTAGCAATTTATGGACTATTATTGTTTATATTTCCTTATCTGGACATTGTTCAAATCTTTAATTCATGTCTAAGGCTAACTTTTTTCTGACACCCCCCTCCCCCAACACACACATAAGAAACTGTATTTCAAGTTTATTAACAAATACCTGAATACACTTAATTCCACATGAGCAGCTATTATGAAAAACTATTTTGTTATTACAAAAGCTATTATACAAACCTATTATTTAGGTCCTGGGGGGAAAATACAATCACAAATAATGCATCTCCCTGACGTCAAACAATTTAGACAAAGGTTATATGCTGAGCCTTCTGGGATAAATTATAGGCTTGGTCAATATAGTAAACTATTTTGGAAACAATGCATCCATTGTAGAGCTGAAAGAAACTTGAGAACCCAGAACACATCTAGTTCTGCTAGAAACTCAGCTCTGGGGGCAGTTACTAGATTGTGGGGATGGGGTGGATTCTGAGGTCCAGTAACTTAAGAGAATTGAGGTCAAAATGAAGTTAGACAAAGTGCTGTACTCCTGGGCTTCTTCCTTCTCATAGCCCTTTAAGATAGTAATAGTCACCGTGACCATTTAGAGACAGATACCAGGGACATGGTATTCAGCAAATTTTAGAGAAGCAACCAGGCATGAGGAAAAAAATCCACCTAGTCCCAAGTCCCACTCACCTCTTGAACACATGAAGAAGCCGGGACCCAGGAGGATAAGTGACTTTCCTAAGGGTCAATAATGAGTAGAAGGTTGAGGCTTGACCCTGAACTTCACCCGGTTGGATGTTCCTTTTTGCACTCTACCACTTTGCTCAATTTGGTCAGGGAGGTAGAAGGCAGAGGATAGGGAAGCTGACTCCTATGTGGTCTATTGCCATCAAACATTGCTTTTCTTTTTTTTTTTTCCACCCCCTGTGAATACATATCTAATTTCAAAGCCAAAAAACAATGAAATTACTGTATGAGTCAAACAAGAAAACTAGTGTATTTTTTTTCTTATATGTACATTTTTAACCTCTCCACCACAACCCTAACCCCCCCCCCAACCAAAAAAAAAAAAAAAAAAAATTGGTATTAGCCAGCATGGTCAATCTACCTTGTGAAGCTGACTTTTACTATGTTCCAACAGCACATCTACCATCAAACACTGGTCCCTTTCCTAATGGGTCCAACTTGGCACAAAGGACCATCCTCAAAATGGCCAGAAACATCAGTGGATGTTATTGAACCAAGCTTGGGTCCATGACCTTGTGCACAGTAAAGCCAATCTACTATCACTAGGTTGTGGCAAAGGAAAGTGAAGCTTTTATTGTAAGGCACCAGACAAGGAGTCCAGGGTAGCCATGCTCAAAAAGCTCCCAAATTCCTCAATGGTTTTAGGAAACAGTTTTTATAGCTAAAGTTGGGATTGGGGGGTGGGTAATGGTATATAGGGTGTCTGACGTTTCTCTGATTGGTTGGTGATGAGGCAACAGACAGGTGTTCCAACCTGTCTGGGATCCAGTCTGGGATCCACAGGCTGATGCTCAGCCTGAAGTTACCACCTTCCACCTGGGTGGGGGCCTTAGCTCCTGTGGAAGAGCTCAGATATCCTTTCAGGAGGAACCAGGACCCTGCCCTATAGCTGCACCATTGTATCTTGACTGCCTTTCCTCTCTGTATTCTCTCACTCCTCTAATTAGTAACTGTTTGAATTTGACCTTTGGAATTCAGGAAGGTCTAAGAGACTAAAATCTCTTTTCTATAAGCAAGAAACAGGGGAGCATGAAGAGGCTTTATATTGGGAGGGCCCTTCAGGGTCCTGCTTGGTTTCATGGATACCAATAAGGTGTTTAAAGGCACTCATTCTGACTTGGACACATGTTTGAAAATCTTGTATTTGTATAGCCATGCCTTCTATTTTTAGGGAACTTACAAGTTCTCCAATAAAAGGCAACCAACCTACAACATTGTTGGATTGACTATTTTGTTAGGTCGTACTCTTAAAATAATTCAGCATAGCCAGTAAGATGTAAACGTGTTCGTTTTCAACTATACCCTGGAGGCTGTGAAGGTCAAGAACCCTAAACAAGAACACATTCCTGGGTCAGCCGTATTCTCGCTGTAGCTTCTACATGTGCTTCAGATATTTTCTCTGTCAATCAGAGGTTTTGTTCATTAGCAGAAGGAGTGTTGCATCTTCTGGGGTGAATTTAATGACTTTGAGTGACACGGCATGTAAGAAAAGAGTGAACAAAGACGGTGTCATGTGTATCATCTATGTGGGATATTCTAGAGGCACACCCTACACTTATATCAAAAGGATACACAAGCCTGGCAAGTCGGATAGCCTGGGATGGTGCCCTGGGCACATTCCTGGGTCCAGCTGCTGATGCCAGAAAATTCGTGGTTACCTGACGCCAACATGATAGTCAGCTGAATCTGATGGTCAGTTGAATCTTGCCAGAATATTGACATACATATATGCCTCAAGTGAACTTTTAGGGAGAGGCAATCAGAGCCTCAAAGCAGCTAACCTGAGACTCAATTTTTAACCTTCACCTGCCCAGAGAACTTCAGCCCTCAATCAACCTCTGCTTACCAAAAACACCCCAACTGGCTTCTGTGGGTTCAAGGACAGCAGCACTGACAGGACCAGTGAATTGAAGAATGAGAAACCACAGGACTTAAAGCATTTACCTGTCCCAGAACAAAGGACTGATGACAACATTTCTGGAAGTTCCATGGTCTTTTTGGTTTGTTTTTTAAAGTACCCAAGGTGGCTTGTTTAAAGGAAGTTTAATGTAAGCATTTCAAAGGAAACACAGGATTCATTACTTTCCAGAGTTTGAGTACTTATTTTAACTCTAATAGCAATCCTATTTTCCACTAAATGAACTACAGGTACATATCATGGGGAAAAGGCAGTTTTAGATTAAAGTTTACAAGGAATGCAAGTTTCAGACTGTCATGTTTCTCTGTATGTGTGTTTGTGTGGAGAGCAGTTTGACTCCAAGTTTTTAATGATGAGCTTGCAAAATTTATAGTACAATTACTAAGAATAAAAGCTTTGAGTAAGTACTTTCAATATATGCAACTTTCTTTATAAATGACATGTACTGGAGTTCCTGTTGTGATTCAGTGGGTTAACTATCCAACTAGTATCCATGAGGATGCGGGTTCAATCCCTGGCCCTGCTCATTGGGTTAAGGATCCAGCGTTGCCTCAAACTGCAGTGTAGGTCACAGATGCAGTTTGAATCCAGTGTTGCCATGGCTGTGGTGTAGGCCGGCAACTGCAGCTTGATTTGACCCCTAGCCTGGGAACTTCCATATGCCACAGGTACAGTCGTAAAAAGAAAAAAAAATTTACATGTACCGCTGTGCATGTAGTCTTAAATGGTAAGCACTTCAAAACAAAAAGGGCAAAGAAGAAATAAAACCTATTAGTTTAATTACTTACGGCACAAAACTTCTTGCTCACTGCAATTCATATTTGTGATGAAAACAAGAGATTAAATACGCTTCATTATTTCTGAAAACTCCAGTTAATTACTGTGTAATCGAGCACTTGAATGACTGCTTCCAGCCTCCATGTACTGTAACATTTTGCTTGAATGGCTGTCTGTCTGGGGTCACAGGGATATGTGGGAAAACAGAACACTCTTAGCTCTGCTTCCTAAACCTTGACAGTTTTCCAACTACCCACCAATTATACAAAGCTTCGTCTGGTAATTTTCAATCAACTGACCTTGCAAATGAGTCAGCAGGTGTAATATTTTTATAAATCTGACCATGAAGTCAAAACTCTTGATATTCTTCACCTAAAAGATTGTAACATGGAGACAATTACTACACTTCTGATAGCAAAAGTGGGAAGTTTTTTCTTTCAGACACCACCCAGTTCTGACACCAACTGGGTACTCAACCCTTCGACTCAATCACTGACTAGCCAAAGTTAGCCCAGACCCCACAGCTTAAGGGCTCAGTTCCACAAGACTGCACCTATTTCACAGGCCAGCTGCAAATGGGGTGCCCAGGCCAATGACAAATACAGGGGGTCCCATGATTCCCCTACACCCCAAGTTCAAAAACTTGCTGGCACAGCTAGGATTGCAGAGGATACTTTACTTATTACTATCAGTTTATTAGAAAGCATATAACTCGGGAAGAGCCAAATGGAAGAGATCCTGGCAAGGTATGGGGAGAGGGGTGGGTGCTGCTCTTCCTGGCTTCTTCTCCCGGCCCCTGGCCACCCCTGCTTAGCACCTTGATGCGCTCATCAACCCAGAAGTTCTCCAAACAGCATTGCATTGTAGAAGTGATTTTATAGCCCATCCCTGGGTACCTCCTCCTCTTCCCTGAGGTCAGCAGATGGGGCTGAAAAGTTCCAACCCCCTAATTCCTCGACTTTTCTAGAGACTAGTCCCCTCCTGGGAGTTCCCGTGGCACAGCAGAGATGAATCTGACTAGGAACCATGAGGTTGCAGATTTGATCCCTGGCCTCGCTCAGTGGGTTGGGGGGTCCGGATGTTGCTGTGAGCTGTGGTATGGGTTGCAGACGCAGCTCAGATCTGGCGTTGCTGTGGCGTATGTAAGTCAGCAGCTGCAGCTCCAATTAGACCCCGAGCCTGGGAACCTCCAAATGCCTTGGGTGCAGCCCTAAAAAGACAAAAGACCAAAAAAAAAACAAAAACAAAAAAAAAAAGACTAGTCCTATCCTGGGGCTACCTAGCCTCTCCCCCACCTCACATACATATGTAAACTCAAGTGTGGAAAGAGGCTCCTATATGAATAACAAAAGATGTTTTTTACTACCCCTGCCTCTCAGGAAATGCCAAGGGTTTTAAGAGAAACTGGAGACAGAGACCAAATATGTATTTCTTATTTTATCATAAGGCCACAACCAATCGCAACCAACATTCCTAATACTTTCCAGAGAGCCCACCACAATGTCTGGCCCTAAGAAAATGCTCAATAAATACTGGCTGACAGTAATGTCTGACTTTACACACAAACACACCAAATTCAGGCAGATGGTTTTGCCTCCTCCTTCAAAGAAAAAGCCTCACAGTTCTCACCAAATCTAAGGCCTCTTTATCCATCTTCTCCCTCCCACTTTCTACCAAAGTTCAATCCCACACCTGTGTTCTGGAATCCGTCCTCTGTCACCTTCTCTGAAGTCTGGCCCTAGCATTTATTTCTCACTCCCACATCTTTAGCCTCTCCCTCTCTACCAGAAACTTTCCAACAGCATTATAGAAGTCTCTCCATTCTCAATTTGAAAAGCAAACAAGGAAAGAAGAAAGGGCCACAGACCCCACATTTCCTCCCTACCCTGCAGGTGTTCCTGGCTTAGTGGTCTGAACCAGCTTCTCCTCTCCTTCAAGCTCAATGATCAAACTCTCCAGGGCCAGCCCCATCCTCTTCTCATTCTACATCCCTCTTGGGATGATCTTTTTTAAGTTTTTCATGCTCCAACAGACTGAACTAGGTGAGTACTGGATCATCTTTTTCATATGCAGTGATTGTATTTATTTGCAACAGCTCCCAAACATCTATTTCCACCCCAGATCTCTTTCAGGAGTTCCCCGTTGCCTACTTCCTGACTCCACCTGGATGTCTCACAAACAGATCTGAATGGAATTATCTTCACTCCCCTAATTCGTGCCAACCCATTCCTCCTCTGGTGTTGCCCTTTAACCATAAGTGGTTTCACGACCCTATCCTACTCAGTTATTTATGCCAAATATCATCCTGGGATACCTCCCTCTCCATCAACTATAACCAAATAGACACCACCTTCTTACTGATTTCAACTATACACAATCTCTCTCTCTCTCCTTCTTGGGGAGAGGGCTACCCTAACCCCTCCCTTTCCATCCTTGGGTGACTGCACTATTGGGCCACACCCCATTCTCTCCCACTCCCAAGGTGGCCACATACAAGTGCACAGGCTGTGCCCACACAAACTGACTGGCTCGAGGAGCTACCTTTGGTCCAACCTGTGGGACAAGCAATATATCTCTTCTAATTGGTCCACTCAGAAGACAAGCCTTTTGCTGGTTTGCAGCAAGGCACTATATATGCCAGCAGGGCCCACCCCTCTAAGCACAGCAGTGACAATGATCATTTTTAAAACCCAAATCTAATCATCTTGTCTCCCATTTACAAGCTTTCAAAGAGTTCCTACTACCCTTACATTAAAGTTCAAAGTCTAAAAAATGATCCAAGAGGACTCAACCCAAAGCTACATTCCTTCCTTCATCTCAATTATTTCAGCCTGGAATTGCAAATCCTAATTCACCAGATTACTTCCTGCTCATTGTTAAGGCCTCATTTTATTTATTTTGTATTTTAGGGCCGTACCTGCGGCATATGGAAGTTCCCAGGCTAGGGGTTGAATTGGAGCTACAGCTGCCGGCCCATACCACAGCCACAGTCACAGCGGATCCAAGCCTCATCGGCAACCTACACCACAGCTCACAGCAACGCTGGATCCTTAACCCACTGGAGGAGGCCAGGGATCATACCAGCGTCTCATGGATCCTAGTCGGGTTCGTTACTGCTGAGTCATGATAGGAACTCCCTATTTTTTTAATTCTTTCTTTTTCAACCGCACATACAGCATACAGAAGTTCCCAGGCCAGTAACTGTGAGCCAGAGCTGCAACCTACACCACAGCTACAGCAGTGCCCGATCCTTAACTGCACCAGGCTAGGATCGAAGCAGCATCTCCATAGAGACAAGCCAGATCATTAACCCACTGCACCACAGCAGAAACTCCTTATGGCCTCATTTAAAATATATACATGTATATATTTTTTTGGAGTTCCCTTCATGGCTCAGCAGTTAACGAACCCAACTAGGAACCATGAGGATGTGGGTTCAATCTCTGGCCGCACTCAGTGGGTTAAGCATCTGGCGTTGCCGTGAGCTGCGGTATGGGTTGCAGATGCAGTTTGGATTCTTCATTGCTATGGCTTTGGTGTAGGCCAGCGGCTACAGCTCCAATTCATCCCCTAGCCTGGGAACTTCCATATGCCGAGAGTGCAGCTCTAAAATAACTAAATAACTAAATAACTCTCTTTAAAGGTACCTACCTGGAGTAAATCCCCTTCCCTAAACCAGGTTAGGTCCCCAGGTTAAATGGTCTCCAGACATTTGTGCTTTCCTAACTATGATTGCCTGTGTGACTGTGTGCTTGTCTGAGCCCTTTCCTTGAGCCACTAAACAGTTCACAAAGGCAGGGATCCTCCATCCCCATCCCGTTCACAGCTGCAGCCCCACAGCTGACAATGGCTGGCATTTAACAGGTGCTCTGTAAACAGTTGTTCAATGAATGAACAGGTCACTCAAGTACCCAGAAATCTTGCAAACAGTTTGGCTCCCTCTTTAGCAAAAGAAAAATTAATCATGAGAGGAAGCTCTTAGTAAATTTGGTGTATTGATTATCAAATACATGGAGATTCCTCGTTGGAAATATTAAAACAATCAATAAATTAGAACCTCTGGGTGCTTCATGGCAGCAGCAACAATTCCTTCTTTGGATATGCATTTGTTGTTTGTTTGTTTCTTTTTAGGGCCATACCACAGCATGTGGAGGTTCCCAGGCTAGGGATCAAATCAGAGCTACAGTTGCCAGGCAGCTGTAGCTCCACAGCCATAGCAACGCAAGATTAGAGCCATGCTGCGACCTATACCAAAGTTCATGGCAATCAGATCCCCAACCCACTGAGCAAGGCCAGGGATCAAACCCATGTCCTTATGGATACTAATTGGGTTCGCTCACCACTGAGTCCCAACGGGAACTCCTGGATTTGCATTTGTGATTACAATGCTCTTCTGAGCTATGAACAGAGTTTTACCAGGGCAAGCTTCCCATGTGCAGTCACACAGCACCCTATGCTTTGCTTACTGCTCAGTTGTCCGTTGCCATCTCGAAATTCTTCACAGTATTTAGACAAGGGGATCCACAAATTATGTAGCCATTTCTGAGTATTACAAATTAGTCTGATTTTTGGAGGGGGCCCAATGAATAGTCAACCCCTAGTTAAGGAGGCATTTTTCACAACCAGGGCTATGTTTTCAGCCTCCCCAGCCAAGATTTAAAAAAGAGGATTATACTTATAGGACATTTTTTCTTCTGATAGGCTCTATTACATATTACTTAGAGTTTTCTTTCATAAAATTAGGCCTTCTCAGGCTACAGAAATACCCAGTTGTCTTAGTTATTGCTGTTAGGTAAAACATTTTCAATTTCTTTTAAAACTAAATTCTACTCTGAATATGATTTACACTGAGTGTTATTATTAAAATTTTGCTTAGAATTTTTTGTTTGGCATTCTAATATTAGGGCTTGAGTCAATTTTTCTACATCAACAACCATGGTCCATTGATATTCCATCACCTTAAAAAACTGAAAGATATCGAGCATACTAAAAAAAGAAAAATGAAAACTACAGTATGAGTTCCCTGTGGCACAGCAGGTTAAGGATCCAGCATTGTCACATCAGTGGCTTGGGACACTGCTGCTGCAGATAAGATTCAATCCCTGGCCTAGGAACTTCAACATGGGGGAGGGGGACGGTGAGGAACAAAACAAAACAACACTGTAGAATTCTTTTTTGGCTATCATTTGTGAGGGAGAGGCATGCCCAAGGCATGTAAAAGTTCTCAGACCAGGGATCGAACCTGAGCTACAGCTGCAGCCAGAGCCAGGGCAGTGGCAACACCACCAGATCCTTAACCTGAGCCAAGAGGGAACTCCCTAACTTTCACATTTTAAACTCTAGAAATTTAACAACTGCATCAAACACTTGAAATTTCTTTGGTATAAAACCTGGCAGGATACACATGGTTGTTCACGAAGAAGCCTGGTTTCGTCGTCTTTGTTATAAAAATATTTTAAACGTCAGATGTTTAAGCTTTACAAATAGCTTCTTGAGCCATTAAAAGTTTAGAGTTAACTGTGTTCAGTATAGAGTTTAGTTAATAAATGTTTACAGCATTTTAAATGTTGGCTCATTTTTTTCTCAAATGGGTGACTCTGTCCCCCAGGGGACATTTGGCAATGTCTGGAGACATTTTTGGTTATTATAATTAGAGGGAAGGGACAGATAGCATCAGGTGGGTCAAATCAAGGACACTGCTATACACCTTACAAATGCACAGGACAATCCCCACCACAGAAAAGTATCTGGCCAAAAATGTCAAAAGTGCCAAAGCTGAGAAACTCTGATCTAAACATACATGCATGTGCCACCGACAGACAGCAAGGATATATGACTACCCTTAATCGTGCCTCCTATGTCAAAGTCACTTGGTTAAGAATAGAGAGATGCCCCAGGAAAAACACCAGAATTGTAAGAATAGTCATTTGGGAACTGCTTTTTTAAAGCTGAGAGTTAGGCATCTGGCATCCTGAGCTATCCTGAGCAAGAACCATGAATAAACAGTGACACAAAACCTTGGCTGGCCCATAAAGACGATTTTACTCAATGCAGCTGAACAAAAGAAAACAGAAATTGTGACTCAGAAGAGATGATTTTTAATAGTAGTAATTTGTTTCCTACCACCTCATTTCATGAAAAATGTACAGTATCTACCTCATAGGTCAGAGTTTTTCATTCACTTGAAAATGTAATCACCAGGTGCAGCAGTTTCTAATAAATCTGAATGAACCTACTTTGATTTGATTTCTTGCATTAAAAAAAAAAAGAACCAGTATTTAAACTTAGTTTCTACATTTTTTTAATAAAGATTTTTCAGTTATTGGGTAGGGGAGCTCTGGCCACACTGGACCAAATCTGCTGCATATTTAGGGGGAAGGAATGGCCAATACCCAACAAGATACTAGCAGGTCCCCTGGGACCAACAAAGGTCCATTAAGCTCTCTCACACACTACATGTTCAGTCTCTGCAAAATTGCAGATTTGATTTTGTAGATAGTTGATAGTTCTTAAGAAAAACATGTGTGTGTGTTAAGCAGCTAAATTGCAAGTGCAAAAGAAGCAACTAGTGACTCGAAGCAGTCCTCTAATTAATCAGGAATAAACTAATGAAGGATGCAATCCAGCACATGTTTAGGACAAAGGCTGAGAAGGTTCTCCAGGATCAGGCTGAAGGAAGGACAGAGGAGCTGACAGGCACCTTCAAACCCTCACCATGAAATGAAAATGAAAAAAAAAAAAAAAAAAAAAAAAAATCACCAACTTCTTTCATCTACCAATAAAACTCAGTAAAAGTAAATTCACTGTATGTTACACTGTTTTTAAACATAAAAAGTTAGCGATTTCTAATAACTCAAAAGTTTCCCAGAACTACCATCTTGAAGGCCTGCAAAAAAAATAATAATAATAATAAAAAAATAAGCAAGAGCAGATAGCCACACACAGCTTGCAGTTTCCTTCTTGCCACAGCTGAAATCTGTTACCAAATCCTCTGGCAAGGGGGGCTTGTCTGGAACTGCCTGGGATCCTAGCAGGTAATTTACACTGATCTTTAAAAACCATTCAGCCCTCCTCCTCCCCTTTATAAAACAAACCTGCCTTTCAGAACAGCTCTAAAAGGGGGGGCAGGATGCCCAGAGAAGCAGCACAGGAGTCCCTGACTGGATGCCTCACCTACCACTCACCAAATTCAGACTACAAAAAGCTATGGCCTTGTTCTCATCTCAAGGCACCATTCTGTTTCTGAACACTGCATATCCTCCCAATTTGTCTCTTGTACTGCTATTTGTAAAATGAAGACTCTTCTCTCTCTAGAAAAAAATACCAAGGCCAAGGGCGTGTGTGCAGGACGCCAGGTGACTTACAAGACTCACCTCCAACCGGGCAGCCTTTAAGGCCCAGCCAGAAGCTACAGACGACCTCATCCACCGAGAAAGATGAGAAGTGTGTGTCAGGCAGGGGTGCATCCAGAAAACAGGCGGCAAGGGAGGAACGGGCTGTGAGCGAGAGCTTCTTTCACCTAAAAAAGCTAATAAAAATTGTAAAAACTTAAATCAGATATTAGGTGCTAACAACACAAAGCCAAAAAGAAACCTAGAAAGGGAGTAGAATGCGTTTAAAAAGAATCACCTGTTTCATCACAAACCCAGCAGCGCTTTGTTTCCTAGACTTGGCGTGACAGGTAGAGAGGGAAAGAAAGTAGACGCTTGAGGGCTTCGGAGCCCCAGGACCAGCGTCTTTTTTCCAGTGGTTTGCCTCAGGGTGTGTCATTTATCACCCTGGCAGAGCAGTGAAATGGGGGTAATAAATGCCTCTCCCCAGGGCTACAGTTAAGATTTAAATGAAGTTAAAACCTCTAGACCCAAAGGGACAGTAGAGAGTAACTGTTGCTCCCAGCCTATCCAAGCCCGCAGCCTCCCACTTCGACTCCTAAACTCCTACTCGTTCCTACTCGTTCCGTGGACCAGGGGAAAACCAGCAAAAGTCGCTTCCAGGTGACAATGGGCACCAGAGTCTCGGCCCGGGGTTCCCCTGACCGGATGGAAGAGTAGAGTCGAGGCAGGGCGCCGTGCACCATCCTTGACCCCCGGGAGAACAAGCTCGAAGCGGATTCCCACCTCGCGTTCTCTTCCTCCTGCCCCGGCTCGGTTTCCTCTTCCCCTCGCGGAGCCGACCCCGCTCGGGACAACGGGGCCCTCGCTGAGAGTACGTCCCCTCCCTCCGTTCCATCCTCTCGGTTCCTCCCTTGCTGCCCGGCAGCCAAGCTGGGGACCCGGCGAAGAGGTGGTTACCTGCAGCGAGTGTCTGGCCCCAAGGACGCTGGAGGGTACGGGGCTGCTCCTCGCCCTGAGCCGGGTTGCGCTGGGCTGCGCTCTAGGCCCTGAAGGACCTCGCTGCCCACCCCTGGCCGCCCACCCCCTCGCCCGTGCGCCACGCCCCTGGGCCCGCCCCTCTAGGCCCCGCCCAGCCCATCCCCGCCTCGCCCTCCTCGCCCTCCTCGCTCTCCTTGCAGATCTCTACCCCTGCGGGCGGCTGCGGGCCTCCTGCCCGAGGTCAGCGCGCCCTCTGGGCATTTCCATGGACTGGGTTGAGGGCTGGCCGGCCGTGGGCTTCCAATCCCTGTTTCCTCAGGTTCGCCCGGGTTCTTAGTTGAGAGAACCGCGTAAGGACTGGGCTTATGAGTGGGGTCTTCTTCAGAATGATATCCGCCTTCCTTGAAGGAAGGAAACGCGGGAAGTGCCGTCTTTTCTGATTTAAAAAATAAAAATAGGTTTACTAACAAAAACGGGGGGGAAAAAGGATGCCAAGGCTTTCATTTCTTGTTAAAGTTTGCACTTGAACTTGTAGATGTTTATTTCCTGATGAGCCTTGCTTAATACAATTAGTATTTAAAAACTCATTACATTCGTGTGTATAGTCACATAAAAACTAAAATCGAATTAAATTACGGAACAAGCCACAGTGCTTTACAAAGTAGAAAACACCCTTCTCCCGCCCTCACAGCACATAGCATTGAGTCAATGGTGAAAGTTGATGCAGTGTCCTTTGTAGCAAGAGGAATATTGTGTATGTTTTCTTTGGATATTTAACTGCCAGAGTAGGAGTAGTTCTTTTCTTCCTATCACTTATTCATTCAACACGCATATATTGAATTAAATGAACTGCTTACGTAGTCACTTCCCTGCCCATGGGGTGGTGTTGGAGGTGTAGGGTAAAGCTAAGACTCTGAGAGTGGGTAAGTTTCCGGGTAAGAGGAGGTTCCCTAGTGGGCCCTCATTCTAACAAAAAGAGGTCATTGTGGGAGTTCCAGTTGGGGTCATCAGGGTTAAAAACCCGACTAGTATCCATGAGGATGAGGGTTTGATTCCTGGCCTCGCTCAGTGGGTTAAATATGCATCACTACCTTGAGCTGTAGTGTAGGTCGCAGATGCGTCTTGAATGCCACGTTGCTGTGGCATAGACTGGCAGCTGCTTAGACACATCCTCACAGAGCAAGGATGACAGTATCTAGTAAGTGGAGCATGAATTAGCCATACTGCAGAGCACACAGGTTTCATGTTAACCCACCCGTCTCTTTTATGAAGATCCGGCCTTTTCTCTTTTAGAGTTTGGAACCTTCTGGGAGGGCTGCTCTGGACTCTCCTCCTCCCCACACCTGACTATTGCTGGTTGAAGCACAGCATGCAGGCCAGCTGTAAGGACAATGACGAAGTCACCATAGTCACTAATCAAATATTCCTGGCGGAAGGTAAATCTTGCCTCTTTCCTGAAGAGATTCCTCCTCTAATGACAGTCTTGGAACATCTTGCTTTAATTTTATTTAGGAATCTTTTTATAATGCAATATATGCAATACCTAGAACAGGGGGAGCTCCTTGTTCATGAACTCCTTTTAAATTGTAATTTAGAGTTACTGTTGTGGCTCAGCAGGTTAAGAACTGGACATAGGAGTTCCTGTCTTGGCGCAGTGGTTAACGAATCCGACTAGGAACCATAGGGTGGGGGTTCCATCCCTGGCCTTGCTCAGTGGGTTAAAGACCCAGCGTTGCCATGAGTTGTGGTGTAGGTTGCAGACGCGGCTCGGATCCCGAGTTGCTGTGGCTCTGGCGTAGGCTGGCAGCTACAGCTCCGATTGGACCCCTAGCCTGGGAACCTCCAAATGCCACGGGAAGTGGCCCTTGAAAAGGCAAACAAACAAACAAAACTGGACATAGTATCCATGAGGATTCAGGTTAGATCCCTGGCTTTGTTCAGTGGGTTAAGGATCCAGTGTTGCTGTGAGCTATGGTGTGGGTCACTGATGCAGCTCAGATCCTGCAGCTACAGCTCTGATTCCGCCCCTAACCTGAGAACTTCCACATGTTGCAGATGAGGCCAAAAAAAGAAAATAAATAAACCGTAGTGTATATTTTTATCATAGAAACAATAGTATGAACCCAAAATATCTTTTGCAAATATACACAGAATTTACATTTCAGTCAGAACTAGAAAAAAAAGTGATTGTGATATGTTTTTTCTATCTATTGTTAATCCAGATGACTGTTTTTACTAAGGGACAAGATATTTTTAAATTCCCTAAGTAAAGCCATTGTGGAGACAATTATGGCAACTCCTAATGCAGCATTATGAAATTAAATTCATAAATTTTATTAATTCAGTGTTTGAAACTAATTCTGTTACTTCTTTCCACTAGACTAAACATGTTTCCTTCATCCTCACTTGACTGTTTTTTTTCTTATTGTGCTTACATCAAGCGTTTTTGGTTTGGGTTTTTTGGGGGTTTTGTTTTGTTTTGTTTGCTTTTTAGGGCTGCAGGTGCAGCATATGGAAGTTCATAGTCTAGGGGTTGAAACAAATCTTCAGCCGTCGGCCACAGCCACAGCCAACGCCAGATCCGAGCCTAGTCTGCAATTAAGTTTGTTTTCAATTGTCGATACTTAGTATTCATATTTAGGGGAACAGAATTTGCCATCCCTAAATAGGCCTCTCTGGCATAAGGATCATTTTAAACTGATTGTTTATGTATTTATTTGGCCATGACTTTGACAAGCAGAAGTTCCTGGGCCAGGGATAGAAGCCACTCCACAGCAGTGACAATGCTAAACCCATAACTGCTAGGCCACCAGGGAACTCCAAAACTGGTTATTTTTAAGAAACTGCAAACATAAGAGAAGCTCTGGAAATTAAGTAAAAGTCACCCTTTTGTAAAGATATATACACACACACACATATATACATATACATATATGTATACATATATATGAAATCACCCTTTGTAAGGGCATCTCCTTCCCTGTTCTAGGAAGAGGGGAAGGATTGATGGGGATAAAGTAGGATAGTTACACAGGTAGTTGTAGAAGTCCCAGTAGGGGACAATAGATCGAGAAGGAAACCTAGGGAACTTTGGGAGACCACTGTAAGTTAATGATCGCTCAAGAAAGCCATCAGAACATCTTGGAACAAAGCAGTTTTGCTTAACTGTAAAACCATAAATAAAAGCACAAGATATGCCTGCCTCAGTTCATTAAGTGAAAGATAAAATGAGGTCTGCATTCAAGTTCAGCAAGATAATGAGCCTTAGGACCTAAGACAGGAATTTAAGGGAAAGGTGACATTCCAAAGTAGGAGACCCTCACTGTAGGGAAACCTGAAATGATTCGACATATTTTAGCATATGTTACCACTCTTCTGCTGATTTGAATAAGCACTAAGACAGACCTAGTTTGACCTCATAGGGTTAAATACTCTCATACCCAATATAAGGAGGAGCTAGTGATCTATGCCTGATGTCTACTTGAAGAATGAGGAAGAAATTGGTCTTTTCCCACTCCCCACTTCCCTTGGATTGTAAAAACGTAGCTCATCTAATCCTCGGGGCAGAGCTTTCTTACCTACCCACTTGTATCCCTCACAAGTATCTTATCTTAATAAATATATTTCTCACCTATCTCTTTGTCTCTCACTGAATTCCTGCTGTGCTGAGACATAAAAAACCTGATCCTCCTTGGTAGGTCCAGACACCAGGTGAGTGATTCTAATTTAAAAAACCATGGGTTTAATTCCCCATCTGGGTTTTGTTTGGAAATGTTTTGGTTTCAGGATGACCAACTCTCTGGGATCTCTAATCAGTGCAAAACAACCTTCTTGTTTACAGTGCCTTTTTTTTTTTTTTTAATGACTGCCCAAAGTGACTGTCTCCCCACCCTGCCCCCGCATCTTATCTTTAGCTGAAGACAGTGTGTAATGTCTTGCACCAATTGGAGAAATTACTTTGTTTTACTGGCCTTTCCTATATTTACCTATTATTAAATTTTGTTTGTTTTCCTCCTGTTAATCTGTTTTATGTCAATTAAATTATTAAGCCCGCCAAAGAATCTAGAGGAGGAGAAAGAAAATTTTCCTCCCCTATGCTTATAAGAATATGCTCTTTAATTTCTACAGAGGTGATCAAGTTTACTTGCCCTTGAGTTATCTACTCATGTCATTGAACATTTATATCTTTTAAAAAAAGAGAAAGAAAATGTGCAGATCTTCTTGCCCAGCAATTCTCTTTGACATAAACTCAACAATTGTTTTTTTCTAATGTGATATCTACTAGCCACATGTGGCTACTGAGCCATGTGTCTACATTGCATTGAGATATGTGGTAGATGTAAAAATCCACAGTCAATTTTGAAGACATTGCGTGAAAGAAGTGTTTAATATCTTACTTAAATTTATTTTAAAATATTGATTATATATCAAATTGATACTATTTTAGATATATTGTTTTAAAGTTTATTACAATTTTTTAATTTAAAAAAGTGAAAGTGTGGAGTTCTCTTGTGGCATCCTGGATTAAGGATCTAGCGTTGTTACTGCAGAGGCTTGGGTCATTGCTTTGGCTCTAGTTCAGTCCCTGACCTGAGAACTTCCACATGGAAAGGGCATGGCCAGGAAGAAAGGAAGGAAAGAAAATGACATTGCGCTGTGATTAAAAAAAACAAAAAAAAACAAAAACAGCATATATTGCAGGCATCAAGCAAGGAGAGCAGGCAACTGGTGCTCAAAAGCCCAGATGGCTTTCAGGAAAGGGTTTTTATTTTTTTAACAAGCAGAAGTTCAAGGGCCAGGGATCACACCTGCACAAAAGCAGTGACTAGAGCTATAGAGATGACAATGCCAGTTGAATCCTTAACTGCTAAGCCAGCAGGGAATTCCTAGTCCACTTATTTTTAACTAACACAATAACATATACTCATCAATACATCAGAAGCTTTTTCTGGATTTCTTAGGGGTATGTCAGTCAGAGTCCAGTCTGAAAGCAAAAATAAAGCCGTTATTTTTATAGTGAATGTAAGGAATTGGTTAAACATGTAATGGAGAGTTGAAAAGGCACAAAGAGAAGCATTGCAGTGGCTAGGACCTCCCCACTGCAGGGAGCAGCTGTCACTAGTAGAGCTGGACAGAGAAGTGTGGGATTATCAGAAACTAAGAGCTGGAAGAAGGCCCCTGGGGAACTGGGACTCAGACCTCTAAGTTGTAAAGGACAGGGTGGGTGCACCCAGCAGGTGGGGGTTTTTTGTTTTGTTTTTATTTTTGTTTTTGGCCACAGCGTGTAGTGGCTTTACATGGGACCTCAGTTCCCAAACCAGGGCAGAACCCAGGCCACAGTGGCAAAAGCTCCAAATCCTAACCATTAGACCACCAGGGAACTCCACCAGGTGGTGTTATTTCTGAAGGTGAATGTGAAATTAAGCAGGACCCTGTGGGGCCCTCTTGGGTACAAAGCCTCTCTGTCCCATTTATTATTTGCAGGATAATGGCTTCAGCCTCCTAGACCTTCCTAACCAAAGAGCAGATTTAGTTACTAATCAGGGAAGTAAGAGAATGCAGAAACAAAGGAGGGGTAATCACATTCTAGTGCAGCCATTAAAGCAGGATCCTCTGTCCAGCTCAAGAGATATACGTTAATACCTTTGAGTTCTGCTGGAACTAAGGCCCCACTCAGTGGAGGATGGCACCACCCTGTTCCCTCACCACCAACCAATCAGAAGAAACTCATACACCCTGCCGCCCTCACCCCAATTTCACCTGTTAAAAACTTCTCCCTGAAAACCATAGGAGGGTGTTCAGGGCTTTTGAGCACAAGCCATCCATTCTCTTTACTTGTCCCTAAAATAAACTTGACTCCGAACTCCAGTATTTCAGGTTGTTTGGCCTCATTGCACTATGGGCACAGGAACTTGTGTTCAGGAACAAGTATTTAGGCTGGATCTGAGAAGGTAGATTAAAGACAGGAAATTGGAACCAACTTCTACAGCCAGGGGAGAGAGCCATTGCTTGGTGATGCTGGCAGGAGGATTATCTGAACTGTTTATCCCCACTGACCAAATATCAAGAAGCGAGTCCCTTCCCCCTTCACTTGCTCCCCCTCTCTCCTCAAGCACCTCTGTTGGCAAACCTTCACAGAAAACGTGGTTTGTTGTTATAGCTACCGTACCACAGAACAGAGTACAGAAAAATGGGCTTAAGCTGAAGGATATGCCTTAATAACCAGCACAAGGTATAAGCTCATAATCACAAATATCAACTTTTCTAATATTATAGATGCAAGGAAGTACTGATAAACACAGCTGTTATAGGAGTTCCCTTGCGGCTCAGTGGGTTGAGGATCCAGCTCTGCCATCACAATAGTTCAGACCACTGCTGTGTTACAGATTTGATCCCTGGGCTGGGAATTGCCACAGGCTGGGAATTGCCACAGGCATAGCTGGTGTGGCAAAAACAAAACCAAAATACAACTGCTATTGTTGTTGCAGAAACTCAGCCTCTGTCTAATGGTGCCCAGTAGAAACTCAGAGACAGAATTTTAGGCAAAGGAATAAAAAAAAATAGCGCGATTGCTTTGCCAGGCCAAGGAAGCCACAGCAGGCTAATGCCCTCAAGACTGTGCTCTCCTCTGGGAGAGAATAAGAAGTGGTTTTATAGTTTGGGGGTGGAAAAACAGGGCTGCAGATAAGGATCTGGGTAGATGCAAACCTGTCTTCTTCAAAGCTGGTGTTTAGTGGTCCTAGGACTGGTTTTGGTGGTCCCTCTTCTTTCTGGAATAAAGAATGCTTCTCAAGTAATGCTTCCATTTGGTGAGAGTTACAGTTCTATAGAAGAGCTCAAAGATATTGTTCTGTATATTCCTTGAGGAGGAGCCAGAACTCTGCTCTGAGGCTGCACTATTTTTTCTCGACTGTTCCTCCTTTGTCACTGCATCCCTTCCCCTTCCCTGATCAGCAACTGTTTGAACCTGTCCTTTGGAACTCAGGGAAGGTCATATAGACTGAATGAGGGCCTATTTCCTACAGACAAGAAAATGAGGACACAGAAAGGCTTATGCCCAGGAGCCGCACAGGGCCCTGCTCGTTTTCAGTCATGACACTTGCAATACCTGTTTTAAAATGTCATGTTAAAACTGTGGTTAAAAGTACAATTCAAATAAGACAGGGTTGAACTTGACCCAAACCCTATGCTCTTGAAAAACAGTGGTGGTTTTAAAAAAAAAACATCCCCACACCCTTTTTTGTTCCAGAAAACAGCTTACTATAAAGAACCACTACCATTCCCCAAATGACTTAAATAAAACTCACAAAGAACTCCCTTGATTACCTATGACAACGCTAGACACAGACCATCCAAATTCCCTTCCTTGTTCTATCAATGATTACCTGAACTCTTTCTCCCTCCTGACCAATCTATACAAAATGCCTGCTCATGTGACTTTATTTAAGAATTCTTCTTTCCCCAGGCATTTGAACCTTTCATCTACCCTCAGCCTAAACCATCATTGGGATGCAGAATAAACCCCTAATGGCTCCTCCTGAGAAGCCCCTTCCCAACTAACCTCAAAGAAAACTTTTCTTAATCAATTGCTGGTCCAGGAGTTCCCTTGTGGCACAGGGGGTTAAGGATCAAGCATTATCATTGTAAAGGTTTGGGTCACTGCTGTGGTGTGGGTTTCATCCTTGGTCCTCCAACTTCCACAAGCTACAGTTGTGGCAAAAAAAAAAAAAAAAGTCTGGTCCAGCTGGCTGCTTATCTAACTTCCTGATAGGCACACTTTCTATCCTTTCTGACTCTTCCACATGAAAGAAAGGCCCTTTTCTGCCTGATCTTTCTTCATAAGCTAGCAGATCTTAGAATTGGTGCACTCTCCCTATTACCATCTGCTCTCCCCCTAGTGCAATAAGCCCCTTCCCCGAATTGCAATAATCCTTTGGAATAAAGCCTCTCTTTATCGGGATTTGGTTTTTTGTTTGAGAGTTTTCTGGTGCTGTGACTTGGCTCAAGACCAGACATCATGTACAGACCTCTTCCATCCCTACAATTCCTACATAAGTAATACTTCAGGGATTTGAAGAAATTGCTGAGTCCAGTTCTTGAACCAATGCTCTGGATGTCTTTTTGGTCAAATCACAGCAAGGGTTTTATTCTTTCCAGCAAAGAGAGAATCTTTTCAATTAAAATTTTCTTTGGCCCTCCTCTGAGTTCCCTTTTCTGTTCCCTTGGTTCCCATACCCAGGGGTTTTGCAAAGGTATTAGTCATTGGGACTCTTTGGCCACCTGGAGGCAGCAAGGCAGCTGAAACTGCAACCTATGACACATCTGCCACCCACTGTGCCGGAACAGGGATTGAACCAGCGTCCTTGTGCTCCAGAGATGCACCAACCCCACCAGGCCACAGCAGGGATTCCTAAAAAGTTTCTTTCTTTGGTTTAACTGTCAATCCCACAGGTAACTCTTACTCTATCAGGCACCCTCACTCTTCTCCTGCTGACTGCATGCCATTGTGTCCCGAATTCATTTAACATCTTCCTGAAAATGATAAAATTTATCAAAAGCAATTTAGAACATCAGAGGCTTCTCTGGGAAACTTGGGATGTCCCCACACCAGCTCATCTAGGCCCCCTCCCTTCTCATCATCCCCTGCTCCTCTCTACCATCTCAACCTTCCCTCGGCTGCCTTGAATCCTGACTGTCCCTGTTCAACTTCCTTCTCTCCTCCACTCATCCACCTTGGCAGTCCCCTCCCTACCACCTCACCCTCAGCTCCAGGTCCTTTGAGATTTAGGTCCCCTTCTGTTCTGCTCATGACCTGCCTCTTCACTCCCTTGATGAAGGAAGTCTCCCCTGCCCTAAAGCAAACAGAGGGTCAAATACACAACAGTCATACTAGACAGATGAAACTGATACCAGTTTATTAGTCACAGAGACCCAGCCTAGGGGAGGAGGACACTGCATGTCATTTTCGGCCACATGGGGGTTACACATAACATCAGAGTGAATCAGCAGGGGCTGTGGGAAGAGGCTTTGTGGTGGGGCATGAGGGATGTGTGGCCCTTGGTTTCCTTGGGAGTATGTGATCAGCTTATTTAAATGTTTGTGGGCTGGCAGGGAGGTAAGACTCCTTGAGAATCAGGAGGAGTGCATCTGGTCTGGCTCATAGAGGAGCTGACTGAGCAGTGGCGACAAAAGTAGGGGACAAGAATCAAAAGTATCAAGGCAGCACGTGACACATCAGGCTGTACGATACACTCTCCTCCCATCAGGAGCTCTGGGGAGGCTCAGGGACCCCAACAACAACCAATAACAGAAGTCACTAGAAACAGACTATGCACTTTATCCACTTATATAGGCTTTAGAGGCACAGAGATGGCCACTTGGTTTTTGTTTTGTTTTGATTTGGTTTGGTTTTTGTTTCCTAATGTTCATTGCTATTATTATTGTTGTTGTTGTTGTTGTTGTTATTATTAAGTATAGTTGATTTACAATGTTTTGTCAAGTTCTGTTTTATAGCAAAGTGACCCAATTACACACATTTCCCTGTGCTGCACAGTAGGATCCCATTGCCCATCTATTCCAAATATAACAGTTTGCATCCCCCAAACCCACAAAATGCCCATCCATCCCACTCCCTCCCCTTACCGCCACCCCCCAACCCTGAGTCTGCTCTGCAACTAATGCCTTTTGCAGCAACATGGATGAATCTAGAGACTCTCATACTAAAGTGAAATAACCCAGAAAGAAAAAGACCAATACCATATGATATCACTTATTTGTGGAATCTAAAATATGGAACAGATGATCCTATCTAAAAACAACAAACAAACCAGCAAACAACAAGCAGAAACAGATCATGGCCAATTGGTCTTTCCTGAGTCCCTTGCCCAAAACATAGTCCACAGACTCTATAAGTTTACATATCCGGGCAGAAGCAATCTTAAGGATCTGCTCTACCAATATGTGTAGAGATGCTTAAGCCTTGTGTGGAGCAAGTAACCATCTGCTAGAAATAATCCTGTTAAAAATATAAAGGTGGGAAAGGATGAGAGCCACACTTTTACATGAATCAGTGACTTGAAGTTTTAACATTGAAGCTATAAACTCTCTATGTGTACCTGTCTCTAGGTATATATGTTTACATATCTGTAAGTATCTAGGTATTATACATGTACTATTTTCCTAAGTGCAGATGGTATTACCAAATTAGATGATAAAATTCCTTCAAGGTCCTCAATTCTGATTGACTTAGAAATAAGTGCTTATGTAAATTAAATAATCCTAAAATTCCCAGAAATTGAGTAAATTGAACTTCTGGTATTTTAAGTCTTAATACTTCTAGTATGAACTTCTAATACTCAATAAGAGTATTTTCAAAAGTACTCTTGTAGAAATGGAATACTACTCAGCCATAAAAAAGAATGAAATAATGCCATTTGCAGCAACACGGATGGAACTAGAGATTCTCATCCTGAGTGAAGTAAGTCAGAAAGAGAAAAACAAATACCATATGATGTCACATATCCGCAATCTAATACATGGCACAGATGAAACTTTCCACAGAAAAGAAATTCATGGACTTGGAGAATAGACATGTGGTTGCCAAGGGGGAGGGGGAGGAAGTGGGATGGACTGGGAATTTGGGATTAATGGATGCAAACTATTGCCTTTGGAATGGATAAGCAACGAGATCCTGCTGTGTAGCCTTGAGAACTATGTCTAGTCACTTATGATGGAGCATGATGATGTGAGAAAAAGAATATATATATATATATGTATGTGTGACTGGGTCACCTTGCTGTACAGTAGAAAACTAACAGAAGGACGTAAACCAGCTATTATGGGAAAAATAAAAATCATTTTAAAAAAAAGTACTCTTGTAGAAACTATACCAAATATTCAAAAAAATTCAAGTTCATATAATTTAGGCAAATGCCACTAACTTGGTATTGTTGGTTTAATAAAAACAGCTATGCCTTGGGAGTTCCTGCTGTGGCACAGTGGGTTAAGGATCCAGATTTGCCATACCTGTGGCTTGGATTCGATATCTGGCCTGGAACTTCCATATGCCATGTATGCGGCCAAAAAGGGGAAATAAACCCCAGCTATATCTTCTATCAGCAGTAAATATAAAGCAAGCATATATTTTTATTCTATTTGGATATGTTCTTTCTAAACTTATACAAATTTGTTAATTAATAAGCTACTGTTAAATCTATTATATGTTTAAAGTTACAAAAAAGATAAATTTTTATTTAAACAAATTCAAACATTATTCTAACAATAATTTCAGCAATAATTATGTCTTGTAAAATGTCACCTTGAAGATAGTTTCCAAGCTCTTTTAGGTAATCTTAAAAACCTTAAACTTAGCTAATTTAAATTAACTGATATTCATTAAATATTTAGATCATTTATAAGTAAGACAGAATACTGAAACATAATTTTAAGTTTCTGTAAACTTAGCTTTTTGCCTCTTATTTTTATGGTACAGAAAAGATAAATATATTTTGGTATTTTGTTTCTGTTTTGTTTCTTTTTTGGCTACACTCAAGACATGCAGAAGTTCCAGGCTGGGGAACTGAACTCATTCCACAGCAGCAACCTAATCCACAGCATTGACAATACCAGATCCTTAACCCACTGAGCCACAAAAGAACTCCAGGAAAAGCTAAACATTTTGATTTGTTACTAAGCATACTACTTTTGCCACAGTATTTGTATAAGGAAACGTATGATTATAAAAAAAGTTATGAGGAGTTCCCACTGTGGTGCAGTGGTTTAAGAATCTGACTGCAGCAGCTTGGGTTGCAGCTGCAGCTCAGATTCAGTCCCTGGCCCAGAAATTTCCATATGCCATGGGTTCAGCTATAAAATGTTTGTAAAAAGTTTTTTAACTCTATATTCTTTTTTTTTTTTTTTAATAGGGCCATACCCGAGGCATATGGAGGTTCCCAAGCCAGGGGTTCAAATCCAAGCTGTAGCTGCCGGCCTACACCACAGCCACAGCAACGCCAGATCCAAGCTGTATCTGTGACCTACACTCTAGCTCATGGCAACAGGTGATTCTTAACCCATTGAGCAAGGTCAGGGATCAAACCTGCATTCTCATGGATACTAGTCAGATTCATTTCCACTGAGCTCCTCCTAACTCCTCCACCGAGTCCCACAGGAACTCCTCCTAACTGTATATTCTTTAGTTTGGCTGGTCTGCAGTAATATGCCAGTGTGTAACAGTTCACAATTATCTATACTGTAGTTATCTCTGCGAGTTAGTTTGCTAAGGCTACTTTCACAAAGTATCAGAGATGAGGTGGCTTAAACAATAGAATTTTATTTTCTAACAATTCTGGGAGATAGAGGTCCTTAGGCTTGCCACAAGTCAAGGTGTCAGCAGGATTGGTTTCTTCAGAGACCTCTCTCCTTGGCTTGTCTTCTGTCTTCCCAGGGTTTTTTTGCTTTTGTGTATCTGTGTCCTAATCTCTTCTTACAAGGACACTAGTCATATTGGATTAGAACCCACCCTAATGACCTCATTTAATCTAATTACTATTAAAAGACCCTCTCTCCAAATACAGTCACATTCTGAGGCAGAAGGGGTTAGGACTTCAACATTTGGATTTTAACCCATAACAGTGGATGAGACTCTGCTTGGAGAAATAACGCCAGAAAGGAACAACTTTGTATACAAGGTATGCAGGATATTTTTTAAGGGAAAATAATTTTGTCCTAAAAGTGAATGACTGGTTGTTTTAGGATGAGAAAGAGAAAAATGTAGGGTTGTGCAATTGTAGAAGGTTTTCAGAGAGGGAATTTTGTTTGTCATTGGGAAAGCTGGCTGAGGCAGGATGGCTTCATTTACAAAACATTTTTTTAAAGCTCTAGTATCAAATTTTATACCGACACAAAACCAGAATTTGGTGTTCTCTGTGTTAAAATGACAACGTTTTCTTATGGTCTGTTTTTAATTAGAGGTTACAAAGAGGTTTTAATTCTGAGTAGTATGCCTAGAAGGCACAGGTTTTGTATCGTATAACTTCCTCTACCTTATGTTGACTTTATTGTGCTCTTGATTATTGAAAAGAAAAACAAAGTTGTCTCATTTTTGAAGGAGCTATAGTTCTTTACAATAATGTTACCTCCTATGTTTACTTTTAAAATCTTCTATTGCCATTAAAAGCAGATAGGGTAGAAGTTCCCAGGAAGAAGAGAGCCAAACATGGCTTTCTTCACATAAAAGAAGCCATTTTTTAGGCCTAAGCCATTTTGTGACCTAAGCCTGACCACAGTGCTTGCCCTTGCAGAAGAACAGGTCTTGTAGTTAACGAACTAAACATGCAAGAAGAAACAGCTATTACCAAGCCAGGGAGATGACCAAATGGAAGAAAATTATATCAGTTGTAAAGACTTGCAGTTCTGTTTTGAGATAAAGATTATCAATCTTGAGCTCTTTTGCAAGATCCAAACCCCCTGCAGCCCTCAACCGCCAAGACTAATTGGAACATAAGAAATGAGGAAGCTGACCTTTGCTGAAGCTCATTGACTCCAATAAACTAGAACCTGGACTCTAGTCAACTTTTGCCCCAATTCTATGCTGATTCTCTTCTGTTTAAGCCCATTCATGAATATGCACACACCCTTAGCTTTAAACTTCTCCAATTTTACTGCTCTGGAAGGCATTTCTTCTGGAAGCATCCCATTTTCTCCTTACTTGTTTCAAGTATTAAATCCTACCTTCTCCCACTCTCTGCCTGGGTTGTGTCTTTTGGCTCAACACCCACCAAGAGGCAAACTCCATTTTGGAGTAATACCACTTCAATTTTGAATTTCTGCATGCTACAAAAACAAATTTTCTTGCCACTTGCATTATTTTTGTTGTGAATTCTCATCATATCTTTCACTTCTGAAAATTACTGGTAATAAGTTAACCATGGTCATGTGAAGTGTTTCATCATCTACAGATAGTTTTTTTTGTTTGTTTTACTCTGATGCTTCTCTGAAAATACTTGCAAGTCATCTATAGGTCGGAGTGTTTTGTCTTCAACCAAGTAGGACTAACTCAGAGACCCATGGAAAAGAACTCTGCCAACGCAGACTTCTAAATGTATCACCTAAATAATCTTGAACACATACCAATGGAGGTTTCCAGATTTCTAGCGGAGAAGTAGATGTATTTATGAGATTGCAAACTGAGATCCATCAGTACATTAATTGCTTAGAACTGAATGAAGAGCTGATAAAAGACGATTTTGAGTTGTGTTTGGAAAATTACTGAGTCCTTAATGTTCCATTTTTTTCTGGATGTACAGAACCTCTTTCTCTTTGCCTTTAAGCTATCTGTAACTCATAATAATTTAGTAGACTGTGCTTTCCTAAATAGAAATGAAATTCATCTCCCCGCTTTGCCCTTTAGAATTAAGAATCTCTCATTGAACATTCTTATTTTCATGGCAACATGATTATTGCATTAAGTTCAGTAACACTGTTTCATCCTTGTTAATAGCATGTAATAAAACCAGAGTTTTGGCTGGAATGTCATTTGAGAAGGATGTTCATTTACTAGACACTTTTAGGAAGCTAATGTTGACTCTATTATAGAGCCAATGTTTACAAAGCCCTCTTAGGAAAATTCACTGTTACCTGGCTTACAGTGTTCCAGGCTTAGAGGTGAGTAAGAAAGGTCACTTCCTCTGGGTCACTTTGCTGTACAGTACAAAACTGACAGAACACTGTAACCAACTATAATGGAAAAAATAAAAATCATTTTAAAAAATGTCACTTCCTGACAGACCTAGGGACCTGGGAATAATTTGAGGACATAGAGAAGAAAGGGATTTAACCAAATCCATAGGTACTACAGGTGAAATGTGATGGCAAGTTTATGGTTTGGCTTCCTGGCCTGAAGAATTTTGTACAAGTCCAACTTGAGATTCTTTATGAAAAAATTCCAGTAAAGCAAACTTTAAATGGCCTAAATTGGCATTCTTGCTACACGTGTGCAAATTATCAGGTCAACCTTAAGGAGGCTAGCCTCATTTTGTGATCAAGAATAGTCTTTCTTTAAGGTTGTCTTTCATCAAGAGGGGTGCAGATGTAAAGAAAAATTTTATTTTATAGAAAATGATAGCACATCCTCTGGGGTGAGCATATTCTGGTTCTATTCATTCTTTTTGAGCTATTTTGTACATCTTTGTAAATTGCAGGTCATTGATGGATGTACAAACTCTATCGTTAGGTGGAGCTTTGAGTTCATCATGTAGAAAAGCCAGTTGCATTACCTGCCTATAATTTAGACTAGATCCTGTCACTTTGCACAAACTGTCAACCTTTGCAAGTTTTCATTTCTTCCAGTTTACTGCAACATCTGGATACAACGTCTAAACCAGTGCTTCCTTTTTTGCCTCCCTTTCTCTTGACCAAAAACTAAAACCTGACTGCTTAGATTGTAACCAGGACTCTTGTAGCAAGACTTTTCCTCTAGGATCTGAGAAAACACTGAGAACTAAAGCCCAACAACTTGATACATCTCTGAAAGACTCATCATTACCACAGACTGTGTATACATGCACTGGATTCTTCCCACACGAGCCAGTGGCTGAGCCACCAGGAAGTCTGGCAAAAAGTTGAGGTCATACATGCCCTTTTATGAGAAAAAATCAAGTGCCACCGCCGTTATATGAGAAACAATCAGTGCCACCGGCACTGATATTTTTGTTTTTAGAAACTCAGCAAGCTGTCCTTGTGTAATCCAAAGATATCTTAGACCTTTAATATTAATTTTTTTCATTGTAGGCATATCTCTTTTAAGAGCCTGACCTATGCTACCACCTCTCCTCAGATGGTTCAGGTGATTTGGCAGGAACAAAGCCAACAAAAATCCTCAAGAGACTCTCAGTTCCTGACTTGCCCCACTCAGGAGGTTTGTGACTGCCTCTGAGTTGCTCATCAATGAATAATATTCACTCATGTTAAAATCTAAAGGGGAGCAAAATATATTACCAAACACATGCCTCTTTGGCAGATTAATTATTTTAAGCTAATTATCTTTAAGAAACAGCAGATACAGGAGTTGCCATTGTGGCTCAACGAAAATGAACCTGACTAGTATCCATGAGGATGCAGGTTCACAATCTCTGGCCTCATTATATCATGGGCTAAGTGATCCGGCGTTGCCTTGAGCTGCAGTGGTAGGTTCAGAGTGGCAGTTACTGTGGCTGTGGCTGTGGCCAACAGCTGTAGCTCTGATTCACCCCCTAGCCTGGAAATGTTCATATGCTGCACTTACGGCCCTTTAAAAGAGAAAGAAAGAAAAAAAGATAGAAACAGCAGGTACAGGTGAAGCCCTGAAAACTGAGTAGAAGTTGTCCTTTTGTTAGAAATATTTACATTTACAGGGGAAATCTCCATTTGTAAGGGTGTCTCCCTTTCTGTACCGGGAAGAGTCATCTAAATATTCATCAGAAGACTTGGACTTTAATCTGCATAACAACCTTCTACTTGTTTACTGTGCTTTTCCTGGTAACCTCCCTTAACTGACTCCCCACGACATCTTTTAGCCGAATGAGGTATTTAGGACAGTAGCCTTAGCCACTTCACAGAGTTACTAGTTTTTCCTGGGTCTCCCCCATGAATACCGGAGGTATACATGTTATTAAACTTTTGACTTATCCTATCTATGTCTTATATTCATTTATTTTTATTAATTTTTTTAATGAGAGTTGCAACATTTATTTCTGGTTCTCTCATGTTTTTGTCATAGTTTTTTTTTTTTTTTTTTTTTTTCTTTTTTGCCACACAGGCAGTATATGGGAATTCCTGGGCCAGGGATCAAACCTATGCCACATAGCAGCAACCAGAGTCACAGCAGTGAGAGAATGCAGGAGCCTCAACCCACTAGGCCATCAGAGAACTCCCTGTCTTATATTAATTTAATTATCAGACTAGCCAAAGAAACTACAAGGTGTGTGGTCAGACCACCCACGATGCCTGTTCTCTTGCTCTCTGTACATCCCCTGCCTGACCAGTGCCAGCTTCAACTATGCCCTATATACTCATAGGGTGCATAGGGTATATGCCCTATACACCTTCCTATGTACTTAGCCCAGGCCCCAGCTAATGATAACTGATCAAAAGGGGCAGTGAGGGGTGTGCCCCTCTGCTGGTTTCCCTGATAACTAATTATCCAATCTGTTGTGATTCTCCCCCTGACAATCTCCCTCCACCACTCCCTTCCACCACCTACTTCCAACCCTTAGGGAAGACTGCCACCTGCCAAACACAGTGGGAAGTTGTTCCAGGACCTTGCTTTATGCATGTAAGCTCCCCCATCCATTTGAGCCATTGATGGCTCTGTTGCTGACTCCAGCCTCGCTCTTTAGTTTTGTAGCTGGGCAAGCACAGGGCCTTGTAGGACTACAGGATGCACCCATCAGACGAGAAGAAGGAACAGTTTTTCTACCTATACAGTTGGTAACGCAGATGGGACCTTCACTGGCTGGACAGTGCTGACTCCAGGGCTCCTTCAGCTGAGAAGTCCTGGGACTGCTGAGAAAAGCCTGCAGAAGGTAAGAAATCTTTTTTTTTTTTTTTTTTTTTTTTGGTCTTTTTAGGACCACACCCACTGAATATGGAGGTTCCCAGGCCAGGGGTCGATCTGGAACTATAGCTGCTGGCCTATACCACAGCTACAGCAACTCAGGATCCAAGCTGTATCTGCAGCCTACACCACAGCTCACATCAACACTGGATTCTTAACCCACTGAGCAAGGCCAGGGATGGAACCTGCATCCTCTTGGATACTAATCAGATTTGTTCCCACTGAGCCTCTCAGGAACTTAAAGAAATCTTAACAAATCTAGAAATGCTATTTTTTACTAGTTTAACCAGACAGAAATGTGGGTTGGAACCCATCTATACCTAGATCTTTCTTAGGCTAACTTCGTGAGTGGACTTTCTGGATCTTTTGAGGATTGCATATTTTGTATTCTCTTATGGTGCATCTCTTGCAGCCTTGGTTAAGTCATAAAAAGGCTTATTGTTTTGATATGCTTTTGAGACTACTATTAGAGTCTTCTTGTCAATGGCCGCATGATGGATCCCCTCAATTGGCTGTATTTGAAAGAGAAAAAAGTTTTTAGAGTGCTCCTCTTCTAAGCAATTATCTTATTGATACCTATGGAAAGATCAAATTGAAAAGAAGACACAGAGAAGTATGAAGGCTAGCCACAAGGCTTCCTTAAAAGAACAGAAATAATTAAACTTAGAACAAAATCAATGTCCACATCCAATATAAGTTCCCCTTCTCAAAATGCAGCCCACCTGCCTGTTTTAGCTTTTCTTTTCCCACAAGATTTATAGAGAACACTCTAGCCTAATCTCTAGGCCCAAATTATATAGGTTACTCATGTAACTGCTGAAATTGAGAAAGTGAATTTAGCCGAAGCACCTGGGACAGGCAGTGGGGTACTTTGCTGTCTCTTAAAATTCTCCCTACTCTCTGGGGCTCTATGAGACTCTGCCAACTTCAGGCCTTCCTATGCAATATTCTTTGCTGATGTATTATGGACCTCCACTGCAAAGAATTCATGTTCACAGAATAGCAGCAGAACTTCTAATTTATGAACCCCTTTTATCTCCACTTTTAGAAGATCTTACTAAATTTAGAGAGGAATTGAAAGGTTAATGACCACTTACCACCTCACTCACAGGGACCTAAGTTGGCTGTAAAGTAGTATTCTTCTCAGCCTTGATTACAGTATAGGCAGCCCTGGGAGGTGGTGGTGGTGGCTGTGTGTGGGTGGGTGGGTGGGTGTGTGGGTGGGTGCATTGGGGGTAGGGGTGGCTCTTAGAGGAAACAGGTGGCCAGAATTTCTTCTTCTTTTTTTTGTCTTTTTGTCCTTTTTAGGGCCGCAACTGCGGCATATGGAGGTTCCCAGGCTAGAGGTCTAATTGGAGCTATAGCTGCTGGCCTACGCCAGAGCCACAGCAACACCAGATCCAAGCCGCATCTGCAACCTACACCACAGCTCACGGCAATGCCGGATCTTTAACCCACTGAGTGAGGCCAGGGATCAAACCCGCAAACTCATGGTTCCCTCATTCATTTCCGCTATGCTACGACGGGAACTCCCAGCCAGAATTTCTTCTTGACCCTCCTACAAATGACCAAGAAATGAGTCAGCTGAAGGATCATAATCAGGTGTTGATAGGAGCGATAGTAGAACCATTGCTCATTAAAATCTGTTAGTCTAAAGTTGAATTATAAACTCAGGGGTTAAAAAAAAAAAGAATATTTGAAGGCCTTTATTGAACACTTTATACAGATTTTTTTTAAAGTCCTACTGCATTAAACCCTGAAGTTCTAGAAGATAGAAATCTTTTGATTTCCATCTTAGTTGGAATCTCCCTCACATAAAGAGGCACTTCTAGGTGGATGGGTAGGTCAGTTTCTGGATGTTTAGACTGTAGTTGGTTCTTTGAGGGCATTGGAAACAGCTGTCTTTGTCTTGCAACTCTTTACCAAACCAGAAATGTGGCTCTAAACGCTATTCAAATCTTATTTATCTCTACCAATCCCCAAACCTCCTCTATTCATTTCTAACTGCTCGTAGATATTATAAAAGATCTGGACTTTTAGAAACAGAATCGTTTTTCATGTAAAAAAAAAAAAGAAGAAATTTTTAAAATTTAAATTTCTCTACATCTCTGATAAAAGACAAATGTGTTTCCTAAACTCCAACTTGGAGAAAACTTGGATGCTTTCTCTGTGCCCTTGTGATGGAGATTTTCTGCCCACATCTTCTCTGGGACCTTAGAAGCCATTCTTCAAAATGCAACTTTGGGGAGATGTTTCTTAACAGAAGTGAAAAACAGGTATTTGGCAATTAAACTAATGAAAAGTCTTGGATGTCCTCTCCACAAATATTGGTAAAAGGCTTTGGCCATCTGAGCAGGTGGACTTAGCTTTTTCCAACTGCCGAAACAAAATTTGGATCCAACTGTTCTTTTATAAACTAGTGAGTTATGTATTGATGTGCCAGACTCACAGCTAAAATTTTAAGGCAATGGTTATGGGGTCTCTGTTTGCATCTGTTTGTATGTTTATGTGTGTCTATATGTGTGTGTTGTAGATATGTGATATTTTTCTACCTCTAGAGGGTATTACCAAAATTAATTTTTATTTATACTTTTTTTTTTTTTTTTTAATGGCCGTACCTGGTGGTTCCAGGGTCAGAGATTGAATCCCAGCCATAGCTGCAGCAGCAACCGTCTCTGCTGCCATCGGATTTTTAACCCACTGTGCTACATACAGCAGGAACTCCACCAAAATTAACTTTTAAAAGAGATTTCTTTAGGAATTCCTGCTGTGGTGCAACAGGATCAGTGGCATCTTTGTAGCACCAGGGCATGGCTTCGCGCCTCAGCCTGGAACAGTGGGTTAAAGGATCCTGTGTCACCACAGCAGAAGCATAGGTTGCAACTAAGGTTTGGATCTAATCCCTGGCCTGGCAACTCCATATGCCTTGGGGCTGCCAAAAAAGAAAGAAAGAAAGAAGAGAGAGAGAGAGAGAGAAAGAAAGAGAAACTCTCTTCAGTTAGGTTGAAGGCAAGAACTTGTGAATACTGGGTATTTTAAACATTCTCAAAAATTGGAGTTACCTGGAGGTCTAGTGGTTAAGGATTCAGCTTTGTCATTGTTGTGGCTTGGGTTGAGCCTCTGGCTCGGGAAATTCTGCATGCTGCGGGCGCAGCCAAAAAAAAAAAAAATTCTCAAAAATATATGATAGACCTGAACTCACATGCTTTCCAGGGTCTTATGATCTGGGAAATTATTCAGGATTAAAGCTAGTTTAAATTTGTTCATTTAATTAAAATAGGCATGTCTTTAGAGTTATCAGTATTTAATATGAAAGTAACTTTTATTCTATCTGGGATTATTAGCCAAATAAGATCATGTTATCTCTGAAAAATGAGTCAGAAAGAAAATTAGCTGATTTTGTTTAATATCTCATGAACTTTTTGTGAGTTATTTAAACACAATTATCAGGACCAAATGATTTAGTTAGATGTAAGTGGGATAGGAGTTTTTAGATGCAATAATTGTTTTATTATTAAATAGCTTCCAGATATGTTTTTAGTAACTTGAAACTTTAGCTTGCTAAGAGAAGTTAAAAGATAAAAATTTATTGAATATATAGTTAATTTCCAAGAAAGATAAAACAGTGGAACATTAATTACTGAATATAGGCTTTTCTACTTTTGGTTTCCTACTACAGAAAAACTAACGATATATGTGGGTTTCTTAGTATACATGTTTTGTGCCACATTGAAAGATTGTATACTGATAAAAGGATACATTTCTAGACATTACAAAATGTATTTTTTGCCAGTCTAAAGAATGCTGGAGGAGTTCCCATCATGGCTCAGTGGTTAACGAATCCAACTGGGAACCACAAGGTTGCCGGTTAGATCCCTGGCCTTGCTCAGTGGGTTAAGGATCCGACGTTGCCATGAGCTGTGGTGTAGGTTGCAGACGCAGCTTGGATCCCGCATTGCTGTGGCTCTGGCATAGGCCAGTGGCTACAGCTCCGATTATACCCCTAGCCTGGGAACTTCCATATGCCATGGGAAGCGGCCCAAGAAATGGCAAAAAGACAAAAAAAAAAAAATGCTGGAGTAACATATAGTTCACAATTGCTTACTTCTTACTTTCCACTAGAAATTAAGTTTGCTAAAGGTTAACAATTCTAATTAACACATGTAGTTAAAACTACTGCTAATATTAAGAGAAACAGTTCTATATACAAAGAAAGATGTGTTTTTGAATAAAAAAGGTTAGATATGAAAATGTATTTTTGTCAAGGAAAAATAAAATACTTGTCCTAAAGTAAAACTGATTACAGCAAAATTAAAAAGAGGAAAATAAGGAGTTCCTGCTGTGATAAATTGGGTTGGGTTGCTGTGGAGATATGGTTCAATCCCCAGCCCGGCACAGTGGGTTAAAGGGATCTGGCATTGGCACAGCTGTGGCCTAGGTCACAGCTGTGGCTGATATTCAGTCCCTGACCTGGAAACTGCCGTATGCTGCAGGTGTGGCCATACCAAAAAAAAAAAAGTCAGAGAGAGAAGAAAATAGAGAATAAACAATGAAGACAGAAAGAGAGAATAAATCTTACCTTGTGTGATCAAGTTGGCTTAAAATTAATGAATTTTATTATAAGGGTTATTAAATTAAGCTTTAAAATCATATAGTACAATTGTATAAAACTAAATTTTGATTTAAAGATTTATTTTATTATTTTTTTCTTTTTATGACTGCACCTGGCATATGGAAGTTCCTAGAGTAGGGTTAAGTTGGAGCTGTAGCTGCCAGCTTACACCATAGCCACAGCAACTTGGAATCTGAGCCACTATACTACTGCAGCTTGTGGCAATGCCAGATCTTTTTACCTACTGAGCGAGGCCAGGGATTGAATCTGTATCCTCATGGATACTAGTCGGATTCTTAACCTACTGAGCCACAACACGAACTCCTAAAATTTGATTTTCCTTCATGTGCTAAAAGGACGAAGTGTTTTGGACTGTTGGTCTGCTCCTGACAAGAGATTGTGAAAGATTTTTCTTTACCTTTTAAGCAACCTGCCTGGAAAGCACACATTCTATGTTTTATCAAAGTGATTCCCTGTGGAGTTCCCGTCATGGCTCAGTGGTTAACGAATCTGACTAAGAACCACGAGGTTGCGGGTTTGATCCCTGGCCTTGGTCAGTGGGTTAAGGATCCAGCGTTGCTGTGAGCTATGGTGTAGGTTTCAGACGTGGCTTGGATCCCGTGTTGCTGTGGTGCTGGCGTAGGCTGGCGACTACAGCTCCGATTCGACCTCTATCCTGGGAACCCCCACATGCTGTGGGAGTGGCCCAAGAAAAGGCAAAAAGACAAAAAAAAAAAAAAAAAGTCATTTTCCTGTGCTTTATGTTGTCTTAATCAGGTCTTTGATTATTTAAGAAAACTGAGTCTTCTCAATATTAAAAACTAAGTTTTGCTCCATGTAAGCTTCTATATTTGCCTTTGAAATTTTATGGTCATTTTGGTCAAATCAATATTTATATATTATTTCAGAATGATCTCCTATTCTCTTTAGTAAATTTCCAAACCTTTTGATATATTTCACAAACTCCCCCAAATTAAATGCTAAATGAAATCCTGTGATCTTGAGCTAACTTTGGGATTTTTCAGAGGGCCTCTGGAAAATCACAAAAGATTTGTTTTCTCTCCTTATACAAGAGAGATTAGACTTATTTGATGTTTTGGGTGGTTTTTTTTTTTTTTTTTGATGTATCCACAGCATATGCAAGTTCTAGAGATTGAATCTGAGCCCCAGCTGCAACCTACACCACAGCTGTGGTAATGCAGGATCCCTTAACCCACTGTGCTGGGCCAGGAATCAAACCCACACCTCTTCAGCAACCCAAAACACTGTCCCTCAGTGCTGACTCCTTGCTATGTTAAATTATGTGAAAAGCATTGTCAGATTAATAATGACAAACCTTCTTAGATTAATTTGTGTAGGTATATGTTGTTAATATAAATATTTTTGAAATTGTATGTAATCTGATATGTCCATGTATGTTGTCACTTATAATTCTATTTATCTTGAAGTCTTTATCTTGAAGTAATAAGAAAATTTCCTCATTGCATTATAATGAACTCTTGTCAGATCTTTAATCATGGCCTTTTTTTTTTTTTTTTTTTTGTCTTTTTAGGGCCACACCCACTGTATATGGAAGTTCCCAAGCTAGGGGTCAAATTGGAGCTGTAGCTGCCAGCCTACACTACAGCCACAGCAACATGGGATCCAAGCCACATTTGCAGCCTACACCATAGCCCAAGGCAATGCCATATCCTTAACACTGAGTAAGGCCAGAGATTGAATGCGCATCCTCATGAATAGGATACTTGTTGGGTTTGCAACTGCCTTTTTTTTTTTTTCTCTCTTTTTTAATATTACTCAATGAATTTATTATATTTATAGCTGTACAATGATCATCACAGTCCAATTTTATAGCATTTCCATCCCAAACTTGCAGCGTATCCCCCCATCCCCCAACCTGTTTCCTTTGGAAACCATAAGTTTTTCAAAGTTTATGAGTCAGCATCTATTCTGCAAAGAAGTTCAGTCTGTCCTTTTTTCAGATTCCACATATCAGTGAAAGCGTTTGATGTTGGTGTCTCATTGTCTGACTGACTTCACTTAGCATGATAGTTTCTAGGTCCTTCCATGTTGCTAAAAATGCCGTTATTTCATTCCTTTTAATGGCTGAGTAATATTCCATTGTGTATATGTACCACTTCTTTATTCACTCCTCTGTTGATGGGCATTTAGGTTGTTTCCATGTCTTGGCTATTGCAAATAGTGCTGCAATGAACATCGGAGTACATGTGTCTTTTCAAGTCATGGTTTTCTCTGGATAGATGCCCAGGAGTGGATTTGCTGGATCACATGGTAGTTCTATGTTTAGTTTTCTGAGGAATCTCCATACTATTTTCCACAGTGGTTGGACCAATTTACAATCCCACCAACAATGTAACAGGGTTCCTTTTTCTCCACGGCACTTATTGTTTGTAGACTTTTTGATGATGGCCATTCTGGCTGGTGTAAGGTGGTACCTCGTAGTAGTTTTGATTTGCATTTCTCTAACAATGAATGACATTGAACATCTTTTCATGTATTTTTTGGCCAGCTGTATGTCTTCTTTGTAGAATTGTCTATTTAGATCTTCTGCCCATTTTTTGATGGGGTTGTTTGTTTTTTTGTTATTGAGTGGCAGGAGGTGTTTATATATTTTGGAGATTAATCTCTTGTCAGTCGATTCATTTGCAAAGATTTTCTCCCATTCTGTGGGTTGTCTTTTCATTTAATTAAGTCCCATTTGTTTATTTTTGCTTTTATTGTCATTACTCTAAGAGGTGGATCTGAGAAGATGTTGCTGTGGTTTATGTCGGAGAGTGTTTGGCCTAAGTTTTCCTCTAGGAGTCTTATAGTATCTGGTCTTATATCTGGGTCTTTAATCCATTTTGAGTTTATTATTTTTGTGTATGGTGTTAAGGAGTGTTTTTTTTTTTTTTTTTTTTTTTTGTCTTTTTGCCTTTTCTAGGGCCACTCCCAAAGCATATGGAGGTTCCAAGGCTAGGGGTCTAATCAGACATATAGCCACAGGCCTAAACCACATCCACAGCAATGCCAGATCTGAGCCACGCCTACGACCTACACCACAGCTCACAGCAATGCTGGATGTTTAACCCACTAAGCAAGGCCAGGGATCGAACCTGCAACCTGATGGTTCCTGGTCAGATTCATTAACCACTGAGCCACAATGGGAACTCTAAGGAGTGTTCTAATTTCATTCTTTTACATGTGGCCTGTCCAGTTTTCCCAGCACCACTTATTGAACAGGCTGTCTTTTCTCCATTATATATTCTTGCCTCCGTTGTCATAGATTGGTTGACTGTAGGTGCGTGGGTTTAATTCTGGACATTTGATGCTGTTCCACTGATCTATATTTTTGTCTTTGTGCCGGTATCATACAGTTTTGATGACTGTTGCTTTGAGGTATAGTCTGAAATCTGGGAGCCTTATTCTTCCAGCTCTGTTTTTCCATTTCAGGATGTCTTTGGCTATTCTGGGTCTTTTGTGCTTCCATACACACTTTAAAGTGTTTTGTTTGAGTTCTGTGAAAAATGTCCTTGGTAATTTGATAGAGATTGCATTGAATCGGTATATTGCCTTAGGTAGTATAGTCATTTTGATAATATTAACTCTTCCAATTCACAAGCATGGTATATTTTTCCATTTTTTTGTGTCATCTTTGATTTCTTTCATCAGTGTCTTATAGTTTTCAGAGTACAGGTCTTTTGTCTCTTTAAGTAGGTTTACTCCTAGGTATTTTATTCTTTTGGATGCGATGGCAAAGGGGACTGCTTCCCTAATTTCTCTTTCTGTTCTTTCATTGTTAGTATATAGAAAGGCCGTTGATTTCTGTGCATTCATTTTGTATTCTATGACTGCCAAATTCATGGATGAGCTCTATAACAGTTTTCTGGTAGAGTCTTTAGGATTCTCTAGGTATAGTATCATGTCATCTGCAAATAGTGATAGTTTTACTTCTTCCTTTCCAATTTGGATTCCTTTTATTTCTCTTCTCTGATTGCCATGGCTACGACTTCCAAAACTATGTTGAAGAGTAGTGGCAAGAGCAGACATCCTTGTCTTGTTCCCAGTCTCAGCGGGAATTCTTTCAGTTTTCACCATTGAGAATGATGTTCGCTGTGGGTTTGTCACATATGGCCTTTATTATGTTGAGGTAGGTTCCCGCTATGCCCACTTTGTGAAGGGTTTTTATCAGAAATGGGTGTTGGATTTTGTCAAAGGCTTTTTCCGCATCTATTGAGACGATCATATGGTTTTTATTCTTCAGTTTGTTAATGTGGTGTATCACACTGATGGATTTGCGGATATTGAAGAGCCCTTGCATCCCTGGGATAAACCCCACTTGATCATGATGTACAATCCTTTTAATGTATTGTTGGATGCGGTTTGCTAGTATTTTGTTGAGGATTATTGCGTCAATGTTCATCTGTGAAATTGGCCTGTAGTTTTCTTTTTTTGTGGTATCTTTGGTTTTGGTATCAGGGTGATGGTGGCCTCATAGAATGAGTTCGGGAATGTCCCTTCCTCTGCCATTTTTTGGAATAGTTTCTGAAAGATAGGTGTTAGCTCTTCTCTAAATGTTTGATAGAATTCGCCTGTGAAGCCGTCTGGTCCTGGACTTTGGAAGTTTTTAAATCGCAGCTTCAATTTCAGTTCTTGTGATTGGTGCATTCATCTTTTGTGTTTCATCTTGGTTTAGTCTTGGAAGATTGTACCTTTCTAAGAATTTGTCCATTTCTTCTAGGGTTTCCATTTTATTGGCATATAGTTGCATATAGTAGTCTCTTATGATCCTTTGTATTTCTGTGATGTCCGTTGTTACTTCTCCTTTTTCATTTCTAATTTTATTGATTTGAGTCCTCTCTCTTTTTTGCTTGATAAGTCTGGCTAAGGGTTTATCAATTTTGTTGATCTTTTCAAAGAACCAGCTTTTCGTTTCATTGATCTTTTTTATGGTTTCCTTCATTTCTATTTCATTGATTTCTGCTCTGATGTTTATGATTTCTTTCCTTCTTCTAACTTTAGGTCTTGTCTGTTCTTCTCTCTCAAGCTGCTTTAGATGTAAAGTTAGCTTGTTTATTTGAGTTTTTTTTTGTTTCCTGAGGTGGGCTTGTATTGCTATAAACTTTCCTCTTAGAACGGCTTTTGTGGTATCACATAGTTTTTGGAGTGTTGTATCTTTGTTGTCATTTGCTTCTAGGTATTGTTTGATTTCCTCTTTGATTTCTTCAGTGATCCATTGGATGTTTAGTAGCATGTTGTTGAGTCTCCACATGTTTGTGTTTTTTGCAGTTTTTTTCTTGTTGTTGATTTCCCATCATATAGCATTGTGGTCAGAAAAGGTGATTGATTAAGAAAATTATATCAAAGTTACCAAGGCTTGATTTGTAGCCAAGAATGTGATCAATCTTAGAGAATGTTCCATGTACACTTGAGAAGAATGTGTATTCTGTTGATTTTTTTATTTTTATTTTTTATTTTTTATTTTCTGGCCATTTCTTGGACTGCTCTCATGGCATATGGAGGTTCCCAGGCTAGGGGTCGAATCGGAGCTGTAGCCACCAGCATACGCCACAGCCATAGCAACATGGTATCCGAGCCGCATCTGCAATCTGCACCACAGCTCATGGCAATGCCAGACCCTTAACCCATTGAGCAAGGCCAGGGATTGAACCTGCAACCTCTTGGTTCCTAGTCATATTCGTTAACCACTGAGCCATGACGGGAACTCCTATTCTGTTGCTTTTGGATGGAATGTCCTATAAATATCTATTAAGTCCATCTGGTCTCATGCTTCATTCAGGCCCTGTGTTTCCTCATTGATTTTCTATCTGGATGATCTGTCCATTGCTGTAAGTGGGCTGTTAACGTCCCTGACTATGATTGCATTATTGTCAATTTGTCCTTTAAGGTTCTTAGCAGTTGCCTTATATATTGTGGTGATCCTATGTTGGGTGCATAGATATTTAAAATTGTTATATTTTCTTCTTGCATTGATCCTTTGATCATTATGTAGTGACCTTCCTTGTCTCTTAAAATAATCTTCATTTTAAAGTCTATTTTTGAGTTCCCATTGTGGCTCAGTGGTTAACAAATCCGACTGGGAACCATGAGGTTGTGGGTTCGATTCCTGGCCTTGCTTAGTGGGTTAAAGCTCCAGCATTGCCGTGAGCTGTGGTGTAGGTTGCAAACGCTGCTTGGATCCTGTGTTACTGTGGCTCTGGCATAGGCCAGCAGCTACAGCTCTGATTTGACCTCTAGCCTGGGAACCTCCATATGCCACAGGAGCGGCCCCAGAAAATATTAAAAAAAAAAATCTATTTTGTCTGTTATGAGTATTGCTACTCCAGCTTTCTTTTGATTCCTGTTTGCATGGAATATTTTCCTCCATCCTCTCACTTTGAATTTGTATGTGTCTCTAGAAGTCAAGTGCGTCCCTTGGAGACAGCATATATATGGGTCTTGTTTTTGTATCCATTCAGCCAGTCTGTGTCTTTTGGTTGGGGCGTTTACTCCATTCACATTTAAGGTAATTATTGATATGTACGTTCTTATTGCCATTTTATTAATTGCTTTTGATTTGTTTTTGTTGCTCTTTTTCCTTCCCTCTTCTCTTGTTCTCTCCTCATGGTTTGAGGACTATCTTTAGTGTTGTATTTGAATTGATTTTTCTTTGTTTGTGTATCAATTGTAGATTTTTGGTTTTCAGTTATTCTGAAGTTTTTTTTTTTTTTTTGGTCTTTTTGCTATTTCTTGGTCTTGGGCCGCTCCCGCGGCATATGGAGATTCCCAGGCTAGGGGGTCCAATCGGAGCTGTAGCCACCGGCCTACACCAGAGCCACAGCAACGCGGGATCTGAGCTGCGTCTGCAACCTACACTACAGCTCACGGCAATGCCGCATCGTTAACCCACTGAGCAAGGGCAGGGATTGAACCCGCAAGCTCATGGTTCCTAGTCGGATTCGTTAACCACTGCGCCACGACGGGAACTCCTATTCTGAAGTTTTGATATGTGTCTATATGTATGTGAGATTGTTTTCAGTTGTTGGTCTCTTAATTGCAAGTTCATCTCCAGTGTCCTGCATTTGTACCCACCTCTTTTCACAATTTCTGATTTTGGTGGCATAATTGTGCATGGATAATTTCATATCTTTACTGTATATATACCTTTACTGGTGAGCCTTGTCATTGTGGTATTTTTATGTCTGGTTGCAGCCTTTTCTTTTCTGCCTAGAGAAGTTCCTTTAGTATTTGTTGTCAGGCTGGTTTAGTGTTGCTGAATTCACTCAGCTTTTGCTTATCGGTGAAGCTTTTGATTTCTCCTTCAAATCTGAATGAGAGCCTTGCTGGGTAAAGTAATCTTGGTTGGAGGTTTTTTTCCTTCCATCACGTTAAGTATATCATGCCACTCCCTTCTGGCCTGCAGAGTTTCTGGTGAAAAAACTGCCAAAAACCTTATCAGGGTTCCCTGGTATGTTATTTGTTTCTTTTCCCTATCTGCTTTCAAGATTTTCTCTTTGTCTTTAATTTTGGTCAGTTTGATTAATATGTGTCTTGGTGTATTTCTCCTTGGGTTTATTTCATGTGGTACTGTTTGTACTACCTGGATTTGAGTGAGCGGTTCCTTTCCCAAGTTAGGGACGTTTTCAGCTATTATCTCTTCGAATAATTTTTCCATCCTTTTCTCTCTCTCCTCCTTCTGGCACCCCTATAATACAGATGCTGATTCATTCGCCATTGTCCCAGAGTTCTCTGAGACTCACTTCATTTGTTTTCTATCTTTTTTCTCTTCTGTTCCACATCAGTGATTTCCACTAGTCTGTCCTCCACCTCACTTACTCGTTCTTCTGCCTCCTGTATTCTGCTATTGGCTGCTTCTAACTTTTTTTTAATTTCAGTTATTGTATTTTGTATCTTCTTGGTTATGTTTTATATTTTGTGTTTCTTTGCTCAGTATTTCCGATAAATTATCCATCTTTGCCTCCAGTTTATTTCCAATGTCTTACATCCTCTTCAGCATCAAGAGTCTAAAGTCTTTTTCTGGAGGCTGAGAATCTCCTGATCACTTAGCTGTTTTTCTGGGGTTTTTTCTTTATTCCTCATCTGAAATATAGTTCTCTGTCTTTTCATTTTTATAGGTTTTTGGTGTGGTGACCTTTTTACATATAATAGAGTTGTAGCCTCTCTTACTTCTGGTTTCTGCCCCCCTTGTGGCTGAAGTTGGTATGGGGGCTTGCTGTAGGCTTCCTGATGGGGGGGACTGATGCCTGCCCCCTGGTAGGTGGAGCTGATTCCTATCCCTCTGATGGGTGGGGCTTTGTCTCTGGGTGAGATCAGAGGTGGCTGTGTGGTGGGGGGTCTTTATGCAGCCTGTTTACTGAGGGGCAGGGCTGTGATCCCACCTGGATTGTTGTTTGGCCTGGGGCTTCTCAGAGCTAATGGGTGGGGCTAGATTTTCTCAACAAGGCCATCTCCGGAGAAATGCATGCTGCTGAATATTCCCAAGAGCTTTTCTTCCAGTGCCCTCCCTCCAGAACAAGCCACATTCACCCCCTCTTTTCCCAGGATGTCCTCTAAGAACTGCAGTCAGGTCTGACCCAGATTCCTATGGAGACTTTGCTTTGCCCTGGGCCCCAGTCATGTGAAAGTCTGTGTGCGCCTTTAAGAATCAGGTCTCCTTTTCCCCCATTCCCACGGAGCTCCTGCACACGAGCCCCACTGGCCTTCAATACCAGATGCTCTGGGGCTCTTTCTCCCAATGCCAGATCCCCACGCATGGGGACTTGACCTGGGGCTCAGAACTCTCTCTCTTGTAGGTGAGTCTCTGTGATACAGTTACTTTCCAGTTTGTGGGGCTTCCCACCTGGGAGGTACGGAGTTGCTTATATCATGTAATCACCTCTCCTAACTCTTGATGTGGCCTCCTGTTTGTCTTCCAGAGTAGGATATCTTTTTGAAAATTTCCAGCCCATTTGGTGGAAGATTGCTCAGCATTTGGTTGTAATTTTGTTGTTTTTAGGAATGAAGTTGAGTTCCAGTCCTTTTTTCCACCATCTTAATCCCCAGGTTCATTACTGCTGAGCCATGAGAGGAACTCCTAACCATGGCTGTTTTTAAGTCTTTCATCATTGATAGTTATTATTTTGTTTTGATGCCTTTTGCAGAAATGCTTTGTCTTCAAGGACACTCATGGAAAGGACCTTGGCAAAGTTTTTGACAACTTTGAGATTATAAAATAGAACTGGGTAACAATTTCCAAAACTAATGGAAAAACTGTATTCAAGCAGCAGAAGAATTAATAACATGAGGGCTGAATGAACTGATAAGGATGATTATAATTTTTATGAATTTTGGTTTGAATCATCACTGATTTTTGAAAATATTTTCTTTTTCTAGATTTTTTTTTTCTTCCTTTTTTGGCTGCTCCATAGCATATGGAGTTCCTGGGCCAGGGATCAGATCTGAGCCAGAGTTGTGACTTATTTTCAGCCTATGTTGCAGTTGTGGCAATACCAGATCCTTAACCCACTGAACCAGACCAGGGTTAGAGCCCAGCACTGCAGAGATGCAGCCAATCCTGTTGCGCCACAGCAAGAACTCCTGTTTTTCCAGATTTAAGAAAATATTTTTTTCTTTTCTCTTAAGCTACCAGCAGTTTGGCAAAATACGCTTTTGTGAACAAAGACGAAACATTTATCTTTCTTTCCCTACCTGATTCCTCCAGAATTCAGGAAAACTCTCCATGAGTATTTTTACTTTCTATGGCAGTATAAGTTATTTGCATAAGTTCACAAAGAATCTCTTCTCCTTGTGACAGACACAACTGGAAACATTCATTATATTATCAAAGCTTTGTCTGGAATGTCATTTTTGAGTATGCATAGAATCAGATATACCAAACAGCTTTAAAGAAGTAGAGTTGACATTGTGGAAATAATAAAGTTCCGTGGAAGAAGAGCCTGGTGCCTTGCTTACAGGGTTTCTGACAGCCTAAACAGGTGAGTAAGCAAGGTCACTTCCTGTCAGTTACAGAAACCTCAGTATATTTTGGAAACTTCTAGAAGAGGGGAATTCGCCCAAATCTATAGTTATTGCCTGCAAAGTCAGATGTTAAGTCCTTAGCATGACTTTCTAGCCTTAAGAGTCTTTTAAAAGCCCAGTCTGAGATTCCTTATGAAAAGTTCCAGCAAAAGAGATTTAAAATAGCCTATACGGTCAACTGCTATTCTTGCTACATTTATGTAAACAAGGAGGCCAAGTTTGTTGAAACTAGTTTTATTTGGTGAACAAATTAGTCTTTTCCTTTTTTAAGGCCACACCCATGGCAATTGGAAGTTCCCAAGCTTGGGGTCAAATCGGAGCTACAGCTGCCAGCCTACACCACAGCCACAGCCAATGCAGATCCAAGCTGCGCCTGCAACCTACACCACAGCTCATGGCAACAATGGATCCTTAACCCACTGAGAGAGGCTGGGGATGAAACCTGCATCCTCCTGGATACTAGTTGGATTCGTGTCCACTTCACCACAACAGGAACTCCCAACAAATTAGTCTTAATTTTGCTGTCTTAATTTGACTATCTAATAGGGGAGATTTTAGAAGGAAAATCATTTTAGTAGCACATCTTTTTGGAGATTAGAGTCTTTAAAATTTTTTTTAGGAGTTCCCATTGTGGCACAGCAGAAACAAATCCAACTAGGAACCATGAGGTTGCAGGTTTGATCCCTGGCCTCGATCAGTGCCTTAAGGATTTGGTGTTGCCATGAGCTGTGGTGTAGGTTGCAGATGCTCCTCGAATCCTGCGTTGCTGTGGCTGTGGTGTAAGCTGGCAGCTATAGCTCCAATTCAACCCCTATCCTGGGAACCTCCATTTTCCTTGGGTGTGGCCCTAAAAAGCAAAAACAAATTTTTTTTTTTTAAATTGCAATTGATTTATAGTTGTGCCAATTGGATACTAGATTTCATTTCTGTTAATTATATTTTAAGTTTTTGCTACTGGATCTTGAAAACTTCTAAGTTTCTCAAATACATGGTTACAGATCTCCAAACTAATGTTTCCAATTTCCTTCCACACTTTTGATTTGGAGTCAATAAGACTGAAACTGCCCTTTTCCCGGAAACCCTGGAAAGTGAATGTGAACAACTTGATATAAACTTAAGAGAGATAGCTACAATGTCTCATGTTTAGGCAATCTTTGTGCCTATTGGCTGACTGAGCTACTCAGAAAGTTTACCTAAACACCCAATGACATCATCAGAGACATTCAAATTGCAAAATATGCTTTGACCTTGACATCTAAAAATCTATAACAATCTCAACTGGCTACTTTCAGGACTCAAGACGCTGGGTTTATAATTTGCTCTAGCCACTAACTTTTGTTTTGCTTTTGTTTCCATAGAAATCTCTCTCTCTCTCTCTCTCTCTTTTTTTTTTTTTTTTGTCTTTTTTTTTTTTAGAGCTGTACCGGTAGCATATGGAAGTTCCCAGGCTAGGGGTCGAATCGGAGCTGCAGCCTCCACTCTACGCCACAGCAATGCCAGATCCAAGCCACATCTGTGACCTATACCGCAGCTCATGGCAACTCCAGATCCTTAAGCCACTGAGCGAGGCCAGGTATAAAACCTGCAACCTCATGGTTCCTAGTCAGATTTGTTTCTCCTGCGCCACGATAAGAACTCCAGAAATCTCTCTTATTGAATCCCTAATTTATGCAATATAAGCCTAACTTTGAAACCCAACCTGTATCACCCATCTCCTAAAATGAGACATAGCTGTTTAACTCAGTTGACTTATTCTCAAGACAGACTGGTCCAATAAAATGTGGAGCAATCTATTAATTTATCCTCTGAATTGTGAAACTTCTTTAAAGTTTCAAAGACAAGACTGAAGGAAAACAAAATATACCACCCCCAAATAGGCCTCTTAGGCATATTGATTATTTAAAGCTGGTTTTGTTTTGTTTTTAATTTTATGGCTGCACTCACAGCTTATGGAAGTTCCCAGGCCAGGGACTGAATCCAAGCCACAGCTGTTGCAACCCTGGATCCTTTAACCCGATGCACTGGGCTAGGGATCAAACCTGCACCTCTGCAGTGACCTGGGCTAATGTAGTTAGATTCTTAACCCACTGATCCATGGGTTAAGCTGGTTATTTTTAAGAAACAGTAGTTTCTAGATTTTCTAAAGTTTTAGTCATCCTCCTCTTCCTGGCACTGAAAAAGACACCCTTACAAATGGAGATTTCCCTTATTAGTATAAATCCCATACAAAAGGGTCACTTCTACTCGGTTTTCAGAGCTTCATCTGTGTCTGTTATTTTTTTCTCCAAAAGAACCAGCTCAAGATAATCTTTATGCCAAAGATGCATATTTTAGGGTGGTATATTCTGTTCCTCTTCATATATACACTATACCTCAATAAAACTGATCTTTTTAAAATGTCTAAGAAGATCAGAAAGTATAAGCTGAAAGGAGAGAGCATTTGTTGGGCAGGATCTAGATATATTGAGTGTGCAATGATGAGGAATTGTCAAGGACCACAGGATCTCCGGGCTCCTGGAAAAATGCCTGAACTTCAGGGTTTCCTATCTAGGAGCCACCTAGGCAGGGACAACACTAAATGCACTCTTTTGAGAACGAGGGTACCTAGGAGAAGGTGTGAGGAATTTTTACAATCGTGAGGCACTAGCATAGTCAATGAAGGGGAAAGAGTTGGAGGCAGTAGAGGAAAAACAAATTAATACTGTGTCCTGGGTCCCAGGGAGAGTGGGCTGACGTTAAAGGAGACCGAAGTCATTTTAAGCTGAGCACTAGAATTCTCTTCCTAAATGAACAAGAACATTTCAGATACAAAATTATTTAATTAACTTGCAAGTGGTTGAAATGTGGCTGAGGTGCCCTCTGCTGGTAGTATCCAAAAGCAAATGTATAAACAAAATCGTTGAGGAATATGAGGAAAATCAGCTCTAGTTTTATGTACACTGTATGTTAGGAGTAAATATAATTAGCTTGGAAACTCTACTACTCTTAGCTAGCTTTATCCAAAATAAAGGGACGGCAGAGTTCATGCTGTGGCACAGCAGGTCAAGGATCTGGCATTGTCTGTGGCAGTGCAAGTTCAATTCCTGGCCTGGCCCTGTGCAGGATTCAGGGTTGCCACACCTGCGGTACGGGTAGCAGCTGCAGCTCAGATTCAATCCCTGGGCCTAGGAATTTCCATATGTAGTGGATGCAGCCAAAAATTTTTTCAAAATTAAAAACATTTAGGAGTTCCCATCGTGGCGCAGTGGTTAACGAATCTGACTAGGAACCATGAGGTTGCAGGTTTGATCCCTGGCCTTGCTCAGTGGGTTGCGGATCTGGCGTTGCCATGAGCTGTGGTGTAGGTTGAAGACGCGGCTTGGATCCCACGTTGCTGTGGCTCTGGCGGAGGCCGGTGGCTACAGCTCCGATTAGACCCCTAGCTTGGGAACCTCCATGTGCTGCAGGTGTGGCCCTAGAAAAGGCAAAAAGAAAAAAACAAAAACAAAAACAAACAAAACAAAACAAACCAAAACAACTAAAAACATTTAAAAAGTAAAATAAAGGGGGTGGCTCAGTGGGTTAAAGATCCAGTGTTGTCACTGCTGTGGCTCAGGTTTGATGGGTTTGATCCCTGGCCTGGGAATTTCTGCATGCTATGGGTACAGACAAAATAAAATAAAATAAAATAAAATAAAATAAAATAAAATAAAATAAAGGTCTTGATAGACTTCCATTTCTAGTCAAGCAGTAGAAACGGGTTGGATTTATCTTCTGTTAAAAACAAGACAACAGGTCCAAAAGAATTCACTTAAACTCCCATTAGCAGTCCAGGACTTAATTACGATTTCAGTTCTCCCAGAAAGAGTCAAACAAGAATCAACTGGTTAGCATTAGTTAGGTAATCTACCTGATTGACCCCTGCCATCCCCTAAAGGTAAACTTGTAATAACCGATCTACTTTTTTACCTAGTATGATTTCCTTGTTCCTGCTCCCTTCCACCTATAAAAATCTTTCATTTTGTGCAGCTCCTTAGAGCTCCTTCTTATCTGCAATGATTTATGGATCATTGAATAAAGCCAATAAAATATTTTAAAATTTGGGAGTTCCCATTGTAGCTCAGCAATAACAAACCTGACTGGTATCTATAAGGATGTGGGTTCTCTCCTTGGCCTTGTTCAGTGGGTTAAGTATCCAGCGTTGCCTTGAGCTGTAGTGTAGGTTGCAGTTGCAGCTTGGATCCTGTGTGGCTACAGCTCCAATTTGACCCCGGCCTGGGAACTTCCCTATGCCTTGGATGCAGCCCTAAAACGCAATTTTATATATATATAAATATATATATATATATATATATATATATATATATAAATAAAATTTTATATATTTAAAATTAAAATTTATTCAGTTGAATTTTATATTTTAATACTTCCCATTTGAAACAAATAAGAAATCATACAAAATAGATGAAAATTATTTTGAAATAATGGTTTTCAGAAATTGTACATCATGCAACACAGGCTAGTGATACTCCTCCTGACTCCCACCCCCACCCCACCCCCAACCACCACCACCACCACCAAACAGGAAACAAATCAGGTGAGCCCTGTGATTGCCCTGGAGAATGTTTCTAGGCCACAGCTCGGGGACTAGTGACTCAGGCAGAGCTCTGCAATCTTCCAAGTATAGAAACAGAGCCACATGAGTTCCCGTCGTAGCACAGCAGAAACGAATCCAGCTAGTATCCATGAGGATGAGAGTTTGATCCCTGGCTTTGCTCAGTGGATTAAAGATCCAGTGTTGCCATGAGCTGTGGTGTAGGTAGCAGACACGGCTCGGATCTGGCGTTGCTGTGGCTGTGGCATAGGCTGGCAGCTGCAGCTCTGATTCTGTCCCTAGCCTGGGAACCTCCATATGCCATGGGGATGGCCCTAAAAAGAAAGAAAAGAAAAGAAACAGAGCCAGGAGGCCAAGGAGGCCATGGTAGCTAGACTCTACAGTGAAAAATACTACAAAGGAAAAAATAACATGGTCTGCAGAGGGTCCTGTTCAGTGTTCAGCTGCAAATGCATGTTTATGAGGAAACTGCCTGAGGCCAGCAAAGAATTTCCTGGAAAGAGATGGAGCATTCCCCAGAGATCACAAAGAGCAATGCCTATTCTTACCAGCCAGAGTGGAAATCTTCATAATTCAGGAGACATCAGGTAAAGCACAATAATGGGGCAAAGTTATCCATAGAGTAAAAGTTGTTCTCATCCTGAATAGAATAGGTTAAAATAAAACTTCAAAGGTATCAAACAATTTCCAAGGAGATTATCTGTCTCCCAGGAAAATGTCGAAAATACGTATAGGGATAAAAATATAACCAGCCTCCAAAAAGGCAACAGTCACAATGTCTGACATCTAACCAAGATTTACTAGGTATGCCAAGTCTTTTGTTTTTTGGATTTTTGTTAGGGCTGCACCCGTAGCATATAGAAGTCCCCAGGCAAAGGGTCGAATTGGAGCTGTAGCTGCCAGCCTACACTATAGCCACAGCAACACCTAATCTGAATGCAAAATCTTAAATATAACCCATAATAAAGATGGAGGAAAATCAATCAATAGTTTTTTGTTTGTTTGTTTGTTTGTTTGTTTTTGGCCTACAGGACATGGAAGTTCCCAGGCCAAGAACTGAATCTGAGCCACATCTGCTGAAACACCAAGTCCTTTAACCCACTGGGCAGTGCCAGGGACCCAACCCTCACCTCTGCAGTGACCCAAGCCCTGTTTCCCACTGCGCCACAGCGAGAACTCCTCAAAAGCTCTTATTAAATGATGATAGAAGAACGTTAAAAACAGTAATAACTGTGTTCCGCATGTTCAAGAAGGTAGAAGAATGAGTGAGCATGTTAAACAGAAACATAAATGACTTAAAATAAGGCTCGTAGGGATCAAATACATAATCTCTGAGATTTAAAAAAATATACTAGCTGGAATTAACTGCAGATTAGAGAGGGAAGAAATATTCTTGAAACTGAAACAGAAATTGTAATAGTAACATAAACTTAAATCACATACAGAAAATTGACTGAAAAATATTAGCAAAGCAAGAGTTCTATGGTGCAGCAGGTTAAGGATCTGGCATTGTCACCACAGTGCCTTGAGTCAGGTGAGTGTTTAGTCCTTGGCCTGGGAACTTCTGCATGCCAGGGGCACAGCCAAAAAAGAAAAAAAAAACCACAAAACACAAAAAAACAAAACAAAACATCAGTTAGCTGTGGGGCCATTGAGAAATAGCATACGGTAGGCATAATTGACATCTTTGCCATTCTCCTTTTTAAGCATTCCATTTCCAAACTCTTTTTTTCCTACTGTGTCCACTTAAACCTTAAAAACAAAACAAAACAAAACAAAAAACCTCATTCTTGAAACGTCCACCTGCAGACTATTAAAACTACTCTTGAAAATCTGCAATAACTGAACTCAATGAAGTCTTCATATAATTTCATCTTTCAAATCCAATAGCTTTTACAATTTCTCAGTGACATACACACTACCTAATCCTTGAATGCGAATCCTTGTTTGCTACCCTCATTCTGTGAAGTTGATAAATTTCCTGTCTTCCTCAAAACTTTGCTGTCAGTCATCTGATTTTTCCACTCCTCTGTCCCTGAGTTTTTCATATCCCTTGGATTCTTCATAAAGTCACAAGATTTCCAGGTTGGCAGAGATCTGAGATACAATCTAGTCTGACCTACTCATTGTTGAATACCTGATTTATGCTTACAACATTTTTATCATATAGTTAGCTAGCATTTATATGAAGACCATCCATCATGGACACTTCTCTCTATTCCACCATCAGCAGCTCTGATATTTAGACTTTTTTCTTCATATTAAGCTGAAACAGTTCTCTCTGAAACTTCTGCCAAATGATCTGGCATCTTATCCACCCTTTGTTTCCACTTTAGTCTATTAATACCTCTAGCATGGAATACTTCATTAGTTTGATGATGTCCACTGTAATACTTCTATCTTTTTTTTTTTAAGGACCGCAGGTGCGACATATGGACTTCCCAGGCTAGGGGTCAAAATCAGAGCTGTAGCCATCGGCCTACACCACAGCCACAGCAATGCCAGATCCTTAACCCACTGAGCAAAGCCAGGGATCTGACCTGCAGTCCTCATGGATACTAGTCGGGTTCTTTACCGCTGAGCCACAATGGAACTCCCTCTTCTATCTTTCAATTCACTCAGTGTATAACAATTCTTTTCTGATTAATCTTAAAATACAGTTTTAATCCTGTTATGTCTCTCTCTTACTTAAGAACTTATATGTGCTCCCCTAATTGTTTTTCCTTTCAAAAATGTTTTATTGTTTTCACTGTCTTCTTCTGAATGTCATTCATATGTAGATACACAATATATAATATGTAAAGGGGTATTGCCTTTACTCCTCCACTTTTCCTTTAGAGGTAACTCACTGTTGTGAGGGATTTTTTTTTTCTGGTATATTTCCAGAGATGCTCTGGACCTTTTATTAAATGTGTATCATCTGCCTGCCTCTGATGATAGGTTGTTTCACCAATCACCTTCGCCCTTGAACAACACAGAGGGCAATTTAGCAATACCTGTCTAGTATACCTGCTCTTTACCTTGCTTTTTTTCCACTTAACATATTTTAGAAATCACTCCACATCTGTTTATATAAAGCATTGTTTTTTTCAATGTCTACACAGCACAGGGGCTGCACTAGGATGTTTAATAGATTCCTAATGAGCATTTTTTTCCAATTTTTTTGCTATTAAAACAAATGCTGCAGTGAATATTCTTATACATATATGAAATATGTGTGTGGAGTAAGATTGCTGGAAGTGGTATTTCTTGGTTAAACTGTATGTAGGAGAAATTGATGGATATTGCCCTCTGTGTACTTTCTTTCAAGGGTGAAGGTAACTGGCAGAAGATAACATCAGAGAAGAGCAAAGGAAATGAGTTCCTGAAACCCAGGTAAAAAATCTAAGAATTTAAACTCTAAGAAGACTGCACAGAGCTGAAGATACAGCAGCCATCTCTGCCAGAAGGGCAAGCTTCCCTGGACACCGTCGCTGGGAAGAGGATCCCATCAGGTCTTCAAAACTTGTCTTTGCTGCACTCAGAAGAGGGTTCTGGTCTTCTCAGACCCCCTGGGATCTAGAGATCCCAGCTTCATGTTTGACCAGTGATGGGAACTGCTAATGACCCCAGCTCCTTCCTAAAGGGTGAGCCTAAGGTCAGTGTCACAGGATAAGTTTCCTAAGTGGATGATTCCCTTAAGGTCCAGGCTTTAGGCTCTGTGATGTTATGCTTCCCATAGAGAAAATGTGCCAATTTAAACTCACCCGGGAGTTCCTGTTGTTGCACAGTGGAAACAAATTCGACTAGCATCCATGAGGATACAGGTTTGATCCCTGGCCTCACTCAGTGGGTTAAGAATCTGGCATTGCTGTGAGCTGTGGTGTGGGTTGCAGACTCGGCTTGGATCCGTGTGGCTGTGGCTCTGGTGTAGACCAGCAGCCGTAGCTCCAACTTGACCCCTGGCCTGGGAACTTCCATATGCCACGGCTTCGGCCCTAAGAAGCAAAAAAAAAAAAAAAAAAAAAAAAAGGTAAATAAAATAAAAAATCCAAACGCTCACAAACAACACGTGACTGACTGCCTATTTCCCCACATATTCATCAACAGAACGAAGTGTCAATGCTTTTGCCTTTGCCAATTCTGACAGGTTAAAAAAAAAAAAAGATTTAATTTTTGCATTTCTCTCATGTGTGAGGTTGCACGTCTTTTCATAGAATAATAATGAAAAACCTCTATGTATGTAATCCTAGCAAGGCCAACTCTTTTACTTATGCACTTAATCCCCACCTTCTGTCATATTTAGAACACCACCCAGCAATTTTCTCTTCTGCAACATCAATTTTTATTCTTTCTACTGAACCTTTTCAACATACACAAATGTCATTTCATTCTTCTTTGAAAACTGTTTCTTCGAATTCCCTGGTGGTACAGTGGGTTAGGGATCCAGAGTTGTGCCTGCTGTGGATTGGGTCATCTTTTACCCAGTGCCTAATTCATTCTCTCTCTCTCCCTATTGTGCAGCAAATCTTGGCAGACTTTTCTGGAAAGGACCAGAGAGTATATATTTAAGTACTGTGGGCTGTATGATTTCTATCACTTCTTCTCTCTCTTTTCTTTGGCTTTTTAGGGCCATACCCATGCAGCACAGGGAGGTTCCCAGGTTAGGGGTCGAATTGGAACTTTAGCAGCTGGCCTACACCACAGCTACAGCAATGACGGATCTGAGCCACATCTAAGATCTATATCACAGCTCATGGCAACACTGGATTCTTAACCCACTGAGTGAGGTCAGGGATGGAACCTGAGTCCTCATGGATACTAGTTGGGTTCATTACTGCTGAGCCACGGTGGGAACTCCTCTGTCACAACTTCTTATCTCTGCCCCAGAGGGTAGCAGTAACCCCAGACAACACTTGAATGAATGGGTGTGAAGTCCTTCACCTTATAGTTTAGTCATCCTGCTTTTCGGAAGCAGTCAGGAAGAAGCTGCAATTACTCTGTACCTTTCCCTTTGCCAGCTTCTAGCTGGGATCTCTAGAACAGAGGCTTCTGGAGGAAGAGCTCCCTGGTGCCTCAACAGGTTGAGGATCCAGCATTGTCACTGCCGTGACGCGGGTTTGATCCCCAGCCCAGGAGTTTCTGCATGTCATGGGCACAGCCAAAAAAGGAAAAAATTAATTAAAAGTTACTTTATATTTACCATGAGTATAATGGCACAAATTTGTTATATTTATAGTTCTCTGGGTCAGAAGTCTAAAATGGGTACGACTGTTCTAAAAATCAGGCTGTTGGCAGGACTTATTCCTTTCTGAAGGCTTGAGGAAAGAATTGTTTCCTTAATTTTTCCAGCTTCTAGAGGCACCCACATTCCTTGACTTGTGACCTCTTCATCCGTCTTCAAAGCCAGAAGTGGTCCCTTGAGTCCTTCCCACATCAAACCACTCTTTCCCTCTGCTTCTATCTTTGTGTCGCTTTGTAACTCTCTGTCTCCGTCTTCTGCTTCCATCCTCTACTTTTAAGGACTCTGTGATATCATTGGGCCCAAATGACTGATCCAGGGTAATCCTAAAGTTAGCTGATTAGTAATCTTTTTTTTTTTTTTTTAATCTTTTTAGGGCCGCACCTGTTGCATATGGATGTTCCCAGGCTAGGGGTCAAATTGGAGTTGCAGCTGCTGGCCTACAGCACAGCCACAGCAACGCCGGATCTTAATCCACTGAGTGTGGCCGGAGATCAAACCCTCGTTCTCATGCGTACTAGTCAGGTTTGTTACCGCTGAGCCATGATGGGAACTTCTGATTAGCAGTCTTAATTCTAGTTGCTACCTTTAGTCCCCTTGGCCATGTAATATGATATATGAAGAGGTTCCAGGGGTTAGGATGTGAGCATCTTTGGGGCCAGGGCATTATTCCACTCACCATAGGCAGGGGTCTGTGGGACTTCCTCAGGAGTTTCAGCTCCAGTCAGATCATCCAAGAATTCCACAGATGGATGTTTCTGAGAGGCTGCGGCTCTGTGAAGGAGGTTCTCCTCCACACCTTCTCTGGGCAAGTGCCTGCAATTTGAACCCAAGGTCCAAACCTCTTTTTGTCTCTTTTTCAATGGACATGATACCAATAAATGACATCAATATATGAATAATAAAGTTTCCTCTCCAGGGCTTTTGCCCTTCTTCTTTTTGGCTATACCCATGACATGTGAAAGTTCCCAGGACAGAGACTGAATCCGTACCATAGCAGTGACCTTAGCCATTGTAGTAACAATGCCAGATCTTTAACTGCTGCACCACGAGAGAATTCCCAAATTTAGTTTCATATTTTTGCATATTTTAAGAGGAATTTTTTAGCTGTAAGTCACAGAAAACCCATGCGGTTTATGCAATTAATGGTTTATCTTCCCAACAAACAAGACCTCTGGAGGTAGCAGCGGTGGCATTGGCTTGGGGACTTAACAACATTAGCACCGTCTCTGCAGGTGTCTTTTCTTGTCCTCATAATCAGGAGGGGGCTGCTGCACCCAGCACCATATCCACACTCTAGGGAAGAAGGAGGGGCAGAGCAAAGAAGGCACTACTAGTCATATCATTTTTCCAGGGGAAAAAAAAAAACACCTTTTCAAGCCACACCCCACACATATGCATAGACTTCCCTTAATGTCTCAATGGCCAGGACCCTCACAGCTGCAAGAAATTCTGGGGAAATGAGGGACTGTATTATGATTGATTTAGAGCAGTCATGGTCTAATATCTGTTGATGGGCATATTGCTGCCACAAACAGAATTTCTACTTGGTTAGCAGAGGGGTGTCAGGCTTAGTAAATACATATACAGTTAAATCTGATTTTCTGACAGTGTAGAAATCTTTTCAGCATGAGTATGTAATATTTGGGACATATTTATGCTACTTATTTGAATTTCAGATTTAACTGGGCATCCTAAGTTTTATCTGGAAACCCCAGGTTATCTCAGAAAAGAGGAAGTGTATGTTCAATGGGGAACTTTGAAGATTTGCCATGAGAAGGATGGCATTTTATTCTGAAATTGGAATCAATGGTGGAAACATTTCAGGTCTCATCCACAGGCTGATGGGGGAACTCTTCTGTGACAAAATCTTTAGGGGCATTGTGACCTTCCATTCATATAATCATAGGCTCTTCTGTGCAAGCTCCAGATCAGACAAGTCTTCAGTGGCTTTGACAGAGTTTTCCACTCTGATACCAAGTCATACAGCTTCTCCTTTCCAGCAACATCTGTCGTACTCATCCTAGTGCAGAAATTGTTTAATTCTGCAAAGAAAAATAGAAAAGTAGGAAATTAACAGAAGCAGCCAAAATTCAGTTCTGCTGAAATTAATTTATACCCTTCTTTTGACTGATTCAACTACTGGTAATGATAGGGATAGTAATTTATAACTTCAGCACTCAGAGAAAAGTTTAATTAAAAATATGAAACTAAATTTTGGAGTTCTTGGAGTTCCCATCTTGGCACAGTGGTTAACGAATCCGACTAGGAACCCTGAGGTTGCAGGTTCCATCCCTGGCCTTGCTCAGTGGGTTGAGGATCCGGCGTTGCCGTGAGCTGTGGTGTAGGTTGCAGACGCAGCTTAAATCCTGTGTTGCTGTGGCTCTGGCGTAGGCCAGCAGCTGTAGCTCCGATTAGACCCCTAGCCTGGAAACCTCCATATGCCATGGGAGCGGCCCTAGAAAAGGCAAAAAGACAATAAAATAGAATAAATAAAAAAATAAATAAATAAATTTGGGGGTTCTTTTGTGGCACAAGGGGTTAAGGATCTGACATTATCACTACTGTGGCTTAGGTCACTGTAGTGGAGTGGGCCTGATCCCTGACCTGGGAGCTTCTGTATGCTGCAGGCATTACAAGAAAGAAAGCAAGAAAGAAAGAGAGAGAGAGAGGGAGGGAGGAAAGAAGGAAGGAAGGAAAGAAAAAGAAAGGAAGGGAGGAATGAAGAAAGAAACAAAATTTAAAACACTAATTTTTAGAATAAAAACTCCATTCCTATCAACTCCTTTCCTCTCATTCTTTTTTTTTTTCCCCACTGTAATTTAAATATTCTGTTACCACCCAGGATATAGGTTCTGTGGCTTGGTCAGACCAGGGCCTTTGGTCAGGTTTTTTTTTTGACATTTGTTTTGAGCCATAGCTGGTGAACAGAAGTATCTCTGGAATCACACAGATAAATTGCTGTGGAACAAGGTCAAATTATTTTGCTGTTGATTCTGACTACCTGTGAGCATTTCTCACAGCTCTTAGTCAGACTTTATTATTAAAACCGAAACCATATTATTAGTTTTTAAAAAATCATAATCACTTCTTCAGAGTTCAAGTTTCTCAGACCTGAATTCAGAAATTAATATTTGATAATTCCAATCATTTTGCCTGTATCCACCATTAAAATTCTCCATACTCTTTGGTCCCAGGAAACCTGAAAGAATAATATGCATTTACCAGGTCTCAGGCCTTGAGCGCAGCAACACCTTCTACAATCCCTTTAATGATTCACCTGTGCCCTTCTTTGTACGAGTCACATTTTTCCATTGAGTATCAAATTTGCCATCAGTGAAGCAGAAAGCGATGAAAATATATAACTAACTTAGCGGATGTGAAGTGCTTTGAAGAAAATGATTTTGCCTAGTAGATGATTCTGTCCAGTCTAGGGCAGCGGCTCTCAAACTTGGGAATTATTCTAAGAGCTTTAAAAAAATACTGGTGCTGGAGTCTGTACTAAGGATCCTGATTTAATTGCTGTAGAGTATGGCTTGGATGTCCATGCTTGTAAAAGCTCCCCAGATGATTCCAGTGTACAATAAAGTCTGAAACCAGGGAACACTGTGCTCCAGAAACTATAAAGAGGCCTCTATCAGAGGGACCACCTCCTAGACAAAGTCCCTTGGTAATACCCTGTAGGCATGGCCTTCATTCTTTCTGCTGGGCTTTGCTCCCTGGAACCCGTAACCAAGGGAGGCAGGACAGTGGGGAGAGGCAGGGAGAGGGGCAAGACCTGAGCTACACTAAGGGGGACTCACCCAGATTGGAACATCCATCTGAAAGACACTCTGGAATCTGACCGGAACAAACTGGAAACACGATACCTCTTGTAACTCAAGTTCTTTCTGCCCAGGTGGGGAAATGTAAATTGCTGTCACCCTTGCTCAGCACAGCTTTAGTGAAGCATAGGAGCTGGGAAGGGTTTGTTCACAAGGCAAACAAAGTCTTCAGCCTTAATGTAATTCCTCCAGTTTCCCTGAAGATGGTATTAATTCATAGATGGATGTAGGATAAAGACTTGAAACTTTCCTGGGCGTTGACTGCACTGCTCTTAGAAGAAAATGTCAGAGAGGTGGTGTCTGGAACTGGAAGAGAAAGGCTGCCCTAGAGCTGTCTGGCCAAAAAGAGAGGTTTGGGAGGAGAGAAATCTTGGGGGTGGGGGGAAGTGATAGAGGTGGGGAGGGGAAGGTGGGCAGAATTAATTTATTTAAAAGTAAAAATCCCTTGCTGTACAGTGGGAAAATAAAAAAAAAAAAAGAATTTAATTCCAAGTGACCACATGAAAAAGCATACATTTCCAGGCAAGGACAAGTGTGAAAAAGAAACAGCATAGTTGCAATACCTCAGAAATGTGTAGATGAGTATCAAGAATATTTAAACTGGCAATCCATAGGTCTTTACTTAGATTCACAGATACATATTCCTTAGTGATCTCTGACCATCCTTTAATATCTCAATCTAAGATTCCTTATAGGTAAAGTAGAAATGATAATTACTATATTACCAATCTGGCAGGATTGCCTAAATAAGGAAATGAAATAATAGGTGAGAAATTACTTTGAAAATTTAAAAAATACATTATATATATGGGATCTGGACCACGCTACATGATAAATTCTGTGGGGGATATGTGTGAATTCTGTACTTTCTTTGTAATTTTTCTATAATTCTAAAACTATTCTAAAATTTTTTAAAGTTTATTAAAACATTGATAGAATATGAAATAGACTTATGATTTTAGGAAAGTAAGAGTGATACCAAATTTCCAATTTCTAATAAAGATCTCTATTTTAAAAACTGAATTGGAAGTATCAAAAAAAAAAAAAAAAAAAAAAGGAAAATCCTAAGGACTATGCCATCAAATCCCTCTCCTGGAGCTCCAGTATCCTGAATAAATTATGCAACTAATCCTAGTGCAAAGAGTGTATTATTTTTGAACAGCTCAGAAGAGAGAATATTAGAGCATGAGTCACAATATAAAGAAAGTGGCACTCAGCTTATACAAAAAATGGGGAGTTCTTGTTGTGGCTCAGCAGAAATGAATCTGACTAGCCTCGATGAGGAGGCAGGTTCAATCCCTGGCCTCGTTCAGTGGGTTAAGGATCCTGCATTGCTGTGGCTGTGGTGTAGGCCAGAAGCTTCAGCTCCAATTCGACCCCTAGCCTGGGAAACTCATATGCCGCAGGTGTGACCCTAAAAGAAAAAAAAAAATTGGTTTGCTCCCATTGCCAACAAGTATATGCAGACAAATATTTAAAGACTGTTTCCTTGAAAGAATACCAGGTATTAGTCTTCTGAGGTGCCCACATGTCTGTTCTGCACTGGGCAGAAAAATAGAGTTAGGAGGTGGCTTATGGTACTAGTTCTCAAACTCTAGCATGGATTGGAGTCACTAGGAGGGTGGATTAAAACACAGATTGCCACCCCTGGAGTTTCTGATTTAGTAGGTGGTAACATTTTTAACATGTTCCCAATTGATGGTGAGACTGCTAGTCTGGGGACCCCCCTCTTTGGGAACTTCTGGTTCATCATGCTCTCATAGAAATTACCCCCTAGTCTAGTGTTTTTTGTGGTCTGTTCTTTGAAATTTTAGCAGGTGTTATGTGAGAAGAGTGTTATGGTCAAGTGAGTTGGGGAAGTACTGTGTTGAAGGAAGTTAAAAGATGTTTCTTTTGAGAATTCAAAATAACTTACTGTCTACACTTACACAGCTATCTACTTTTATGTGACTGTCCTATTTTAGGAAATTCTTACCCAGAAAGATGAAATGGCAAATAATTTTATTGTTTGTTCCAGGAACTTCCTGAAAATCCATTAATCTGAATTCTAGACTATCCTATTTACCCTCATTAAAGTGAATATAGGAGTTCCCATTGTGGTAACAAACCTGGCTAGTATCCATGAGGATGAGGATTCAATCCCTGACCTCACTCAGTGGGTTGAGCATTCGACATTGCCTCGAGCTGTAGTGTAGGTCGCAGTGTACATGCATTGTACAATGCAGCTCAGATTTGGCATTGGCTGTGCCTGTGGCATAGGGCAGCAGGTCCAGCTCTGATTAGACCCCTAGCCTGGGAACCTCCATAGACCGCAGGTGTAAACCTAAAAGGCAAAATTAATTAATTAATTAATTAAAAATATGGAGTTCCCATAATGGCACATAGGAAACAAATCCCACTAGGAACCATGAGGTTGCAGGTTCGATCCCTGGCCTTGCTCAGTGGGTTAAGGATCCGGCGTTGTTGTGAGGTGTGCTGTAGGTCACAGATGAAGTTTGGATCGGGCGTTGCTGTGGCTCTGGTGTAGGCCAGCCACTGTAGCTCCAATTAGACCCCTAGCCTGGGAACTTCCATATGCCGCGTGTGTGGCCCTAAAAAAAAAAAAAAAGACAAAATTAATTAATTAAAAATATAAATAAATAAATAAACTAAATATACTTTCCCAGGAAAATAGGTAGCAGCTAAAGATTGTTTAGGAGTTCCTTTTTGGCTCAGAGGGTTACAAACCCAACTAGCAACCATGAGGATACAGGTTCAATCCCTGGCCTCGTTCAGTGGGTTAAAGACCCGGTGTTGCCGTGAGCTATGGTGTATGTCACAGCCACTGCTTGGATCCGGTGTTGCTATGGCTGTGGTGTAGGCTGGCAGGAACAGCTCCAATTAGACCCCTAGCCTGGGAACTTACATATGCCACAGGCACAACCCTAAAAAAGCAAAAAAAAAAAAAAAAAAAAAAAAAAAAAATTAAAAAATTAGAGCTTGTTTACTTTTGAAGACTCATCTGGAAGCTCTCCTTTCTGTGTCCTCTGGTCCTAAGGTGTTAGGTCACGGATTTGCCCAATATTAATAAAGCCCCCATCAAAATGGCCACCTTAATCCAGATCCCCCAAACCTCATAAATATCCTGCCTTTGCTCTCCCCCTTCAGAGGAACTACTAAGAGTCTTTGATGGTAGTGATCTCTCCTACTTGGACAAGCACTGAATTAAACCTGGCCTTTTCCACAGATTATTTTGATGGCCTTTTGAGACAGCATCCAGCAACCTTCAAAACTTGTGAAGAGAGTAAATCATCAAAGTTTTCATTATGAGGGAAAAAAATGGTAACTATATCAGGAGATGGCTGCTAACTAAATTTACTGTGATTATCATTTCGTATTATATGCATATGTCAAGTTGTTATACACCTTAAACTTATGCAATGATAAATGTCAATTATATCTCAATAAAACTGGAAGAAAAAGATTGATAACAGTAACAAACACACAAATAAGACGAAACAATTGCCTTAACTTTTCCCCATAGTTGTAGTCTCTACTCTTACCCCCGTCTTATTAATGGCCTAGCATATTATCTAGAAAAGAGTAAGCATCAGAGTTCCTATTGTGGCTCAGCAGGTTCAGAAACTAACACAGTGTCCATGAGGCTGCAGGTTTGATCCCTGGCCTTGCTTAGTGGGTTAAGGACTCAGCTTTGCTGCAAGCTTCAGTGTAAGTCTCAGATGTGGCTCAGATGTGGCATTACTGTATGTAGCTGTGACATAGGCTGGCAGCTGCAGCTCTGATTCAACCCCTAACCCAGGAACTTCCATATCCCATAGGTGTAGTCATAAATAAAAGAAAAAAAAAACTGTAAGCATCCAATAAATATTATTTGAGTAAATGAGTGACCTTCCCAGTCTGTAATCTGCTATTGTGCATTGTGACTTTCTAACTAGGGAAAGGAGTGTCCTGAGAATATCTTTTGGAGAAGCCTGTCCTAAGTTGTCTCACAGTTTTCTTTTCTTTTCTTTTCTTTTTAAAGGAACTACGGACTAACACTTGCCATTCTTATTCATAAGGCAGTGAACTAGGGGCTGAATTCATCAATAAATTTAAGCCCCTCCTCTGTGTGGAAACCCTGATCTCTGGAGCCCCTTCACACTCATGACTACAGTCTTTAGCATGGACTGAATTGTGTTTTCCCCACCCCAAAATAATATGTTGAAGCCTAAGCCCCCAGTGTGACTCCATCTGGAGATAAGGCTTTTAAAGAGGTAATGATGTTAAAATGATGTCCGAAGTTGAGCCCAAATCTGATAGGAGAGGTGTCCTTTTAGGAAGACAGACACAAGAGCTTTCTCTCTCTATCTAAACAGAGCAGAGGACATATGAGGACATACCAAGAAAATGCTGTTGACAAGCCAGAAAAAGAGGTCTCACCAGAAACCAACCCGCCAGTACCTTGATCTTGGACACCTAGCCTCCAGAACTGTGAAGGAATGCATTTCTGTTGTTTAGATCACCTAGTCTGTTGTACCTTGTCCTGGAAGCCCAAGTTGACAAATAGAGTTTTCTTAAGGCTGAACAATGAGTGAGCATGACCCCTGAGCTATGGCTTAGAAAAATTCTAGACTAGTTTATCCCTGAGATCATAGCTGTTTTGGATGATGATAATCGCACTATTACCTCTATGTCACTTTCCATTTTACCAAGTTTTTTCATAGGCAAGAGCTCAGTGGCACGTCACAACAATTTAAGGATGTAAGGAGTTGTTTTGTTTTATTTTTCTCTTTTGGCCACACCTGTGGCATATGGAAGTTCCTGGGCCAGGCATCAAATCCAAGCTGTGACTTACCCCACAGCTGCGGTAACATGAGATCCTTAACCCCCAGTGCTGGGCCAGGGATAGAACCCACACTGCCACAGAGATGATGCCGGCTCCTTAACCAGCTGTGCCACAGTGGGAATTCCAGATATAAGGAGTTTTACTGAAGGACTAGAAACTGAAGACCTACTTAAGAGTCACAGCCACCAGAAAATGGAAGGGCCAGAACCCTGTGTTGTTCCAAATTTATCATACTTTGTCCTGTTTGGTAATATCAACCTGGATTCTAAGCATTGCTAAATTCAATTGCTGGTATTTTCACTAGACCATTTTTTTTCAATGTACTTCAGCAAAGTTTATTTTAAATAATAAAAAAGATCCATTTGCAACTACTCAATGTAATAATTGAATTAGGCAAGCATGTAAAATACACTGGATAAAAGGTGGTTGAAAAATAAGACATCCATTTGGCTACAAAGACATATCCTACATATCACATTAATTACAATGGGAAACAGTACTTTTATAACGGAAAGATGCCATACACATTTATATAAATACATAATTTTTTTAAAATTTACGTATTTCGGAGTTGTGGTGCAGTGGTTAACGAGTCCGGCTAGGAACCATGAGGTTGCAGGTTCCATCCCTGGCCTTGCTCAGTGGGTTAAGGATCCAGCGTTGCCGTGAGCTGTGGTGTAGATTGCAGACAAGGCTCGGATCCCTCGTTGCTGTGGCTCTGGCGTAGGCCGACAGCTACAGCTCCGATTCAACCCCTAGCCTGGGAACCTCCATATGCCGCGGGAGCGCCCCAAGAAATGGCAAAAAGAGAAAAAAAAATAAAAAATAAAAAAAATAAAATTTACATATTTCTCTGAAACTTTTTTTGAGGTATATTTGACATATAACACTGAATTAGTTTTATGTGTACAACACAATGATATTTATATATATTGTGAAATGATTACTAGAATAAGTCTAGATATCATCAGTCACCATTGTTAGAAAATTTTTTAATTTATTTTTTAGGTTTTTATTTTCTCTATTATAGTTTATTTATAAGGTTCTATCAATTTCTGCTATACAGCAGAGTGACCCAGTGATACACACACACACACACATATATACACACATTCTTTTTCTCACATTATCCTCCATCATGTTCCATCACAAGCGACTAGATATAGTTCCCAGTGCTATAAAACAGGATGTCTTTGCTTATCCACTCCAAATGCAATAGTTTTCATCTACTAACCCCAAACTCCCAGTCTATCCCACTCCCTCTCTCTCTCCCTGGGCAACTACAAGTCTGTTCTCCAAGTCCATGAGTTTGTTTTTTTACTGTAGCTAGGTTCACATGTGCCATACATTAGATTCCAGATATAAATGATAGCATATGATATTTGTCTTTATCTTTCTAACTTATTTCACTTACTATGAGAGTCTCTGCTTCCATCCATGTTGCTGAAAGTGGCATTATTTTGTTCTGTTTTATGGCCGAGTAGTATTGCATTGTGTATATATATCACACCTTCTTAATCCATCTGTCAGCGGACGTTTAGGTTGTTTCCATATCTTGGCTATTGTGAATAGTGTTGCAAGGAACACAGGGGTGCATGTATTTTTTGAATTGTTGTTTTGTCTGGATATATGCCCAGGGCTGGGATTGCTAGATCATATGGTAGTTGTATATGTAGTTTTCTGAGGTACCTCCATACTGTTCTCCATGATGGTTTTACCAATTTACATTCCCACCAACAGTGTAGGACGGTTCTCTTTTGTCCACACCCTCTCCAGCATTTCTTATTTGTTGTCTTGTTAATGATGGTCATTCTGACTTGTGTGAGGTGGTACCTCATAGTAGTTTGATTTGTATTTCTCTAATAATTAGGGATGTTGAGCATTTTTTTATGTGCCTATTGGACAAACATATGTCGTCTTTGGAGAAATATCTATTCAGTTCTTTTTTTTTTTTTTTTTTTTGTCTTTTTGTCTTTTGAGGGCCGCTCCCGCGGCATATGGAGGTTCCCAAGCTAGGGGTTGAATCAGAGCTGTAGCCACCGGCCTACACCAGAGCCACAGCAATGAGGGATCCTAGCCGCGTCTGCAATCTACACCACAGCTCACGGCAACGCTGGATCCTTAACCCACTGAGCAAGGCCAGGGATGGAACCCGCAACCTCATGGTTCCTAGTTGGATTCGTTAACCACTGAGCCATGATGGGAGCTCCTCTATTCAGTTCTTCTCCCCATTTTTCAATTGGGTTGTTGATTTTTTGTTGTTGTTGCTGTGTTGTATAAGTTGTTTGTATATTTTAGAGATTAAGCCCTTGTCAGTTGCATCATTCGAAACTGTTTTATTCCATTCTATAAGTTGTCTTTTTTTTTTATGGTTTCCTTTGCTGTGCAAAATCTTGTAAGTTTAATTAGATCCATTTGTTTATTATTTTTTTTAATTTCTATTGCCTTGGAAGACTGACCTAAGAAAATGTTGGTAAGGTTCATGTCAGAGAATGTTTTGTCTTTGTTCTCTTCTAGGAGTTTTATTGTGTCTTATCATCTGTTTTAGTCTTTTAGCTATTTTGATTTTGTTTTTGTGCATGGCATGAGGGTGTGTTCAAGTTTCATTGATTTACATGCAGCTGTCCAGTTTTCCCAGCACCACTTGCTGAAGAGACTGCTTTCCTCCATTTTATATTCTTGTCTCCTTTGTCGAAGATGAACTGACTGGGTTTATTTCTGCTTTCTCTATTCTGTTCCATTGGTCTGTATGTTTGTTTTGGTACCAGTACCACACTGTCTTGATTACTGTAGCTTTGTAATATTGTCTGAAGTCTGGGAGAGTTATGCCTCCTGCTTGGTTTTTGTTCCTCAGGATTACTTTGGCAATTTTGGGTCTTTTGCGGTTCCATATGAATTTTTAGATTGTTTGTTCTAGTTCCATGAAAAATGTCAGGGATTGCACTGAATCTGTAGATTACCTTGGGTAGTATGGCCATTTTAACAATATCAATTCTTCCAATCCAGGAGCATGGAAAATCTTTCCATTTCATTGAATCCTCTTTAATTTCCTTGATTAATGTTTCATAGTTCTCAGCATATAAGGTTTTCACCTTCTTAGATTTATTCCTAGGTATTTAATTTTGGGGAGTGCAATTTTAAAAGGTACTATATTTTTGTATTCCTTTTCTAATACTTCATTGTTAGTATCAGAAAGGGAACTGGTTTCTAAATGTTAATCTTGTATCCTGCTACTTTGCTGAATTTGTTGATCAGTTTGAGTGGTTTTTGTGTGGAGTCCTTAAGGTTTTCTATATATAGTATCATGTCATCTGTGTAGAGTGACAATTTTACGTCTTCTCTTCCAATTTGGATGCCTTTTATTTCTTTCATTTTTTTTTTTTTTTTTTGTCTGATTGCTGTGGCTAGGACTTCCAATACTATATTGGATAAAAGTGGTGAAAATGGGCATCCTTGTCTTGTTCCAGATTTTAGCAGGAAGGCTTCAGCTTTTCTCCATTGATTATTATATTGGTTGTGTGTTTGTCATAAATGGCTTTTATTATGTTAAGTTATGTCCCCCTCTATACCCACTTTGGTAAGAGTTTTTATCATGAATGGATGTTGGACTTTGTCAAATGCTTTTTCTGTATCTATTGAGATGATCACGTAGTTTTTGACTTTTCTTTTGTTAAAGTGGTGTATGACATTGATTGATTTGTGTATGTTGAACCATCCTTGTGAACCAGGCATGAGCCCCACTTGGTTGTTGTGTATGACCTTTTTCATATGTTGTTGAGTTGGGCAAAATTTTGTTGAGAATTTTATTGTCTATATTCATCAAAGATATTGGCCTATAATTTTCTTTTTTGGTGGTAGCTTTGTTTGATTTTGGTATTATGGTGATGATATTTTCATAGACTGTCTTTGGGAGTGTTCCTTCTTATTCAACCTTTTGGAAAATTTTAAGAAGGATGGGTATAAGTTCTTCTTTGTATGTTTGGTAGAATTTGCCTGTGAAGCCATCTGGTCCTGGACTTTTGTTTGTAGGGAGTGTTTTTTGTTTCATTTGTTTTCTTTTTTTTTAAGGTCACTTCCAAAGCATATGGAAGTTCCCAGGCTAGCAGTCAAATTGGAGCTACAGCTGTTGGCCTATGCCACAGCCACAGCAACACAGGATCCGAACTGTATCTGCTACCTACACCACAGCTCATGGCAACGCTGGTTCCTTGACCCACTGAGCAAGGCCAGGGATAAAACCCACATCTTCATGGATACTAGTTGGATTAGTTTCTGCTGTGCCACAAGGGGGACTCAGAGAGTGTTTTTATTACATATTCAATTTTGTTTCTAGTGATGGGTCTGTTCAATCAGTTTCTTCTTGATTCAGTTTTGGCAGGCTATATATCTCTAGAAATTGTCCATTTCTTCAAGGTTGTCAAATTTGTTGGCATATAATTTTCCTTAGTATTCTATTTTGGTTTTTTGCATTTTTGCAGTGTCCATTGAGATTTCTCCTTTTTCTTTTATGTTTTTTTTATATTTTTAAATGTTTTTTATGTTTTTTATTTTTTATGTTTTTAATGTTTTTTTATGTTTTTTATGTTTTTTGTAATTTTTTTTAATGTTTTTGTTATGTTTGGGTTTTTTTTGTTTATTTAAGTTCTTTCTCTCCTCTTCTTGGTGAGTCTGGCCAGAGGTTTATCAATTTTGTTTACCCTTTCAAAGAACCAGCTCTTGGTTTTATTGATTTTTTTTTCTATTGGTTTTTGAATCTCTCTTTTATTGATTTCTTCTCTGATGTTTGCAATTTCGTTCCTTCTGCTGACTTTAGGTTTTATTTGTTCTTCTTTTTCTAATTCCTTTAGGTGGTGGTTAAGTTGTTGATTGAGATTTTTCTTCCTTTTTGAGGAAGGACTGTATTGCTATGAACTTCCCCCTAAGCACTGCTTTTGCAGCATCTCATAGATTTTGAATGGTTGTGTTTTCGTTGTCATTTGTTCCTGAGGTATTTTTGAATTTCTGTTTTGATTTCCTCATTGACCCATTGATTTTTTTCAGTAGAATGTTGTTTAGTCTCCATGTAGTCAGTTATTTCTCATTTCTTTTCCTGTGGTTGATTTCTAGTTTTATGCCATTGTGGTCAGAGAAGATACTTGAAACAATTTCTATACTCTTAAATTTGTTGAGGTTAGTTTTGTGCCCCAGTATGTGGTCAGCCCTGGAGAATATTCCATGTGCACTTGAAAAAAATGTATATTCTGATTTTTTTGGATGTAATGTCCTGAAAATGTCAAGTAAACCTAACTTTTCTATTGTGCCACTTAGGATCTCTGTTGCCTTATTGATTTTCTGTCTAGAGGATCTGTCCATTGATATGAGTAGGGTGTTAAAATCTCCTACTATTATTGTATTCCTATCAATTTCTCCTTTTATGTCTGTTAGTGTTTGTTTTATATGCTCCTATATTAGGTTCATATGTATTGATGATTATAATGTCCTCTTCTTCACTAGACTATTTTAATTTTGATTGCCCAGATTTTTTTTGGATTTATGTAATATATTTTGGGGGTCTTTTTTTTTTTTGTCTTTTTAGGGCCACACCCATGGCATATGGAGGTTCCCAGGCTAGGAGTCCAAGGAGAGCTGTAGCCACTGGCCTATGCCACAGCAATGCAGGATCCGAGCTGCGTCTGTGACCTACACCACAGCTCACAGCAACGCCGGATCCTTAACCCACTGAGCAAGACCAGGGGTCAAACCCCCGTCCTCATGGATGCTTATTGGGTTTGCTAACCACTGAGCCATGATGGGAACTCCCTGTGTAATATATTTCACGTTGCCCAGTAAAAAATTTATCTGGTCTTCATCCCAAGTTTCTGGTACAGAGCTTGGAAAATTCTTGGAGTTTTATAAGAGATAGAAGTATCTTTGACTCATATTCATTTCAACCCAACCTCCTTACTTCTGGAGAGGGGCTGCAGATTGAGTTCAATTGTGTAGCCAATGATTAAACCAATCTTGCCTTCCAATAAAACTTTGGACATGGAGGAAGTTGGAGCTTCCTGATTGGTGAACACATTGACATGTAGAAAGGATGACATGCACTGATTCTACGCAGAGAGGGCAAGGAGCTCTGGGTTCCCTCCCAGACTTCATTCTATGTATATTCTTTATGATAAAACTATAAAAATAAGTGTAGCACTTTCCTGAGTTTTATGAGTCAATCTAGTGATTTATTGAACCTAGGTGGGTCATGGGAACTCCTAAATCTTTAGACAGTAAGGTCAGAAATTCAGGTGGCCTGGGACCCCCCCCACCCCCACCCCACTTAGGGCTGGCAGCTGAAGTTAAGGCAGTCTTATGAACCACAAAGCCTTTAATATGTAGTTTGCCTAATGCTACTCTGGGTGATTAGTGTCAGAACTAAATTATCATACATGCAGTACAACAATTTGGTGTTGGTCCACTGTGGAATTTTTACCAAAATAACATGCAAAATATACAAGTTAATATGCAAAATTACATTCCTAACCTCTTTCCAATAGTAATAGGTGTTCCTTGTGGAAAATGCAGATAAATAAAAATGAAAACAGGAGTTCCTATCGTGGCTCAGTGGTTAACGAATCCAACTAGGAACCATGAGGTTGTGGGTTCGATCCCTGGCCCCGCTCAGTGGGTTAAAGACCCAGTGTTGCCATGAGCTGTGGTGTAGGTCACAGACGTGGCTTGGATCCTGTGTTGCTGTGGCTCTGGTGTAGGCTGGCAGCTACAGCTCCGATTAGACCCCTAGCCTGGGAAACTCCACATGCCAAACATGCAGCCCTAAAAAGAAAAAAAAAGAAGTTATTATATATTAAATTACTTATCACAGAAGTTGCATGTTGATAATTTTTACCTATAATTTACATTACTCTAACAGTTTGGTTTTTTTACATGCAAACACTTAAACATTTTTTTTTACCTTGACGTATTTAATCCAGATGGAATTTATTTAGTGTCTGTCATAAAATATAGAACTAAAATTATTTTTCCTATATATTTAGCCAGTTGCTTAAGCTTGATAGCCTATATTTTCAGTAAATATTAAGTATCTTTAAAATAAAAATAAAATTACTTTTCATTATTAGCCTTTTGGTAATGTTTTATATGTGAAGGTTTGTGGCAGTTCATGTCTTGTTTTCACTGAAAGTTCTGGGGAAAAAAAGTACATGTGACTGCTGATTTTGCTTGTAGTTTGGCTAATTTCATTTTTACTGTTGTCTGAGGTGGGGTAAATGAGTCATGTTTGCCTTAATGTCAATATTAACTTCTGACATTTTCACTTTGAATAGGGTATAAAGAGAGAGTCAGCTATCGCTCATCAACCAGTTACTTGTATCTTAGAGCAGTATACAATGCTTCCTTTTACAGGTTCTGTTTAGCTTTTGAAATAAGGAAGGGCTTTTAAATATTGAATTATTGGATACTTTTCATAACACTCAACAAGATAATAAAGGCTAATTGTTTTCTATCAATGAGAATGGATATTTATTTCCCTAGGAGGAGGAAATAGCTACTTCAGCTCTTCCTCCAGCCCTGGTGACTCTTTAGAAACTACCACAGTTCAGAAAATATTTAAATAGTCAACTGCTATCACGTCTGAGTCAAAGGTACACCACTTTTTCGAATCTCTACTACCTAGTTCTGAAAACAAGGTAGAGAGGAAAATGTCAATATATAGTTCTAATGAAGTAAATTTCACGGTGACCCAGCTCTGTCTGATTTGAGCTGAAGCACACCTTTGATCAAATTGTCTCACAAATCAAAAAAGCCTTCTATCTCAATAAACTCCTTGCCCTTCCACAGTGGAGAGTTCAACAGTAGCATCACATTGACTCATTTCAACAGATTTCATATAGATTTCACTCAGCTGCATTATAGTTTATTCTTAGAAGAGTTATGAAATCCTTATCTCATGGAGGCATGAAAAAAGTCGGTGATATTATCTGCTTCTTTCTTGTTGCAGAACTCCAAGGGCCATGCCACTTTGGGGGCCAAATCTAGTGTTGATTTTATTCATTAAGGTCTTTTGAAACTGATTACTGTGATGACCTGGAAAGAGGAAAGCTCTGTGGCTGGAGGTCAACAGGCTGGTAGCAGTAGTGGGAAATTACTTTTCTTTTTTCTTTTTTTTTTCCTTTTTATAGCCACACCTGTGGCATATGGAAGTTGTCAGGCTAGAAGTCGAATTTGACCTACAGCTGCTGGCCCACGCCATAGACACAGCAAAGTCATATCCTAGCTGTGACTGTGACCTACACCACAGCTCACAGCAGCACAAGAACCTTAACCCCCTGAGTGAGGGTGGGGATCAAATCCACATCCTCATGGATATTAGTTGGGTCCTTAACCCACTGAGCCACAGTGGGAACTCCGAGAACTTACTTTTCATCCCATATTATTTGTACCTTTTCAAGTCTATACCATGTACATATATAATGTATTCAAATTAATTACTTCTTTTTCAATTTATTTTTAAACAAGAATTTTAATGCTTGGGCACAATTACATTAGAAAGAAATACAAGTCAGAGTGTATCAAGGATCTGTACCACTGCCCTAGATAGAAACAATTGATTTACATTTTAAACAACTTTTTCTTCCATTCATTTATTCAACAAATATTTAGGTAACAACTCTGTGCCAGTAATCGTGTAAATAAGATGGTGAAGATTGTGCTGGGGCCATAAGGGATTATGCACAGAGAAAAGATCAAGAGGGAGATTACTGAGATTGTACAGATTACACAACAATTCATAAAACACTCATAAAGGGGAAGAATGCATATGATTTGCCATGCTTTTCTGCATCTATGGAGATGATTGTGTGGTTTTTGACTTTTCTTTTGTTTATGTGGTGTATTATACCAATTGGTTTACGTATATTGAACCATTCTTGTAAACTGGGATAAATCCCAATTAGTCATAGTGTATGATCTTTTTTATGTCTTATTGTTTTTGGTTGGCTAAAATTTTGTTGAGAATTTTTTCATCTATGTTCATCAGAGACATTGGCCCATAATTTTTCTTGGTAGTATCTTTGTCTGGTTTTCATATTAAGATAATGGCAGCTTCAAAGAATATCTTTGGGAGTGTTCATTCTTCAATCTTTTGGAAGAGTTTAAGAAGGATGGGTATAAGTTCTTCTTTGTATGTTTGGTAGAATTCACCTGTGAAGCCATCTGGTCCTGGACTTTTGTTTGTAAGGGAGGTTTTTTTTTTTTTTTTTAATTACATATCCAATTTCATTTATAGCGATTGGTCTGTTCAAATTATCTGTTTCTTCTTGATTCACTTTTGGTGGGCTGTATGTCATGCTTCTTTATCTGCTGCAGAGATGGCACTTTTGTATGCTATTTGTGCTGTCTTCCTAAGTTATAATCCTTGCCTTATAGTTTGAAGAGGGAGCTGAAGGAGTGTTTTTGGGTGGCTATGAGGTGAGGGCACTAAACCCTAACTACAAGGGCCGGTAGGCTTGATGTAGGTCCCCAGTCCTTATCATATGGGAGAAAAAAAAAAATTGGCAAAGGGACTGAGAATAGTGAAGCAAATAAAGTGTTTATTAAGAGAGGAGATATATACAGAGAAAGCCTGAGTGGGCTCAGGTGGTCGGGGAGACAGACAGACAGACAGGCATAAATAGAGAAAGAGAGCACCACATGCTTCAGGGGTGGTTTAAACTATTTGCATGGGAGCAGACCTTCCAAGCTTCCTCTGGCCAATCATCTTGCTTTGTCTGACCTTGAATCCATATTTGGCTTGACTCAGGACCCTCCCCTGTGTGCACATGCAGCATCTTTTAGCAAGATAGATTCTAGCGCAACTTCTCTGGGAAGTTGACAGGATGTTTTATGTCTGGCGCCCCTCCCCTCTCTGACCCCTAAGGAACCTTTCTGTGCATGTGTAGTTTGGGAGGTCTCCTTGACCTCAAGAATGAGAAATATGTGATCTCTTTATCTTTTATCCAAGCAGGACGCAGCTCCTTCTTGCTCCTGCCATAGTCTTTATCTTGAAGTATCTGTTCACAGGAAACAGATTTCAGTTGCTCAGCCTGGGATCCATCTATCCCCTGCCTCAGGATGATTCCTTTTATTTTACAAGTACTTATTAAGGGAAATGATTTCATAAATTTCATAAATAACTTTATAAATGACCCCAAAAATTGCTTCTTCCTTCTTAACAATTGAAATCGTTTAGATTTAAGATAGATAAAAGACAAATTTATGACCCTGTGTGGTTCATAGCTTCTTCTCTTTTTCTTTAAGTTTTTAATTTTTTTTGTTTTTTATATTTTTTAATTCTAGTTGATTTACAGTGTTCTCTCAATTTCTGCTGTATAGCAAAGTGAAGACAACTGCTATTGCTTCCTACTGAAATAGGAGGGAAGGAGGTAGGGCACATATTTTTTAAAAAATGACGTAACCCTTGAGGACACTTCAAAAACTGGTTAGGAGTTCCTGTTGTGGCTCAGCGGGTTAAGAACCCAACTAGTATCCATGAAGATTCGGGTTCAATCTGTGGCCTGGCTCAATGGGTTAAGGATCTGGTGTTGCCACAGGCTGTGGTGTAGGTCCCAGATGTGGCTTGGCTCTGGCATTGCTGTGGCTGTGGTGTAAGCCAGCAGCTACAGCTCCAATTCAACCTCTAGCCTGGGAACTTCAATATGCAGCAGGTACAGCCCTAAAAAGACAAACCAAAAAGTCCAGTTAGATCTGACTAGGTCCAAGATTGTGGCAGATTTGACTTCCAGTGGACCTTGAGCCTTATTATTGCTCGTTGTAATATATTAGCCTGCTAAATGACATGACCACACACTCCATGACAATTCCAAGGCCAACCATAAAAAGATAAAAAGTGGGTGGTGGCCCAATTCCTGTAAAATTCCCACCCTTCTCCTACTCCCTGAAATAGTTAAAATAATCCTCCCACTCATTAGTCTATGAAATTACCCAGCACATAAAAACTCACCACTCCAGGAGTTCTATTGCAGCGCAGTGGGTTATGGATCCAGCATTGTCACTGCTGTGACTCTGGTTACTGCTGTGGTGTGGGTTCAGTCCCTGGCCCATGGCCATGTTGTCCTCTCGCTGAATTCCTTCTATGCTGAGACATAAAGAACCTGAATGTCAGTAAGTCCTGAGACCAGATGTGTGATTTTAATTAAAAGACAGGGGGCGGGGAGTTCCCCTTGTGGCTCAATGGTAATGAACCCAGCTAGTATCCATGAGGACACAGGTTTGATCTCTGGCTTTACTCAGTGGGTTAAGGATCTGGTGTTGCTGTGGGCTGTGGTGTAGGTTCAGTGTTGGTGGTAGCTGCAGCTCTGATTTGATCCCTAGCCTGGAAATTTCCATATGCCACATGTGCAGCCCTGAAAAGACCAAAAAAGAAAAAAAAATAGACATTGGGTAGGAGTTCTCTCTCATGGTACAGTGGGTTAAGGATCCAATGTTATTATCCTAGTGTCTTGGGTCACTGCTGCAGTGAGGGATTGATCCCTGGACCAGGAACTTCTGAATGTCGTGGGCATGGCCAAAAAAGAAAACAAAGCAAAACAAAACAAAAAACCAGTGGGTTCAAGTCCCAATCTTAGTTTTGGCTGGGCTGGAGTCCCAGCATGTGGGTTCAAGTCCCATTCTGAGTTGGGCAGTTCACTATTATTACCAGGATGCAGAGAGCAAAACTTAGCAAAGAAACTCAAACACTGAATAGCATAGATCTGAGGGCAGAGCTCAGGAAATCACATTGAAAAGACAAAGATGAAATCTTAGGTGTTTGGGTTTTTTTGTTTGTTTGTTTGTTTTTTGTCTCTAGGAGGACAGAGAGAAATATTTTTCTAAAGCACAGTTATTTAATTATCCTTCATATATGTTTTCCTTACCCAAGAAATGTTAGTATTATCTTCTACTATTTGTTTTCAAAACCAAAACATATTTCCATTTCATTAAAAACTGTTCAATCTTCTAAACAAAGCCCAAAGACTTTGAGTGAAATTTAACCACATTCTTACATTTGTAATAAACTTCAAAAATTCAGAGAAGTAAACTATTTAGAACATGAGTAAATTTTATATCAAAAGGATTTTTTAATATTGTGATACAATTTTTAAGACAACAGATTTAATAGAGATATTTATTCATCCTACTAATACATGGAAGCTAATTTAATTTCCCTGTGGATTAGAGTTTATATTTTAGAACCATCGAGTCACATTATATTGCCAAAAGAGGAATCAGAACAGCTTTGGTAGAACCAAACGCGATAAGAATGATCAAGTTCTCAACTCAAAGCATGTAATATTTGTTTTGTTTAGTTTCTTTTTTGGATGCCCCACAACACTTGGAGTTCTCAGGCCAGGGACCAGATCTGAGCCACAGTTGCAAATGTCAGATCCTTAACCCACTGTGATGGGGTTGGGGATCAAACATACATTCCGGTGCTCCAGAGACACCGCCAATCCTGTTGCATCAAAGCAGGAACTCAAAGCATCTAAATATTAAACTAATAAATATTTTCAAGTCAAAGCTTTTCTAACTAAAAGTAGAAAAGCATTGGAATTTGTACACTGATTTATACAACATTGTTTTGCTAAGTATAGTGTATATGCCAATTTCATTCATAAAGAAGCTTAGTGTAATTCTGACAAATGACAACCATAATACAATTTAGTAATGAGCTCGATGTCCTTTATTCAAGGAAAACAATCCATGGATTATGGGGGTGGAGGAAGAGGTACAGTGCTTCACAAGCAGTGGCACAGTTTTTCAGAGGGATTTTGGGCAAGAGCAAGTTTTATAGAGCATTAGTAGAGGCAATGCAGAAATGGGCATGAATGTCTAGGAAATCCAGGATTTCCTTGAAAGGCCAGCAGGTCCTATTTTCTAGGGTGAGGTGAACTCAGTAAAGCTGAGCTGGAGGGTTGTGATTGGATTTGGTCTCCTTGACAGCAGTTTCCCATGAAGTTAGGTTCAGATTTGTGATGTGGGCCAGGCCACTGGTGTGGCCTCCATTTTATGGGTCCTGGTGTATGAATTCACTTCAAATGTATAATTTAAAACTTTTTTTTAGTGGTAAAAATCTGTATTCTTCCATTATATAATTATGGCTTCTCTTCTCCATCTCATCCTTCCTTTTTTTCTTTTCTTTTTTAATGGCAATATCTGCAGCGTATGGAAGTTCCCTGACCAGGGAGCTAATCCAAGCCACAGCTGCAGCCTATGCCACAGCTGAAGCAATGCCGGATCCTTTTAACCCACTGAGCCAGTGTGGGGATCAAATTCATACTGCCACAGAGACAATGCCAGATCCTTAGCCTGCTGCACTGAAGGGGGAACTCTCATCCTTTTTTTTTTTTTTTTTCCTTTGTCTTTTTAGGGCTGCACCTGTGGCATATGGAGGTTCCCAGGCTAGGGGTCAAAATGGAGCTGCAGCTGCCAGCCTAGGCCACAGCCCCAGCAACAGGAGATCCAAGCAGTGTCTGCAATCTATACCACAGCTCACAGCAACGCCAGATCTTTAACCCGCTGAGCAAGGCCAGGGATAGAACCCATGTCCTCATGGTTACTAATCAGGTTCGTTACCACTGAGCCATAATGGGAACTCCCTATCTTATCCTTTTTAATAAAACATGTATTCAAAGGAAGTTCCAAAAAATCATAACTTCATCTTGGAACAATCTATTATCAAATACTCTTGTGATTGAGGAAAGGGGTAGAGTACAGTGATCCTTCCTTACCAAAGAACCAATCCAAGTGCTTGAGGCAGTGAATAAGCCAAATTCTTCTACTGAGTGTAGAATTCTGTGCCTGGTAGTGCCTGAAGTTGCAGGTACCAGTAAAATTAAAAAAAAAAAAAAAAGGTGGTAATATGCCACCTTGTGGATGCACGAGGAATGGAATTATTGTAGGGTTTTTTCATGATGAGAATTTAACACTGTCTTTTTATGTTTTTTCCAATTATACAAGCACTAATTGTTCAGTGTAAAAAAAAGCAGAAAAAGCTTGGGAGTTCCTGTCACGGCTCAGCGGTTAACGAACCCGACTAGCATCCATGAGAACGCGGGTTTGATCCCTGGCCTCGCTCAGCGGGTTAAGGATCCGATGTTGCCACAAGCTGTGGTGTAGGTAGCAGACGCAGCTCGGATCCTACATTTCTGTGACCAGTGGCTACAGCTCCGATTTGACCCCTTTTTCTAGGGAACCTCCATATGCTGCGGGTGTGGCCCTAGAAAGACCAAAAAACAAAAACAAAAAGCCAGAAACAAAGAAAGCGGATACTCAAATATTAGTGGAATATATGAAAAATATTAGTAATCGTCCCAAGCTTGATTTGGAGTGTGTGCTATTGAAAAAGCGCCATGAATGAATGAATTTTTTAAAATCTGATTTTCCAGTTCATCTGTCAGTCTCACTCCTGGCCTGAGTTTAAGGATCTTATCTTCCAAAAATATTAATGTTCCATTTGTGTAGAAGGTGATACAATTTTATTTTCATTCTACATAGGTGTTAAAATTTACTTGTTAGTACAATTGACAGTTTTTCATTTCCATACGTGGAGTGTATTTATTACACAATGGACCAAACAAACATTTCACTATGGGTTATTATGGGGTAGTTGAATATAGAAGACTAGCAGATCAGTGGACCCCCAGAAAGGGTGATTGTAGTTTCATTATTGAAGAGAGAATTCAGAACTAAATGGCTCCAGAATTCCATAGATTCTTCATGTTCTTCTCCCTTTAGCAAGCCCCAAGCTCTAGGGCTGTTTCCTTTTCTGCAAAATAATAGTGTTAAACCAGAGTAGTCATTTTCAAACTGTGCATTTCAAGGGGTTCCAAAAATATTTGATCCAAATTTTATTATGAGTATGTATTTTACGAATCTATGTCATACAGTATTATTCTAAAATATATGTATGTTTTCTGAACATAGTATGTTATAAATGTGTATACAGTAAAATGATCCAAATCTGGAGATATTAGAGATTGACAACATATTAACATGTCCTTATTGAATACATTTATCCTATACAGTAAACTTTCTACATTTAAACTACCAAATTCACTTATGGCAACAAAACATTGCTTCTCTTTTTTTTTCTTTTATTTAATTACTCAATGAATTTATTACATTTATAGTTGTGCAATGATCATCACAACCCAATTTTATAGCATTTCCATCTCAAACTCCCAGCGCATCCCCCCAACCCCCAAACTGTCTCCTTTGGAAACCATAAGTTTTTCAAAGTCTATGAGTCAGTATTTCTGCAAATAATTTCAGTCTGTCCTTTTTTCAGATTCCACATGTCAGTGAAAGCATTTGATGTTGGTGTCTCTTTATATGCCTGACTTCACTTAGCATGATAATTTCTAAGTCCATCCATGTTGCTAAAAATGCCAGTATTTCGTTCCTTTTAATGGCTGAGTAATATTCCATGGTGTATATGTACCACTTCTTCTTTATCCACTCCTCTGTCGATGGACATTTAGGTTGTTTCCATGTCTTGGCTATTGCAAATAGTGCTGCAATGAACATCGGAGTACATGTGTCTTTGCGAGTCATGGTTTTCTCTGGATAGATGCCCAGGAATGGGATTGCTGGATCACATGGTAGTTCTATGTTTAGTTTTCTGAGGAATCTCCATACTGTTTTCCACAGTGGTTGGACCAATTTACAATCCCACCAACAGTGTAACAGGGTTCCTTTTTCTCCACACCCTCTCCAGCATTTATTGTTTGTAGACTTTGTGATGATGGCCATTCTGGCTGGTGTAGGGTGGTACCTCATAGTGGTTTTGATTTGCATTTCTCTAATAATGAATGACATCTTTTCATGTGTTTTTTGGCATTTCTCTAATAATGAGTGACATCATTTCATGTGTTTTTTGGACATCTGCCCATTTTTTGATAGGGTCGTTTGTTTTTTTGGTATTGAGTGGTAGGAGGTGTTTATATACTTTGGAGATTAATCCCTTGTCAATCAATTCATTTGCAAATATGTTCTCCCATTCTCCCAAATATGTGAGTTGTCTTTTCATTTTGTTTAGGGTTTCCTTTGCTGTGCAGAAACTTTTCAATTTAATTAAGTCCTATTTGTTTATTTTTGCTTTTATTGTCATTACTCTAAGAGGTGGATCTGAGAAGATGTTGCTGTGGTTTATGTCGGAGAGTGTTTGGCCTAAGTTTTCCTCTAGGAGTCTTATAGTATCTGGTCTTATATCTGGGTCTTTAATCCATTTTGAGTTTATTTTTGTGTATGATGTTAGGGAGTATTCTAATTTAATTCTTTTACATGTTGCTATCCAGTTTTTCCAGCACCACTTATTGAACAGGCTGTCTTTTCTCCATTGTATATTCTTCACTCCATTGTCATAGATTAGTTGACTGTAGGTGCGAGGGTTTAATTCTGAGCTTTTGATCCTGTTCCACTGATCTATATTTCTGTCTTTGTGTCAGTATCATACAGTTTTTATGACTGTAGCTTTATAGTATAGTCTGAAGTCAGGGAGGCTGATTCCTCCAGCTCCATTTTTCTTTTTCAGGATATCTTTGGCTATTTTGTGTCATTTGTGCTTCCAATCAAACTTTAGAATATTTTGTTTGAGTTCTATGAAAAATGTCCTTGGTAAGTTGATAGGGTTTGCATTGAATCTGTAGATTGCCCTGAATAGTATAGTCATTTTGATAATATTGACTCTTCCAATTCACAAGCATGGTATGTCTTTCCATCTATTTGTGTCATCTTTGATTTCTTTCATCAGTGTCTTATAGTTTCAGAGTATACGTCTTTTGTCTCTTTAGGTAGGTTTACTCCTAGGTATTTTATTCTTTTGGATGCGATGGCAAAGGGGATTGCTTCCCTAATTTCTCTTTCTGATCCTTCATTGTAGGTATATAGAAATGCCATCAATTTCTGTGTATTAATTTTGTATCCTCCGACTTTGCCAAATTCATGGATGAGCTCTAAGAGTTTTCTGGTAGTCTTTAGGATTCTCTAGGTATAGTATCATGTCATCTGAAAATAGTGATAGTTTTACTTCTTCCTTTCCAATTTGGATTCCTTTTATTTCTTTTTCTTCTCTGATTGCTGTGGCTAGGACTTCCAAAACTATGTTGAAAAATAGTGGTGAGAGTGGACATCCTTGTCTTGTTCCTGATCTCAGCGGGAATTCTTTCTGCTTTTCTCCATTGAGGATGAAGTTCACTGTGGGTTTGTCATATATGGCCTTTATCATGTTGAGGTAGGTTCCTGCTCTGCCCACTTTCTGAAGGGTTTTTATCAGAAATGGGTGTTGGATTTTGTCAAAGGCTTTTTCCGCATCTATTGAGACGATCATATGGTTTTTATTCTTCAGTTTGTTAATGTGGTGTATCACACTGATGGATTTGCGGATATTGAAGAGCCCTTGCATCCCTGGGATAAACCCCACTTGATCATGATGTACAATCCTTTTAATGTATTGTTGGATGCGGTTTGCTAGTATTTTGTTGAGGATTATTGCGTCAGTGTTCATCCGTGAAATTGGCCTGTAGTTTTCTTTTTTTGTGGCATCTTTGTCTGGTTTTGGTATCAGGGTGATGGTGGCCTCATAGAATGAGTTTGGGAATGTCCCTTCCTCTGCCATTTTTTGGAATAGTTTCTAAATGAGAGGTGTTAGCTCTTCTCTAAATGTTTGATAGAATTCACCTGTGAAGCCATCTGGTCCTGTGAAGGCTTTGTTTGCTGGAAGTTTTTTAATCACAGTTTCAATTTCAGTTCTTATGATTGGTCCGTTTATCTTTTCTGTTTCATCTTGGTTTAGTCTTGGAAGATTGTACCTTTCTAAGAATTTGTCCATTTTTTCTAGTTTTTCCATTTTGTTGGCGTATAGTTGCATATAGTAGTCTCCTATGATCCTTTGTACTTCTGTGATGTCCGTTGTTACTTCTCCTTTTTCATTCCTAATTTTATTGATTTGAGTCCTCTCTCTTTTTTGCTTGATAAGTCTGGCTAAGGGTTTATCAATTTTGTTGATCTTTTCAAAGAACCAGCTTTTTGTTTCATTGCTCTTTTCTATGGTTTTCTTCATTTCTATTTCATTGATTTCTACTCTGATGTTTATGATTTCTTTCCTTCTTCTAACTTTAGGTCTTGTCTGTTCTTCTCTCTCTAGCTGCTTCTTTGTTTCTCTTTTATATTGAAATTTTATATGTTCATTTTCAAGAATGGGATTCTGAAGACATTTACAGTTCAGCCAGCTCCTTTAAGTCATAGCCTATGGTATGGTCAGCCACTCAAGGTGGCTGTTCTCTTGCTCTCTGTACACCCCCTGCTAGATCAGCCTGTTTCACCTATACCCTACTCACATGACTGAACTTCCTACATACTTGCTCCAGGCCCCATATAGTAATTGTTCTAGCTTTATTTATTTATTTACTTATTTATTTATTTATTGTCTCTGCCTATGGCATGCGGGAAGTTCCCAGGCCATCCTGTGCCACAGCAGTCACTAGAGGCACAGTGGTGGAAACGCCAGGTCCTTAACCCACTGAGCCATTAGGGAACTTCTGTTCTAGCTTTTTTTTTTTTTTTCTTTTTAGGGCCACTCCTGTTGCTTATGGAAGTTCTCAAGCTAGGGGTCGAATCAGAGCTATAGCTGCCATCCTAGACTACAGCCACTGCAGCGCCAGATCTGAGCCCCATCTGTGACCTACATCACAGCTCAGGGCAACACAGGATCCTTAATCCACTGAGTGAGACCAGGGATCAAACCCGTATCCTCACAGACACTGTCTTGGTTCTTAAGCCACTGAGCCACAACGAGAACTCTCTGTTCTAGCTTTAGATCAGAGCATCTCCACTATGCTTATTAAAGGGTCAGTGAGGGGCATGCCCCTCTGCTGGTTTCCCTGGTAACTGATGAGCCAACTGAGGTCAATTCCCCGTAAAATTGGTAATCTCCCTCCCCCTCTGAAAGGGAAGATTGCCACTTTGTCCTGCCCGCCATTGGTCACACATGCTGGGGTTGCTGTTCCAGGGCCTTGTTTCAAACATGTAAGTCCCCCAATCAGTTAAACCATTGAGGAGTTTTCATTGTTGCTCAGTGGTAACGAACTTGACTAGTATCCATGAGGATGTGGGTTCGATCCCTGGCTTTTATCAGTGGGTTAAGGATCCTGTGTTGCCGTGAGATATGGTATAGGTCACAGATGCAGCTTGGATCTGGAGTTGCTGTGGCTGTGGCGTAGGCTGACAGCTGCATCTCTGATTCAACCCCTAACCTGGGAACTTAAACATGAGTGGGTGTGGCCCTAAAAAGAAAAATTAAATTAATTTAATTTAATTTAATTAATGTTCCATCACTTTAAAAAAACAGTTCAAGATGATTCTTATACTAAAGAGGCCTATTTCTGGGGAGCAGAATTTGCCCCCTTTCTCAGGTAATCATAATGATAATAATACTGAGGGCTTCCTATGCATAAGACACTGATTTACTTGCTTCACACTGGATTAACTGGTTTTTTTTAAATTTTTAAATTATAGTTGATTAACATTGTTGTGCCAATTTCTGATGTACAGCAAAGTAACACAGTCATATATATACATTCTTTTTTTCATATCATCCCCCAACACTTTCTATCCCAAGAAATTGAATAGTTAGTTACCAGTGCTATACAGTAACGTATCCATTCTAAATGGAATAGTTTGGGTCTGCTAGCCCCAAACTCCTAGCCCATTCCACTTCTTACCCCATCCACCTTGGCAACCACAAGTCTGTTCTACATGTCTATGAATTTGTTTCTTTTCTGTTGACAGGTTCATTTGTGACATATATTAGATTCCAGATATAAGTGATAGCATATGGTATTTTTCTTTCTCTTTCTGACTTACTTCACTTACTGTGGGAGTCTCTAGTTCCATCCATGTTGCTGCAAATGGCATTACTTTCTTCTTTGTTATGACTGTGTAGTATTGCATTGTGTATATGTACCACATCTTCTTTTTTTTTTTTTTTTTTAAAGAAGAAACTTTTTATTGCTTTAGGACAAGCTGGCAACAAACACAACAGAAGAATTAGAAACATGACACTTCTACATTCTCAAAAGGAGTTACCAAACCAGAATGTGCTCCTCTACTTAAAACATATTTGTTACAACTGAAATCCACAACTTCTGCCAAGAACTTTACTATTCTCAAGCAGGATGGATACTTGAAGAGTCAAAGAAAACTATTATCAAACTTACTGCATAAATCTGATCATACAATTCAAAGCCTTTTATGCTCAATCTGGGCAGTGCTATTACTTGACATTTCTGATGACTGTCCTGGCACTCTGAGATCCAAATTCCTTCTTTCTATAAACTTTTCCCTATGCAGAAAGAGCTGTCAAGAAAAATGTTCTATTTCTAACAATGCACAGCAATTCATGCCTCACTTCTACATCTTTCCTCATGACGGAAAACGTGGTCAGTCCTTAACTCAGCCTGATAACGGCTCTGCTGGCAGTGCCGAATGTCATTGTACAGACAGGAAGCCCACACTGGCATTAGGCATGAGAGGGTGATACCTCCAAATACATTTTATTCTGTACACAATGGCACCTTCCTGTCCGTTAACTCCCAAATACTGTGGATGACATCACCATTTTCATAATTTCAATTCAACAACAGAAGTTACAAGGCAAGTACTACCTGAAAATGGTGTGTGTGTGGGGGGGTGTTGCCAATAAGACATATGTGACCTGCCCCAAGCTGCAAATCTAAAACATATCTGTTGGGATAATCAACAAACTGGATTGTTTACTCTATGTACCACATCTTCTTAATCCATTCATCTATCAGTGGACATGTAGGTTGTTTCCATGTCTTGGCTATTGTGAATAGTGCTGCAGTGAACACAGGGGTGTATGTATCTTTTTCAATGAAAGTTTTATCTGGATATAGGCCCAGCAATACCATTCCTGGATCATATTGTATTTCTGTATTTAGTTTTCTGAGGAACCTCCATCCTGTTTTCCATAGTGGTTGTACCAATTTACATTCCCACCAGAAGTGTAGGAGGGTTCCTTTTTCTTCACACCCTTTCCAGCAATTTTTATTTTTAGGCTTATTAATGATAATTATAATGATGGCTATTCTGACTGGTGTGAGGTGGTACCTCATTATAGTTTTGATTTGCATTTCTCTGATAATTAGGGATGTGGAGCAGTTTTTTATGTGCCTGTTGGCCAGATATATGTCTTCTCTGGAGAAAAGTCTATTCAGGTCTTATGCCCATTTTTCAGTTGGATTTTTTATATTTTTCCTGTTGATTTATTTGAATTGTTTGTATATTTTGGAGATTAAGCCCTTGTTGTTGGCATCATTTCCAACTATTATCTCCCATTCCATAGGTTGTCTTTTTGCATGTGGAGGTTCCCAGGCTAGGGATCGAATTAGAGCTACAGCTGCCAGCCTACACCACAGCCACAACAACTTGGGATCCAAGCCATGTCTACAACCTACACTACAGCTCATGGCAACACTGGATCCTTAACCCACAACTCCATGGTTCCTAGTCGGAGTCGTTTCCGCTGCACCACAATGGGAACTCCCATAGGGTGCCTTTTTGTTTGCTGCTTTTTTTTTTATGGTTTCCTTCACTGTATAAAAGCTTGTCAGTTTGATTAGGTCCCATTGGTTTATTTTATTTCTATTGCTTTGGGAGATTCATCTAAGAAGATATTCACATGGTTGATATCAGAGAATGTTTTGCCTATGATCTCTTCTAGGAGTTTGATGGTGTCGTCTTATGTTTAAGTCTTTAAGCCATTTTGAGTTTACTTGTGTGCATGGTGTGTGTTCAAGTTTCATTGATTTACATGCAGCTGTCCAGTTTTCCCAGCACCACTTGCTGAAGACACTGTCTTTTCCCCATTTTATATTCTTCACTCCTTTGTCAAAGATCAATTGACTCTAGGTGTCTGGGTTTATTTCTGCATTCTTTATTCTGTTCCATTGGTCTGTATGTCTGTTTTGGTACCAGTACCATACTGTCTTGATTACCGTAGCTTTGTAATATTGTCTAAAGCCTGGGAGAGTTATGCCTCCTGCTTGGTTTTTGTTCCTCAGGATTACTTTGGCAATTCTGGGTCTTTTATGGTTTCATATAAATTTTGGGATTGTTTGTTCTAGTTCTGTGAAAAATGTCATGGGTAATTTGATAGGATTCACATTCAATCAGTAGATGGCTTTGGGTAGTGTGGCCATTTTAACAATATCAATTCTTCCAATCCAGGAGCATGGGATATCTTTTCCATTTCTTGGAATCCTCTTAAATTTCCTTAACTGATATTTTATAGTTCTCAGTGTATAAGTCTTTCACCTCCTTGGTCAGTTTCATTCCTAGGTATTTAATTTTTTTTGGATGAAATTTTGAAAGGCATTTAAAAAATATTTCTTTTATAATATGTCATTTTGGTATACAGAAATGCGACAAATTATTGAATGTTAATCTTGTATCCTACTGCTTTGCTGAATTTGTTGATCAGTTCAAGTAGTTTGTGTGTAGAGTCCTTAGAGTTTTCTACATATAGTATCATATCATCTGCATACAGTGACAATTTTACCTCTTCTCTTCCAATTTTGGATACCTTTTATTTCTTTTGTTTCTGATTGCTGTGGCTAGGACTTCAATACTATGTTGAATAACAGTGGTGAGAATGGGCATTGTTGTCTACTTCCAGATTTTAGTGGGAAGGATTTCAGCTTTTCTCCATTGAATGTTATATTGGCTATGGTCCTGTCATAAATGTTTTTTGTTATTTTTGGTATATATTCCCTCTGTTGTGAGCTGGGCATGCAGGTTGGAAAAATAATTTTCCAGACTCAGAGCAAGGTGAAGAAAAGACTAGTTTATTGAGGCAAGAAATGCTGTTAACACAGTGGGCCAACTTCTTGATAATCAGAGGAGCCAACCCCAAGAACATGTTCATGTCTGTTTTTATCACTCAGAGAGGAGAGGTCTTATGACTCACCTGCTTACCTGCTGACTGGTTGGAGAAAGAGCGTTTTTAAGATAAACTTATTGGTTGGTTGGGGGCATATAAGGCCCTTATAGAGGCTGGGTGAGCAGTGGGTCACATTCCTTTCCTAGTAGGGGTAGGAAGGAGTAGGTTAGTTGTTCAAGGTGGGGGAGGGGGCATTACAATGAGATGAGTGGGGGGATGATAAGAGTCTGGTAATTCTTATTTTGGCCAGAGGCTTTGAGTTCTATCTCCTTTAAGAGCCCTTAAAGTCTACACCCTCTATACCCACTTTGGTAAGAGTTTTTATCATGAATGGATGTTGGATTTTGTCAAATGCTTTTTCTGTATCTATGGGGATGATCATGTGGTTTTTGACTTTTCTTTTGTTAATGTGGTATATTACATTGATTTGCATATGTGGAACCATCCTTGTGAACTTGGGTGAATCCCATTTGTTCATGGTGTATGCTCTTTTTTATGCATTGTTGGATTCAGTTAGCTAAAATTTTGAGATTTTTTGCATCTATATTCATTAAGGATATTAGCCTATAATTTTCTTTTTTCGTAGTATCTGTGTCTGGTTTTGGTATTAGGGTGATGGTGGCTTCATAGAATGTCTTTGGGAATGTTCCTTCTTCAGTCTTTTGGAAAAGTTTAAGAAGGATTATTATAAATTCTTCTTCGAATGTTTGGTAGAATTCCTCTGTGAAGCCATCTGGTCCCGGGCTTTTGTTTGTAGGGAGTGTTTTTTATTACATACTCAATTTCATTTCTAGTGATTGGTCTGTTCAAATGATCTATTTCTTCTAGATTCAGTTTTGATGGGCTGTATGTTTCTAGAAAGTTCTCCATTTCTTCTAGGTTTTCAGATTTTTGGCATGTAATTGCGCATTAACTCTTATATCTTTCCAATTTTTTTTTTTTTTCTTTTTTGCCCACCCCATGGCATATGGAATTCCCAGGCCAGGGATCAGATCTGAGCCACAATTGCAACTTATGCTGCAGCTATGGCAATCCCTGATCCTTTAACCTACTGTACTAGGTTGGGAATTGAACCTGTGCCTCTGCAGTGACCATAGATGCTGCAGTTGGATTCCTAATATGCTGCGCTAGAGTGGGAACTCCTCTCAACTTTTTGATTTTGCTTTTTTTCCCCCTATCAACACACCTTTGTCTCTCTTCTTTCTGTCTAGTTGATTCACTTGAGGATCCATCCTGAGAGTCCAGCTCAAGTCCCACTGCATCTGGAAAGCATCCAGGGTACCTGACTCACAGGCCTCCCCTGTCTCTCTGATCCACTGTGGCACTGGCTCATGCTAGGAAGCCTGATCATGCAAAGGCCCAAGGATGAGTTAGAAGAACTGCAAAAATTCAAGAGAGCCCCTAGACACGTTATGAAGGCAATGTTACCCCAAAATTGAGTCCACCTCTTGGTGGGTATAGAGGCAAAGGACACAACCAAGCCAAAGAGTGAGTGAAGGAGAGATTTATTACTTCAAGCAAGTAAGGAGGACACAGGGGATATTTCCCAAAGCATTGTGTCCTCAAATAAAAAAAGTGGAGAAATTTTAAGCCAAGGATGCATGGATATTCATCAAGGGGCTCTAGCAGAAGAGGATTCAACTATAGAATGGGTGCAAATATTGACAGAGTACAGGCTCCAGTTGATTGAGGTTAATGAGGGTCAGCTTCCTCATTTGTTAGGTTGCAGTTAGTCTGGTGGCTGAGTGCTGCAGAGGGTTTGGATCATGCAAAACAACTCAAGAATGTTCTTCAAGGAGGTCCTGTTGTGGCTCAGCAGGTTGAGGACCTACCCAACATAGTTTCCATGAGGCTGTGGGTTTTATCCCTGGCCTCACACAATGTGTTATGGATCTGGTGTTGCTGCAAGCTGCAGCATAGGTTGTAGATGTGGTTCAGGTCCAGTGTTGCTGTGGCTGTGGCCTGCAGATGCAACTCCAATTCTCCCTCTAGCCTGGGAAACTCCATATGCCACAGGCCATAGGAGCGGCCAAAAAAGAAAAAAAAAAAAAAAGGAAGGTACTTCAGACTAAGCTTTACCTTTAAAAAGGAATTGGGAGTCTTTACAATTGATATATTGTCTCAGATAAGGTTAGTTCCCCCGGCAGCGTGGTAATTGCTGTTTTTTCATAAAGTCCTTGTTCCCTTAAAATCGTCAAATACTGGAGTTCCCTTTGTGGCTGAACAGAAATGAATCCAACTAGTAACCACAGGTTGTGGGTTCAATCCCTGGCCTTGATCAGTGGGTGAAGGACCTGGTGTTGCCATGAGCTGTGATGTAGGTCGCAGACATAGCTTGGATCTAGCACTGCTATGGTGTAGGCTGGCAGCTGTAGCTCTGATTTGACCCCTAGCCTGAGAACCTCCATATGCCACAGGTGTGGCCCTAAAAAGCAAAAAAAGAAAAAACAAAAACAAAAACCCCAAATCATCAAATACTGAGACCTGTTCTGCAAGGGCAAGAATTGGAGCCAGGCTTAGGTTCACAAAATGGCTTAGGCCTAAAATGGCTTCTCTAACTGTAAGAGGAAAGAACAAACCTGACTCCATATTGAATCTATCTCTTCAGCTCTAAGCGTAGTACTCTGTTGTGAGTCACCTCTGCTTATTCAAGCTAGTTCTGTTCCTGAGCACATGAATACAAAATCATTTGAGGCTGTTCTGCCTGTGGCTTCAGGTGTATGTAAGAGCCCCTTTCTAGAAAGGTGGCCTCCCCTCCCAAAGATAAGGAAACTTAACATGAAAGATAGCATTTTTCCCAGCACATGGAGACCAGACCCAATTAACAAATCTCTGTAACTTCCCACTTGGCAGATGCCTTGATACTTGAGTCTATACAACACTTCTGGACCTTACCCCTCATGCTTCCTGCTTTTCTTGGTATAAAAGAAACTTGAATTTTAACCCAAAAAAAGATAGTCTTATAGGACATTTGTCTGCCATCCTGCCAATTTCCTGACTTTCTAAATAAAATCACTATTCCTTGCAGCAATATCTTGTCTATTACTGGCCTGTCATGCAGTAGTGTTGTGAGTTTGGATTCAGTAACATTATGTCAAGAAAACTATGTCTGGAGTTCCCACTGTGGTACAGTAGGTTAAGGATCTGGCGTTGTCTCTGCTGAGGCTCGGGTTCAATCCCTGGCCTGGTGCATTCAGTTAAGGATCTAGCATTACCACAGCTGCAGCGTAGGTCAAATCTGTGGCTCAGGTTTGATCCCTAGCCCAGGAACTACCTACCATATGCTGTGGGTGAGGCCAAACAAAGAAAAAAAAGGAAAAAAAAAAAAAAAAAAAAGCTAAGTCTGGTCCTCTTCCTCTGGAGACTCCCTACCCTATCTGCTTGCAGCAGGAGTCAAGAGGTGTCATAGGGAAGGCCTTAAGAATAGTGGTTCAGTTAATTTACCCTAGGGGGATGGGAAGCATGGAAGGACTTTGGGTGTAGATTGATCAGATTGGCATTTGAGAAAGGTCACTGCTATGTAAAAACATTGATTGGGATTGATTGTAGTCAAATTTAAGGTTTGGGAGAGTTGAAAGGAGGCTGTTAGAACTAGGCATATAAGAAGTGGTATCTTGGATTGAGTTGGGGCAGAGGGAGAAAGATGGATTGGGAGAGACTTTTGGTGATTGCTTAGACATGGAGGGTATGGCCCCTGAGTCAGATTTAAAGGTTAGCACTTTTTAAGATTCATTAAAAAAAAAAATACATACACTGTTTTTAGAGCAGTTCTAGAGTTTTAGGTTTACAAAAAATTGAGTAGAGGGAGTTCCCATCGTGGCGCAGTGGTTAACGAATCCGACTAGGAACCATGAGGTTGCGGGTTCAGTCCCTGCCCTTGCTCAGTGGGTTAACGATCCGGCGTTGCCGTGAGCTGTGGTGTAGGTTGCAGACGTGGCTCGGATCCCGTGTTGCTGTGGCTCTGGCGTAGGCCAGTGGCTACAGCTCCGATTCAACCCCTAGCCTGGGAACCTCCATATGCTGCGGGAGAGGCCCAAAGAAATAGCAAAAAGACAAAAAAAAAAAAAAAAAAAAAAAAAAAAAAAAAAATTGAGTAGAAAGTTCGGAGAGTTCCCCTGCACCATCCCCTGAATTTTCCTGCCCCCCCTCAACTCCCTGGTTTCCCCCATTTACTGAACAGAAAATGCACAAAGTCAGAGTTGTAAGTTGTTTTATTTAAAAATGAGGACTATAATAAGTTCCTATGTGGCACAGAGGGTTAAGGTGGCACAGGTTACAACTGTAGTGTGGGTTCAGTCCCTAGCCTGGGAAGTTCCACATGCCATGGGTGTGGCCAAAAATAAATAAATTTTAAAAAATAAAAATGAGGGTTATAGCCCAGGAAACAGCCTCTTAGATAGCTCTGAAGAACTGCTCTGAAGGGATAGGAGGGGGAGGTCAGTATATATGTGGTTTTAGTGAAGGAGTACCTGTAATCAAGCACACATTTTGGCAGGAGGTTGCTGCTAGTCACGAGGAGCAGATGTCCCCATTGATGATTTTAGTGCTTTTCTAGATATGAGAAGATGCAAAAAATAAAATCTCCTGAAAAATACCTAACTGTCTGAAGGCCTGTTCTGCCAGTTTTTCCCAGAGCAGAGTACCTCATTCCTGACCTCCATCCTGAACTCTTTGAGGTTGTGCTGAAGGTCAATGACACCATGGCTAGTGACTTCATCCTTGCAGAGGCAGATGGCGAGTGACAATTTTTCATCCGCACCACTATTATTGATATCCTGCGATAGTGTTATACATTTGTTATCATCCATAAGCCAATACTGATAGTGAAGGAGAGCAGACTATAGGAACCTTCAAATATGCCTCTTTGGAATAAGGATTATTTTATGCCATGTCCATGGCACATATAAGTTCCTGGGCCAGGAATAGAACCCACACCACAGCAGCAACCCAAGCCACTACAGTACTACAGTGACAATGTCAGATCTGAGCTACAAGAGAATTTCTATGCTGATTATTTTCAAGAAATAGTAGACACAGGAGAAGCTCTGAATATCTGGTAGAAGTCACCTTTTTGTAAGAGAGGTTTACATTTATAAGGGAAATTTCCATTTGTAAGGGTGTTTCCCTTCCTGTACCAGGAAGAGGAGCAAGACTCTAAATCTCTAGAAACTCTTACCATAGAAAAGGCAAAGACTTTTACCTATATAACAAACTTACCCTTGTTCTCTGTGCTCTTCCTGGTAGCCTCCCATAACTGGCCCTGCCCAACACCCTCGATATCTTCTTTTGCCTTTAGCTGGAGATGGTATTTAAGGTTGTGGCTTGGTCATTTCAAGGAGTTACTCATCTGCCTGATTATCTCTCAGTATATAGAGGTGGGATACATGTTGTTAAACTCCTGTCTGTTTTTTATTACATGAGGTGGGGAAGCGGTTATATCTCAGCCAAGAGCCTAGAAGGGCATCAGGAAAATTATTTCCCTCCCCCACAATAGTTTACGTTAGGAATCATTCACTCTTTGTGCTATACAGTGCTATGGATTTTGACACATGCATAATGTCATATTTCCATCATTGTAGTATTAGTATAAACTGTAGAATAGCTTCAATGCCCTAAACCCCCTGTGTTCTACCTATTCATCCTCAACTTTGGGTAGCCACTGATTTTTAAAATATATTTATTTATTTATTATCTGTCTTTTCTAGGGCCGCACCTTTGGCATATGGAGGTTCCCAGGCTAGGGGTCTAATCGAAGCTGTAGCCTCCGGCCTACGCCAGAGCCACAGCAGTGCAGGATCCGAGCTACATCTGAACCTACACCACAGCTCACGGCAACGCCAGATCCTTAACCCACTGAACAAGGCCAGGGATCGAACCCACAACCTCATGGTTTCTAGTCAGATTCATTAACTGTCGGGAGCCATAAGGCTGCTCCAGTAAAGAAAACAAAGCCACAGTCGGCACCTGCATGAGGCTTGTCTGGTTAGCAGAGCTACAGACAAGCTGAAGAAAGAAGGATTGCAGAGCACTTCCTTGAAAAACATCGGTTTCCTGGAAAATAAAAATGATATCCCCTAAAAAATGTTAATCTATTTTTTCTGTGTTTATCCTTCTTTTTCTATCTTTGATTCACAGCCTTTTTTACAGCTAAGGATTTGCCCTGGGTATGTAAAACACCTGAACCAAAACAGAGTGAAGTCATTTAAACAATGTTATGGAAAAAGCCTTTGTTTTGGAGTAACAATTTACGGCACCTATTTTGTAAGAGTATACAGGGGAAACTTATGATTTCAGTCCCTTTACATAAGAAGAAGTTTGGGGCTGGGAAAAGTGATGTATGGCCTACAAATTGCTATTTTCTACTACAGATATATTTTTTATTAAATAACAGTGTCACCTGTAACTTTCATCCCTTGTGGGGGCACTTGATAATTTTTGGGTATAATACTCCTTTCTATTGAAATTGGTGGTTTGGAACTTGCGTAAGTCAGGACAATAGGTTAAATGCTTGGCTTGCTGGTGCCAAATAAACCGCAGCCTCAAGAATGTCATGAGCCTAAGGCTTTCATGCATTTTTGTTAACTATATACGCCTTTAGTTAAAGAATGTTAGGTATCATAGTTTATTACTTATTAAAGCTTTGTTCTTAATATAGAATAGAATAGCTACTGTTATTGACCTTTTAAGAAAAATACAGTGTGAAACTTTAAGTTTGTAATCTTGAAGAAAAATCTAAAGTTGAAAGGAACATGTTTTAACTAACCTTTTTTTTTGTATCTCAGGTGGAGGGAACAGAAAGGGCTTTAAATCAAATGTTAATGTCAAATCTTACACAAAACTTGATTGTGAAGTGGTATAAAAGCTGATGCTTTTCATTTAATAAATTGGGTCATCTGCATCATGCAGCTGAGGAGTTGGCTCCAATTCTTTCTGCACCATTTGTAGCCCATCCTCTCCTTCGACACTCCCTGGCTGCTGGGGCTGGACCCCAGCAATTAACCACTGAGCCATTATAGGAACTCCTGATTTTTTTTTTTTTTTTTTTTTTTTTTTTTACTATCGCCATAGTTTTGTCTTTTTCCAGAAAGTCATATGTAGTATGGAATCATGTAGTATATAGTCTTTTCAGATTGGGTTCCTTCACTTAGAAACACTGAAGTTTTACCATGTGTTTTTCTGGCTTGATAGCACATTTAATTCTTGGCTGAATAATGTTTCATTATGTGGATATGTCACAGTCTATCCTGGATAAGGACTGAAGGACATTCTGGTTGTTTCTGCTCACCTGAAACAAAGAGACTGGTAGATATTTCTCTAGCAAAGATGAATTGATTTAGGATAAGCAGAGAATTGCAGTTCAAAGTCTGCTACCAAGAGGAACCATTTGTAAGACCTCTCGGGGAAAGGGAAGAAAAATATTTTTATAGAAAGAAAAGTCAGGAGGGCTGTAGTAAAAAAGAATCCACGCTTTTCATTGGAGGAGTCCTTGCCAAGAAAAAAAAGGAGTCTTTATTCTTGCTGTTGTGTGCTGCTATCTGGTTATCTGTCCCAGGGTGTGAGATGTTCCCTTTGGTCTCCTAATTCTATTTAATTGAGATTTCTGTTTATTAATTTTTTTTACACTTCCCCTTTTGATCAAAATCTCCCTCTGAAGGCATCACTGATCCAGAGTCAGCTTGTCTCATTTCAGTAGCTTTTTATCCTTCAGTGTCAGGAAGAACTTTTCCTAGGTATAGAGTCTCATGTTGAAGGGAAAGTATACAGATTAGAAATCTATTTAGGTCATGTTCAAATAACAAGGAGGGATGGGAGGGAGAACTCTCAGGTACCTTTTTTCTCAAATGTACCTTTTTATCAAGATCATCATCCCTGTAGATCATATAAAGCATTATGCCATCATCAAAGTTTTGGTGACAGACTTCCTGATCAGATATCTTAGGAAAATTCATCAGATATCATCTACTTCAAGTCTGGGAAATCTTTACTTTCAGGTCACCAGAAAAAATCTCTGGTTGTAGTTGGTAAGGTGCGATAGTAAGGTTTCCATCTCTCGAGGGCTCGCTGTGAAAAAATTGCCCTACCAAAGCATGATTATTTTTAATAGAAGAAATTTGGCTTTTGCAATATTGGAATATCACTCCTTTTATCAGTTGGGTCAAAAAAAAAAAAAAAAAAAGCAGGATCCAAGAGTACTGGGCATCCTGTGACACCATGAAGTCTATCTGGATCCAGATGTACACCTTGTTCTGATAACAGATGCCCTAAATATTGAAGCTGAATTTAGGAAAAATGACATTTTTCTTTGGCTACCTTATATGCCTTTAAGGTTAAAAGCTTTAATAAGAGAATCTTTAGCAAGCTGTTTTCCTGTGAGGAGGCTTAAGGAGAGCAAAGAAGAAAATCATTCACATACGGCAACAAAGTAGAACTTCTAGGGAAACTTCGGTCATCCAGCTCAGGCTTCCAGATTTGTGAGAACTAGCAAAGGACTCTCAATAAAACCCTGAGGCATTACTGTCCAGGTGAATTGTTTTTCTTCCCAAGTATAAAGAAAAAGGTACTGGCTAGCTGCATCAACTGCAATACAAAAGAATGCATTGCAAAAATCAATTACAATAAAGAACTTACTTCCTGTGGGAACACAAGTAATGGATAAGGGTTAAGAACAACATGGTATTGAAGGGTAACAATATTGTTCATTGCTTGGAGGTCCAGGACAAACCTTCACCATCACCCCTTAGGTTTTCTTGCTTGGAAAGTGGGAGTTTTACAAGGGATAGTACAAGGCATAATGAGGCCTCAAATCTTGTAATCTTGTCATGTATCTTGTATCTCAAAGGGCTTCCTTATTTATCGGGTGTTGATTAATTGTGGGAAGAGGTTTGGTGGGGCCTTTTTTGTTGTTGAAGTATGGTTGATGTACAATATTATAAAAGTTACATGTGTACAATACAGTGATTCACAATTTTTAAAGGTTATATTCCTTTGAGAGTCTATTTGATTTTTGATGGGAGGTGTGTTCCAATGATCAGTATTTCCAGAATCTGCTCTAGTACTGTCAGAAATGGAACAAATAAAATACATCGGAGGGTCATTTAATTCACTTGGTGAGTTACTTTGATGATTACTATCAATTCTAGAATGACTTCTCCTTTTTGAAAGAATGATATTCTGGCATGGTTCTTCTCTAAGAAGTCTCAGCCTAATAAATGGATAGGTGTGGAGGAAATAGGGAGAAAAGGGTGTGTATCTCTCAAAGGACCTAAACAAAAGGGAATAGATTCAGAAAGAGGAACCTCTTCAGGTTCATTAGAGATCCCCAATATTTTTTTTTTTTTCCACAGCCATGGCATATGGAAGTTCCCAGGCCAGGGACTGAATCTGAACTGTTGCTGCAACCTATGCTACAGCTGTGGCAATGCCAGAGATCCCCACTATTTGAATTGTTTTTGTAATCGGTAGCGGGGGGGGGGTTATTTTATATTAGTGGGATTGAGCACCAACAGGGTGGCTTTGAAGACAGTTAGTACTGCAGCAATTCCTCCTCAATCTGGAGAATGCTTCTTCATGCTGATTAAGAGAGAGGCTTGGGAAGGGCTTCTGTAGTTCCTAGGAGCTCCATCATTAAGAATTGGAAGGATGTTGGAAAGACTGGTTAGAGGGTTGAAGGTGCCTAAGGCACTTAAGGTTTTAACAGTCTTTTCCCTAAAGTCCTGGCTCTCTGTAATAGCAGAAACTGGGAGGGCCTTAATTTCATTTAGGAGACTTCATTTTCTAGAGTTGAAGATTAAGAATTTTGACTGTCTTCCTGTGAGATAACTCATCTAGAATGCAAGAGAGGAGTTCCCGTGGTGGCTCAGTGGTTAACGAATCCGACTAGGAACTATGAGGTTTCGGGTTTGATCCCTGGTCTTGCTCAGTGGGTTAAGGATCCAGTATTGCCGTGAGATGTGGTATAGATTGCAGACACGGCTCGGATCCTGCGTTGCTGTGGCTCTGGCATAGGCCAGCAGCTACAGCTCCGATTAGACCCCTAGCCTGGGAACCTCCATATGCTGCGGGAGCAGCCCTAGAAAAGGCAAAAAGACAAACACACACAGACACACAGACACAGACACACACACACACACACACACACACACACACACACACACACACACACAAAAGAAGAAGAAGAATGCAAGAGAGCTGGTTTATATAAGATTAACTAAATCTGGCCTAGACCTAATTTTCCATTCCATCCTGGTCTTTTTTACTAGAAGTGAATTGGTTCAGCTAATTAATAAACAGAGTTAAAAGCTACCTGGGTGGAATCAACATCTGAAGGAAGATCAGACTTTTCTTTAAAAATAATCTGAAATCAATTGTAATATTCATGAACAGATTCATCTGATTTTTGTGTACAAGCCTGAATTTTGTTCCAATCAAAAGACTTTGGAAAAGTCTTACTTGATGAAGTCATCTAGCAATTGCCTGAGTCCAATCATGTAATAATGTTATGGCCACTGCATAGCAGCTCCAGCAGTGTATCTGCTCCAGCAGCAGCCCCATGTAGCTGCAGTGTGTCAGCTCCAGCAGCTCTTTTACCCAGCGAGAAACCAAGAGAGCACTCTGAAAGCTGGAGAACTAAGGTTTATTACACCGGCAGGCTTAGAGGAGATTGCTCTCTGGAGTCTGAGCCCCGAGGAATGGTTTCACATGGCTTTTATGGGCTAGTTCTTCCTGGTCCATGCTTGGCGGGACAGACTGGAATGAGGACAGGCAAGGTAGTAGGTGCAGAAGGAAGTTTACAGAAGGGGACACGTGGGAGAGGGGTGGTTAGGTGTGGCTGGCTGGACTTTGCTTAGTCATCATGGCCAGGGGTGTCTCCTTTCTACCTTTTTATCTGGACAGTTTCTCCTACAATAACTCAGTGGGCTGGTCTTCCAATGATAATTATGTTATTAAACTGAACTTGAGTCCACTTGCCCAATGCACTGTGAAGCGAATCTACTGAAACTGGGTTGTGGTGAAAAAAACTACAGCGTTTTATTACAAGTGTCAAACAAGAAGAACAGGAAGCTAATGCTCAAAAGACCAGAACTCCTCCATGGCATTCAGAGAAGGAGTTTTATTTATTTATTTATTTATTTATTTATTTATTTATTTATTTAAAGCATTTTGTGAATTACTTGTTCTTTTTTTATATATATAATGATTTTTTTCCCGTTATAGCTGGTTTACAGTGTTCTGTCAACTTTCTACCATACAGCAAGGTGACCCAGTCACACACACAGGTATACATTCTTTTTTCTCACATTATCATGCTCCATCATGTGACCAGACATAGTTCCCAGTGCTACATAGAGGATCTCATTGTTAATCCATCCCAAAGGCAATAGTCTACATCTGTTAACCCCAAGAACCCCATACTTCCCACTCCTTCCCCCTCCCCCTTGGCAACCCCAAGTCTATTCTCCAAGTCCATGATTTTTCTTTTCTATGAAAAGGTTCCTTTGTGCCATCTATTAGATTCCACATATAAGTGATATCATACAGTATATGTCTTTCTCTTTCTGACTTACTTCACTCAGGATGAGAGTCTCTAGTTCTATCCATATTGCTGCAAATGGCATTATTTTGTGCTTTTTTATGGCTAAGTAGTATTCCATTGTGTATATATACCACTTCTTCCTAATCCAATTATCTATAGATGGACATTTGGGTTGTTTTCATGTCTTGGCTATTGTGAATAGTGCTGCAATGAACATGTGGGTGCATGTGTCTTTTTCAAGGAAAGTCTTGTCTGGATATAGGCCCAAGAGTGGGATTCCTGGGTCATATGGTAGTTCTACGTATAGTTTTCTAAGGTATCTTCATACTGTTCTCCATAGTGGATGTACCAGCTTACATCCCCACCAACAGTGCAGAAGAGTTCCCTTTTCTCCACACGCCCTCCTGCATTTGTTATGTGTGGACTTATTAATGATGGCCATTCTGACTGGTGTGAGGTTGTGTCTCATGGTAGCTTTGATTTGCATTTCCTAATAATCAGTGATGTTGAGCATTGTTTCATGTGCCTGTTGGCCGTCTGTATATCTTCCTTGGAGCAATGTCTATTCATATCTTTTGCCCATTTTTCAATTGGGTTGTTGGCTTTTTCGCTGTTGAGTTGTGTAAGATTTTCGTATATTCTAGAGATCAAGCCCTTGTCCGTTGCATCATTTCAACCTATTTTCTCCGATTCTGTAAGTTGTCTTTTTGTTTTCTTTTTGGTTTCTTTTGCTGTGCAAAAGTTTGTCAGTTTGATTAGGCCCCACTGGTTTATTTTTGCTTTTATTTCGGTTGTTTTGGGAGACTGACATGAGAAAACATTTGTAAGGTTGATGTCAGAGAATGTTTTGCCCAGGAGTTTGATGGTGTCTTGTCTTATATTTAAGTCTTTAAGTCGTTTTGAGTTTATTTTTGTGCATGGTGTGAGGGTGTGTTCTAGTTTCATTGATTTGCATGCCACTGTCCAGGTTTCCTAGAAAAAATTGTTTAAAAGACTATCTTTTAGGGAAGGAGTTTTAAAACCATTATGAGTGGAAGGATCACAGGGTGTGTGATCACCTCATGCATAATTCTCTTATTGGTTGATGGTAAGGTAACAAGGTGAAGTTTCATAAATCAACATGATCGATCTTCTAGTTTCAGCTGATCTGGGGTCTACATGCTTGTGGTCAGCAGTTTCCATCTGGTGGGGATCTGGTATCTGTAAAAACAACTTAGGAATGTGCATCAGGCATTGTTATCTATGCCCTTCAGGGAGGAAATACAGGTCCTTTGACTCTGCCATATGGCTGATTTATTGTTTAAATTGGTATCTGTTTTCCTGCCTGACTGCTGTTCCTTGTTTCTGTATCTTCTCATTTCCCTACCTGTTCTTATTTTTCTACTCATTAACTTTGTTTGTTTGTTTGTTTTTGGTGGGGTTTTTTGGGTGTTTTTTGTTTGTTTGTTTGTTTACTGCTGCACTTGTGGCATATGGAAGTTCTCAGGCTAGGGCTCAAATTGGAGCTGCAGCTGCCAGCCTATGCCACAGCCACAGTAGTGCAGGATCCAAACCGCATCTGTGACCTACACCACAGCTCATGGCAATGCTGGATCCTTAACCCACTGAGCAAGGCAAGGCATCGAACTAGCATCCTCATGGATACTAGTTGGGTTCATAACCCACTGAGCCACAACAGGAATGCCTCTAATCATTAACATTTGAGTTAGGCTTTTTGAAATTCAAGGAAGGTTAAAAAGACTGCAGTTTTTCTTTAACTGAGAGTTAGGGAACATAGAGGGGTCTGCTACCAAGGAAGCCTGTGCAGGGATTGTTCAGTTTAAGTTCTAGAGTCTTTTCAGGACTTTCCCAATTAGCAGTTTTCCTCCAGTGCTGGGCCTGGCCTTTGCTGACAAGCAAATGATCTAGCTTATATAAGTCGGAGAAACAAGGTCGAAATGTTCAGATGCCTATATTAAATTCCTCAGCAAATCTGTGAGGACCCTGGTCACTCTGGAAAAGACTGACTATGGTTTACAGTTCAGTTTTTGCCCAAGGAATATAAAAATTAAAAGTTTAGCTCCTGGATCCTCAGAAGGCTTAATTTTTAAAGAATTTGTTCTGACAAGTTCAGAGGGAAAGGGAGTGGGAGAGTTTCAGAGAAAAGGGAAAGTTTGGTGAGAGAATCAGTATGGGCAATTTGAGAGTATAGTGGAGGGTAACAGGATAGAAGGAAAGAAGGAAGATGGTGCCACAGTGGGAATCAGAGACAAAGAAGCCAAAGGAGAAGTGTCTGTGGCTTTGGGAGCTTCTTTATCTTTCTTTAATCATTTGTTTGCCTTAGTTAATCTTCAAATATTATTTTACAGAGGGTACAAATGGCTCAATTCAAACAGCTTACAAGTCAATCCCAGCTAGCCTTCCCAAGACAGCCATGGGAACCAGGCTGAAGGTTTTATTTTTTTAAGCCAGTCTCCAGAAGACAGCCCTTTCAAAAGAATAGGCTGAAGGCTGAAAAACCCAGTAGCTTCAGAGAAACAACCCATGATCTTGAAGAATGAGTCAAAGAGCAGCCATTTTCAGTGAATCGTTCTAAACTCAAAATCAGACCAAACTGCCAAACAAATGTTCAAATATAAAATAAGGCCTTGAGCAGAAAGAAGAAATCTTTGAAGAGATCCTGAATAGAGCCTGGAGAGCTTCAAACGCAAAGAAGGTGCAAGCTCTGATTGAGTAGAAAGAACTGAAACTCCAGAGTCTTTGAGAAAGCAGTGAGTGATAATAGTTCCATTGTGGGCACCACAACTGTATACTTGCCAGCCCCAGAGCCATCAGAAGTTTTTGGTGATCTCTTACTGGCCACAAAAATGTTGACCTGAAACAAATAAATTGCCATATATTTCTCTAGCAAGATGGGTTTTTTCAAAATCCGCAGAGAAATTGCAATTGGGGTTTGCAACCTTGGTGAATCGTTTACAAGTTCCCACATGGCCAGAGAAGGAGAATACTTTTATAGAAAGGAAAAGGAAATTTGGAGGGCTATAGTAAATAAAGAGTCTATAGCTTTTTTTTTTTTTTTTTTTTTTTTTTTGCCAAGAAAGGAGTCTTCTTCCTGTTGTGCTCTGCTGTAGGCCCAGTGCATGAGAGCTCCCCCTTCAGGTGTCCCAACTCTACTTGAGGTTTCTGTTTATTAATTTTTCATATTTCCAAGTTTTGCCAATTTTGAGCAAAGCAGCTATGAACATGAATGTGCAGGGTTTTGTTTCACATTAGGTTTTGGCTCACTTGGCTAACTGCCTAAATTGCTGGATCACAGAGTAAATGTATGTTCTCCTTTGTAAGAAATTGCCAAACTGCCTTCCAAAATGGCTGTGCCATTTTACTTTCCCAACAGCAATTAGTGAGAGTTCCTGGAGTTCCAGACCCTTGTCAGCATTTAGTATTGTCTGTGTTTTGGATTTTAGCCATTCTAATAGTTATATAGTGGTATCTCCTTGTTGTTTTATTTTGTAATTCCCTGATGACATATGATGGCGAATGTTTTTTTCATACATGTACTTGCCATCTTTATTCATTCTTTGGTGCAGTTTCTTCCTAGACCATTTGCTCCCCCCACCACCACTACCTTTGTTTCTTTTTATGGCTGCACCTGCAACATATGGAAGTTCCCAGGCTAGGGGTCAAATTGGAGCTGCAGCTGCAGGCCTACACCACAGCCACAGCAGCAACAGATCTGAGCCACATCCGTGGCCTACACCAGAACTTGTGGCAATGCAGGATCCGTAACTCACTGAACAAGGCCAGGGATCAAACTCACAACCTCATGGAGACTATGTTGGGTTCTTAACCTGATTAGCCACGATGAGACCTCCCCATTTGCTCATTTTTTTAATTGTGTTTTTTTCTCATTGTTGAGTTATAAGAGTTCTTTAGATTTATTTTTTATTGTTTACTTGTAGTATGCCCTCTCTCTTTCCTTTACACATCTCTCTAGTTCTACCTCCTCCTGATTCTCCTCTGTGATCTTCCTGCAGAGAGATAACTCCAGCACCAGAGAAGTGTGCTCTTTGCCTACTTGCAGAGGAGGGGATGCTGCTAGTGCAGCTCGTAGGGGGAAATGAAAAGCATATTTCCAGTATTTCCTTGGTTAAAAGCTTCAAGTGTCATAAAGACACACAGACCCCCCCCCCAAACTTTGGGTTTACATTTGAGAATGCTGGGTGGCATTCTTTTATAGTCAAATGAGTGGGAAAAATAGTATACCCATTAGGCTACAGAATAATCACATGAATTGTTTCAAGTATATTCTTTGGCCACTGAAGTAGAGTGAAAGCGGTCTGACTTGACTAATTAAAGTCAAGTATTTGAGGAGGGTCCTTAGAGACTAAAGTATTTGAGGGGGGTCCTTAGAGATTAAACCCAAATGGTAAATTCAAGGGAACCCTTGGAGGGCTATTTTATTCTGTAGTAGCTGGGAGCCATTGAGGTCTACTAAGCTGCAGTGGAATAGAGTCAAGCTCCTGCCTTTCATATCCTATGCTGATTACACAGTAATTTTGTATAGTAATTGACATGTCAGTACATTTTTAAAACTTTGAGCCTGACTGCTCATCTTTGAAATTCTCCAGAGTTCCCGTTGTTGCTCAGCAGGTTAAGGACCTGATGTTGTCTCTTTAAGGATTTGGGTTTGATCCCTGGGCTCACTCAGTGGCTGTGGTATGGGCTGCAACTACAGCTCTGATTTGACCCCTGACCCAGTAACTTCCATATGCCACAGCTGCAGCTGTGGAAAAAGAAGAAAAAAGAAAAGAAATTCTCTAAGCCTCCCTTTCCCTCTATATAAATTGGAGTTAATGCTTTCTTCCAAAACCGATCTAAGGATTACATGAGATGGTGTGGTAAGTACTTATTATTATTTCATTTCATTCCTAAAACCACCTCTCCCCATTTATCCCCTGTGACTTTAGTTATTTCATCTCATTTAATTGTGACATTGGAGGAGTAGGACCTGTTGTGTGTGCTTTCCCAGGCTCTCATCTCCAGGCCTTTCTTATCTGGTATATCTCTGATAATGATGCTGCTGCTGAATTGTTCTGATAGACTAAGTCATTTGTTAAGTGCAGTATGTACTTAAACTCCTCAAAGTTATTTATATTCCCATTCAGATGACAAGGACACCTAGATTCAGACAGGGTACTTTGCCCAGAGTTACCCAACAATTAAATGAGGCAAGGCCTGCATTTAAACCCCAGTTTATATAGCCTAGCATCTACGTACTTAACCATTAACTATCCAAAATGCATTTTTGGAGTTCTCTTATGGTGCATCGGGTTAAGGGTCCAGCATTGTCATTGCAGTAGCTCCAGTGACTGCTGTGATGCAGGTTGGATTCCTGTCCCAGGAATTTCCACAAGCCACAGGTGTGGCCAAAAAAAAGTCTTTTATGTGAGGTCTGCTTACTCTACATGCAACTTTCCAAGCATTTTGTCAGGACTCCCATTGGTGTTTTTATAGCATAGCATTGTTATCGGGCTTCCCAACTGGTCTCCCCCACTAGAGGGAGTCTCCCAAGGGCCAAGAGTTTGTCTCATTTGCCTTTGTTCACCCCACCTTGCATTGTGCTAGGCACACACAGGGCTCATTAATTTTTTCTTTCTGCAATAATTACAGAGCGCTTGCTGTGATCCAGGCACTATGCTAGTATTAGGGAAGTAAAAACAGTCTTGCCAATAAACACCCCTTCAGTACAAATACAGAGAATACAATTCTAACATTGCGAAAGCACTATCAGAGTTACATACATGTAAGGTAAAGGAAAATGACTGCAAAATCTGGACAGAGTTTCACACACATTTGTTGAGAAAAGTAAAAGAGAACAATTTTTTTTTTCCCTCAAGCACAAGGTAAAAGGGTGCATCTTCTGAGCCACCCTGGAAGTATTTCCCCAGGTAATGTTTACAGTTCCAAGGGTCAGAAGGCCTACGAATTTGCACTCCAATAGAGAGCAAGCCTTTCTTCAAGTTTATCAGGTTGTAGGAGAGACTGGGAGGTACAGAAAGAGGGTCGGAAGGTGACCGCATCCCTCCCCCAAAAACTTAGTCCTTGTAATCTTCCGCCAGTCACTGAGATTGCAGCCTTACAGACCAGGCCCTACTCTGCTGGAGCTTACATCCTGGTAACTTCAGATCGTGGTCAAACGGGGTCCCGGGGAGAGGAGATTCACTTTGGTAGGTAGTTAGGAAAAGTCTCTATGAAGAGGTGACCGTTGAGATAGAATTTTCGTTTAATAAATGTTTAAAGAGCGAATGAATGATGAATGACGATCAAAGTGTTAGTTGTCAAGGAGATAAAGAACGTCTCTCTTTGGCGTCAGGACCGTGATGAAAAGGCGAAAGGGAAAAGAAACACTTAGGATTGCCCGAGAACTGTGTTTTCACAGCCCCTAGGCTGAAAATCGGTTCCCCGGATCAGTTCTCATTGCTGTTCAGAGAAACTGAGGAGCGGCGAACTGGCGGGTCGCGGGCTATGGCGGGGGGCGGGGCCACGGCGGGGGCGGGGCTACGGAAGCCGAACGGGCGCTGGGGCTCTCGGTCGGGCCGGGGTAGTGTGCGCAGGCCCGCGGCGCTCGGTGGGCTGGGCGCCCTCCCACGCCGGCCCGCCCCGTGAGCTCCCCGCCCACACCCGCACTTAACTTCCGCGGTCGCCGGCGGCGTCCAAGAGCCGAGACACAGCCTCTGAGTTACCGGGTACCTTCTATTGGGTCAGCGGCGTGAGAATACTGCCCACGGCGTGTCGTCCGCGCCGCCCGGCCAGCCGGTCAAGTTCCCGTCCTTGTCCCCCGGCTGGTCCGGGGTTCCGGCACCGCCGCGTTGGCGGCCCCGCCGGACGCGCGGACGGGGCCGCAGCCCGCACCCCAAACGAACGGCGTCATGAGGAACCTGCCGTACTTCTGCCGTGGCCAAGTGGTGCGGGGCTTTGGCCGCGGCTCCAAGCAGTTGGGTATCCCTACAGGTGAGCACGGGAGGGCGCAGAGGCCCCCACCCACCCTGGCCCGAGTCACCTGGCGGCCGGGACGTCTGCCGGGGGCTCCAGACCGGGTCGTGGGGCTGCGGTCAGAGGGACATTCCTCTCTGCTGACGCTTTGTGGAGGCGGAGGACCTTTGGTCGGACTGAGGGAGCGCGTCCTCGCCCCCACGGCCTCACCCGGGACAGGGCTTGAGGGATGGAGAGAGCAGGAAGCCAGAGCTGAATTTCGGGATCCACCTTTCCCGCCTCCCCATCCAGCCCTGATAAAGCGGTTAAGCATGGGGCGCGTCTTGCCCTTTAGCAAACGTTTTGTGGGCCCGAGAGGCTAAATGCTCAAGCCAGCCGTAAGGTTTTCTTGTCTTTAAATCTATTAGATTGTGTCTAAATGATGACAAAGGCAGAATGGGAACCAGGTATCTTTTTTGGTCTGTTTACATTAGTTTTCGTAGTCAAAACTTGGAGATAGGCTTAATTCATCCAGCCGCAATACATTCTAAAGTAGTCTTTGAGCTTGTATCCTAAGCATGTGTATTTCCAAAAAATAAGAATCTTTTCAAGAGATTTTAAACTCCTTAAGAAAGAGCAGGGCTCCTTAAGAAAGAGCAGGGCTAAGAAATCCAGCTGTACATATACCTATTTTCTTCTATCCTGAGAGTGTACTTTTTTGGGAGGGCTTAATACCCTCACTGTGACCTGTTACCTTTTACACTTACAATTGATACCTTTTCCCCAACCTATCCATATAAAGAGGAGAAGAAATCACAACAGAATATGAAACAATGAAGTTAATTAATTGTAGACAGAATCCTAAGAATTCTTTGGAGTGTAATGATTTAGACTAGCCTTGCATGTGGTTTTTATAAAACTTTATTGGCTATGAAACTCTTAACACTAGCATCATATTTTCTGTTGTTTAGCTAACTTTCCTGAACAAGTAGTAGATAATCTTCCAGCCGATGTATCCACTGGCATTTATTATGGTTGGGCCAGTGTTGGAAGTGGAGATGTCCATAAGATGGTGGTGAGCATAGGATGGAACCCATACTACAAGAATACAAAAAAGTCCATGGTAAGAATTAAGAATTGCATTTCACTCTGACTGAAAATGGAATGATGATTTAGAGTAATGCACAGAGAGAGCTCATCAGTGGTGGCCACAATATAGTCCAAAGACTAGAATTTTGGCAGCGTACTTGAAGGGTTTGAAAGTGAAGTGTTTGGTTACTCTTTGAATGGAATAACTTTTCTGTCCTTCCACTTTCAATATATTTGTGTCTTTGAATCTAAATGGAGTCTCTTATGAAGGATTATAGTTGGATCTTGTGTTTTTTTAACCAACTCTGCCTTTTGATTGGAGTTTAATCCATTTACATTTAAAGTAATTACTGATAAGAATGAACTTAAGCTGTTTTGCTATTTTTTTTTTTTTACTTTAGCTTTTTTGTCCCCTCAGTTCCTCCATTACTGGTTTGTGTGTTTGGTTGATTTTTTTTCTTTTTTCCTTTTCTTTTTTTGGCCACACTCATGATGTATACAAGTTTCCAGGCTAGGGATCAAATCCAAGCTGAAGCTGTGGCCTATGCCACTGCAAATCTTTTTTTTTTTTTTTTTTTTTTTTTTTTGCTTTTTACATCTGCAGCCATGGCATATGGAAGTTCCCTGACTAGGGGTCAAATCAGAGCTGCAGCTGCTTGGCCTACACCACAGCCACAGCAGCATGGGATCCAAGCTGGGTCAGTGACCTACAGCACAGCTCATGGCAATGCTGGATTCTTAACCCACTGAGCAAGGCCAGGGATCAAACCTGCATCTTCATGGATACTAGTCGGATTCATTTCCACTGTGCCACAACAAGAACTCCTGCAGTCAGATTCTTAACGCATTACATCACAGTGGGAGCTCCAGGTGGTTGATTTTTTTTTTTTTTTTTTTTTTTTTTGTAGTGACACCTTTTAATTCCCATCTTGTTTTCTTTTGTGTATTTTCTATAGATATTTTCTTTCTGGTTACTATAGGGGCTGCATTTAACATCCTAAAGTTATAAAAACCTCATTTGAATTTATACCAACTTAGTATACAAAAACAAATTACATTTTTATACCTTGTGTGCCCAGTAACATAGATTAATAAATTTTTATGCATTTATCTTTTAAATCATGGAGAAAATAGACAGTGGCATTATAAACCAAAACTAAAATAATTAATTTTTATAACTACCCATGTGTTTACCTTTACTAGAAATAAAAGTGAAAGTTGAGCTTGCTACAGTTAATGTAGGTCATCCACTCTAATTCTTTGGTCACCCTGTTAAGGTAGAAGTGCTTACTACATGGGTGGTGCTTTCTGATAAAATTTCGAGGTGATGCTTTTTTTCCCCTTTTTTAAACCCCTTTGAGGGTGAACATATTCCTCTGTTCTTTTCACCAGAACCACACAGCTTAAATGCTTAATCTGCTAGATATGGCTGAATCTTTTGGTCAGCTCAGGTATGTGGCAGAAACAGTGTTAAAGTTGATCTAAATTTCATCCTCTTCGAAGAGTTTATAGAAAAAAAGTGTGTCATAGTTGGAAAACCAGCTAGAATAGTGCTGGTATGAGCAATAGAAATGGCCTACAGCTACGTAACATTGTGCTCGATGTTTCTCTTAATTTTACCATTAAGGATGTGTTGGGATAGAGTTGATGAAAGAACACAAAATATTTTTCTGTGGAATGAGGAAGGAAATGAAGTACAGGAGGCTATCCCATGACTAATTTTTCCTCATTGGCTACTCAGATAACAGAACTATTACTAGAGGGCCAGTTAAGGAATGCCTTTTTTAGAGTTTTTCTTTTTTCTTTCCTTTGCTGACAGACATATATGATGTGCCTGTTCAGGTCTTTATCCCTTCTAAAAAATTTGATTGTCTCTTTTACTGACTTAAAGAGGTTCTTAATATATTCTAGAGCCAAGTCTTTTGTTGGAAGTATGTATTATACAGATGTCTTCTGCCACTATGTTGCTTTTTTAAAAAATTCACCTAATGGAATGGTGCCTTTTGAAAAAGAGTTTCTTTGTTCATTCCTTCTTTGATGTGTTCATTCCCTCTTTGATGTATTTGCTCCATACATGTTAGATTTTTTCTAAAAATAGCAAATCACATCAGATTTGTGGTATAGCATAGTTGTGATATGTAAGGTCAGGGTCAAGAGCAGGAGCAATGAAATAATTAAGGAAAAACTGCACTAAACTGCACTTAGATTTTGACACCCCCTCCCACTTTTCAAGCTGCATCCACAGGATCCTTAACCCACTTTGCCAGACTGAGTATCAAACCTGTACCTCCACAGTGACCTGAGCCACTGCAGTTGGATCCTTAACCTGCTGCGCCACCACAGAAACTCCTGTTTTAAAATTTTAGGGAGGGTTGGAGTTCTGCTGTGGTACAGCGGGTTAATGATCTGACTTGTCTCTGTGGAGGCATTTTTTCCATCCCTGGCCTGGCACAGTGGGTTAAGGATTCAGTGTTGCTACACCTGTGGATTCAGTCCCTGGTTTGGGAACTTTTCATATGCCATAAGTGCAGCCAAAAAAGAGAAAAAAGGAGGGTTGATTGTTTCATTTAAATTAACCCATGATAAAAATAAAAATATATTCAAATTTCAGGTATTCTGTGATCTAGTGGTAATTATTTTAATGTTTTTTGACTATAGGAAACTCATATCATGCATACCTTCAAAGAGGACTTCTATGGGGAAATCCTCAATGTGGCCATCGTTGGCTACCTCAGACCAGAAAAGAACTTTGATTCTTTAGGTAAGTTCTTATTTAGATATTTCCTTTTCTTTTCTCTTCTTTTTTTTTTTCTTTTGGCTTTTTAGGGCCGCACCTGTGGCATATGGAAGTTCCCAGGCTAGGGGTCTAATTGGAGCTACAGCTGCTGGCCTACGCCACAGCCACAGCAATGTGGGATCCAAGCCACGTCTTTGACCTACGCCACAGCTAATGGCAATGCTGGATCCCTTAACACACTGAGAAAAGCCAGGAATCAAACCCAAATCCTCATGGATTACTGTTTGGATTCTTAACTCACTGAGCTGCAATGGGAATCCTATTTAGATATTCTTAAATACTATTGCAGCTACTTCTACTGCTTCTCCTAATAATAATCATGGCAGGATAGATAATATTTGAGTATTTAATATGTGCCAGACACTGCTTTAAGTGCCTTGAATGAGTCTTCTCACTTTACCTCCACAACGACCATGTGAGGAATTCTTTTGCCTATCTTGCAGATGAGGAAATTGGCACAGAGAGGTTAAGTAATTTGCCCAGGGTAACACAATAAGTGATGGAGCCTAGATTCAAACCCAGCAGACTGGCTGTCTCCCTCCAATAGTATGAAGTTAATGAAATGTTTATTTCCTTTTCATATTTTAAGGAACAGGTAAGAATTAATACTGTGATGAATAATGGATGTTTTTCAGTATTTGCAGTGTAAGAAACAATAAGTTGAAACATTTGAAACAAATGGTGTCAAGTATCTTAGTGTAGGGTAGTTTAAGTCTAATGTAGTTTCTTTTACAAGTGTAAATACTGAAAAGAATAATGAATGTTTCTTCCATTTAGTACATGCAGTGTACTGTTTTGCTCATGCCTTTCTCTAAGTAATTGCAAGAAGATTAGGGATATCTTTTGTGTTCCCTTGACTTAAGTCTAGAAGAAATGATGGAACAAACATTATTGGGCATCTAACATGTGCCAGGAACGCTGCTAGCCTAGGCGATTTTAGGAGAAGCTGAATAAAGTAGTAAAAAGCACAGCAGCAGTTTTTCATCATCTTTACCTGGCTTATTCTCTCCACAGAGTCCCTTATTTCAGCAATTCAAGGTGATATTGAGGAAGCTAAGAAACAACTAGATTTACCAGAACATTTGAAACTCAAAGAAGACAATTTCTTCCAGGTTTCTAAAAGCAAAATAATGAATGGCCACTGATGGAAAATTATCTTATTTATTCATTCACTGTTTTCTAATATTTTACTGCTCATAAGTCTGCAGTCTCATCTTGGTGATATTTTAAAAATCAAACATTTTCCTACAGCTGTGAATTAAACAGTACAGTGTAGTTACCATATTATGTTTCAACTGTTCAATTAAATCCATCATGTTACACTACTAAAAATGTTCATTTTAAAAATCAAGATTCTTTTTTATGAAATGTGTTGATTAAAATGTACCACTAGAAGGGTCTTAAGTGTCTTATAATGGAAATGAAACGTGTATAAATGTGTGTAAGAAGGCAAGTCACTCGTTTTGAGATGAGAACTGCAATTCTCATGGTAAAATTTTAGCATGTGTGTGCTGTGGTACACCATGCTCAGCTCACCAGAATGCTTAGTTATAAAAGTAATTGGTAAACAGAGGTTTGGCAGTTTGTTACAAACCTGACGGAAAACAACCCAGACTTCGTATTTTTGATATTTTGTGCATTTACGTTATAGACATGAAGACTTGTGAAATTCCCTTTTAATTAGTCATTTCCTAATTTAAGGGCTTGAATCATCGTACTGTGTTACATTTTTGTTATAGCTGCCTTAGTTCTAATTGGTCTAGACTCTGCCTGTTATTTCTTTTTCTTTCAAAACAGTAAAATCAGTGTTTCTTAGATCTCTAGATCTCATTTTTATGTTGTATAACACTTCTCTCTTTTTAAGCATAGATTATTCTGCAACATTTTCTTGACCTTTTTTTTTTTTCTGTAAACAGTTTTCAGTGTCAGTTTTTCCATTTAGACTGTCCTGCAACCATCTGCATTTACATAGGACTGCATCTGTATCTGTATCTGTCATTCCATCCTTTCACTGTATGAACAGTGATTAAGTGCATATCTGTATTGCATTTTAGGAAAACACCCTAAAACTTCATCTTTAGGTTTCCTTAAAGTTTAAAAAAAAAAAAAATAGCAGTTCATCTATATATACAAGTTTCTTAAAGAACACAAAATACACAAAAACTATTTAAAAGCCAACTATGAAATAGAAAGTTATTTATTTTAATGTGATTTTATGTTCCTGAGCACATACAAACCATTGTATGTGTGCGCACAATGTTATTTAATGCTAAAGAGGGCAGGTAGCTGGGTGGGGGTGGGGGGCTATAAATAATAAAGTTTTAATTTAATAATGTTCATGCTGTGCATTTTTTCCTTCCATTAACTACTAAGAAGTGGAGTTCCCCTCATGGCGCAGTGGTTAACGAATCCAACTAGGAACCATGAGGTTGTGGGTTAAAAATCCAGTGTTGGAGTTCCCGTCGTGGCGCAGTGGTTAACGAATCCGACTAGGAACCATGAGATTGCGGGTTCGGTCCCTGCCCTTGCTCAGTGGGTTAACAATCCGGCGTTGCCGTGAGCTGTGGTGTAGGTTGCAGACGCGGCTCGGATCCCGCGTTGCTGTGGCTCTGGCGTAGGCCAGTGGCTACAGCTCCGATTCAACCCCTAGCCTGGGAACCTCCATATGCCGCGGGAGCGGCCCAAGAAATAGCAACAACAACAACAACAAAAGACAAAAAGACAAAAAAAAAAAAAAATCCAGTGTTGCCGTGAGCTGTGGTGTAGATCACAGACAAGGCTCCAATCCCGAGTTCCTGTGGCTCTGGCATAGGCCAGTGGCTACAGCTCCAATTGGACCCCTAGTCTGGGAACCTCCATATGCCTTGGGAGCGGCCCTAGAAAAGGCAAAAAGACAAAAAAAAAAAAAAAAAAAAAACCCACGAAGAAAATTTTTTGGCCTCTTGAGAGTTTGGTTTATGTTGACATAAAGTTGAAATCCATGCATATTTTAGGAAATTGACACTGCAGATTGTTTGGGCCCTAACAGCATGTTGTTGCTATCCTGTTCACTTCAGCACTAGGTTTGGGGTGGGGATTGGGGGCAGAAATTTCTACAAGGTAATTGGAAAGATAACTCTTTATAAAACCATTTCCCCCTAATCCACATAAATGAATTAGAGAACTGATTTAAACAAAGCTTCACAAAATATTTAGAAAAACATCTAAAGCTAATATTGGAGAAGCAAGAGAAGCATGGCTAAATTCAGTTGGATTGTTTTTACTTTTGGTGTATGAATATGGCAAGCTATGTAGTGTCTTTTTCGTTTTTTCTTTTTAGAAATACTTAGAAAATGTAATTTAATATTAGAAATCCTGTACTTGAAAGAAGCCTCAACTAACAGTGGACTTATGAAACAAAGTTAAAAACAAACATGAAAGTGTAAAAACATCTTTGTTTGAATAGTTTGCTGCTGATTATGTTTTCATTATGTGTGAAAATCCTTTGAAATTGTATTGTCACCTTACATTTGGTTAAATATTGCTTTTAAAAATCGCATAGTGTGTGGTTTAAGAGTTAGTTAATAGTGTCTACATTTTTTAAAGTTTTATATTAAGTATTTATATATGAAACTGCAGTAGGGCCATTTTCAATTAGTCTGAAAGTTTTCAGGCCTTGAAATAAATCTTGACCAAGTGATGTTTCTTCTTTCTCTGTGTCAGTTGGAACGTTTTGCTTTGTCTCCATAAGTTCCAGATCTGTTGGGAGACAGTGACTGGTTAATGTCAGGGGTGTTAGAGGCCTTGAATAGTGAGTTACAGGTAGCAGCTGCAGGGAGAATGTGACCTGCAGCAGTAGTTCTACAACCAGAGGCCTTGCCTTTAAGGGCCCCTGTTTTTCATGCCTGCAGCAGTGACAGGTTTGTTTAGAGAGGATTCCCACTGCATCAGTACTCTGAAAAGTCCATTTTCTGAGAGTGTAGGTCCCCACTATATTTTGGAGTTGTAAGAGCCTGAGATGTAAGTAGGTCTGAGTTCCCTTCTGTAATTCTTGCTTCGAAACTGGGTTCTGTAGTTCTCATGACCTGTGCCACCAACCCCATAGCAGTGACTTGGGACGTTTGCTTGTCTCTCCTGCAGCAACTCAGAGTTGCTTTTTCAACACTTCATCACTAGTGCTCTCCACTACGGAGGCTTAACAGCTTGCAGTTAGGGCTGGCCATGTAACAGTTCTGGATCCAGGGGAGTTAAGCAAAAGTCTACTTGGAACTGAAGAGGACAGTTCTACTTTCCCGGTAAAAGTGCTAGCCTTTTCCTGTTCCCCTCTTACCTGGAAAATGGATGGAAGGCTGATAGAGGAGGACCAATCTGACCATCAGAAACTGAACTAGGAAAATTACGGTCTATAGAGAGATGCCATCATAAGCAAGAGTTAGCAGAAATGAGTTACATCTCTACCTAGATGGTAGATAGAGGGATTACCAGATACAGAATTTGACATAACCGTTCAACAATGTGTAAAGAAATAAAGAGTGTCACACAAAATTGTAAATCACCTACATGCCAGTAAAGTTTATTTTTTAAAAAGTCAAAAAAGGGGAAATAACAAGGATCTATAAAAATCGGGTGGATCTAAGAATTGTCAAAATAGAACTTATAAGGATGATGAAATAATTGACGTGTAAAGCTCAGGGAACAGGTTAAGAACAGATTAGATGCAGTGAACTGTGAAATCTGACAAAGTCTATAATTGCCATTATACTTACTGTCTCAACTGCAGATTTGCCTTCGGTGCTTTTAGTAATGTGGCTGTGACTTAATATTTGACAGTTGGCATCTTTTTGGATCAGGTCAGACAAGGCAGTTGAGCCCCAGCTTGTGTCACGGGCAGCTCAGTCCTTACACCTACCTTGTGCCCACTTCCCCTATATTTGTGTGTGTATTTGGGGTAGACGTACTCAACACTGGCAGAATTCCCATTTTGGTTGGATGACCCTAACAAAGGCCAAATAGAGGCCAGAACAGTAAACCAAATCAATGCTACCTCTCTGGGTAAATTGCCAAGTACCACGATTAAAAGTTCAGCCGGTGAAGGATCTAGCATTGTTACTGCTGTGACTCGGATCATAGTTTCCATCCCTGGCCTCGGAACTTCCACATGCCTCAGGCGTGGCCCAAAAAAAGTACAGAAAAATTCATTATAAAGGCTCCTATCATCTGTTCCACCTATACAGAAAGGTGATGTATCTTGTGAAGTAATTCTATTGTGTAGTAATGAGGTGGTGACATCAACTGTAGCTGTCATGTAGAACGTGTATAAATGTCTCACCAGATTTCTAAGGATTGGAATAAGGAACACATCACAATGAATGGAGAAAAGTCAATTTTTTAAATTTTTTAACTTTTTTTAATTTTTAAAAATTTTTTGGCTGCCCTGACAGCATATGGAGTTCCCGAGCCAGGGACCAAATCCGAGCCAGTCACGACTTAGGCTGCAACTGTGGCAATGCCAGCTCCTTTAACCCACTGTGTCAGCTGGGGATTGAACCTACATTCTAGTGCTGCAGAGATGCCTCCAATATCATTGCACCACAGCCCAAAGTCTGCAAATTCATTATTTTAAAAGTACAAAAAAAAATCACAATGGAAAGCTATGTCGAACTGAAAATATGCAATTGCAAAAATTTATAAGATGTAGCTAATGCTATCAAAAGATAGCTGTAAAAACACAGAAAAGAAAGATCAGTTCTGAGGCATATGGAAATTCTGGGGCCAGAGGTTGAATCCAGACTTGTGCTACAGCTGTGGCAATGCCAGATCCTTAACCCACTGTACTACAGTGGGAAGTCCAGATCAGTAATCTAAGCTTTGATCTCAAGCTAGAAAGAGAACAGCAAAATCAATCAGACAAAAAAGAGTACTTATTGTATGATTCTTTCTTTTTTTCTTTTTATGGCCGTACGTGTGGTATATGGAAGTTCCTGAGTCAAGGGTTGAATCAGCAGCAGCTGAGGCCTATGCCACAGCCACAGCAACACCAACACCAGATCTGAGACGCATCTGCAACCTATGCAGTAGCTTGCAGCAACGCTAGATCCTTAACCCACTGAGCAAGGCCAGGGATTGAACATGCATCCTGTCAAAGCTAACATCGGGTCCTTAACCTACTGAGCCACAGCAATAACTCTTATACTCTACGATTCTATATAAACTTAAAAACAGAACTATAGCAAGAATGGTCAGAGCAGTTCTTGAGGACAAGGATGAGGAAGGATCTGAAGGCTTCTGGGTGCTTCTGTCTCACTGTCCTGTTTCTAGATCTGGGTGATGGTTGCACAGTGTGCTCATCAAATTGTATATCTATTTGTACACATTCAAATAAGGCAAATGTTCTGTATAGCTCAGCTCTGAATATCATTTATGTGATCATAAGAATTAAAGCACTGAATTTTTGTAAGAGAATGCATTTATAGAGGGGTGAGGAGTTGGGAAGTGTGCAGGGGCAGCGAGAGAAAGGAAGAGTTTGGAAAAGAAACACTAATCTTCCATCGGTGAGAAATGAATGAATAGGTATCTAACCTGGAAACAGAAGCAGTGGTATAAGCATCTCCCTTAAAGATAGGGATATGTATTAAAAAATTGAAAGGATTGAAATTGCTTGTTTCTAAGGAATGGGAAATGGGATATGATGGGAGCAAACAAATTAATTTTTCTTTTGCTTCCTATGTCTTGTTAAATAATTTGATTCCCTAAACCATGACCAGGTATATCCTGATGAAAATAAAAATCAGCCTTTAAAAAGTTAATTATGGGAGTTCCCGTCGTGGTGCAGTGGTTAACGAATCTGACTAGGAACCATGAGGTGGCGGGTTCGGTCCCTGCCCTTGCTCAGTGGGTTAACGATCCGGCGTTGCCGTGAGCTGTGGTGTAGGTTGCAGACGCGGCTCGGATCCTGCGTTGCTGTGGCTCTGGCGTAGGCCGGTGGCTACAGCTCCGATTCAACCCCTAGCCTGGGAACCTCCATATGCCGCGGGAGCGGCCCAAGAAATAGCAACAAAAACAACAACAACAACAACAAAAAGACAAAAAAAAAAAAAAAAAAAAAAAAGTTAATTATGTATTTAGCACATGTTAAAAGTTGGGAAACTTAGGATAAACTTATTTTTAAATAATGAATTTTCACATTACAAGTTCAGTATGTTTTTGTTCATTTTCTAAATACCTTTTTAAATAAAAATTCAGTGAGTCCAACTAATAATCTGGAAAAAAATCCACATGTTATAAATCAGTGCAGTTCAATAGAACTTTCTGCGCTTATGATTATGTTCCCTTTCTTCACTCTCCAGTGATTACTTGAAGTCTCCACATGTGCCTTGTGAGTGCTATCTTAGGCAATCCACCTATAGAGGATCTAAAAAAGTCTGGAAACACAGGGAAAATAACATATTTATTGTACTTTTTTAAAGATTAAAATTGGACCCATTGTTTTAAATTAAGTACTTGATCTGAAAATGCATTGATCGCATTTCTTGAAACAAGAATTAACATACTGTTGGAGCTCCCATCGTGGCTCAGTGGTTAACGAATCCAACTAGGAACCATGAGGTTGCAGGTTCGATCCCTGGCCTTGCTCAGTGGGTTAAGGATCCAGCATTGCCATGAGCTGTGGTGTAGGTTGCAGATGCAGCTTGGATTCCAGCATTGCTGTGGCTCTGGTGTAGACCAGTGGCTACAGCTCTGATTAGACCCTTAGCTTGGGAACTCCATATGCCCCAGGAGCAGCCCTAGAAAAGGCAAAAAGACAAAAAAAAAAAAAAAAAAGAATTAACATACTGTTTAAATTGTTTTTTGGAAACTATATATATGACATTCTTTCCTTCTACTTTGTTTGCTTTTGTTTCTAACCTCAATTATTTTCAACCATTATTTCCTATGTAAGCTTTTTTTTTTTTTTTTTTTTTTTTGAAGTCATTTTAGAGCCACACTAGTGGCATATGGAAGTTCCCAGGCTAGGGTTCAAGTCAGAGCTAAAGCTGCTGGCCTACACCACAGCCGTAGCGATGCCAGATCCAAGCCGCATCTTCGACCTACACCACAGCTCATGGCAACACCAGATCCTTAACACACTGAGTGAGGCCAGGGATTGAACCTGCGTCCTCATGGATGCCAGTCAGATTTGTTTCCTCTGAGCCATGATGGGAACTCCCTGTGTAAGCATTCTGAGACTAAAACTTTCCCCCTGCCCACTCCAGGTTTACTCCAGGTATGTGGAATCCAGCCTCTTGAAGGGGTAGTGGGCTGTCCAGCACTGATCTCTCAGCACAGATCACATATTCCAATACTCAGTCACCTCAAACCCTCAGAGGTCTCAATTGCATTATTCAGTTAGGTTTAAGGGTATTTAAGAGAAGGGAGATGGATGTATTCGAATGGCATTCATGAATGTATGAATTTATACACCAACCCACAATAGTATCTTTTTCTTTTTTTCTACCGCCACACCCGGCATATCAAAGTTCCCAGGCCAGGGGTCAAATCAGAGCTGGAGCTGTAGGCTGCACCACAGCTTGTGGCAACACCATATCCTTAACCCATTGGGCAAGGCCAGGAATTGAACCCCAATTCTCACAGAGACAATGTTGGGTTCTTAATCTGCTGAGCCCCAAAAGGAACTCTCACAATATTCTCTTTATAGGAACCTCCCACAAATTCCAGTGTCTCATATTTTTATAATCGCCTTATCTCTTTTACCTAGAGTGTAAGCTTCTGAGGGCTTGGACTGTATTTTAATTCCTCCAGCACCTATGTTTAGGAAGTGCTCTGTATGTAATTGTGAATTAATTGAAAATAAATGTATCTTGATATTGGGGCCTTAGTATAGCAACAGAATTAGAGAAAGTTTCACTGGGGATCCAGCTTGTGGGCCAAATAATTTTTAAACCTGGCTCTGCCTTCTTTAGCTTCATTTTATTCTCCAAATCTATGCCATGGATGAAAGCTCCAGGGCTGAATTTTGCTATCTTTTGAGGCCTTGTTAAAGTCATTATAATGGATATTACCTTATATTTTTTCTTACAGATAAACTAACTTCTAGAATTTTTTGTTAATTTCCAATCCTTCATGAATACTTTAAAAATACATAAAACTACTATAAAAATAGTACACACTTGAATGTCTTGACAATGTCAAAATGCTATAAAAGGTTCTATATTTTCTCTCAGTTTCAGGAAGAGACAGTTCATAGGCCAGTAGCAGTCACAGACCACACTTTAAGCAGTCCTGTTCCAGATGCCTTTAGGCTTTTCCTGTTAGCCAGAGCAGGTTGACAAACTTTTTTTGTAAAGGGCCAGACAGAAAATTCTTAAGGTTTTGCTCTATGGAAAAAACAACCACAGACAATACATAAATGAATGGGCATGGCTATGTTTCAATTTCATTTTCTGAGGTAGGAGGGTGATTTGGCCTATAGGCCCATTGTTTGTCAATTCCCAAGTGAGAAGAACTTTGTTTCAACCTTTACTAGAACATAATGAGATAGTCACTTCCTTTTTCCCAGTTACTAGCTGGTTTTATGTAGTTCAGGTGAACACATTTTCTTTCTATTTTTGGCTGTACCCATGGCATATGAAAGTTCCCAGGCTGGAAATGGAACCCACACCACAGCAAGCAACCCACTGCAGTGGCAGTGCTGGATCCCTAACCCACTGAGCCACAAAAGAACTCCCAGTTGCACACAATTTTGAGGTATAGGTGTTAACATTGCTGGAGGGCAGTTACGGATTTAAAATGGTATTGGGAGGGCACAGCCTTTAGGACATGAGCCTGTTGTGGCCTCCTTAGTCTGGCAAAGCAATAAAGCTATTTTTTTCTTCTCCCCCCCCCCCCAAAGAAAAAATAAAGTACTGGCATCTTCCAATCTGCAGTGTCCAGGTGAATTTTAAATGTGTACTCTTCTAGTTGGATGCATAAGTGATCACAGGATGCCCATACTGGATGGGACTGAATTTTTGGGTCCTCCCCCCAAATTCATATATTGAAGTCTAGTCACTCAAAGTATTAGCAGGTGGGAACTTTGGTGGGTAATTAGGTCGTGAGGTGGAGCCCTCATCAATGGGATTAGTATTTATCACAGCAGATCTAAGTCTCGAAAGTTACTGTTCTGAAACAGATTTTATTGTATATAACTGGTGACAAGAACACAAATGGATTCTGGCTGATTTAGGCTGGAAAGGAATTCACTGGGAGAATGATAGGTAGCTCAGGGAATAGATGGGAAAGCTGGAAACTGGCTGAGAAAAAGGTACCTCAGAACAGAAGGCCAGAATCACCACACCACTAGTACATCGAGGGTAGTGCCCCTGCTGCTGGGTCAGGGTGCCACAACTTCCCACCAAAGGCCAGCAGAACCCTGTCCTCCACAGGGGTGGCTGACCCTGTTGCCTTGGAAATTAATCTTTATACAATCAGCATTTCATTGGCTGAGCTTTGGTCATGTGCACATGTATTAGCTGCAAGGGGGACTGGAAAATTAAATACCTGGCTATTTTAGCGTCTATAGAGAGAAGTTTTCCATCAAGGCTTACACACTGGGAAATAAATTCCCTAAACATAAGGAGGAGGGTCTGATACTGAGCATTAAAAAAAAAAAAAAAAAGAAAGAAAAATACCCACTATCATCTAACTCTGAGAGAAATGATGTTCTGAGTACATGCTATCCATCCACTCCTTCAGCCACTCCAAAAAGCATACCTTGTGTTAAGTTCGAATGTTCCTGAGAGACTGATAAAAACCTTTTGTTTCCCTTTACTGAAGGATGAAAAATGTGATCCACAGTATTTCCATTTTTGTCTTGATTTGCAGGAAACTCAGGGCTAATATTTAGTCACAGTGGCTGTAATCACTTAAAACCCTAATTTTCAGAATGGTTTCCAAAGAGCTGTAGAGCCTCATGGAAGTGCCCTCGCAATGGGCAAGCAAAGGGACTCTTCCCCTTCCCACCCTCCTTACTTTAAGGCAACACTTTAAAAAAATGTTATTGGAGTATAGTTGACTTAACGAAGTGTTAGATTTAGCTGTACAGCAAGGTGAATCAGTTTTACACATACGTATATCCATTCTTTTTAGATTCTTTTCCCATATAGGTTATTATACAGTATTGAGTAGATATCCCTGTGCTATACAGTAAGTCCTTGTTATTTACCCGTCTTACATACAGAAGTGTGTGTATGTTAACTCCAAACTCCTAATTTATTCCTCTCCCCACCTCTGCTGCAATTTCCCTTTTGGTAACCATACGTTTGGTTTTGAAATATTTGAGTCTGTTTCTGTTTTTTGAATAAACTGTTTTGTATCATTTCTTATTGGATACCATATATTAGTGATCATATACTGGTCTTTGTCTGATTTACTTAGTAGGTCCATGTTCCTGTAAATGGCATTATTTCATTCTTTTATATGGCTGTATAATTTTCTATTTTATGCATGTCTTTATTAATTCCTCTGTTGATGAACATTTAGGTTGCTTCCATGTCTTGACTATTGAAAATAGTGCTGCAGTGAACATTGGGGTGCATGTATTTTTCAAATTATGCTTTTCTCTGAATATATGCCCAGGAATGGTATTGCTAGATCATATGGTAGTTCTGTATTCAGTTTTTAAAGAAATCTCCATATTGTTGTTCTCCATAGTTGTTGCACCAATTTACATTCTCACCAACAGTGTAAGAGGGTTCCCTTCTCTTCACATCCTCTTCAGGATTTATTGTTTGTAGTTTTTTTGATAATGGCCATTCTGACTGGTGTGATGTGGTACCTTATTGTAGTTTTGATTTGCATTTTTCTAATAATTAGTGATATTGAGTATTTTTCATGTGTCTGCTGGCCATCTGTTATCTTTGGAGAAATGTCTTCTTAGGTCTTCAGCCCATTTTCGATTGGGTTGTTTGCTTTTATGTTGTTAAGTTGTATAAATTGTTTGTATATTTTGGAGATTAAGTCTTTGTCAGTTGCATCATTTGCAATGTTTTTCTCCTGTTCTGTGAGTTGTTTTTCTTTTTTTTTTTTATGGTTTCCTTTGCTGTGTCCTATTTCTTTATTTTTGTTTTTTTGTTTTTACTTTTATTACTCTAGGAAGTGGATCCAGAAAGCATTTCTGCCGTTTATCTCAAAGAGTCTTCTGCCTGTGTTTTCCTTTAACAGTTTAGTAGTATCCAGACTTACATTTAGGTCTTTAATACATGTTTGGTTTATTTTTATGTATGATATTGGAGAATTTTCTAATTTTATTCTTTCACACGTAGTTTTCTAGATTTCCCAGCACTGTTTATTGAAGAGATTGTCTTTTCTCCATTGTGTATTCTTGCATCATTTGTTGTAGATGAATTGACCATATGTGCGTGGGTGTATTTCTGGGCTTTCTATCCTGATCTACTGATATATATTTTGGTTTCTGTGCCAGTACCATACTGCTTTGATGACTATAGCTTTGTAGTATTATCTAAAGCCAGGGAGCCTGAATCCCTCAGCTCTGTTTTCTTTCTCAAGATTGTTTTGGCTATTCAGGGTCTTTTGTGTTTTCATACAAATTACAAATTTTTTTGTTCAAGTTCTGTGAAAAATGCCATTGGTAATTTCATAGGTTTTGCTTTGAATCTGTAAATTACCTTGGGTAGTATAATTATTTTGACTAAAGCAGCCCTAAAAGCTGTCTTACATCTATGGGTTCTGCCTAAGCCTATGTTTGAGTTAAGGCCTCCTTTTGGCTTGTATTGATTAGTTAACTTGCATTCTCCTCATCAGGGTTCACATCTCTTATTTCCATGTGAACAATTTCATACATATACATAATAGACACCACTGCAAGCCCTTTTCTGGAAGCAGATGAATATAAATCCTAAAGGACTCACTCTCACTGAGACTTTGAGAGGATTCCCTGGTGTGGCTTCTTTTGGCTCCATGTAAACAAATACCTCCTTCTAACTGAGTTACTCATGGGAATTCCAGGTTAATCTCAGAGTCCCTTTAGGCCTCTCTGAGCCTTCAAAATATTTTGTGTAGCTACCCAGGAAGATGTTTACAGATTTGCTTGTATTTTAAATGAATTAAAGGCTCCGCATCCATTGCAGTATTTCTGTCAAATGAAGTTTTTTGTTTTGTTTTTAAATCTATCTCCCGAACAGGACCTTCTCCTGGCTCTTAGCCTGACCAGCTAGACTTGTTGTCTGTGTTCCCTATTGATTTGGTTTGAGTACTTTTTTGAAGTTTTAGAAGGCAGAAAAGAGGTGTTGTCTTGGATCCCCTGCCCTTTTGAAAGTTTATTTTCTTCATTCCTTTCTGGACAGTCCTACAAAGGGATGGCTAATATGGCAACAACTTGACTACATGGAGATCATGTTCTTTGCAAGAGTACAATTTTAAAAGTCAAGCATAGATAACTAGGTACACATTGAACATTCACAAGAGGAATAGAGTCCCCATGTTTCACCATAGAGATTCAAGATGAGAGTGATTATATTCTTTCCATTTCACCTGCTGCCCAGTGGTAAATGTTACTGTTACTATACTTCAGATGAAGAAACTGAAAGTCACAGCTGAACTCAGACTGACTCAAATTATGTCGGTAGAAAATTTCAGATCTGAGTGTGGAACACAGGGTTTCACCTAATACAGGAGGGAGATGACCTAAGTAGACTCAGACTTAGCCTCCTGACCCTGGAGGAGTCAGTTCATGGGACCCTGGGAGCTGTGGATGGTGGAACAAAGCTCACTTAGCAAAGCTGAGATCAAACATTTAGTTGAGGTAGCAAAAAGGCAGAAAATACCAAACATAGAAGTCTTTTTTGGAGAGGGAGGGGGGCGGCATGCAGTGGCTTCACATGGAATCTCACTTCTCAGACCAGGGATAGAACCCCGGCCACAGTGGTGAAAATGCCGAGTCCTAACAGACCACCAGGGAACTCCTTGACAAACACCTAAGTCATAATCAGCTTGACATGATGTGGACAAGAACAAGGTCTCTGAGTCTGGAGGAATTGGGATGTGCCAAGGAATCAGTTCAGAGACTAAACCAGGGCAGTCAACAAATGTCAGGAGAGCATGTCTAGGCTTATGCCCTAAGTTCCTGGCAAGCTCCTTGGGCCACCTGTTGTGATTCCACTGACATCCATCGCTTGTTCCCTATAGAGTCCATTATGCATGGTTGCTTCACAGCAAGCTCACATTCCCTAGTAATCCCCAATCTCTGATGGCTTAGTCCAGACTCCACGACTTTGCTCATTCCCTTCCCTTTCCCTCCACTTATCCGTAGGCCATCCATCTGTAATATTATGTGAATACAGGGGCCTTTTCTTTTTTTCATATTTTTGGAAGAGCCTGCCAAGGGGAAAAATCTCAGTAATAGATGATGCTAAATCCCCCATATTCCAATGCGAAATCCCAGAAAATCCAGGTGATGCTGGGAGAATGTGATGCTGTTCTGCCCTCCCCCCTGCCTTCTACTTATAGAGGATTAGAACTGAAGAGGGGAGGAAGGGATAACTCCTTTGAAGATAAATAGCAGAGTACTGTCTGAGCCCCTTTAAGTGTATCCATTCGAGAGCTTGTGTGCTCTCAGTTGGGAAGTGGGACATAAGGACTGCATGAGAAGCTGTAGCTGGATTGGTCTTAGACAACAGAGCAGAGAGAAGGCAGCACTTTCATCTTGAATGGAAGAAGAGAGGGAAGTGGGCAAAGGTATATGCTTCCCATGGACCAGATATGCAGATATGGCCAAAGCCAAATCTGAAAGACACTCCACCCAACATGGCAGCCTGGAACAGTGATGCAGAAGATGGGCAGGGGCAGGATTTCCAGAAGCTCAGGGTCTGAGGGACATAAAGGGGGATTGGATTTACCACAGACGTTGCAATTTAATTGCTCCAGTAGAGAAATTCAGAGAGAGAATCCCCTTTCAGTACAGCAAGCTCAGGGCCAGTCAGGTAAACTTGGATTCTTTCCCCTAATCCAGTGTTTTTTAAGCTATGCATGGTGAAATGAAATTAATGGATGGTAGTCAGCTTCAAGAAAAAAATAGGATATGGTGGGAAAAATGTAATTTGGATAAGTATCGTTTCCTGAAACTTAACTTGGTTTTATAAAGAGGTGTTAGTAATTTTCTTTTTCTTTTTTTTTTTTTCAAATCATGGATCATTGTCAAAAAAAAGTTGGAAAATCCCTGTTTTAATTTTCTCTCCTTGTATTTGGTTCTGGAGGGATTAGGCAGCTGCAGCCCTGGAGATTAGAAACAAGGCCTCTGGAGCCAGTTGCTATTCAAACTTGGGTGAGTTATTTTGGCTTTCTGTGGTTTAGCCTCTTACCATAAAACTGGGCTAACAATAGTGCTTACCTCATCAGATTGTTATGACAATGAAAAGGATTCAATAAGTTGGTCCATGCAAAGCCCTTCTGATAGTACCTAAGAAACAGTGCATACTTGATAAATGCTGATTATAGTTATAAAGTGGTTATTTCTTCCCCTGGGTCAAAGATAACATTGTAACTTTAAGGACATAGCAAACTCTGCCAGATTTTACACAGAGATGCCAGGGTTGTTCAGTTGTAGACAATACCTTCTGTGGGCAAATAGGTACTGCACAAATCTTTGTGGAGCAACTGTTGTGTGTTATCACTCCACTGTGCATTAAGGATACAAAGTGGAATAAGATAATGCCCAGGACTTTGAGGAACATACAGTCTCTGAGAGAAATTCCAATGTACTGGACTTGATCTCCATCAGCTCCATGTGGTACCGGGTATATTATAGGTCTCCAGTGTTGAATGCATTTCTGTGATGGGAATCATGAACTGTCTACCTTACTCAAATGCAGTAAATAAGGGAAGGAGCATCACATGTTCCTTCATTTTTTTCCAGTACCTTCAAGGTGCGGAGGAAAGAACAGCAACACGGGAGAATTTCCTGCAGATGCCAGAAGTCTCCAAAAATCTACACTTGGGGAAAGATGAGTTTGCTTCTTGTAGACCTCCTCTCTTGTCTATTTCATTGTGTTTATTGAAAAATGTTGTTGGGAAAGGAAGGAGAAAGGAAACAGATGGCGCCAAATGACGGAGAAGGACTTTACAGATTTCATCTCTCTCTGCTGCTCAGAGCCAGCAGGAAAGTCAGAGCTGGGGATGTGGTGTGGCCTCCTGAATCATCCAGGCAGTCTCCGCCCTCCATTCTGACACTCCCAGCCCTTCAACTATGTAAACAGGGCCCTGATGTCAAAACCCCAGGAAGGTCAGCCTGGGTGAGGCTGACCTGCCCTCCTTCCCACTCCTTCTGCCCTTTAGAGCAGGGTGAATGAAGACTTCCGTGCCAGTTACACATGCAATTAACACATTCTTTTTAGCCAAGAAGGGGGTAGAAATTAGAAAAAAAAAAGAGAGAGATTGATTTGAAGAACCTAAACCCTCCCCACCTGTTTGCTTGACTATAGAGCCACACATAGGTGGGAACCAAATCAGAATGTGTATGTGTCTTTTCTAAAAGGGCCAACAGTAAATATTAAAACAGCAACAGTAAGTTTACACTTGAGTTGTTGTGCAACTTACAAGTTTACAATACACAAAGCACAGCCTCTGACATCATCTCGAAAGACTTGGCCAGTGCCTCACAGAGCTAAAATGGAAATGTTGAGATACTGACGTGAGGACCTGTTTTCTTTCAGTGAAGCTTTTTATTCTGAAAAGAAATTCCTCCTCTTCCCTATCTTGACACCTTCCTCCATGTTTTCCTTATATCTACACGCTTTGTAGATCTTAGAGAGCTTTTCATCCTTTTCTGCCAAAGCTACCACCTTTGGTATCTATATTCTTTGACCCATTTGGGGATAGAGGTAGATGCAGTAAGGAGCTGGTGCATTTTGCAAGCCTCACATTGCTCTGAATATATTTCCGTCACGGTCAACTTGAGGGCTGTGTCACCTGGGCAGTCATGCAGGGCCTGATGCTTAGAAGGTCCCAATGCTGCATTTCTGTGCTCTGCTGCCACCATTTTGAAATTCGTCATAATGTTGACACTGGGTCCCATGACTTATGTAGCTGCCTCTAACTGAGCCAATTAGCTTTCTGAGAAAACACACCCACATGGTTGGCCTGAGAATATGGCTTGATTACTCCCAGTTTCCACAATATGAGTGGCATGTCTGCCACAGGTGAACAGGGAAATAACATTGGCGTGGCACCTTACAGTTTCCAATAGATTTTCACATGGCATTATCTCCTTTAATCCTCACAAGCACGTGTTAGGAGGCGAGCCTATTTAAGGCCAACAGAAATCCACCTATGAGGGATGAAATTGATTTGACAGGCAAATAGCAAACAGCTCTTTAAGAGTGAAAATCCACAGAAAAACAGGACAGAGAAATTATCCAGATGTTATACAGCTGCGCTGCAAAGTAAGTGACAAAGGCAGCAAAGGCCTCAGCATGGAGTTTGGCCAAAGGGATCATGGGGAATAAAAATTCCAATCCCAGGCCAAGACGGGGGAGAGAGAGAGGCATTGTTCTGGAATAGTAGTGGAGCATCCATCACAAAGATCCCTCTCTATTTTTTAGAGCCCAGGGACAAAGAATCCCAATGTTCGGCTGGAAATGCCTTTGTTATGGAGTCTACTTTTGCCCAGTCCCTTCTTGATTAGCAATTTGATTAAGTGTCTCTGTTCCTTTGTTGCAGGAACAGGTCAATGCTGAAAATACTGCCAAAGCCACCTTTATAAGGCTGCCAGCCTGAGACTGGGACTCCAGAATCTAGGCCAAATACCACCTTTGGAAAATCTCACAGCACCCAGACTGTGATTTCTCCCTGCTAGATATTGAACTTTCTGAACCATTGCCTCTGCCTGTCCTGTCTGTGCAGCTCCCTTTCAATCTGAACTCTAAAGTCCAGACCTCTGCTGCTTGGCTGAGTGGAGAAGCAGGACACCTACATCAGGGTCCTCCTCTCAATTGTTTGGGGCCAAAGGAGGCAAAGGAAGCCTTCCTAAGCTTTCACCCCCATAGTTCATGCATTCCGGATCTCTCAACTCTGTTCTCAGGCCACTTTTCAATCCTGTATCCTGAGTGTTTTTCTATCTGGAAGCAAAGTGAAAATGACCTAGGGAGCAGGTTGCTATGGTCTATCCTTTTCCAGTGTTCTCAGCACCCTGCCAAGATCACCTGTGTCTTCAGAGCTGAAATCTTAACATCTGTGTTTTTCAGGACTTAGGGAGAAAGGAGGGTTTTATTGTAGAATTATGTTGTCTCTTGGACAATCAAGCTATAAATAGGATTGCTAGTAAGAAATTATTCTACTGGGAGGGAGCTATAGTTGCTTTTTGGAGAGTGGAAAGTTGTGAGGAGATAAATAGGTTTCCTTAGAGGTCAAGCACTTGGTCAGTGTGTTTCTGGAAAATAGGGCCCCTTGACCAAAACTTAGCCCTTCAGTGAAGCATGAGTTTTATTTTCTCTTGGTTTTGGACGAAATCACTGTTCAGGTTTCTGAAAAAACAATGTTCTGTTTTTCTTTGTCTGCAGAGAAATCGAGCAAGAAAAGCCAGTTAATGATCTGGTTACTTAAAACCATTCATTGGAGCAAGCCAGTTGTTTTGCAGAGAAGCCCTGTTAACAAGCCTGAGTGGGTGTGTCTTTGCTTCCAGATTAAGTGTAAAAAGCAAGCGAAATCTATTTATCTCTGCATCATATAATTTTGCTTCACAAATCCTTTCAAAATACAGGTTTTGGGAATTGAGGGTTAATAGATGCAAACTATTGCCTTTGGAATGGATAAGCAAGGAGAACCTGCTGTATAGCATTGGGAATTATATCTAGTTACTTATGATAGAGCATGATAATGTGAGAAAAAAGAATGTATAACATGTATGTGTGACTGGGTCACTTTGCTGTACAGTAGAAAATTGACAGCAGTGTAAGCCAGCTATGATGGAAAAAATAAAAATAATTTTAAAATCCTTTAAAAATTCTTTTAAAAATGCTTTAAAAATAAAATAAAATGTTTAGAATAATATGAAAAAAAAAAAATACAGGTTCCTGGCAGGAAAGACTATTAACCATCTTGCCCTGCTACTAAAACAATATGGGAGGAAGTTAGCTCTTAAAGAGCCCCTTTCATATACCAGGCAGGCCCACTGCATATGCTATCTCATTTCTTCTCCTGGCAACTGCAGAGGTCTAGAGTTCAAGTTTCCCATGCTTTGTAGTAGAGAATCAGAGAAATTTAGTAACTTGCCTATGATTCCACACAAGAAAGGGTCAGGACTGAAATTCCGTCTCGGGAATCTTTAACCCTGAAACTCAATGATACTTCTGTTATGTCAAACCATCATTATAAAAATGAGTACAGAAATGGTGATTCTAATCACCATTTAACCACCAAGAGTTTAAAAAAAGAGCTTTATATGTATGAATAATTTATGGGTGGACAGAATGAGATGAGATGTAATTATTGAAACCAAAGTGAAGGCATAGTTTCTCAAGTTGGCTCTTGAGCCAGTGATAGAACTTTCCCATTTCTTAGGTTCACTGGTGACTTGAAACACAAGTCAGCAAGACATGGGAAATGATGTAGGGAGAGAAGGTGTCCACCAAAGACACTGCTTGCTGTGCTTGCCTTCCCTCTACTAACTTTGAGGGGTCCAGGTTGGCTGATGGACAGTATTATTTATCACATGTAGTTGAAAGTGACCTGTGATTTCAAGTTCATGTGCAAAGTGTTTGTCATTTTATAGACGGTGGGAAAGTCGAGATAGAGACCCACCTGTACTGAGCTCTGCAGATCCTTTTATTCTCCTAAACATTTCCCCCAATCTCTCTACCCCAAAAGGTTCTTAGACACATAGACTTGCTTTTTCTAAGTCTTCATTGTTCCAAGATTTTATTTTTTTTCCTCCTGGAATTATTGCATGGCTTTCATTCTCCCTCATCTTGTGCTTATTGATACACATACTTGATTTTTCTGCCTCAATATTAAGCTAATATTGTACATCTTTGCTTCCTACAGTTCACCTTGCACATTCTACATAGATTTTTAGTTTCAAAAATACACTTGAAATGTTCGTGTACATAAACTTTTATATCTTGCTTGTTATATGTAACTGTTACAGCATTTGTTTTTAGGGCCCCATCGTCGGCATATGGAGATTCCCAGGCTAGGCGTCAAATTGGAGGTATAGCTGCTGGCCTGCACCACACCACCAGCAATGCAGTATCCGAGCTGCATCTGCGACCCACACCACAGCTCAGGGAGGGCAACGCTGGATCCTTAACCCACTGAGCAAAGCCAGGGATCAAACCCAAAACCTCATGGTTCCTTGTTGTATTCATTTCCGCTGTGCCACAACGGGAACCCCAGCATATTTTGTGTGGTCTTTGTAATAAGTGTTGTAGTTTGTTTTTGTTTGTTTGTTTGTTTGTCTTTTTGCCATTTCTTGGGCCGCTCCCGTGGCATATGGAGGTTCCCAGGCTAGGGGTCGAATTGGAGCTGTGGCCACCGGCCTAGGCCAGAGCCACAGCAATGCAGGATCCGAGCCGCGTCTGCGACCTACACCACAGCTCACGGCAATGCTGGATTGTTAACCCACTGAGCAAGGGCAGGGACCAAACCCGCAACCTCAAGGTTCCTAGTCGGATTCGTTAATCACTGCACTACGTACGACAGGAACTCCTGTAGTTTTAAATTATAAACAAAAATGATTTTTTTTGTTAATGCTTTGGTTCTGTTTAAAACATTTCCTTCAACACACATTGAAATGACCCAACGTATTTTGCTAAATTGATTTCCAAGAGTTTTATTGGCTATAGTAAGCAGAATACTAAAATAACCCCTCGAGATGTCTCACTCTAACCCCCAGAACCTTGAATAAGATGAACTAGCATGCTTCCGATTAGATTATGTTACATTACAGCCGAAGGGAGTTTCCGCAGGTGGGCCTAATGGAATGACATGAGCCTTTTAAATGCAAAATTTTCTCCAGCTGGTAGCTAGAGGGACCATCAGAAAGAGTCAGAGCAGAAGAAGAATTCAGTGCAGGGATGTTTGTTGGCTTTGAAGGGGGGGTATTGGGAGAGGGAATGTGCGAGACCAGAGTAGCCTCTAGGAGCTGAGTAACCCCCTGGCCAAAAGCCAGAAAAGAAAGAAGGAACCTCATTTCTACAGCCATAAGATACTGGATTCTGTCAGCAACCTGAATATTGGGGAAAACAATTCTTGTCCAGAGCCTTCAGGTAAGAGCCAGCCCGGCTGACACTGATTTTGATTACCTCATTTCCCTTTACCAGACATTTATTTTCGAGCCTTTCTTACAGCTGAGTGGGGCTATAGGACCTAATCCTTGTTTCTATCCTTATGGCAGAAGGCGCCTTATATGAAGTGATTTTCATTCCTGTAAATAGGTGATTGGCTTTGTACTTAGTGTGGGTCACTAGGGCCACAGAGGAGTGAATAGAACAGACTTCATTCTTCATCTTTTCCTTCACCTTGTGACTGAATGTGTATTGTGGTTTTGTTTTTGTTTTGCCTACATTTGCGATCAAAGCAGTGTAGACATAGGTGGCTTTAAAAGTGAAATTCCAGGAGTTCCTGTCGTGGTTCAGCAATTAATGAACCCACCTAGTGTCCATACGAACTCTGGTTTGATCCCTGGCCTCACTCAGTGGGTTACGGATTTGGTGATGCCGTGAGCTGTGATGTGGGTCGCAGATGTGGCTTAGAGCCCGCATTGCTATGGCTGTGGTGTAGGCTGGTGGCCACAGCTCCGATTGGACCCCTAGCTTGGGAACCTCCATATGCTGCAAGTGCGGGCCTTAAAAGACGAAAAAAAAAAAAAAAGAAAAAAAGAAAAGAAAAAAAGGGGAAACCCCAAATGCATCCTCAAATTTTGGTCTCATTTGTTTATTACTAGATGTTACTGATGTGTGCTGATCAATTCGATCCAAAGTCTGTGCCAGGCATGCACTGATGGAATTCATGTATTTCTTTTTGAAACACAACCTATTTTATAATCCTTACATTTCAATGTAAAACACAGGTTATTATTTCATCTCAACTTAATTCTTCAACTGGGCGTAGGGAGCTTTCCAGGCCAGGGATCGAATCCAAGCTGCAGCTGCTACATAAGCCACAGCTGCAGTAACACTGGATCCTTAACCCACTGCACCAGGCTGGGGATCAAACTGTGCTGCAGCGGGAACTCTTATATTCTCTTTTCTTTTTCATATCAAGTCCAAGCATGAATCCTTTTCCCAAGAACCAACCACCCCTAACAATGCTCTCACTTGTGGTTGCCTCATACTTCTCATACTTAACTGACACCATCACCTGCACCCTCTCCCCTTATCATTTATGCCCAAGACCAAATAGGAATGGACTGTATAAATACAACATATGGTCTATGTCATTGTCTAATTATTTCATATCTATGAGTCCTATTTTCTTAAAATTCGATTCAATCAATATTTCTTGATTTGTTTACCAAGTGTTGGGCACTGTGGTAGGTTCTGCAAAAGGCATAGTAGCTGCATCAAGACCCAGTTTCTCACCAGATATAGATGTATCCTCAAACAATTACAACACAGTATGATGTGAAGAGCTATAGGCACATAGTCTCTAGGTAGCAGAGAGGTGAGAGAGTGATTAACCTTCTGCAAGAAGGTCAGGGAAGACCTCCTAGGAGAGGTTATGAGGAAACATGATTTTAAAGAATAGTCAGAAATTTTCCAATTGGTCAAGGTGTGGGGGGAAGAATATTCCAAGTGCAGTGAACAATGTGTGCTCAGAAACAGGAGAGAAGAGGATATGATCGTGGAGAACTTAGAAGTACTTCAGTACTATCAAGTAGAAGTGGAAAAGCTGGGAAATAAGGAGGGGCCAGGAACTGGTAGATGACAAAGATTGGAGGTAGAGGCAGTGGCCATATCTTGCAGAATTTTCAGTGTCATTATCAGTGTAGGTCATGGAGAGCACTGAATGTGATGATCCAATAGAGCTTAGAAATGACCTTCAATAGCAGGGTAGATAGATTGGGGGGAAAAGAAATGGAAACTCAGCAGTAATTCTAGAAGAAGCAGTTAAAGTAAGATGAGAGAGACTGAGGGCCTAATTGAGCCAATGATGATAGGGCTGACAGACAGATTGAACTTATTTTTAGAACAAAAGTTCCTAATCAATATGACCAGCTTAGTCATTCGAGGTAGAAATATAAAAAGGAAAACCAACAAGCATTCTTTTATTGCTTTGTATCTCTTGGTAAAACCTAATACCAAGTACATAAAAAGTGCTCAGAAGTAGTTCATCAATAAGCAAGTCCCTATAGCATTATCTGGTCTTGATTTAACTTTATTTTCCATTTAAGAATTATTTTCAGGGGAGTTCCCATCATGGTGCAGCAGAAACGAACCCGCCAACAACCATAAGGACACAGGTTTGATCCCTGGCCTTGTGCAGTGGGTTGGGGATCTGGTGTTGCCGTGAGCTGTGGTGTAGGTCACAGATGAGGCTCGGATCTGCATTGCCATGGCTGTGGTGTAGGCCAGCAGCTGCAGCTCTGATTAGACCCCTAGCCTGGGAACTTCCATATGCCATGGGTGCGGCCCTAAAAATAACGAAAAAATTACTTTCTATGAATTAGAACCTTCCAAGCGCTCACCCAGCCTCTTGGTGTATTTCCAGGCTACAAGGATTCTCAATATTTCCAAGATATTCACAGAGAACCAAAAAGTGACTTTGTTTTCCAATCACATATATATCTCTTTAGACAGTTGGTGGAGTATTCCAAAGACGTCTGAGAGTAACGTGGCCTAAGAACAAAGAAGGAAAGATGTCGAACTAGCCATACACAGCATAAGCCTTCTTTTCAGCATCACATAGAGGAACAACACCGTTTCTCTAGTATTCCATGTCGTGACCTCATTTAATTTTTAACTGTGTATCATAAACACAGATTTTTCTTGGAAAACCATTTCCAGGCTACACAAAGAAATGTCAAACTCAGTCTATCAGAGCTTTAGAATTGTCAGGCAAGATGAACAACACAGTATAGGCAAAATTATTTACATAAGCTACACTGCAATTACACAACTAGAGATGAGGAATTCTTTCACTGAAAAGATGGCTATTTGACATATATTTTTACTTGTTTCTAGGAAGTGAAATGAGAACTACAAAGGTTTCAGATAGATTTTGAAGAGGTGAGTTTAAAGGATCAAAAATTGGAAGCATATCGTGTGTACGATACACATAGTCTCTTAAGAATTTTTTCTTTAAAGATGAGGTCAGGAAATAACAGTCTCTTGGCCAAATATGACCCATCACCTGTTTCTGTACTGCCATGAGCCAAGAATGGTTTTTACATTTTTAAGTGATTGAGGAAAAAAAAATCAAAAGAAGAAGAATATTTTATGATATGTGAAAATTATCTAAAATCCACATTTCAGTGTCCATAAATAAAATTTTCTTGGAGCACAGCTCACCCATTTCTTGTGGATTGGCTGCTTTCCGTGCCACAACAGCAGAGTTGATAGTTGTGCAAAGCCTAATGTGCAAAGCCTAAAATATTTACTATCTGGCTCTTTCCAGAGAAAAGTTCGCCAACGTTTGTTTTAAGAGCTTTCTCCTAAAGAAACACTAAAGCCTTCAGTAAACTGAAAACTTTACAGAGATTTCCTGGGTCAGTGATACATTATTTTAAAAAAAGAAAAGAAAATGTACACATTTAGGAATGATAATAGTGTTGCCATATCATAAAATAAAATAATAGACATGACTTTATTACATTTAGGATGCTTTTTTCCACCTTGTGTCAGTGTAGCATAGTTATTAAGAACACAAACTTTAGAGTCATTCTTTTTTCTTGAATCTTGATTACTTTTCTGGGACCTTAGCAACTTAACCTTTCATAAGCCTTGGATTTCCCATTTGAAAAAAAAAAAAGGAATAATGATAACCAACCTCATGAAATTATAGTGGTATTAAGTGGGGTGAATTTTTTTACAGGAATTAGTTGGGTACCTGGTACATAGTCTGTGCAATACATTGTGCATGTGTGTGAGAGAGAGAGAGATTAAGCTAGGGAGCAGGATGTTGGGAACTTATTATTTATTATTATTAGACTCCATTCTAACTTTTTCTATGGAGAGTCCACAGTTTTTTGATGGGCTGTTGATAAAAGCTTTTTAATTTAGTAGCTAACATCTTTTCTTAAGAGCATCTGATGGTTTTGTCATTGTATCCCATTTTATGTTAGGTTAGTGTTGCTGTTTTTCTTTTATAACTTGATGTTTTAGCTGATGTTTCAAACCAGAAATGCTCTTAGAAAAATCACAGGGTGTAAGGCTGCAATTCTTGGAAACAGTGATTTGTTTCCACCTGGGCTGGCTGCCTATCTCCTGCCAAAGCTTGCTCTAGAAGCATAGCAACAATGGATTACTGCAGAGGAACCAGGGCCTGGTGAACATATGTTCCATGGCTATGATGCTACCTCCCTTATCTATAAATAGGTCATGACCAGGCTCAGTGAAGGTGGTCTCTTCTGCTTAGGGGTGATCTGGAGTAACTGGTATAAATGGTATGATGGGGAGAACCTTCTTCGTTTGCCTTTTACAGGACAAATCTCTGCCCAAAGAGAATTAAAAGGGGAGAAAAATCCCCTAAGACAAACAACTCTTTGTTTCTCTATCCCCCAAAATGTTTACAGAAATATCAGAAATTGAGAAGGCAGCAGATATCTATCTCCACAATACAGCTGAGAAACAGAATTTCTATAGTTCCATGCCCTTTTCTGAATCAAATAAAATATTTTGCACAAATCTCACTTTTTTACTTCCTGTGTTTTGTGTCTTGACATACTGTTTGTTTTGAGGAAAATCTCTCTGAATTTTATCCTTGTTCTTTAATTATGGTTGAGCAATTATGATTGAGTTTAGCCATCCAAAAGAACAAAATATTGGAGCATTCTTATACACTCTAGTTGTACTCATGGTTAAGAAAATAAATACATCCACACATCAGCCTGGTGTGTCGGGATAAAATCCAAAACTGTAAGGTGCACATGCATGCTTGCGAGTGGAATGGGGTGGGGGTGGGGTGGCCTCTGTTTACTGGTAGGAGTAGCTCTCATCATCGTATTCCAGCTCATCTTCATCTTCATCATCCAGCAGCCCATACTTAAATTTCCGATAGACGGTGCCGTCTTGGCCCATGTAGACAATGTCATCATCCTCATCCTCATCATAGTCCCGGTCCCTGTACTCAATCACCTGATCCTCTTCAAAGCTAGTGCTTTCGAGATGGCTGCTCTTATAGGATGAGTAAGACTTGCTTGGGTCAGCCAGCTTTAAGTAGCCGGCCTTTTCTGCGGGCTTAACTCTGCCCTGAGATTTCCTCCAGACAATCACAGCTGCCCCCAGCAGAAGCACCAGCATGATGGAGGAGGTGATGAACAGGGCGGTCTTGGAACGCTCACCTGCAGGCTTAGCCTCACTTGCTCGAAGGATACACTCATCTGTTGGAAGATGACCCCCAAAGGAAGAGGGCAGAAGAGAAGGGTGGGAGAGAAGAAATGGAATGGAGAAAATTAGTTTCTGAGGTGAAGAGCTTCACCTTTATCTTTAAATTCTAGAGTGGCAGACCCATGTCTTTTTTTTTGGTGGGGGGGTTCCTTTTTGTTTGTTTGTTTTGTTTTGGGGGGATTTTTTTTTGGTGGCTGAGACGGCCATCCCTGTGGCATGTGGAAGTTCTGGGACCAGGAATGGAACCCGAGCTGAAACTGTAACCTGAGCCACGGCTGCCGCAACACTGAATTCTTTTTTTTTTTTTTCTTTTGTCTTTTTAGGGCCACACCCACAGCATATGGAGGTTCCCAGGCTAGAGGTGGAACCTCCAACCTCATGGTTCCTAGTTAGATTCATTTCCATTGTGCCACAATGGGAACTCCTGCAGCACCGAATTCTTAACCCGCTGCACTACCCCCTCGAACTTCCCGAACCACTGTCTTTGATCTTTTCAGCACACCCCTCTGCAGAATTGCTGTGTATACTCCATGCGAGTTTCAGTCTATTCTAGATGATACCAACAAAACTTTCAGGAGTGAAGGTCAGTTTGAGATCCAAAGGGAGCCCCCCCTCATGCCCATACCTTAAGGATCAGTTGCCAAATGTCCTTACCAAATGGATTCTTCTATTTCTTTCCTTAGAAAGTATTCCATCTTGGGCCAGGCTTCAGTTATTGCTAAACGCTCTTTTTTTCTTGACAACTCTGACTTTTACTAAGACTGAGTCTTTTTCGCAGCTACCTTTAAACCTGATTCAATGTGATTGTCCCACCATTCAAAGACAGGAACAGATTATTTATAAAAAACATTGCCTCTTACTGCTCTATGGGGCCACAGAAATCACAGATGGTTGAGGAGATGGAAAACCACAGAGAGAATGGTCATACTGTCAAGAGGTAAGAGCTTGTTTGTAGAGCAATCAGAATACAAATCCAGAAAAATTTACTCCATGCTACAGTTTGGAGACATGAGGGCAAAAAGCAGACAATGTTCGTTTGTTTACTTTTTGGCATTCTGCGGCCCTGATTTGGCACGCAGAAAAGTACCATCTTTAAATCATCTTTAAAGTCTAACGACCAAGTTGAGTGATAGGAGATTTTTTTCTATTATAATAAAGATTTCTGGAGTTGAGAGCTACTCCTTGTCATTCATCAGACTCTGTTTTGATGTCTTTGAGACCAGGGAATGACCAAAACAGTATCATAATTCAGTGATGAACTCCCTGTTTTGTATTTTTCACTCATTTATTCAGGTGGTATGATTTGAGTGAGTTACCTAATTTTCTTTTCTATTCTTTGACCCGCCAGATGGGAGTATGAAAGAGCTAGAGAAAAAAAACTAGGAGGGCTTGTTGGATGTATATGTTGAAATACACAGCATGTTTTCCATAAATATTTTTGCACTACCTTGGTCGGCCCCATGAGTGCTTTATGAGATTCTAGGTACATTTTATACACTAGTTTAATGGATATAATTTCTGCTGCCATTTTGTGTGTGTGTGTGTGTGTGTGTGTGTGTGTGTGTGTGTGTGTGTGTGGTTTTAAGGGCTACACCTTCAGGATATGGTGTTTCCCAGACTAGGGGTCGAATTGGAACTGTAGTTGCAGGCCTATGCCAAAGCCAGAGCAACGCAGGATCAGAGCCACATCTGCGACCTATACCACAGCTTACAGCAAGACTGGATCCTTAACCCACTGAGCAAGGCCAGGGATCAAACCTGCATCCTCATGGATGCTAGTTAGATTTATTAATTACTGAGCTACAACAGGAACTCCAGGAACTCCCTATTTTAGGGTTAATTATTTTTGCTTATTATATATTGGCCAATTAGGTCTGAATCATCACTATTACGTATTTCTCTTTTTTCTAGGGATAAATGGGTTTTCTGTTTTATCCTAACTTTCATCTTCAATGGGATTTTGCCCATCAAGAAGAATTTCATCTCCTAAAGTAACAACAGCATCATTGCTGTTTTCATTAATAACATTAGCACAGAATTTTTCCCTGGAGGAAATATTAAAGCACCAGAGGGATGCATAAGCAATTTGTGTGCAGTTACTTTGAGATAAGTTCTACCTGAGGCAGGAGAATCAATAAAAGATCTTTTGAGGTTGCTTCAGTTACTCAGGCGCCATATGCAATTATGTCTTACTATTTCCCTGAAGAGTCAGGGTCAGCCTCTGTGACATGGGTTCTTTGAAAGAGCAGTGTCTCAGTAAAGCAGGAGCTGGTGATCAAGAGTATTTAGTCTTGGAGTTCCCATCGTGGTGCAGCAGAAATGAATACGACTAGGAACCATGAGGTTGCAGGTTCAATTCCTGGCCTCGCTCAGTGTGTTAAGGATCTGGCATTGCCGTAAGCTGCAGTATAGTTCACAGATCCAGCACATATCTGGCATTGCTATGGCTGTGGAGCAGGCCAGCAGCTGCAGGTCTGATTAGACCTCTAGCCTGGGAACCTCCATATGCTGTAGGTGCGGCCCTAAAAAGTGGGGGAAAAAAAAGAAAAAGTGTATTTAGTCTTTTGCAGAGTTGGCCCCTGTTGGATCTTCAAGAGCCACAGAAAGCCCAGAAAAGCTAACAAATAGTTCTTAGTTGGAAAAGGCTTGCAGAAACTCTGCACCCAACATGCACACTCTCCTGGTTTCATTTAAAGCCATCAGTGTAATGAGGGTTATTACTCTTAGCTGACACAACATGGGTATTAGGCAATCAGACCCTGAAAGTTGATGTATATGAAGAACTGGGGAAACCAGCTGGTCATGGGAGTGGAAAAGCTAAAAGAAGGAAACAATTAGTTAGATGATATTTAGAAGTTAGTTGAAAAGGCTGATAAAAATAAAGCAGAAAAGGCTAGTAGTCGTTGTGGGTCTGGGATTTACTTTTCTTATAAATGAGCAGGTTCCCATAAATATGATGCCTCTTTTTGTCAGGCCTTGACGTAACTGAACCCCAAGGAAGTGATCTGTTTTGAACTAGGGAGTATGTTTTAAGAATTTATATATTTTTGGAGTTCCCGTCGTGGCGCAGTGGTTAACGAATCCGACTAGGAACCATAAGGTTGTGGGTTTGATCCCTGCCCTTGCTCAGTGGGTTAAGGATACAGCATCTCTGTGAGCTGTGGTGCAGGTTGCAGAAGCAGCTTGGATCCTGCGTTGCTGTGGCTCTGGCGTAGGCTGGCGGCTACAGCTCCGATTCGATCCCTAGCCTGGGAACTTCCATATGCCGAGGGAGCGGCCCAAGAAAAGGCAAAAAGACAAAAACAAACAAACAAACAAACAAACAAATTAAAAAAAAGAATTTACATATTTTTTCTTTTTAGAAGTCACTCCATTTGGGATCTTTGTAAGCATGTGGCCAATGAGAAGCAAGTACCCATACAAAAGAGATTGGGGGGTGACAGTTGGGGGGCTTGCAGTTAGTAAAAGGGGTTTTACTTCTTAGTCTTCAGTGAAAGTTCAATTCTAAAATGCCTTAAGTCTCCAGTGGGAGCCCTAGATTTGAGCTGACTTACACAGAATGATTTTACAGCAGAATCAAGTTAATACTGGCATCAGCTTCCTTGAGAGGTGAAATCTTTTCCCTTTTTTATTTTTCCAAGGGGGAAAAATAAAAAAAGGAATGAAGTAAACTTATAAAAATGCAGCTCTAGGCCTGCTTGAGCTTGAATCTGGGAAAAACAGCAGTGGAGAGCATGCTGGCTTTGAGTCCAAATTACCCATATTCTAATTCTAGATGAGCTTCTTAATATTGGTATGGATTTAGGCATGCTAATCAAATCCTTTGAGCTTGAATTTCCTCATCTGCTAAGTGGGATTAATAAGATCTTACTTATATAAGATGATGGACAGAGTTTCAAGTATAGCGGGCACATAGAAGGCACTCAATTGAAAAGTTCCCTGGCGGCTCAGTGAGCTAAGGGTCTGGAGTTGTCACTTCTGTGGCTCTAGTTACTCCTGTGGTGTGAGTTTGATCCCTGGGCACAGCCCAAAAAAAAAAAAAAAAAAAAAAGTTAGCTCTATTGTTCTTCTGAAACTTTTCATCCTCCTCCTCTCACCTGTACTCCCATTGGCATCCAGAGGACATGCCCTTCTCTGGCTCTGCAGGCTGCTTTCCCTCCCCCTCACCTGTGGTGTCCTGGCAGTCACAGCACTCCTGGGCATCGGCAGGATCGGAGGCATTGCAGCAGGCCAGGCAGCGGCCGTCATCCATGTGCAGCAGCAGGTTGGCAGGGCACACAGTGCAGTTCTTGGTGCCAGGTCCCTTGCATTCTATGCAGCTCTCATGGCATTTTTCACAGTTAAATTTTTCCCCCTGTTAAGAACAATCAGATTCCTTTTGGGGGTGGAGAAATTAAGGCACCAGAGTTCCTAGCTGGGTGTTCCCTCGCCTTTGGGTAAAGGAAGGAGGCACTTGGGGAATAGCAGAAAGGTGGTTGGTTTGGGGTCTATTTTAACTCTTCTGGGTGAAAGACAGAACCAGCTGTCTGCATTTGGGTGGAACCATTGTTGGGTCTTTCCCTCTGAAACCTGCTGGTAACAATAATGAGAGAACAAGCTTCTAGAATAGTTCAGGTGGAGTTCCCGTCGTGGCTCAGTGGTTAATGAATCCGACTAGGAACCATGAAGTTGTGGGTTCGATCCCTGGCCTTGCTCAGTGGGTTTAGGATCCCGCGTTGCTGTGAGCTGTGGTGTATGTTGCAGACATGGTTCCGATCCTGCATTGCTGTGGCTGGCTCTGGCGTAGGCTGGAGGCTATAGCTCCGATTAGACCCCTAGCCTGAGAACCTCCATATGCCGTGGGAGTGGCCCTAGAAAGGCAAAATAAATAAATAAATAAATAAATAAATAAATAAATAAATAACTGACCAAAAAAAAAAAAATAGAATAGCTCAGGTTACAAACTGACAGCCATGGGCTGTTTTGTCTGGCCCATTCTCAATTGGATTTCATAGTTTAAAAAAGTTTGAAATGATCGCTCACGTTTCAAAACTGGGATATTTCACATGTAAAGCAGTTCCAAGTTTCTCTTTACAATCTATAGGACTTGCCCACACTTGATTCATCACAGACAGAGCTGAGTGGCAGTGGCCCCCTTTTCTGTGCTCTCCTATTTGATACATTCCCCAACATTTGCTCGGATGGCACCAATGCATAGGGGTAACATCACATTCTACCTGTGGCCAAGTTTGCAATGGGGTTTCCCTTGACCTGACACTCTTCCCTCATTTACATGGCCTGTTCTGCCTCTATGGTTATTAGATTCTTGTGTCTCTGCCCCAGAATAATATAAATTGTAACTGTTCAACTAAAGCAGTGAAATCTCAGTGGGAAGATTGTTGAGAGGTGGAAAAATAGCTTCTCTCCCAACAAGTTGCTCCATTTCACTGGTGTTGGTCATATCGATGAGGGAAGATACTTTCCTATTTCACTTCTGCACTTTGGAAGGCTGGTATAATAGAAAAGAAGGAATGGAAATTGCCATTGTTGAGGGCTTGGCAAGTTTCAGGTGCTGATAAGGTGCTTTCACAGCTGTGATTTCATCAAATCCTGGCTTAGGAGTCAGGACCCTTGGGTTCAATCCCAACACTGTTACTTACACTCATGTGATCTTTGTCTCTTGGATCCTTAGTTTCTCCAGAGTGTAATGAGGGCTCTTGTCAGAATTTAAAGAGTGCATGTGTGAACATGCTGGGTCATGTGAGGTTTTTTTATTAAAATTTTTTTTTTACTAGAGTAGATTTACAATGTTCTCTCAATTTCTGCTAAATAGCAAAGTGACCCAGTCATTCATATATATATATATATATATATATATATATATATACATTCTTTTCCTCATATTATCTTCTATCACATTCTATCACAAGTGATTGGATATAGTTCCCCATGCTATACAGTAGGCCATGATGGCTTATCCATTCTAAATCATGTGACTTTTACCATGGAGAGATTTACTCCTTAAGTTTGGAGACACAGTTAAGAAGCTAGTGGGGAGTTCCCGTCATGGCTCAGCGGAAATGAATCTGAATAGTACCCATGAGGACATGGGTTCGATCCCTGGCCTTGCTCATGGGGTTAAAGATCTGGAGTTGCCATGAGCTGTGGTATAGGTCGCAGACGTGGCTAGGATCTGGTGTTGCTGTGGCTGTGATGTAGGCCGGCAGCTGTAGCTCCTCTGATTCGATCCTTAGCCTGGGAACGTTCATATACCAAGGGTATGGCCCTAAATAGACACACACACACACACACACACACACACACACAAGTAGTGGACTCAGAAAATCCATGGTTTTTAGGCTAGAAAATGAAGTGTCTCTCTTCTGATACACTATGAAGAGGTGGAGGAGGTGAAGACCAACGTTGGTTGCGTAATTCTGACGTTATCCAGGCATTTTTAGTTGGCCAGCAAAGGGGAAGGAAAGAAGATCTTTCTTTCTTTCTGACATTCCTATTTAGACCTTCCTAGAAACTTTTAAGTTCTGAGCCATGTATTGTCCTCATTATACATCTTCCCCATTATTTATCTCAGGTCTTCTCAGTTCCTTTGATTGAAATGAAGACCACAGGTGGGTAGGACCATTTTTCCACAGTGCAGTGGTAGAAGATTTTTAACATATTAAACCCAAACTATAGTGAGTGTAGGAATTTTAGGACTCTTCTGACTTTGCCTAAAATGACCTGCAGAAACCAGCTCATGGCCCTCTGCAGAGATGGTGGAAGGCACACCACACCTAGCTCCATACCTCTCCCACTCTGTACTCCCCCACAAGACAGTCCGAGGTGCAGATTCCTCCCACCAGGTGGTAACTCCACACACAGGATAAACAATCCAATGCTGTTTGTCCTAAAGAAAAAAAAAATCCAAGTTAGGAGACTGACCTTGACCTTAGTTTTCAATCTGCCTTGGATCCAAGACACTAAGGAACAAGGAACATATGAAGTAAATTGAAGTGGAAGGGTGAACTGATGGAGGAGATGGAAAAAATGTCTAAAAGGCACCAAGACCTAGAAATTATCCAGCCAGTCTAATCACTGTAAACTCTCAGTTTGGAAATTAAGGTTTTGAGATGATAGATCTTTTATTGTAAAGATTTTACAAGAGGAAGGATTTTAGAGAATGAGAAATTAGGTAGAAAGTTATAAAACCTTTATCATTCTGTTTATTGTTTAACTAGTATAGAAGATGAAGATGATACCAACTGTAGAGCTAAGTGACTTAGTTATACACACATATATATATATTTTTAACATTATTAATTTTTAATATTCTTTTCCATCATGGCTTATCTCAGGAGATTGGCTCTAGTTTCCTGTGCTCTATGGTAGGGCCTTTTTGTTTATCTATTCTAAACATAAGCCCAGTTCTCTTTAATCTTACTATTTGCCTTCATAGTCGAGGAGGTCTCAACAGATAGATTCTGTTTCCTGGGGAGGTAACAGCCTTTTCGCTTAGTTGAGACCCCAAGAATGACAGACCCAAGCATTTCTTTCCATGCAGATATCAAGGGATAACTGCTGCAAAGAATTTGATGACAAGAGACCTGAACTCTGATCCATTGCATTAGGAAGAGAGGCCCTGGTGTTCTTGCTGAGAATTTCAAACTGGAGCAGGGAGATAGGTGGGGCATGGAATGTGCCTGGTATTGTGACTTGCAACTTTATATATGTCTTTCCATCAGAAGAATATTGTCAAGAGTGCTTGGTTGAACTTGAACTAGAATCGAGAGTCCTCTTCGTACATTCACTATGGATTTAAATCTACTTTTCTCACTGTCCGATTTGTGAGCGCAATCATTTATGATGTTGCTATGGAAAAATGAATTCTGAGCTCTGAACAACAGCTCAGATAATAAACCTTTATTATCTAACTTCTTAGATGGGGGGGCTGCCTATAGTGATATAAATACAAAACCATTCTATTTTCATCTTACCTCCAGCGTCATACAGAATTTCCTGCATGTTCTGAAACACGATTGTCATCTCTGATGAAAGAATCAATCTTTCCCCACTTCTTCCCTTCCCTCCCTACAGTTTTCTAAAATATTGTTCAAGTGTCTTACTCCAGTCTTAAAATACAGAAGTGGAGGGGTTTTTTTTTTTTCTTTATGAAGAGAAATTAAAAGTAGGAAAAATTTGAAGAGGGAAAGCAAGGCAGTACAAAGATTAGGTCACAAAATTTGTGTCTTAAGTTTGGTTACATTTTCCAGAAAGCCAGCCAGCAGCAATCTGGCCTAGATCCTGAGCAATCCCCAAAGGCACTACCTGTCACCTCTGGCTGACAAATCAGGACTCCATTTCTATTGTCCACATTGATCTATTGCAAAATCTGCATACTTAGGGTCCTCCAGGTCCTTTGCAAAAGGAAGTTTGTTATTCCAGTGTTGTTTTCAACTTTTTTTTCCTTGTTTAACACCTGGCATTTATCCTTGCTTCTAAGGATCTGCTGGAGCCTTGGGACCTTTAAGGACAGTTTTTGCATTTCCCTAAATTTCAGAACAGCTCACCGTCTGCTCTTCTTTGGACTGACCCCCACGGGGTGAATCCACCAATGCAAAGCAACCCCTGGGTTCTGTCCAGGGTGTCCTTCTACATTGGAAGAGAGAAGCAGTTTGGAATAGTTAGGAGGTTTCAGTTACCCAGCTGAAATTTTTATTTAGAATAATTTTGTGTGGAGGATAAATAAAAAGTTAAATGCATGAAGGTGAGGAATGAGCATTAATTATGGAGGAAGCAGCTGCAAACAAAGATACATATTGGTCCTTATTAGGGTGTCCTAACCCAACCCCCTTAGTTCTTTAAAGATTTTTTTTTAACACACTTAGGTTATTGGGCAGTCAAATGTGAATGAAATGCAATCTAGTGGGTAAATTATTTATTTAGGTTGCTAAATTTTCCCAGGATCTCCCATGCATCTTCATTTCTTAGTATGACAGCTAATATTCTAGGAAGGAAGGAACTCATCTTTTTTTTCACCCAGTTTATAACCCAGGAGAAAACTTGTCCTCCCATATTGTAATCTCTACATTGCAAAACCAGAAGCCAGCACAGAGATGCACTAACCAGCAAAGGATGTGTGAGGCAGCTGAAGAAAGGATGGCAGAAGAAATGAACATTAAAGAGAGAAGGCATCACTAGGCATATTAGGGGTTCAAGTCAAACACAGGAAGAGAAGGCACAAACACTCAGGATGGCTCCAGGATTCACCTAGAGATGCCCAGTCATCCCTGGGACACAATCTTAGGGGACTGTGTTGATGAACTTTTTCTTTTTCTTTCTTTTTTTTTTTTTGAATTTTTTCTTATTAGAGCAGTTTTAGGTTTACAACAAAATTGAGGGAGAAAAGTACAGAGATTTCCCATATACCTCATGCCTTCACACTAGCATAGTCTCCCCCCTTATCAACATCACTCACCAAAATGGCACATTTTAAAAATTTTTGGCCAAAGACGAACCTACTTTGACATATCCTAATCACCTAAAGTCTACAGTTTAGGTTAAGATTCACTCTCAGTATTGCACATTCTATGGGTTTGAAAAATGTATAATGACATGTATCTATCATTACAGTATCCTACAGAATATTTTCACAGAATGTTTGCTCTGTCCTCTGCCTGTTCATCTCTCCCTCCCCCCCTGGCCTGGCAACCACAGATCCTTGAATTGTCTCCACCGTTTTGCCCTTTCAAAATGTCACATAGTCAGAATCATACAGTACATAGCCTTTTCAGAGTGATCTCTTTCACTTAGTAATATCATTTTAGATTCCTCCATGTCTTTTTTTAAAAAACCATTTTTTCAGATATGTATAACTACCAAAGGACTATTTATTTATCATTTATTTATTTGCCATGCCCACAGCCTGGGGAAGTTCCTGGGCCAGGGATCAAACCTGAGCGACCACAGTGGCAACACCGGATTCTTAACTGCTAGGACACCAGGGAATGCCCCTCCATGTCTTTTTATGATTTGATAGCTCATATCTCTTTAACAATGACCTGTATTCCATTGTCTGAACGTACTGATGAATTTTCGGGAGAGGGAGTGACCAAACTGTCTTTTTTTTTTTTTTTTTTTACTTTTTAAGTTCACATTCACAGCCTGTGGAGGTTCCCAGGCTAGGGGTTGAATTAGAGCTACAGCCGCTGGCCTATGCCACAGCCACAGCAATGCAGCACAGCTCATGGCAACGCTGGATCCTTAACCCACGGAGCAAGGCCAGGGATTGAACCGACATCCTCTTGGTTCCTAGTCAGGTTCATTAACCACCGCTGAGCCATGAAGGGAACTCCCTAAGCCATCATCCTTAATTTACCCAGGAAATCTCAAATCCAGTTAAAGAAATTTATAGTTTTTTTCAGAGTTCTCCTCACACAGTGGGTTAAGGATCTGGCTTTGGCATTGCTGTGGTATGGGCTTGATCCCTGGCTTGGAAATTTTCACATACTGCATGTGCAGCCAAAAAAAAAAGAAAGAAATTTATAGTTTTTCAAACTGTGCTAACATCACTAAAAATTTCTCCAAGCCCCGCTAAAATCTAAGCTGGTATTGTCCTGTTTTAATTGACTGACAATAAGAGACATTAACTTAGCTAATAATGATGGTTGCCTGACCTTATTAGAAACTAAATGTCCCCCCCCCCCAATAGCACTAGGGGGTTCAGACTTGTGTTTTCACATCTACTAACAGTGGCATCAGAGATACCTTCAACTATTCAAAAAACCTAACAGAAGATCAGTATTTGCTATCATATGGGCAATAATGATGCAAACTTTCCACTACTCAGCCACCTTAACCCCATGTCAATATAATCTCTCATTTGTTATCTTATTCTGATGAGGAGTTTTGAGCAGCAACTATGTACCTCTGAAATGAAAAAAAAGAACACAAATTAATGATTATTTAAATGCAGTTTTTTTGGAAGGTAATTCTTTCAAAGATGAGAGTCACCTGCAGATAAGAGCGGAAACCGCTGTATTCATGGAGTTGCCTCAAGAGCTGCCTGGAAGCGCTCGGGAGGGGACAGATAGGGGCATCAGATGGTGCTCTAAGATCCTGGGTCTGCTCCATCTGAACAGCTCTGCCAGATTTACATAATAGGAGTCAGCCTAAGGTTTTCTCTGAAGGAGGTGGCCTTCCGCTAAAATACCAACTGAAATCACTGTTCTAAATTAGAAATGTACTGTCCAATATGGTAGCCACTAGGCATAAGTGACTATTGAGCACTTATAGCTACTCCTTGAGTTGTGTGGTAAATGTAAAATAAATATTAGGTTTTGAGACTCCATACAAAAAAAAAAAAAGAATGTATCTCAATTTTTATGTACTACATATTGAAATGAATCTATTATATATAATCAATATTTTATTCAAATTACTTTTACCTGTTTATTTACTTTTGTCTTTTTAGAGCCACACCTGCAGCATATGGAAGTTCCCAGGCTAGGGGTCAAATGGGAGCTGTAGCTGCCAGCCTACAGCACAGCCACAGCAATATCAGATCCAAGCTGCATCTGTGACCTAAACCACAGCTCAGGGCAATGCAGGATCCTTAACTCACTGAGCAAGGCCAGGGATCAAACCCACGTCCTCATGGATACTAGTCAGATTCATTACCTCTGAGCCACAGAGGGAACTCCTACCTGTTTATTTTAATTTTTTTTTAAACCAGACTATTAAAAAATTTAAGAGATGTATGGCTTGGATTATCTTTCTATTGAACAGTGCTAGTACATGGTGCTATGAGATACATAAAAGAAGTCCTTGGACTGGCACATAACCATTCCCAAGATAGTTTAGATTGTCCGCTAGTCTCTAAGTACTTTCTAGCTAAGAGTAGTTTAATGTTTATGTTACTGAGGGTCACTTTAAAACAATAAAAAGGAAAGGTTATTTAGCACCCTATCCAAGTTCCCCTCTTGACGTGAAGACAATTTGGGGGTTGTGGTGGCAATCAGCCCAGGAAAAGGGAGGTGGGGACTCTGGTTGGGTGTTTCAGGAAAGGAAGAGGAGGTTCCTGAGCTAGAGATCAAGACCATCCAGGCCCAGCAGAGGCAGGATCTTAGCTCTGTTCAGCAGCCCTGCAATTAGCCTAATGGGCTGTAGGTTCCTCTGGGCCAGCAGCAGTTTCCTCTCTCTCTTTTTCTTTTTTTTCTTTTTTTTTGTCTTTTGTCTTTTTAGGGCCACGCCCACGGCAAATGGAGGGTCCCAGGGTAGGGGTCTAATCGGAGCTATAGCTGTCAGCCTATGCCACAGCCACAGCAACACCAGATCCGAGCCGCGTCTGCGACCTACACCACAGCTCACAGCAACGCGGGATCCTTAACCCACTGAGCGAGGCCAGGAATCGAACCGGCAACCTCATGGTTCCCCAGTTGGATTCGTTTCCGCTGCACCATGACAGAAACTCCAGTTTTCTCTCTTCACATAGCTATTCCTTTCTCCTTAGCTTGCAGCTTCTCTAGCCTTTTCTGATTCTGAAGGAATTCATGGTCCCTCTGTTTTTGTTAGCCCTTGCAAAAGTTTCTCCTCTTCTTTCTCTCCCCAATTCTTCTTGTTCTTCCTGTTTACTTTCCTCTGCTCTCTGCTTCTGCTCTGCCTCTTTCTCTTGAGGCTTTTGTTCTCTCTGCTGTAGAAGCTCCTGAAATTTCTGCTGCTTGAGGTATCGTTTCTTAATTGAGGCATCACTCAGCTGTATGGTCTAATCAAAGGAAACCTGGAGGTTGAAGACCACAGCCTTGGTGTCCTTGCCTTTGTACTTGAGCTTAAGAACATGCAAGGTGCTCACAGCTTGGATGAAGTACCGTAGTACTGGACATGCACCTCAGAGGTCAAGGGTCCCCCAAAACCGTAGGTGTGAAGGTTCTGATCTGTCATCTCCTCCCAGTTGGGGTCCAGCGGGAGGATGTCCACATTCTATACTCCCTCAAACTTCTCAAACACCATTAGAAGAACCTCCTCACTGGACTTCTCCAAACCTGACTCCTTCAGGGAGAATCATTTGCAGGGCTGCCCCCCGTCCCCAGGTGAATCATGTCTGGCCTCTCCCAGCAGGATTTCATTCACATCCTTCCATTGAGGAAGGTGTCCGAGTCATAGAGAGTGAGGAAATTGATTTTGAACTCTGCAGTGCAAGCTGCTGAGCTGGAAAGTCTTGCCATTTAGGCAAGCCGGGAAAGACCTTGATAGCATCTTGTCCTGAAAGTGGCGGAAGTGTGGTGCTCTTGAAAATCTGAAGGGTGGAGAACTGGTGAGTGTGCACAATGCCCTTCAGCCTTTCCATCACGTCCCAGTTGGAGATGGATTTCCTGGGCTGATTCATCTTCAGGGAGGCCTTGTTCATGGTCATTGTCATGCTGGGCTTGAGGTAGAAGCTATACAGAGGTCCACTGCCTCAGACTCTGGTGGCTGCTACCACGGCTGGGGCATTGGGCAGCAAGGGGCTCTGTCTGTATCCCAGGACACTGCTTTCCTGGCCCAAGTTCACCACCATCACCTGGAGGCACCCCTGAAGCAACCTGCGGCTATAGCCACCCTCTCTTGTGATGGTGCTAAATGCTAGAGAAACAAAGGTAAGACACATTAATTTGTGCCTTTGAGGATCTCAATCTAGAGAGAGAGACAAAGAAGTAAGTAAGCAACTATAAAACATGCCTTTTGGGCTTCAGGGACCTTGAGTGTCCTGTTCACAGTTATATTGATGTTGTCTGGGCCATAGTGCTTGGTAAGTAATTGTTGGATGAATAAATAGATGATGGCAGAGCACTTAGGGAACACAGAGTTGAGGGGTTGGTGGAGGTTTTCTAAAGAAAATGCTGACGCTAAGAGATCAGAAAGAGGTAGCCAGGCTGGAAAAAGTAACCCAGAAGAAGGAACAAGGTTGGTTCAGGTTTACAGCAACTAATTATGCCTTATTAGAGGGTGGCAGAGGAGGTGGCGAGAGATGGAGAAAGTCTCATGATAAAGAGCCTCATTTGCAAAGCTTCTAAGAGTTTATGCTAAAGTCATTGGAGAGTCATGGTTAAGCAGAGAGGCATCCTTATGATATTTGTCATGCAGACAATCAATCTGAGAGCATAATGGAAGACTCATTGGTTATAGAGCAGCTAATACTAGACACAAGGAGACCAGTTAGAGAATTGGTGAATAATTCAGGAAAGGGAGTTTAAGAGTCTGGATAAAGGCAATGACACTAGAAACGCAAGAGAGGGGAGGTGGAATTAGAAGATATCTAAGGGGTAGATTTGGTGAGACTTTAGAACATACTGAATGAGGGGAGAGGAGGAGGGTAAAGGCCAGGTTACTGTCTCAGATGGCTGGGTAGGTGGTGATGGAGCCATTCATCAAGATAGGTAGCATAGGAAAAACTGGTATAGGGATGGGTGATGGAGGCTGGAGAATGATGCATTTACATTTCAAATTCGAGATGTCTGTTGGGCATCCAATTAGAGATGTTAAGAGGCAATTAGATATAGAACTGAAGCTCAGGAAAACCATTTGGCAAAGAGAAATAGATTTGGGGGCATCAAAACATGGGTGGTAATGAAAGCCACTTTCAATCTGGAGATGGCTGTATTCGTATGTATTTGGGAAGCATTTGGGGAGAAGCTATTTTAAAATATTATCAAGAAGGTGTTCAGGAAGGTCATCTTGGTGGCCTAGATAGCAAGGGTGGCTGGTGGGCATTTTTCATTGTGGTCAACATACTGATCCAAAATTAATCATTTTGGAAGGGAAAGGAAGCAAGATAGGCTCCCACAGGTTGCCCTTTGCTTGTTTAATCCCAAAGCGTTAGGTATGAAAAAACAACCAACACTACTAAAAAACTACTCTAAAGTACACCTATCCCCTAGGCATTTGGATTAACAGAATGGAGCTGGTCATAATTTAGGGCATAATTCTTTTCTAAGAACCTGATTATCCATTAGTAACAGGCATGCCTCAAAAAATTATATGACTCAGGTTCTGACATAACACCTTCATTCCAAACACCCTGAAATGGTAGAATAAATATAAACAGAACTGAAAAAGAAAAAAAAAAAAAGAAATAGGTGGGTTCAAAAATAAGATGAAATTTCTTTAGACCAGAAAGAGAAATGAAAAACAGTAGACAGATTCAAGCCAGTTACCTGCCTTTCTCTGGGACTAGGTTTAGGCAACGGTGGCTATGGGTTCAATTCTTCTACACTAGTAGGGACTAAAATTGTTTCATATGAGACCTGGGCCAAAATACAGTTCTATAGTTTAAAACAAGTGTCATGGTAGAACTCTCTGCCTTCATAGACATCCCTTCTTGACTAGGATTTCCCCGGGCTGTCAGTTGTATGGCTGATGGGATCTGCACTGACATCAGCATCACCTCCAGAAATACCAGAACATCCTGTTTCTGTTTCCAGGTGGGAGGTAGGGTGTTGTGAGCCAAAAAAACCTACTTGACTGTGAGGAGTAAGGATAAAGGGAGAAAGGTGGTAAAAAACAAAAACTAAATCTCTCATTCCAAATGAACTCAAAACCAATATTCCAGAGCACATAAAAAAGTGAATGCTAAGAAATAAGATAAACTCAAGCAAGAATTAACATAGATTTACTTCAGACAGTATCAGTTTCATAGAAAAGTTTTGATAAAATTTTAAAAATCAGTGTGTTTAAGATGTTCAAAAAGTAAATGAAGACAAAGTAGCCTCTCAAATTATGAAACACAAACAGAAAGATATGAAACAAAAATAGATGGATTCAGAAAATAAACCATTTTAAATCTTAAAAACTGTCTTAAATTTAAAAAAAAAACTAAAATAATAGGTGGGATGAACTTTAGACTAAACAGAGAGACAAAATTAGAGAAATGAAATACAGTACTGAAGAATTAACCTAGCATAAACCATAGAGAGTCAAAGAGATTAAAAAATATAAAAGACAAAAAAAGCAACATTTTTCAATTTGCAAAAGACATTATAATTTATTTTCCATTCATTCATTCCTTTGGTAAGCCCTTCATGAGAGGTTACTATGTATAATACTCTAGGAATATGGACTACAAAATGAATGTGGTATAATCCTGGCCTTGTGGGTCTTACAATTAGCAGGAGAGATGGACATGTTTAATTAAAGCGCAATGGATAAACAGCTATGGTAAAAGAGATTAGAGAATTAAGAAGGAAGAACAGTTTTATGAAGGACTAAGAAAAGCTTCACAGAGAAGATGACATTCAAACTGGGTCTTTAAGTTCAGAGTCTTGTAGAATGTTCTTCAGGAAGAGGAAATGCATGGATAATAGGCAGGGAAGCATGAAAGATGATGACCTATTTGGTGGCTGCTGAATGGTTTTGGATGGTTCTAGGGTCTAGAGTACATGGAAGGAGAGTTGAAACCATAAGATGAAAGGACTGACTGCAGAAACAATCACTTTTAAAAATAGAAAATATTTATTGTAAGTTTATCAAGGACAAAAAGTGAATGCATAGACTGGAGAAGTATACCATATTCATAAATGTGATGACTCAGGATCATAAAAATGGATTTCAATGCAATGTCAATTCATATCCAAGGGATTTTTTTTTTTTGGTCTTTTTTCTTTAGGGCCACACTCAAGGTATATGGAGGTTTTAAGCTAGGGGTCGAACCAGAGCTGTAGCTGCTGGCCTATGTCGCAACCACAACAACACCAAATCTGGGCTGCATCTGCGACCAACACTATAGCTCATGGCAACACCGGATCTTTAACCCACTGAGTGAGGCCAGAGATCAAACCTGTGACCTCATGGATACCAGTCAGATTCATTTCCACTGAGCCATGACGGGAACTCCAAAATACAAGGGATTTTTAAAAGAAATGACTCCTTATAAAATGTATATAGAAGACAGTTATGGAATAGCTAAGACAATTTTGAAAAGGTTAATAAGGAAGGTACCCTACCATCCATCAGTATTAATTGAATAAGTCTTAGGAATAAAAACATTGTAAGAGGTATTTCTTTCTTAAATGTTGTGAGAAGAATTCATTGTGATTGCCATTCCATGTCAAGCTATGGAGAAAAATGAATAAATATGAATTTTTGAAAGATTGCTCTGACATTATTGTACAGGATGACCTGGGGGTCATCCCAACTCTGGTCTTGGGGTGACCGGAAACTCAGCTAAGAGATGCTGATAATGAAGGACAAGGATAGTGAGAATGGAGGAAGAGTTCAAAGCAGAGACCTGTTTAGGAGAGATGTTGTTTAGGACAGTGATTCGACAGACCTTGAAATTTACCTTTGCTGGCAGGTACATGTGTTGGGCAGGAGGCAAGGGGAAGATAACATCAAGGTACCAAACCCAGGCAGTTGATTGGACAGTGGGTCCATTAACAGAAAGAGTAAATAGCAGAGGAAACCCACTTTGTGTTTACTTTGGGACATGTTGATTTTAGAATCTCTGGAGCAGACAGGTAGCTTCTTTGAAAAGAAGAATAGAGCTACGGATAATTTTAGGCCAACATTTTAAGTAGTTGTTGAAATAATGAAAATAAATTTCACTTAGCAGAGTCCAAGTTCAAAGAGGTAAAGAAGGAAGACAGAGCAGGTGAAAAACACTTTCTGGAGGGAACAATACCTGTATTTGGGCCCTGAAGGATGAGAGGGTAGGAAGAGTCAGCAGCATGGTGCAGGAGCATCTGAGGTTAGGGGACAATTGCAGAAGCTGAGAGAGAACAGAGAGTGCTGATGCTGGAGAGGAACTGCCCAAGGTGATGGAGAAAGGGGCTAAGCAGGAAAAAAACAAAAAAAACAAAAACAACATTGGCATGTTTCCATTCACACATGCAAAATGATAGCTGGACCCTCACCTTTGCATTTATGACAAGTTGGGTGGCATCTCTCACAGGTCTTTGTGCTTTGCTCTGCATAGTAATGCTCGGGGCAGGTGCTGTGACACTGGCCCTTGGATCGGAGGAGAAAGAAGAATGGATCGCAGGACAGGCAATCTGTGGGCCTTGGGCCCCGGCAGGCCTTGCAGCTCCTGTTGCACCTCTCACACCGCTGCGTGGAGTTTTCCGCATAAAATCTAAACCAAGGAAAGGAGCAGAGACTCAATCCTAAGCTTTGCTCCAAAGTTGTGTGTGGTAGGAAAGTCATGGTTAGTCAGGCAAGGTTCACTTACAAGCTGGATGCCTTTAGACTCTTATTAGATTAATTACAAATTATACTAATACGTCTAATAAGTCCCAGTTTTCTTATCCATAAATTGGGCATTATTTGTGGGGATTAAGTTAGATAACACATGTGAGAGGACATGGCACAGATCACATGTAGTAGTGCCACAATCGTTGTCCACTTCACTTGCCTTTTATAGACTATATGTTTTTCTACTTGAAAATTTAGTGTTAAGTTGTATTGAATGAGATCAGGAAATGAAAGGTATTTTGATGTACCCCTGAGTGGTTCCTCTATTTTCACAGTTTAAAAAAATCTTGAGGAGTTCCCATTGTGGCTCAGCAGTAGTGGACCTGACTAGTATCCATAAAGACATGAGTTTGATCCTTGGCCCCGCTCAGTGGGTTAAGGATCTGGCATTGCCAAGAGTTGCAGTATAGGTGGCAGACATGGCTCAGATCCTGCATTGCTGTAGCTGTGGCATAGGCCAGCAGCTATAGCTCTGATTCAACCCTTGGCCTGGGAAATTCCATATGCTGCAGGTGTGGCCCTAAAGAGAAAAAAAATCTTGAAATAAGAGGTGACATGAATGATGTTGACTTTTACATAATAATAGATGTGACCTCTTTTGAAAAGATTTTTAGTAACAGTAATTACTATTCATAAGTTTCAACTCTATGTCTGACAGTACACCAGGGACTTCATAAACATTTCATGTCATTAAGCCTAAAAATGAGGCATTAGAGCCTGGCAATTAGGAGCTTGTCCTTTGGAACAAGAGTGTGTGGAGTCAAAGCCTAGCCACACCTCTTACGTGCTGTGTGACCTTGGGCAAGTCACACATCTCTGTGTCTCAGGGCTGTAATATGAGGCTAATGTTAGTGGCTAAAATTAAACAAGTTATTACTGAGTAACGTTAGAGCAGTAGCACATTAGAAACACAACTGATCCTTGAACAACTCAGGTGTTAGGGGACAGATCCTCTGTATAGTCGAACATTTGCTTATAATAATATACAGATTTTGAACATAATATGGATTTTTAAAAAATTAATAAGAGTTTGCCTTCCATATCTGTGGTTTGTACCCTCCAACTCATCCAGCTGTGGATTGTGCAGTACATATTTAGTGAGAAAAATACACTTATAAATTGACCCTCACTGTTCAAACCTTCCAGGTCAAGTGGAACCACATTGTTTAGGGTCCACTGTTATTATGTATATTAGTGATATTTATGAGGTTTATGATTAATCTTCATAGTAAACCTTATGATTTAGATATTATCCCTATTTTAACGTCTGTAAAAACTGAAACTCAAGTCATCTTGCTAAAGGTCAAACAGCTAGCGAGGTGGGGCAGGGCCCTTTGAACATATCTTTCAAATTCCACTATAACAAGCAATGCATAATTTGAAGGTAAACATAAAATTTTCAAGTAAGATAGAAGAGAGTAAAGGAATCATTGCCAAAGAAGAACCTCTAGAGGTCATCTGACTGACTTCGGCCTGTCTGGATGTTCTGGACATTGGCACACTGAAGCTGTCGTAGACACCTGAAGGCTCACCCGAGGTTTCTCTGGTGCAAAACCATTGGCCCCATTGGGATTTTAAACACTGATTTTGGTTCCATTGACTTATTGACCACTAAAACCATGGCTAGGTGATGATGAACCTGTCTCTCCTAAGCACTCATCACTGATCTAAGCAAGTGCTCATCCCAAAGCACAGCAAGATTTGTTCCACCTTCTGCGGTGGGGGGAGGAATAATGACCACTAATACATCAATCACTAAGACTCTGAGTTATCTGAGAGGCGAAGTAATGAAAGGAGAACAAAGACAAGCATTAATCACGAACTGAGTAGTTGATAAAGATCATTGACAACTCAAAAAAGCTATAGGAAAAGTGAAAATCCACAGTTTTCCACAGGAGAAATACACAGGATTGAAGTCAGATCTGATTTTTCATCCCGGCTCCGCCATGTATGAGTAGCTATGTGCCCTTGGGCAAGTCACTTAACCACTCTGAGCCTTGATTTCCTCATTTGTACAGTGGAGGGACTAATATCCACCTCATAGGACTATTGGAGAACCAAGTCATAATAGAAAGACAGGTGCGTAAGAGATACTTTGTAAACTCTAAAATAGCATAAACATTCTTTACTAATATTGTTATTATAGGTTGTTATTAAGATGAAAAGCCTCAGTAGAAACTGTGGGGAAGAAAGCTTATCTGTACCAAATAGGTTTTTTAAAAAGTATTAAAGAGTAATGCTAAAGGAAAATAATGGAAGAGTTTCCGCTGTGGCTCAGCAGGTTAGGGGCTCAGCATCATCTCTGCAGTGGCTCAGGTCACTGCTGAGGCATAGATTCAGTCCCCGGCCCAGGAACATCCGTAAGCTGTGGGCACAGTCAAAAAAGTTAAAAAAAAAAAAAAAAAGATAATGAAGAGTTGACTGTATCCCATTATAAAAGAAAAGTACAGTGCCACTGCTTACCTTGATAACATTTTTGCATGAGGTGACTATGAAATCGCTGGGGTCTCATAGCCTGGAACAAGTTCTTGTGCATAAGTACAAACAATAAATCAGGCCTTAAAAACATGCCCCAAGGTTAAATACCGAAATAATGATGTGCATGGCATCAGGGTGCTGAGAATTATACACCTGCCTTTCCAAGGCAATGAGATTTAACATGTGAAGTTTATGCACGTGAATCATTGATTTTTACAAGAGAAATTATTTCTGCTAAATATCTCCACTTATACCTCATTAATACCCCATTTATTCCCCTTAAAGGGATTTATGGCAACCCGTGCTTCTCCTCCCAGTGGGCAACTTCAGATACCAATTGTTTTCTTAATTCCATGGTCTGCAAACTGTTTAAATTTGTGTGTGTGACTTGTATCTAATGACTTGATTTGAGGAAGATGGAGATTCCTTATGGGGGATCTGGATTTTTCAAGCACTTATTAAGATGAAGATGAAGGCTGAGCCAGGTAGTCCCACTCCCTCTCTTCTCAGGTGGGAACCTTTCTCTATTGATCTATCTGACTGGTGTTTTTTTGAGGGATGCTAATGTGTGTGCCTCTGTGCTGCATGTTGTAACCTGTGTGAGAAGTAAGATATGTTTTCTTCCCAGGCGCTTATGATTTTCTGGGAAAGATAGATAAGAAGAATAAGCACTTACAGAGTCTCTGCATTACTCAACTTATACATACAAGATGCTCTTTATCAAGCATTGTTGAATGAATGAACAGTAATTCCTATAGAAAGATGGTGATACAAACAATAATTCCTATAGAAACAGTACAAGATGGTGATACAAACAGTAATTCCTATAGAACTGAAGTTGAGAGATGTGCTAATTTGGGTAAAAGCATTTGGGGAAAATCCAAGATTATAGCCCTTCCATTTGGGTCTGGAAACCCTCAGTGCTTATGATACTGATTGGGAAGGAAAGGTTAGCAAACATGCCTATAATCAGTCTTCCTCTTTACTGGGGATGCCTGGGGGAAAAAAGACAACCAGTCAAATCTTCTTCCAAATGTGCTGGTTTCCAGCAAGACCTTCAGATAAATGCACCCACAGGGTTTCCTAGCAAAAAACAGGTGCTGGAGAGCTCTTATCTGTGAAATGCTTTTAAAAGCATACCTCTGTGTATCTAGGTTGCTTACAGTAACTAAATCTGTAATTTGTGGGTTTATGGGGGCATGGCAGGTTGGAGAATTAGTTGAGTATAAATGGAGATACTTAACTGACATTGTTCCCTTTATAAAATCAAGGCTCCACAAACATTGCTTAGACCTCACATATTAAATCTGATCAGAACAACTCCTGATGCAGAAGAGAAAGACCTTCCAAGGACTTCTCTAAGGAAAGAATCACTACTGTTTTGTGATGGCTTATATCCTGGGTTTGTGATGTTTGACAGATGGCTCTGACTTAACAATCTGACTCTGTAATTTCATTGGGTCCTTCTGCCTTTCCTGTTTACTCTTCCACTGCTGTGAACTGGGTGAAGTCCTCTAGAGACCAATCCATTTGAACTGGACTCTTCATTTTTGGACTCTCATTAAAGTCTCAGCTGTGAGATTTTAATCAGGTTATCGAAGTCTTCTGAGACTTCCTCATTGGCAAAATGGGTTTGCTAATAATGATATCTGGAGTGGTTATGGGCTGAAATGAGGGGAAAGTGTGTTGAGGTCCTTACCCTTCTCTGCACTGGAGCAGGCACTCCTTTCCCAGCTGGAACCAGCCTGGCTGGCAGGAGAGACATTGCATGCTGTGTCTCCCTTCACATGTCCTACAAGAGCTGTGGCAGGGGGCACACCGGTGGCTGTCCTCATCAGCATAGTGGCCCTCAGGGCAATCTTTCACACAGGTCGTATCTGCCAAGGGAGAAGCATCTGTCTTGGTATCAAGTATGACATATGACTCCCAAACCTCTGTATGCTCCCCACTGCATACCATGGGGCCGGAGGTGGGGGGGAGGGTTGCAGAAGGAATGAGACAGTGTCACTGCAGGCTGAAGGATGTCCTTGGGAGCTGAGATGAATGTCCAGGAAACAGAACTGACCATTAGGAGCTGAGAAGAAACAGAGGTCAGAGTGGACCTGTGTTGGGCAGGACAGAAACTATTGTCAGAGTGAGTTAGAGGAGGTACAGGGTCTCCCAGGAGGGGGGGACCTTCAGGGCAGGGGTAGTGGGAGTCAAGGCTCCATGGATGAAAACATAAAAGTGCAGGGCTGATGCAATGACACATTCCCACAATTTCAACTATTTGTATTCTAAAATAGAAGATTTTACCCTCAGTTTGGCTGTGCTATCCACCCAGTGCGGCTCTTGAAATTTAAATGGTTTAAAGTTCCTCTGTTGTACAAGCACAGATATAAAGCACTTCTATCAGGACAGACAGTCACATGGACAGTGAGACTGTTTTGCCTATTTAAACAATTAGATTATAACCGTGAATCCTCTGCTCTGTATGACCAGATGACTTGGAGTTGATTTGTTCAGCCCCACATGACTCCAGTCCATCCTCCAACCACAACATTGGAGTCACTGATTCTTGCCTCTTCAACTTCCTTAACAACACATCAGGGTGGGAGATGAAGGCGAATTAATTATAAGGTTAAAACATGAGATTTCCTGGCTTCACATTTTAACATGCAGTCTTAGAGGCAACGTCTTCCCTGGCTTCTGCTTAACCTCAGGGAACAGAAGCCAGGCTCGCCTGCATTATTAATGTGAGCCACTGGTCAGCTCTAGATTGGAAGCCACTTTGTCTCCATAACTTCAGTGAACATTAGCATAGGCAGTGGTGGAAAAACTAAATAATATTAGAGCTGCTTTGAAAAGTGGTGTGAATCCAAACTCTGTGCTGAGAGAGTCTCTGAGCTGCTCAAAGGCAGGTGCCAGGCCATTCATCTCTGGTTTTCTAATATCCAGCATGGTACCAGGTCCCCAGTTTTTGTTCAGTGGCTATTTTGTTAAAGATTAAGTCTGTGGCAGTGTTCCATCTTTAAGGAAGCTAAAAAGACATGAAAACTAAGTGCTATATCTGACTCTACACTGGGCCCTGTTCTAAAGGCATTTGACAGAATTATAATACGGATGGTACCTTGTAGGATTGTATTGATGTTAAACTCACTAGACTTTTACAGCTGTACTGTGGTTATGTAAGAGAGCATCCCTATTCCCGGGAAATACATCCGGGCAGATCTTGATTTACTGTGCTTCACAGATACTGTGGTTTTTTTTACAAAGTGAAGGTCGGTGGTAACCTTCATTGTTAGATGATGGTTAGCATTTTTTAGCAATAAAGCCTTTTTAAATTAAGGCATGTACATTGATTTTTTTTACACACAATGCTATTGCACACTTAATAGGCTACAGTATAATGTAAATATAACTTTTATATGCACTGAGCAACCAAAAAAATCTGTGTGGCTTGCTTTATGTTATATTTGCTTTATCACAGTGATCTGGAACCAAACCTACAATATTTCCAAGGTATGCCTCCATTAAAGTATTTGTGAGAAAGGGGCCAGGATGTATGTACCATATCCTCAAGCAGGATGTGTATGTATACACACACACACATATATCCATACATACATAGTAAATACTGCATATATATATATATATATATATATAGTGAATTCTGTGTGTGTGTGTATATATATACACACACATACACATATACAGTGAATTCTGTATATATATTATATATATACACACACACACATACATATATAGTGAATTTTGTATGCATATACACCAGGAGTGAGAGAGTGAGAACAAGCACACTTTAAGGCAAATGTGGTAAATGATGGGTAAAGGACCTGTGTGCAGGGCTCTTTGTATTGTTCTCCCTTTTGCGTATTTTCAATAAGTTTGAAAATTTCCAAATACAAAGTGAAAAACGAAAAAGAAAGACACCAAGACCTACTGGGTACCAGGTGACACGTAAGGTAGTAGGTGGAAGGAAAGACAAAACCATCCTCAGGGGAGAAGCAACTCACTGAGAAGAAGGCTATCCCGCAGGCAGGTGAGACACTGGTCCTCGGAAGGCCCGGTGCAGCGGAAGCATTTGGCGTGACAGGCCTTGCACGCCAGGGCCTCCTCATCCCAGTACTCAACGGTGGCACATTCGGTGTGAGGCACGCAGCCCCCGTGGTTGTTCACCCTCAGGCCTTCCCGACATGTTGTGCAGATCCCCAAGGATGAGCAGCTCCGGCAGGACTTGGGACAGTCTGCAGGCGGGGCAGGGCAACAGACAGTGAGAGAGGGCTGGGCACCCCGCTAGGAATCCATAGTGGGCAAGTAGGCTCACATTCCTTTCTCAGAGATTTCTAGGGCTCTGTGCCAAGGGTGTGGGGCCGAAAAAGGCTGGCTCACTTTCTCTGTCATTCCCAGAGAGCCACCACCACCTACCACCACCACCACCAAACCACAGCAAGATAACAATAAGCTATCCTACAGCAGTGTGGTCACAACTAGTTAGCGGGCTTCTACTGCCATAACTCCTGCTCTGGGCTCTTTCACTGACCTCCCAGTGCAAGTAGAGTTTATCACTAACATAACAATTGTCAAGATATATTGTAAAGACCTCTTGATAAAAAAGACCTCCTTGGAATTTCCCGTTGTTGCTCAGTGGTAACGAGCCTGACTAGCATCCATGAGGATGCAGGCTTGATCCCTGGGCTCGCTCAGTGGGTTAAGGATCTGGGGTTGCCATGAGCTGCGGTATATGTCACAGATGCAGCTCAGATCTTGCATTGCTGTGGCTGTGGCAGAGGCTGATAGCTGTAGCTCCAATTCGACCCCTCGCCTGGGAATTTCCATATGCCGAGGGTACAGCCCTAAAAAGACAAAAACAAACAAACAAACAAAAAAACCCTCCTTTGTAGTCTTTTATGAATGCATAGTGCCTATGAGAGCGGCAGGCATGTTGTAGGAACTCGGTAAATATTTGCTAGACCAACAAAATCAGAACAATTCACTACCCCCTTCAGGGGTTTAGCAGTTACCATTGCCTCTGCCTGGTATTTTCTATGTGCATGGTTTGGTCCCTCCCTTTCTCAGTGATCTCTTCCAGGCTGCCTTCTAACTTCAACTCCATCCTGCCCAACTTCCTGTTCCCCCTTTCCTGTCTTATTTTCCCTTTTGACTTGGCTTCTTTAAAGTCCATCTTCCCCAATTGAATGTCAGTTCCATGGGGGTGGGATCCTGTCTTTATTGTTTGCTGCTGTTCCCCAGGCTGGAAGAACATGGAGCACATAATAGGGCTCCAATTAGTGCATGGTTTTATTATGATTGTTATCTTCTCATTTTATCTATATCAGGATCTTGGGGCTGGAGGTGCTAAGTCACTAGGTTGGAAAATGGCAGGGTAAGGAGGTGGACCCAGGGCTTTAAAAAGAGCTCATGCTATTTCTGTGCTAGTGCCTCAGGAAAGATGAGGGCTTCTTAGAGTTGGCCGTGCTATCTCATAGGGGCTTATGCAGCCTGATCAGAATGGATCCCATCCCTTGTGTTTCTCAAAAGATATTCTGCTTGGAGATTGCTTGGCTCTGGATGCTTCTCTCTGCCAACCCAAATCTTCCTTTTTAGGTCAGGTCCTATGTTTCGTCTCTCTGGAAAGTCAGGTGGTTGCCCTGCTTCTTCCAGTGCCAGCTTCCCTCTGCCTCCCTTTGGACAGATAGGAGAAGCAATAGCATAGCAGGGAGAGGCCTCATGTTAGTTCCCAAAAGCTGAGCTTGTCTGAGCTCGGGCGTCTGTATTTTTTTAAAGATCCCCAGGTGATTCCAATGGGCAACTAGGAATGAGAACCAGAGACCTTTCTCCAAGAGAAAATTAAATCAGGTAAATTAAGTAAACCTACTCTGAACTTTCAAGTCCTCTCTCTGGCAGATTACTTGGGTTACTGAACACCAGAGAAAGGACAAAAGTTGATCCTTACTTTCTGCCCTTGAACAGACAAGATAGCACTAAAGGCCTTGGGCTGAGTCTCTTACTTTCTCATGGAAACTGTCCCATAGAATTGCAGCCTCCCCACATGCTAAACAGGCACAGATGCCATGTTCTTTCACACACAGTCAGGTGGGACATTGACACTAAAGAGTGCTTTACATAAAATGCACAGAAAGTTATGTCCAGATCATCAGGCTAGGGCAAAGAGCCTTCAGGAGCAAACTACATCCTCCTGTCCTACCAAAAGCATTTCTCTGAGTTCCAGGATGTGGGTGGAGCAAGGTTTCTCCTGCTGCGTGGGTGTGCCTCAGGCTCTCACTGTGTTTAGTGCGCTGCCTAAGGATATCGCCTGTGTTTTCTTGGTGGCAACAGAAGGGACTAAATTACCACTGGCTGGCTTGTTGGAGTGAATTTTGTGTTTACAGTTAACAATACTGTATTGAAACTTGAAACTTGCTGAGGACAACATGGGTGGAACTAGAGACTCTCATCCTGAGTGAAGTAAGTCAGAAAGAGAAACACAAATATCATATGATATCACTTATATTCTGGAATCTAATACACAACACAAGTGAACCTTTCCACAGAAAAGAAAATCATGGACTTGGAGAATAGACTTGTGGTTACCAAGGAGGACGGGGAGGGAATGGGATGGACTGGGAACTTTGGGTTAATAGATGCAGACTATTGCTTTTGGAATGGATTAACAATGAGATCCTGCTGTGTTGCACTGGGAACTATGTCTAGTCACTTATGATGGAGCATGATAAAAAAAATATGAGAAAAAAGAATATATACATGTATGTGTAACTGAGTCACCATGCTGTACAGTAAAAAAAAATGTATTGGGGAAATAACAATTAATAAAAAAGATTAAAACTAAAAAATAAAATTAAAAAAAATAAAGTTGCTGAGGAAATAGGGCTTAAATGTTCTTCCCAAAAAAAAAAAAAAAAAACTATGAATGTGTCAACTGACCTTACTGTGCTCATCATTTACAATATATACATATATCAAATCATTACATTGTAAACCTTAAACTTATATAATGTTAAGTGCCAATTACATCTCAATAAAACTGGGAGAAAAAAAATCCCTCTCTCAGAATGCTCCTCTCACTTGCTTGAGAAGTCTTCTAGTGATGGGCAATTTATTTCATTTTTCTGTTCCCTGACAACTAAGAAGAAGCAGAGAATTCATGCCCATTTAAAGTATAAGGAGGCATAAATAATAAGATACTTTCTGGAACATGTAGGAATTGAAATGCTAAGTGGGAGATGGACTAGGGGAGCCTGGGCAGAAGAGGCTGAAGATGATGATGACGAGGAGGAAGGGAGCTTTAGAGAGACGAGATACAAGCAGAAAAACACTCTATGGCACAGCTTTCCTTATGCTTCTATAAAACTATAATGACTTGCAATTTTGAGAAAAAATTTCCATTTTGGGTGACTTTTGAAGGCTCATCATCTCTGTTGCAAATCTTCACAAAAGAAGCCTTTATGATCAGCCACTGTTATGAGGAGGATCAACATAATTCATTGCTAATGAAAGTTACATCATCAAAGCTAAGGAATGGTTCATTTAAAAATAAATAAATAATAGGGAATTCCCTTCATGGCTCAGTGGTTAACAGTCCCAACTAGGATCCATGAGGATACAGGTTCTATCTTAGGCCTCACTCAGTGGGTTAAGGATCCAGTGTTACCATGAGCTACAGTGTAGGTCACAGACACTGGTCAGATTCCATGTTGCTATGGCTGGGATGTGGGCCAGCAACTGCAGCTCTGATTCAACCCCTAGCCTGAGAACTTCCATATGCCACAGGTGCAGTCCTAAAAAGCAAAAATAAATAAACAAATAAATTTTAAAAAATAAATAATAAATTAGAGAAGACTCAGAATATGCTTCTTTAAGGAAGAGGGAAAGACCCCAGCTCTGGAGCTGGAACTGTGCAAATTCCAGAACTTACTTTCTCTCAGCAGAAACCAGTAATTCCAGTATATTCCCTGGAATGTGTTGTTCGGCCATGTACCTGGAAGTCTTTACCTTTGCAAACCTTAGTTGCTCTTTCAAAGTAAGTTCCTTCTGGACATTCCTCCAAACACTGCCCATTGTAGAGAATCAAAGATGCCTCAGCACAGAGGTCACAGTCATCTGCTGAGGGGCCACTGCACTCCAGACAGTCTTCATGGCAGGGGACACAGAGGCGTGCATCTGCGTAGAAGTGGCTGGGGCAGGACTGATGGCATGCATCGTTGTAGAGGAAGGACTCAGGCATGCACTCTGGGGACAGGAGGAGGCAGTAAGTTACCCCCAGGGAAGAGCAGAAAGAATATATTCCCTTTGCAGTGGGCTAGCCCATCCCCCACTTTGGCTCATTTGACCCCACTGTACATCTGCACCACCCGCACCTGCCCTGGGCATGTCCGCCATGTTTCCCGAGCCCTGCCTTAGGATAAGAAACCACATATGGTGGCCCAATTAGATGCTGCTGGGTTGACATCCTGAGATGATCAAGCCCCTTGGAAAGTGCTATGGCCGATGAGTCATGGCTGAGATGCTCAATGTATCATTCTGAAAACCCAGAAAGCATTAACAGATTTTTAAAACTGTGTAGAGCACCTCAGGCTCTGTTTAATACAGAAAGCAGTTTAGGAATTCGTGGATTAGTTGATTTTTCATTCACTAATAGGGTAGACCAATGAAATATACATGGTTAATCAGTAGGAAGAATGCATTGTGGGTTTATTTTATTTGTGCCCATTATCTTACTTTGGAAGGAATTCTAGAAACCCTTAGAGTACACCAAGGGAATCCTTTGGATAAGACAGAGTCGGTTAAGTGAGACTGTCTTATTCTGGAGAAAAAATTGCATAGCCTTTCTTAGAGATAATTTCAGAGTAAAAATTCTTAGCCACAGTACTAGTCTCAGAATCTTATAGTTACCTGAACTTTTCTTTCATGTTTTCACAACAGCTGTAATTCTCTAGCCATCTCTGTGTTTTGTTCTTTCTTTCTTCCTTCCCTCCTTCCTTCCTTCTTTCTTGCTTTCTCTTTTTTAGGGCCACACCTGCAGTATATGGAAGTTCCCAGGCTAGGGGCTGAATCAGAGCTACAGCTGCCAGCCTGCACCACAGCCACAGCAATCCTGGAACTGAGCCTCATCTTTGACCTGCACCTCAACTTGCAATACTGGATCCTTAACCCACTGAGCAAGGCCAGGGATCTAAGTCGCATCCTTACAGAGACTGTCAGGTCTTTAACCTACTGAGCCACAATGGGAACTCCTGTTCTATTAATATCAATCTTTCCTATGAGATTTTGTGCTCAGAGAGGCAGGAATTTTGTATAGTGTTTGGCATACCATAAGGGCCCAGTATATTTGTTGGAAGAAATACTGCAAAAAGAGGCTCTTGTCTGTCTTAATTTGCAGAATCCATCATGAAAAGGCTGTATGTCACTTTGTTTTCTCAATGACATCATGGAGAGAAATCTCAGTAGAGGTAGAGAGACTGGTTCCCCAGTTCTCCTTCTATACCTCCCCCTCAGATAGGTGGCCACCAGCTGAGGAGGCTCTGCAGATCTACCCCCCACCCCCCACCACTTGCATGTTCCCAGATACCTTTACATGTTGTCTCATGGATGCAATCCTGACACATCTCTGGGCAATGCTTGCACACCCCCTCCACCGCCACATGTCTCTCTGGGCAGGTTTTCCGACACATCCCCTGGTCCAGGACAAGGCCCCCTTCACACGAGTGGCAGTTGGTAGCATTTCCTTCACATGTTCTGCAGGAAGAACTGCAGCGTTCACAAGTGCCATCTTCCACATAGAAGCCCCTGTGGGGGAGAGAGGGAGCCACTGGAGAAGCTTTCCAACAAGGAGGTGATTCTCCCCTGGCAGCCAAGAATTAGGACCGAAAAGGAAAGGACCATGACCAATGTCAACCCAAATGAATCCATCAGATTTCCTGGAGAGATGACACAGTATGGGGTCAGTTATCCTGTAGTTTTTGGGTGGTGATTTGCCAATGCAGGAATGACCAACCTGTGTTTGGTGGTTGCGGGCTTTGGGCTATGTGGTATCACCTGGCCTCTGGGGAATTTTCAGTGCCAAGCATGGTCAAAGCCTCTACAGAATAATTTCTGGGCCCTGAACATGAGCAATTCTAGTACAGAATTTGAATAGATGCAGCATGAAGAAGTCTTTTCCTGATTCTTCTTATAAGGGAGTCAGAGGTTGAAATGAAAGAAATGGATTCAAGCAAAAAAAAGAAAAAAGCTATTGAAGATGACTCCTAATTCAAAAACATGAGAATCTCAGAAACTTATCAGGTGGCTGGCAATCAAAAGGCAACATAAGAAGGTGTTTTTCAGAGAGTCACTTTGCTAAAAGCAAACTTCTTCACATAGATCTGGCTAATAATGTCTTCTTGTCTTTACCCTGCATTTACAAGACTTTTTGGTTAATGCTTTGTTTCACTATTATTATCACTTTTTTTTTTTTTTTTGATCTTTTCTAGGGCCGCTCCCGTGGCATATGGAGGTTCCCAGGCTAGGGGTCTAATTGGAGCTGTAGCCGCTGGCCTACACCACAGCCACAGCAATGAAGGATCCAAGCCGCGTCTGCGACCTACACCACAGCTCACAGCAACCCCGGAACCTTAACCCACTGAGCAAGGCCAGGGATTGAACCCACAACCTCATGATTCCTAGTCGGATTCGTTAACCACTGAGCCATGACGGGAACTCCTATTATTATTATTATTTTTTATCTTTTGTCTTTTCAGGGCCACACCCATGGCATATAGGGGTTCCCAAGCTAGGGGTCGAATTGGAGTTGTAGCTGCCAGCCTACAGCCACAGCCACAGCAACGCCAGATCTAAGCTGCATCTGTGACCTACACCACAGCTCACAGCAATGCCAAATCTTTAACCCACTGAGTAAGGCCAGGGATCAAACCTGCATCCTCATGGATACTAGTCGAGTTCATTAACCACTGAGCCACGACAGGAATTCCTTCACTGTTATTTTTATTTAAGAAGATAAATTTTTTTAAGAAGAAATGGCCACATGTATTAAATTGTTAAATTCAAAGCACTTTATGTTGAAGTCTTTTGATCCAGATAAATATATATAATGCCAAAGCTGTTCGGTTCTGGAGTTTTACCTATATTTTATACCTAAGACATTGACAGCCAGCATTCAAAGGAAGAACATTTTTCCTTCTACCAGAGCTTCGAATCTGTTCATATTTGGTGAATTTAAGCACACTTTAAGTTTTGCATTACCTTTTAAACAATCACTATAATGATGTATACGCCACTCAAACTCTTTTCTTTCTTGAACATATGCTTGAAAAAACAGTGGCCACTAATGCCAATTTATAAAAAATTCTGAATACCTGGATACCATTTCATTGTAGGGTGTGTTCCTGTTATGAATCTCATGGTTGATTTAGGATGAATCACACCCTAACAGCCAATTTTGCAGAAAGCAACAAAGCTGCCAAACCAAGCTAGGTATTACATGTTCCTCAGACTTTATCTCCCCTGCTTTTTTTTTTTCCTTTCTTCCTTTCTTTCTTTCTTTCTTTCTTTCTTTCTTTCTTTCTTTCTTTCTTTCTTTCTTTCTTTCTTTCTTTCTTTCTTTCTTTCTACACAAATACACAGTGATAAGACCACCCTACTCAAAACAGGAGTGCACATACTCGTGATCCCATAGTTTGCAGAACTTTCAGACCATGTTAGTAGCTTCCCTGTTGCTCAAAAAATGTGGAATGTCTTGGCTGCCACCTATCTGCATAGTGTCCCACTGATCCTAAGAGTGGCGCAATCCAGATTTTGGAGGAAAGAAATGGAGTGGAGTGGTCAGTGAATTGGATGAAGATAGAATGCATCTCTTTCTTCTTCACTTCAATGCATTGTCAATTCCTGGAACTTTCAAAGAATCCAAGAGATGGTAGGAAAGCAGTGGTAATGATCAAATAAGTAAGGTGATAGTGATGACAGCTATTCCAATTCCACCATGACAAAGTTAACAAGAAATCAATGACAGACTTTGGTAAGTAGTTTTTTGACCTTCACCTTTGTTGTAAAAGATCCTTGCCAACTTTGCTAAGGCTGGATTGTGGTGGTTGGGGAAGGAGAGCTGGGTATTCCCTGACTCACCCTTGTCTTATCCTTCCTTCTCCCCAGGAGTTCGCTAATCCTGACCCTTTCACTATTAAGCCTCTTCTCAAATGCCCAATGGGAGAGGAATTTTGAAAATAGTAGGCCAAATAAAAGAAAAGTCACAAAAGTCATGTTTTGTACGATCTGTATAAAATGTTCAAGAAATGTCTCTATAGAGACAAACAGTAAATTAGTGGTTACTTAGGAATGCAGGAAATGGGAAGTGATTGCTAAAAGGGTCAAGAGTTTTCTTTGGAGAAGTGATGGACATATTTGAAAATCAGTTATGGTGAGGGTTGCACAACTCTCTGGATATACTACAAACCATTGGATGTACACTTTATATGGATGAATGATGTGGTATGTCAATTATATATTAGTAAAGCTTTTATAAAACAAGAAAAAAGAAACCCCAGGTGAATGAGAAGGTGGCGTTGTGCAATGGTTCAACTCATGGACTTCAGTGCTAGAGATATTTAGGTTGAAATCCTGACCATACCATTTATTAGCAGTGTGCTGTAGGGCCTGCTACGCCTTTCCTTGTTCATAAAATGGGGGAAAATAACAGTACAGTGTCCCTCGGTATCTGCAGGAGATTGGTTCCAGGATCTGATGTGAATACCAAAATCCACAGATGCTCAAGTCCCATGGTCAGTCTTCTGTATCCATGGTTCTGCATCTGTGGATTTAACCAAACACGGATTGTGTAGGACTGTATTTGTTGAGAAAAATCTGTGTATAAGTGGAGCTAAACAGTTCAAATGTGTGTTGTTTAAGCACCAGCTGTACCTGAATAAGAAGATTCTTGTGAAGATTAATGGGAATGGTGCGTTTGCAGTCCTTAATGAGGGTGCCTAGATACTGCAAGCTCTCAATAACTAGTTGGTTTTAAATTTTTTTTTTCCCCCTTGGAATCTCTTAGCCCTTTGTGTATTAAGGACCTGAGAGGTATGATGTTGATGGACGTACACCTTCCCTACTGAACTGTAAGGCTGTTGCAAGCTCAGACTTCTTTCAGTTTATCTTAGCTTCTGATATCACTTCTTACATCCAATAGGTGCTGAATATGTATCTGTACAATTGAAATGGATACCTTTGACTCCTCAACTAGATTGGATGCATCTTGAGGGTCGGTACCATGATGGATGTTTCTACCCTACTGGATCCACCTCAATAATGGTCACAAATAGGTCATTAGAAAATAGGTGTTGTTTTTATCATGAAGCCATTATAATCAGCAGGCAAATGAGATTTCTAGTTAGATGTTGTTGGCTGCTTTCCCAAACCCATTTCTTGCCTCCCCCCTCTCCAATCTTCCTGGCTGTCAGTGTTACAATTTTTGTGGGTGTTCGAGGGTGAATCTTGTTCCACCTACATGGATCCTTTCATTTCCATTCTCCTTGCTAGAGATCAGCTTAGGAAGGTGTAAGTGACACATTCTGGCTGGTGTGATGTGAAGGGAAGTATGAGCAAGTTTTCTCTTCTCTTAGAGATAAACAAGGAGAAAGGCACCCTTTTCTATCTCTGTTGCAGCATGGGGTGGTGATGCTGGAGATGGCAGACAAGGTGGGCTCAGGAGAGGAAAACCAAGGAAGGAAACAAGAGCAAAATGGAAAGGTTGTGAGTTTCTAAGGAAGCCCTGGCCACGGAAATATCCAATACTGGATTTCCAAACTTTTTATTCTATGCATTAATAACCCCCTATGTTTGGTCATGCTCTTTGACATTTCTGTTGCTTGAACAGAAAGTTTCCTGATGAAACCTTTTCATTTGCTATTCCCACTTCCCATTTAGATAAGCCCTGGAGGCAGGACCATTGATAGGAAGAGTAAAGGAATTGTAAACCAGGGGATTGAGGAAGCCAGGAGGAATCAATATATAACCAGGTGTTCTTCTTTCTTGATTAGCTATGGTCCATGCCTCACTTTCAACATGTAGAAAAGGTTTGCCTGATGCACAGCCTATTACAGCCTCACTTTTGTGACTGGAAAAAAAGCCTCTGACAAAGATTTGATCACAAGTACAAGATAAAAAAAGAACATATGTTTATAAAGTAAAACTATGTACATCTCATGATCACCAGGGAGAAGCATGCATCTTGCCTTATGTAGGCTTTCTTTGGCTGCTATAGCCAACAGGGATGTCTGACAGTCAGGCAAGAAAAGCTGATGCAAGAAACAAGGAAGAGAGGAGGTCTTTGGTGAAGGGAAAGGAATTGTCCCAGCGTACTGCAGGAGGATGAACATGAGCAGCAAGTGAAAGGGAAGGAAAACTTACTCAGGGCACTTGGTGAAGCATCTGCCTTCGTGGAGGAAGAGGGGGTGGTCCGGCTGTGTTCGGCACTTTTTGCAAAGATTGGCGTCAGAGCAGGAGGCACAGTCCTCTGTACAGTTCTCGCAGCTGCCACTCCTTGCTGAGGGCCACGTGCCCTGGGGACAGGACAAGACGCAGGTCTGAGCCAACAGGTATGCACCTAGAAACCCAGGGAGGAAGGCGGGTCAGACGTTATCACATGTCTGATCTAATAGCATACGTGTCCACGCAGAGAACAGATGCTCCCAACAGCTTTTTTAACTGCACCAAAGACCCAAGTATATTATTTCAGGATTATCAAAATATCTATTAGTGATGCAAAGTCTTCCAAAATAAGTTAAAACTAGAAAAACTGGACCCAAGAGGTTTTTGGCTTGTTTCTTTGACCTTCCTACTGATAATTGCTACAGGTCACCCCGGGGCTTCCCTTTGCCCAGGTGCTCAGTCTATTAAGACATTTGTCTGTCGTCCTGGTGTGAGGCTGTCACACACACACACACACACACACACACACACACACACACACACAGCTTGATGGAGTCTGTTCTTCTGCAGCACAAAGTCTTTCCCGTTAGGACCCTAACATAGTAGCAACCCTTCCACCCAACTTCATCTTTAATGGATGGTCCATCAATTTATTTTGAATGGCAAAAAAATCAGATAACATCATTATTGAAAGAAAGAATGTAAACTTCACCCTGAAGTGCAAAATCCAAGAAAATTCCATCAATTTTTGTGTGTAGACTTTTATATATTGTTGGAGCAGAACCACGGCACACCTATCATTCTAAGTTTTGTTGTTTTTGCATCTCATCTCACTATTAACATTGCACATCCCAACATAATCACCGCTTTAATGGGAGTATAACATTCTTAATTCTTAATGTATCATGCTAATAAACTGTCCCCCTAAATTAGGGAAGTTATTTCTGATGTTGTGTTTTTCTAGATGATAAATAAATTAATTTGTTGGGCTGATACATTGTTGTGTTTTTTTCTTTTTTTTCCTCTCCTAAATTCAGTACCAGAAATCAAGAAAAATGCCGGGTAGATTCTCTACCTTAAGTTCTCTTTTTCATCTTTGCCTTTTCTAGGGCCACTCCCACGGCATATGGAGGTTCCCAGGCTAGGGGTCAAATTGGAGCTGTAGCTGCTGGCCTACGCCAGGGCCACAGCAACTCGGGATCCGAGCCACGTCTGCAACCTACACCACAGCTCACGGCAATGCCGGATCGTTAACCCACTGAGCAAGGGCAGGGATCGAACCTGCAACCTCATGGTTCCTAGTCGGATTCGTTAACCACTGCGCCACGACGGGAACTCCAACCTAAGTTCTCTTGTTTCAACTAGTGAATTTAAAAAATAATGTAATCTCTAGGAATGTCACGCACCCAGAGACCCTAACAAACTCCATGGCCAAATCAATCAATAATTTCATCGTGCCCTTTGGATAGGAAACATTTTCTTTTATCTTTTGGTCTCTTGAAAGCCAATTTTTATTATAGGTCAGTGTGCAGGTCCCCGAGCTTCTCCAGAATTGTGATAGAAACACGTGATGGAGCTAGATCTAGTCCTGCAAATCCCTTACGTAAAGACGTCAATGTGTGTGAATTGGCCTGGCCACTGCCTCCTCCTGCTACACACCATGCTAACCTTTTGGACATGAAGTACACTGGGTTGCTGATCCATGGCAGGTTCTACAAGAAGAATGACAAGGCTGGTATCTTCTCACAAGATCTGTGTAGGGAAAGAAGCAAGAAGTCCACCACTTTTGAACAGGCTCATAGCACTATGATGTTTGGAAAGGTCTCATGGGTAAACTCATTTCCCTTTTCACTCAAAATAGAACCCTTCAACTTGACATTAGCTAAATGTTGGCACCACCCATCACCTACCATGTGGGCTTCATTTGTTTTATTTTATTATTCTTATTCCTTCATTGACAATTGATTATCAAGATTTTCTTTGCAAACTTCCAGTGAAATATTAAGGATAGCCTTAAATACTAAGGGGATATTTGAACTGTCAAATGTTACTTCTTTCATATTTTAAAAATGTGTGAGAGCGAGGGAGTATGTGGTTGTGTGCATGCATGCAAGAATTTTTGAGTCAAAGGTAATCTCTGGTTTTTTGGGTTTGTTTTTGTTTTTGTTTTTGTTTTTGCTTTTTGCTTTTTGCTTTTTCGGCCACACCCAGGACATATGGAAGTTCCCAAGCCAGGGATTAAATCTGAGCTGCATCTGGGACCTGTGCCACAGCTGCAGCAATACCAGATCCTTAACCCACTGTGCCACAGTGGAAACTCCAAGGTAATCTCTTATTTCCCAAGATAGGCAGGCCATTCTAGGTTACCATGCCACTAAGCTAGAAAATCTTCAAGATGTGTCACTTCTGCCTCCCCATCACCACTTGATGGGCAAGCTTATCCAGGAAATCAGCAACTCCACATGGCAGTTTCATAGGCATACATAACAACCTCAGTGACATCTTTCAGTCAGTACAGGGAGAGATCTTGACTAAATTTCAGTAGCTGCTTGGGAACCAACATTACTCATACAGGGGAATATTAGAAAAAGTTCTAGGTCAGAATGTGTCATATGAATGACTGTGAAGCTGAATCAGTCATTATTGTTTGCATCTTACCATTTGCCTGCTGCCTTTCTTCCTTCCTTCCTTCCTCCCTCCCTCCTTTTCTTTCTTCCTCCCTTCCTCTCTTGCCTTTCATTTCCTTTCTTCTCCTCCTGAGAGTCAGGGTGGCAGAATTGGCTCTTTAGTCACACCTGCCTTCAGATTCCTGCTGTGCCACTTCCAGGTAATTAAACTCCAAGAGTCCTACTTTCCATGTCTCTAAAAATGAGAGCAAATGATTCTTCCCCTAAAGGACTCTTGTGAAGTGGGAATAAGTTTGTAAAGTGTGCACATCATGGGTTAGTAAATGGAAGTTCCTTCTGCTTCCTTTCTTTTCTCTCTCAATTTCCTCATTTGTTACCAGTCCACCCTATTTCTGAGGTTTTGTTTTATTTCCTGTTCTCTTTACTGTTCCTTATGTGGAGTGTACCACGAGGCATTGCTTGGTTTCTCTGATGACACTCACAGTTAATCAATTTCTGAGCCTTGCTACAGAGAAAACTAGATAGGTAGGTAGGCAGGTAGATAGATATAAATGATTATCCATCCTGCCATGCTGAGTGGCAGTTTTTTCTTAGTTTGAAGAGAAAATTTTGCACTTGTTTTCCAGTAGACTGCCTGCCTGATGTATTCTCCCTGAGGGAATCTGTTAAGAGTTCAATCATCCAATGCAGAACAAAGCTAGTCCCAGGATTTTCACAAAAGTGGTGTGTACGGAGGTGATGGATGTATTAACTAGCCTTATTGTGGTAATCATTTTACACTATACATATATATCAAATTATCTTGTTATACATAGTAAACATATACAATGTTATATAATAGTATGTCTCAATTAAGCTAAGATAAAATGCTTACTTGCTGAGAGCAGTTATTCGAAGAATAATAACAAAATAACATTCATCAGATATTGAGCACCTTGAAAGTCTTTAATATTGTATGTCCAGGCTGTGGGTTGATCTTGTTTTTATTTTATCATTTTTATGCTAAAATGTACATTTAAAAAAAAAGTCTTCATTAATTTTATCATTTAAAATATATAATATATATTTATACACATATGTTCATTTATAATTACGTATATATGTCTCACAATCTGGCCATTTGATATTTTACTCCAGTATTCCAGGTATAAAAGTCTGTAATGTCCTCATGTATCCACTAGAGGGTACTCTGTACACATAGTTAGCAATCAGGTTGGGCAAAGGATAGTCATCTCCAGCCAGAGCTCTTTTAACATGGATTAGTGATTTAATCTCAAGTAAAATTTGACTTGATCATAGTCTTTCTTTTTTCTACCCCAGAAATTCTAGACTGAACAGGATTTCCCCTGCCCCCACCTCTCCAAAAACCTCACCTTAACTAAGAAAATGGAGTGTCATCCTTCAAAAATGACTGTAACTCAGCCATAAAAAAACAAAAAAATTGGTGTTGTTCTTATTTAAAATTTCTTTAACTTAAATAAGCAATACTCACACACATGGCTCAAAATGTAGAAAGGGCATATACCATGAAGTCTCTCAACACTTTTTTTTTTTTTTGTCTTTTTGCCATTTCTTGGACCACACCTGTGGCATATGGAGGTTCCCAGGCTAGGGGTCTAATCGGAGCTGTAGCCACCGGCCTACGCCAGAGCCACAACAACACGGGATCCTCAACTCACTGAGCAAGGGCAGGGATCGAACCTGCAACCTCATGGTTCCTAGTCGGATTCGTTAACCACTGCGCCACGACGGGAACTCCTCAACCCATTTTATATAACTTTATTCACACTCTTTTATAGTGTTGCCTTTTTTCTTTTCTTTTTTCTTTTCTTTTCTCTCTTTCTTCCTTCTCTTTCTTTCTCTCTTTCTTCCTCTTTCTTTCTTTCAACAGTATTTTGGAGACCATTCTTTATCAGTACATAAAGACCTTCCTCATTCTTTTTAACAGCCCCATCTTATTCCATGGTGTGGATGTGTCAAGTTTCATTTGTCTACTCTCCTATTGATAGTTGTTTCATTTTTTCCAGTCTTTGCTATTTCAAACAAGGCTGCAGTGACTAGGAAGGCAGAAAGTGCTTTTCCAACCTATCCTTAAAGATCTGCAAGGACAGCAGCTTTTCATTGAGAGTCTTTCCCAAGCATAACCACTTAGCTCCTCAGGAATGTCCTTGTATGTGCTAGACATCTCCCCTGCTGAAATCCCTCCCATTCTTTCCCTTGGGCACCTGCTCCTATTTTACGCTGTGGTCCCCTCCTCCTCCATTTCTCTCATGACTTAGGAATCCCTGTTTGCTCCACACCACCCGGTGTCTTGGGTTTGTTTCTGCATCACAGACACTTTCCTGATTAAGTCGTGATCCTCTTTTCCTCCCTATATCCCTGTTACCTCTTTTGATTTGGAACTTCCACCTTCGTCGCTCCTGCAGCAGGCTCTTCATCGAAGATGGGCTTGCGGAGGGCACAGTTTCTTTTTATTTAAAAAAAAAAAAAGTGGTTTTTTTTTGTTTGTTTTAGTGCAAAAGGAAAAAGAAGATAAAGTTTGCGCATAATCTTATCATGGAGGAAGGTCCACTGTGTACACTTCAGACATAGATTTTCCATCTTTATATTGTGAGTGTAATTGCATATGTGTACATATATGTAATAATTTACATCCTCTGACCCTGTATATATGTAATACTATATTACATACTGTATGTATTCAGTGTCTATAATACTGACCCTACATTTTGCATTTAGTATTATAAATCTTATAGGTATTTTCTCTAACCATGAAAGTTCTTTTTAAAATTTTTTTATATAATTATTTTTATTTTTTTCCATTATAGCTGGTTTACAGTGTTCTGTCAATTTTCTACTGTACAGCATGGTGAGCCAGTTACACATACATGTATACATTCTTTTTTCTCACATTATCATGCTCCGTCAAAAGTGACTAGACATAGTTCCCAGTGCTACACAGCAGGATCTCATTGCTTATCCATTCCAAAGGCAACAGTTTACATCTATTAACCCCAAATTCCCAGTCCATCCCACTCCCTCCCACTCCCCCTTGGCAACCACAAGTCTGTTCTCCAAGTCCATGATTTTCTTTTCTGTGGAAAGGTTCACTTGTGTTGTGTATTAGATTCCAGATATAAGTGATATCATATGGTATTTGTCTTTCTCTTTCTGACTTACTTCACTCAGTATGAGAGTCTCTAGTTCCATCCATGTTGCTGCAAATGGCATTATTTTGTTCTTTTAATGGCTGAGTAGCAGTCCATTGTGTATGTATACCACATCTTCTTTACCCAATCATCTGTGGATGGACAATTGGGTTTTTTCCATGTCTTGGCTATTGTGAATAGTGCTGCACTGAAGATGTGGGTGCATGTGTCTTTTTCAAGGAAAGTTTTGTCCGGATATGTGCCCAAGAGTGGGATTGATGGGTCATATGGTAGTTCTATATATAGTTTTTGAAGGTATCTCTAGCGATGAAAATTCTTTGTAAACATCATTTTTAATGGTTTACATCTTTTTGTGAATGATAATTAATTTTTTCTCTTGTTACATTTTTAGATAATACCCTTCTTTTTAAAATTATAAATAAAACTGCTATCAACATCTTTGTACACATTCTTGGTTAAGGCAGGACTCAGCTTGGCTGTTCGGCATTCCCGCTGACCATTATTTTGCTCTTCTTTCTGGGGCTCTTTTCCCCAGACCTGTATTACTTTCTGGGCCCCCAAATTGCTTTCTTTCATGAGTTTAGGAAGTTCTGAGAGTGAATTAGTGTTTCATGTGTTAAAACTCAGTTGGGTTAAAGGGCTAGAGAATAGATTAACTTTTATTGCATCTTATTGTGTGCTGGGGGCTTTATATCTATTTCATTTAATTTTCAAAATGGCCTTGTCTGAGATGGTTTCATGTTCTCATTTTATAGGTGAGGAAACTGAGGCTCAGACTCAAGGAACCAGAGCTAGTAAAGAACAGAGCCAGGATTTGAATTCAGGTATGCTGAATTTTAAAGCTTACATCCACTAGAGAGATGTTTTACTAATTAATTTGGATTTAAAATAGTTTGGTAGAGGTCAAAGCAGTGGTGTACTGGTAAAACGGCTCTTTGCAAAACAAAACAAAACAAAACACTTGCTCTGTCATGTTTGCCAATTTCTGTGGTGTAAATATTCCCACCATAGCTGATCTCAAGTTGCCAGTGGTTTAATTATCCATTCACAAAATTCCTGGATGTTGAACAATTGGTATAAGCAGATACATGTGGCTCTTTCATACCACTAGGCCAAAAGTTTACCCAGTTACCATGAGATGTGTATTTTCTGCACTTTGAGTTGTGATTGATTAATTAAGTAAAAATCATGTCTTCATTTGTAAGTTAAGCAAGGCAACTGTATACATCTACAAAGTCCTTCTAAAAATCAGATTTTCACAGTATCTTCAAAATTCTCTAAAGTTCAGTTACTATATGAAGCAGCTTATTTCCTCACTTTATTTAAATTTTTTTTTTCCCCACATATGAACGGCTTTCAGTGCTTTTAACTGACTCTGGGATTTCAATCTTTCTCAGAGCATAGGAATTGAGATCAAAAGACAGGCTAGTGATAAATTGTTAGGATGTGGTCAAAGATAAAAAGTTAATTTACCATGTCTTCACTTTGTGGATTAGATTACCATCAAAATATGTAATTAGAGCCTGCTACAAACATGGTTTTAATCAATGATGGAAATAGGTAGGTTGGGGAAATGTACGGGAGTTATTCCTAGGACTTTCCAGCACTACCAGGGGAAAAACCACTTAAGAAAATCCAAATGATTTAACAGTCATAGAGTAAACTGTTTCCATTCCCACAATGGTTTCAGGAAAGCAGCTGAAGCTATCATCTTCCTTCAAAGCCCGTGGTCTGCACACCTGAGTATTTCTACCAATGGTGGCTCTGTGTGATGCCTGAAGCACCATAGGTGCCGCTCGCAACCGCTTCAACACTAGTTCCATTATTGCCACAAAGGGACACTGGACTAAGTAATCTTTACAATATATTACTGACTTGGACAGGGAATTGGGGACAATCTATACTTTTGTGTAGCAACTTTTTGGTGGCAGGAAGAAGCTTTGGAGATTACTTGGTCTTGGCTGGACTTGCCAGCTGTGGTCTGATGTGCTGCAAAATCTCCATCCTTAGACTAGGATAGGAGGCATTCCCGCTCAGTTGGCAATTGACTAAGGGTGGTGACCTCTCATTACCACTGCTCTCCTTGTGAGTAGTCATCTTATTAGCAAAGGAGTTCAGTGGACTCTAGTCAAAGTTGTGTTTCAAGTTGTTTTCCCAACACATGCTGACATATGTGATGTATTTGTATTCTTTGGATGCGAGCATGATCTTAGGTCTACACTGGCAGTGGCGTGAGTACAGAAATGGACTAATGTTTGTCCCACCTTACTTGTCCTGCCAGGATCTGAATCTGTGTGTAAAACAACAATACAGCACCTCACTGGTACCACGTAGGTAGCTACGTTCTTTCAAACACACTGTGATTTGCCTGGGCTCCCTCTAAGTTGACCCAGGATGACTGCAATCTGCTTTGCATCATCTTAAAGGTGCAGTTAATCAGTGCCTGTTCTCTGGAACCCTCTGCTCTCTAGTTACAGCGTCAGTGTTTTGTTTTTGTTTTTGTTTTTGTTTTTGTTTTTTTTTTAAGGAGAAGAAGTCAGGAGAAAAATGTAGGCATTGGCTCAAATACTCCCAAGGTCTTGTGGAAGAGTACATTTTCCATTTACTCTCCATTCAGTGGTGCCTCAACTATGCTGGGAAGCTGAGTTATGGTCTCACCTCGCTCAGGGAGGAAACCATTTTTTTTCTCATTGTTAATAGTGTGCCTATCTTATTTCCTAGATCATAGATGCAAAAAAGTGCAGCCATGTCATTGACTTTATTGCTTTTGTCTAGCCATGAGAAGCAGCCTCATCTGCTTCCTAGATCCCTTGTTAGTGTGAAATCCCCAAATGGACTGATCCCTTCCTCTCTTCAGAAACATTACATTTTGATAGTAGAAAAAGCAGGGGGAATGGGTGTGGTGCTCTGACGCAGAGGGAACAATCGAGACCTGGTTTGCTCACAAAGTGCGTAGTCCAGTTGAAAGGGATGTGTAATCATGTGGGGGCCCGAGTCTACTCTGACTCTTGGCTCCCTGCATCTTTTCATCATCTGGACACCAGATAAAATACAGATGTTCTAAGCTAGAAGCACAGCACCAGACTATTTTCCTCTTGGCCTGTACTGCCTCTTAAATGCCTGAGTGCCGGACAGACTCGTTTTCAGCATTTTGGTTCAGCTATAATTCATGCAAGAGAGCCCAAGCTAGAGTGAATGGTTTTCTTCCCAGCCATGCCTCTGAAATCGGCCCGTGTTCTCTGTGGCCTTTGGCTGCTGGCCTTGTGAAGGTCTCCAAGTTCTCTTCCGTTAGGTCACACGTGGGACACTGTCATAGTAGACAGCAGCCATGGGCATCCTTTCTCTGAAACCCAGCAAGAGCCTTTTCTTCTGCCCAGATCTATCCCTCCCTCCAGCTCTTAAAACACTCATCCTGAGCAGTTCTCCTTTGAGCTGCTATTGCTTTTGCACTGAAACGACCTTTTAAACAAATCCTTGCCTCAAAATCAAAACGGAGAGCACCTCTTGTCTTTGTGAGCATCTCTGCATGGAGTGTGAGGCGGATCTTCCCAGCAGGAGGAGGGTTTTGGTTTTTTTTAACCACCTCAGACATGGAGAGGTCACTGCAAGTGTGTCATTACCTTGCAAGGAAGCCTGTGGCCAAGGCTTCAGTGTCTGGAGTCCATTTCTGAAGACTCAGGTGGGAAGGAATACATGCAGGCATTTGCTCTTAGATTCCAAGCTCCCTCACTTTTCCTCCCTCCTGCTCCTACTCAAGACCCCCACTTTCCCCGTCTGCAACTGGAAAGGGCAATTTTTAAAAATCGAGCTTGAATGATATGGCAAGTTCTAAAAATCCTGCCAGAAAGATCAGCTATTTCAGCTCAAGTTCCCATACTTGTCTAACTGGACAAGCTAGCCCTTTGGTAGTTTTCTTTTATCATGATAAAGAGATACAAGAATGTGATAAAAACTATTCTGAAATCTTTCAGAAAATGGTAGTCATTTCTTCTGTGAATGTTGTCACTCGCTCAGGAGTGGTCTGCTCCACCCAGATAGAAAATCAAGTAGCCATACCACTCGTAAAATTCCCTTTGTGGTTTCCCTCCTGGCCATACACCAGCCACAGCCTCCTGGCCTTTCCCGCAGAGAACGTCAGAGAGGCTCCGGGACTCTTAAGCTTTTGATTCACTGATCAGACTTCACCTCTTGGGTAAAGCAATGGATTTGGGGGTGGGGGAAGCAGAGGAGGTGGCTAGACTCCTGCGAGCTCTCTCCGGAGGCACATTACCGTTCCAGAAGCTGCCTTCCACCTGGGTCCGGGCAGGGCGCACACATGTCCCATGCAGCAGCTGTAACCCTCCTCGGCAGCTGCTGCACTGGTTGTGGCCAAGGCCAGTGCAGGTTTCGCAGGCTTGGTGGCAGGGTTCACATTCTCCCATCTCTGGGTTGCCATAGAAGCCGGGGCCACAGTTCTTCACGCAACTGCCGCCTACATGAGAACACAGAGAGCAAGCATGAAGCTGGGATCCTAGCTGGCCCAGCCTGAGGCTCTCTGCAAGGGCAAGTTCTAAACAAGCCGAAGGGAGTCCAAGGAACATTTATATTTTAGTTTTTTAAATAAACCACGATGGCATTAGCTTATTTCGACTAAGAAATAGATCTTTGTAAATCTAACTCTTTTTAAGTCCTTTTTCAACTGGAAATTTTAATTAACTATCAGCTCAAAGTGTTAGGAACATAGAATAAAGACCTTTACATCCTCAAAAAGCTGCAAATAAAATGATCTCTATGTAGAGACCCTATAAAGGTCCCCATGGGCTGACTGTCTGCCCTACTCTCTCTCCCGCAAACATTCAAGAGCCTGGACTATTCCCTTAAAGTAGAAGACCCATGGTGTGTTTCTTTTCTAACCAAAGTCAATAAATTGACCAAAACCTAAGACAAAGATCTTGTTTAACTTTTACAGTACAAGGAATATGCAACATGGTTTAAGTTTCAAGGAAAGAGTTGTGGTCTAAATATTCGAGGTGACTTCAATTCGGAAGCATTTCTCTTCAGTGTCCCCCCCTCCCCATTCACTCTTCTTTCCATCAGCTTGGAGATATTTGATATTAATTAGTGAAATAGGAACTATGCTTCAGTAATAAAAGCAAAAGGAAGTAGTCCTGGCTAATGTTGATTTTTCAAACCAAATTAAAATTCCTCCTTGGGAGTTCCGATTGTGGCTCAGTGGTAATGAACCCAACTAATATCCATGAGGATGTAGGTTCAATCCCTGGCCTCACTCTGTGGATTAAGGATACAGCATCTCTGTGAGCTGTGGTGCAGGTTGCAGATGCAGCTCAGATCCCGAGTTCCTGTGGCTGTGGTGCAGGCCAGCAGCTACAGCTCTGATTCAATCCCTAGCCCGGGAACTTCCATATGCTGGGGGTTTGACTCTAAAAATACAAAAAATTAAAAATTAAAAAATTAAAATAGGGATGCTCATCATGGCTCAGTGGTTAACAAACCCTCCAGCTAGTATCCTTAAGGACGAGGGTTTGATCCTTGGCCTCGCTCAGTGGGTTAAGCATCTGGTGTTGCCTTGAGTTGTGGTGTAGATTGCAGATGCGGCTTGAATCTGGCATTGCTACAGCTGTGGTGTAGGCTGGCGGCCATAGCTCCAATTCAACCCCTAGCCTGGGAACTCCATATGCCTTGAGTATGGCCCTAAAAAGACAAAAATAAAAATTTTAAAAATAAAATAAAATTGCTCCTTGAACTAGAGATACAGGAAGACTAAAACTGCTGAGATGAGCTCCCCCTTTTTCTGTGCTGAGTCCTGGAGCGTCGTTGTCACTCTGTACAATGCCATCTCTGTACAATGCTTACCCAAGAGGAAGAACCCCTCTTCACACCAGTAACACTCATTCTGGTCGCAGCTGCCGCAGTTGGTTTCACACGCTTTGCATCCAGACGCTTCCCTGTAGGTTTTCTCAGGACAGGTTTTATAACAGTGGTGTTTGAACCTTGGGGGAGAGGACGGAGTTTCTTCCATGAGCTATGTTGCCATATTTGTCTTTACCACTCTAATTTAATCTCCTTATATATGTCTACACATCTTTTAAAAAAATTATAATCTTTTTCCCATAACTTTTTGAGGTATAAATTGACATACCACAGTATGTTTGTTTCAGGTATACGACATAATGATTTGATATTTGTATATATTGCAGAATGATTACCATGATAAATCGAATTAACACCTGCCATCATACATAGTTACAGAATTTTTTTTCTTGTGAGGAGAACCTTTAAGATCTACTCTCTTAGCAACATTCAAATACTACACACTGTTAAATTTTTTTTCATTGGGGTGTAGTTGATGTGCACTGTTATATGTTTCAGGTGTATAGCATAATGATACACAATTTTTATTTTTGTTTATAGTTCTTATAAAATATTGGCTATATTCCCTGTGATGACAATATATACTTATAGCTTATTTATATATTTTTTTTCTTTCTTCCTTCCTTCCTTCTTTTCTTTCTTTTTTTTTTTTTTTAGCTGCCCTAAGACACATGGAGTTCCTGGACCAGGGATCGGATCCCTTAGACAGTTATGATCTAAGCCATAGCTGCAGCAATGCTGGATTCTCTAACCCACTGTTCTGGCAGGAGATTGAACCTGCATCCCATCACTCCCAAGACACAGCCAATCCCGCTGCACCACCGCAGGAACTCTTATTTTATACATACATTATATATTATTTTTAATAGGTGTAGATATTTGAGTTTCAGGGAAGAAAACTTCTTCTTGGTCTGTTGTGTGCTCTCCAAACCTGGTCATTAATCACCTCCCTCTGGACTCCAAGGACCCTTTATCAGGGCAGCAGAGAGGAGGCTAGGAAGAAGGAAAGTGGTACTGATATTTATCTATTGAGTACTGATTATGTGTCAGGTATTAGCTCATTTAAACCTCTGCACAGTCCCCGTATGGCAGCAGTTACTTATCTTTAATTTCTATATAGGAGAACTAAGCCTCAGGGCCCAAAGTCACATAGGTAAGGGTGGATTAGAATTTTCCTCAGAATCTGTTTGAGCTGACAATTTGTGTGCTTTTGCCACATGGCACCTGCCAGATCTGAAACAGTTCAGTGTTGAGTTCAAGTAGATTATCATGATATTTGTAAGCAGATCATTATATTAACAATGCCATGCCTTAGCTTTTATGTATATATAGTTTTACATATATCATCTATTATTCCCATTCTGCAACATAAAACCTGGTAATTCAGATTCCACTGAGTTACAGGTTCATTTGACGGGAGGACTGGAATGAAGTTGACCTTTGTCCTGTGATGAATTTCACAGCAAGAAAAAAATAACAGAGGGAAGGAAGCTTAGTATTTCTTCCTTAACATTTACTATGCAGTGTTTTATTAGCTGTATTCAAAGTTACTATATATTCTAAAGGGTTATCACTATGTGTTTTTAGAAAAAAAAAAATATCTCATGTGTGACCCTTTGTGATGTTGGGCATGTTCTTTCATTGTCCTTGTGTCTCAAGGAGCTATGAAACATGCTCCTTCATGAGTTGTAATGAAATGGAGAGGGTGACAGGGCTGGCTCCAAAGTTTCACAGAGGAAGCAGCTCTCAAGGGACAGAGGATGTAGGTGCAGGTGAAGGGGTGTGTTCTGGTGTCAAAATGAAGGCAGCAGGGGTAGAGTTAAGCTGGAGGGACAGAGTTTTAAGAGTGACAGAGGGAGAATTCTGTACCCGTTCCATCGCTATTTCTTTACTTGAGTCTGAGCCCTTCCTTGGCTCCTAGAGAAATGTTATGAACCCTCGACCACATGTCACTCACCAAGGAATGCTTGCATTTCTGCCGTTCATGTCTGCTGGGGCTGGTGTGCGTGTCACATGCTGAGTAAGTGCTAGCTATGAATGTGCTGATGCATGACTGGCTGCTCATGGCATGTCACCTGGTCTATCTTACAGTATTCCATCTGGGGGCCTCTTCTCCATCCCCTGCCTTTGTTTAAATGGGGCAGTAATTTAAATCATTTGATCAGGGGGATGTAGAGACGCAGTCATTGTGGGGACTATTAGGCAGTTCTGGAAAAGTTGCATTAAAACCATAAGTTTGGAGTTCCTATCATGGCTCAGCAGAAATGAATCTGACTGGCATCCATGAGGATGCAGGTTCAATCCCTGGCCTTGCTCAGTGGGTTAAGGATCTGGCGTTGTGGTGATCTGTGGTGTAGGTCGCAGATGTGGCTCAGATCCCGTGTTGCTGTGGCTGTGGCGTAGGCTGGCAGCTACAGCTCTGATTTAGCCCCTAGCCTGGGAACCTCCATGTGCAGTGGGTGTGGCCCTGAAAAGACAAGAGACAATAAATAAATAAATAAGGTTAAGTAACACCAAGGTTAATGGATCACTTTTTGTAGGTGTCAGCTTGTTGGGTTTCCCATTCCTTCTTATCCTCTTCACCCCTCGGAACCTCTTCCCACCCACCACTGCATTTTGAGTCCATGGATTCTGATGGAGGAGAAAGGCTGTGGGGTGGCAGGAGGAGTTGGGCCCACCAAAGGTGAGGTGCCCCCCCACTAACTCGAGGTGCAACGTGAGAGATCCCCTGCCTCCCTGAGCCTCAATGTTCCCTTCTGGAGAGGAGCACCAGTCCTGTGTCCCTGACAACCTTCAGGGAAGGGGAGTAACAGATGTGAGAATCTGTTTGTCACAAAACTCTCCAGTTCTTAGGTTTATGGGGAGGAATTAGGCAGCCTTTGTCTTATCTGAAGGCTTTCTTTTTTTTCTTTCATCTCCCTTCTTTTCTTAGATTTTCTTCCAAGAAAGGCACTAGCATACTCTGGAAGAGAGACTAGAATAGGAAGGGGAGGTGACATGGAGACATAGCATCTTTGATTTGTAGATTTGTTTTAAAGAACTTTGGAGGTGATGGTTATCTGCATTTCATTTAACCCAGTGATATGGGTCCCTCATTACCCAAGGAAGGATGAAGAGCTCACAGAACACCTGGCTTCATCCTGGACTGTCTGACTCCTGTTAAGGATGAGGTCTCCATGCAGACATTTGCAAACAACTTGCTTGGGGGTTGGGTATATTATTAAAGTCTGTCCATAAACAGCAAGGTCTAAATCTTGGTAACCCATGGCAAGATTCCTAGACACCCGTGGCAGGCTGGGTGACTTCCAGGACCAAGAAAGAGAGGATGTCCTTTCGAGGCAAGAAAACAGCTGGGCTCTTATTGCTAAATCCAAGAATTGTTCATTAATAGCCTGACAGGGGAGAGTTGCTTCAGGCTGCAAGGCCTCTTTGCTTTAATCACTGGATTTAGGATTAAGTCAGTAATGCTTAAACTGCAGAAAAAGTTAGTGCCACAAAAAAAAAAAAAAAAAAAAAGGCCAGACTCACATGTAATATCCTGTAGCACATGATGTGCAGGTTCCTGGATCATCTGGAAAAAAATTATAATAATGAAAAATCATAGACATCAAGAGTTCACTATTTGCAAAACTGAGATTTGGAAAATGCTGTGGCTTGAGACAAATACTTGTGGGATTGTTTCATGAAATGTACTGTCTAGAAATGATATTTGAATAGTTTGTACCGTTTTTAATTAGTAACAAGAAGTACGCTGTGATTTATCTTTATCAAAGCTAGTAAAATAAAAGTTCTCATAAAAACTTGGCCCTGACTTTCAAGGAGGAATAGGCCCGAGCTACTGGGTCTTCAAATTGCTGATCCAGAATACGCTCCGTGAAGAAACTCCAGGCCGCCATGGAGGTAAAGGCATCAAGCACATCCACGCACGTGTTGTGAAGGGGCTGCAAGCTTCTGGCCTTCATGTGTTACCCAAATCCTTGCCAATGTCAAGGAATGTCGTCTGGGAGGCTCCTTTGAAGTCTGGACAATTATTTTTTTCCAATACAGTATCCACTTTGTGTTCTGTACTTCATCACCCTCTTAAGGAAATTGTCCTGCTCTCATTAAGTACAATGATTCAATGTGTCCCTGTTGGCTCCGAGAAGAATTCTTTCCTACAGCTTTCAGGGCACTTACTGAGAGAGAAAGGGTTTTGAGAGTCACTAACTCAGTCTGTTTCCCTCCCTCCAACCTCCCCCTGAAAGATGCCAACTCCCAGATCCAATTAGGAAGATAATTCTGTGACTTCCACTGACCTGCAGCTCTTGTGAGTAAAAGAGTTACCTCCAAGTTCTTTCTATGATCCAACCCATAGGCTAATCCTGTTCTTTTCGTTCGAATGGGAGACAGAAAACAATTGCTCCTCTTTGAAACATTCCTCTTGGTATATGTTAATGTCACCTTCACCTTTACTTAAAACTAAAAATGGAGTCCCCATTGCAGCTAGGTGGATTAAAGACATGACGTTGTGTCTGTGTGGATGAGGATTCCACCCCTGGCCTCACTCAGTGGGTTAAGGATCTGGTGATGCTGTGGCTGTGGCATGGGTTGCAGCTGCAGCTCTGATTCGACCCCTGGCCCAGGAACTTCCATATGCTGCAGGTGCAGCTGTGAAAAGAAAAAAGGAAACTAAGTAAAATTCTGACCTTTGAACTTTGTGCCTTGTTTTCCTCTCTAATCAGCTCTAGGCTTTATTTTTGTTTTCAGAGAGTCTGCCCCTTGGTGGTAGAGTCAGCCTCACCTGAGTCTTTAGTCAAACTTTCACCTTGGGTGATGCTACTGTGTGTCACAAACACACTACAACTAATGCACATGCCATGGAAAAAATTCTAGAAGAGTTCTGCCATATAACAAGGGATCCCCAGAACCTTCTGGAATTAGCCTAGTGCTGATCCAGTGGAGAGGGCACTGGCCTGGGAACTGAGCTCCCTGTTTCTAATTTGAAGTTTTGACCCTGGCTTAGCTGTCCCATGAACTTGCATAAGCTTCACTCCACTTTCCTGTCCTGATTTCTGCAGGTGTATAGCGGGTAGGATAAGATGGTTTCTAAGCCTCCTCAAAAGTCAGAGATTCGAAAGCCAAGTCTAGCAGCAGTTGGCAAACCATGGCCTACTTGGGAGGCCAAACCCAGTCAGGGCCTTTGTTTGCATATTGTGTACGAATCCTTTCATGCTATAGCATAGGAGTTGAATAGTTGCAACAGAGTGAGAGAGTATTTACTATCTGTTACTGTGCAGAAAAAATTTGCCAGCCCCAGGCAATAGCACAGTTGGCTCATGACTTTGTTTGTTAAGTAACACAGGTGTAAATGTTCTTATCCTAACAGCTGGCCCTAGAGTTCCTCTAAAGGCTAGAACTGTCTATATTTAGGAAAATATCTTGTTAAGCTACTTGGGGATGGAGGTTTAATCAAAAGGATTAAACAAGAGCCAAGACAACTAAGGAGATAGCCAGCCCTTCTTTTAGAGGTCATGGTTTGCTCATGGGAAGGAAGTAGTTTTTATGTCTGGGTCAACGTGGTTTGCTATAGGCAACTAGAGCAGGACAGTGAAATGAACCATAAACCAAGCTAGATAAGTGGAATCAGAAATGTGAAGCTAGAGGTGCCATGAGAAGGAAAAGTTCCCTGAAATTCTTAGAATTCTTGGGGGAGGGTCTTATACTTCCGCAGCCCATGGATTGGGGATTTGAATCCAGTTTAAAGGGATGTGAAGGTCCCACTGAACCCTAGTGGTTATAGTGGGCAAGTTTATTTCCCACTACTGGTCTGTGTTTGCATCTACATTCTTTTCAGTTCTGCTCCTAAGTAAGTGGCTACTACTCAGCTTGCTTTTGGGCAGCTTTCCTCTCCCCTGCCTGTCCCTGATGCACATGTTTGACTCTGACAGTTTTGCTAATTTGGCAAGGGCTGAGGAAATTCTAATCCTGTTCTCTAATGTTCTGGCCATCCCTCCCATCTAGGAACTTAATGAGTTTGTTCTCTGCTCCCGTAAGCAGGTCGCTGATGAAAATGTGAAACAGAACCAAGCCTCAGAAATGTGCAGACCACTGTAATCTCAAGTCCAGGGACTTTGCCAGCCCAGTTTCACAGTGAATTTGGTACCTTTACAACGGTTTGCATAAATGAATAATGCATAGCACAGGAACTCTGTCTCATTACAGCTTATGAATGCCCATTAGTCTTGCTCATCATTACCAGTTGTTCTAAAGCATAAGAACTATTTAGAAAAAAATTTTCTACCCCAGAAGATCCATGAGTCAGACATAAGCTAAATGGATTTAGCTTGACCACTGAGAGGCAGCTGCTATGGGATTAAGGAAAGGTAGCAATCCGAAACCTAGAAGTTGACTCTAAGTCAAGTTGGCATTTGGATGGGAAGGAGAGTTTAAGGAGAAAGATGAATTTCCTGGCTTCTAACATGTGTGTGTATGTGTGTTGGGGTGGGAGTGGTAGGGGTTGAAGAGTCTAAACAAGCTAGAATTGTTAACTGTCTTGGAAGGTGTCATCCAAACTCAGATATTTACATTGCTCTGGTTATTTGATCTTGTCAAACTTTTGAGCTGAGAGAGCATATTTTGAGGAGGGATAGAGCAAGTTCAGACAGAATTCAAAGAGAGAGCCTTACATGTTTGGAAAAAAGCCTTCAGAAACAGCCACTGGCTTTCAGCTGCTCACATCCCAGCTAAGAAGAATGTGTGAGTAGATGCCTTGTCATGACAGGGATACAGCCTTCCTGCCTTGAGAAAATTCACTTTATCATTGTCTCGTTTTTATGGGGTGGGGCAGGCAAGACTACAATGTCTGCTCTGTCTGGAAAGAGCCTCCTGATCCTCTGTGTCGCATTTCCATGGTTACCTTGGTGACCAGCAGGGCTGGATTCACCACACCTGCACTGTCCTTATGGAGATATAGGCTCTTGCTGTCACTGTCACCTTCAGTGGTCAATGTATGTTCTCTGCTATTTTATTTTGTTCTCGGTAATACCTGTAGCCTTCACCATTGAATATGGGTTGATCAGTGCCACCTTAGGAGTTAGGTACATCTTACAAGCTATATTAGTAAAGGGACATTTTAAATTTGAGATGGAACTGAACATTAAAAAATGTCCAGAGACATATACATGCTACTATATATAAGAGAGATAAGCAACAAGGACCCACCTTTTAGCACAGAGAATTCTACTCAATATTCTGTAATAACCTATTTGGGAAAAAAATCTGAAAAAGAATGGATATATGTATATGTATAACTGATTCACTTTGCTGTATTCCTGAAACTAATACAACATTAAAAGTCAGCTACACTCCAATCATTTTTTTAAAAATTTTGTAAAATTTGCAAAAGTAATATATTTTAACCACAATAAAAAAAAGTCCAGAGAAAAAGAATTTATTTTTATAGTTTATATAAACTTTGAGCCACATAATTAGAAATCTGTTCAAGCTAAAATGACCCTAATTTGCTTTTTCTAAATTTATTTTTATTATTATGTGTTTATTTTTCATTTGAGAGAGACAGAAGAAACTCAGCGTCTTAAGAACAGCCCTTTATCATATCCTATCTAGATATGCCAGAACTAGCCAGGATTCGTTATATATTATTGAGGCAGGGTGGACTCTGCAAAACTGTGTGGAAAAGTTAATGTCAAGGTGTTCCTACCTTACCTTTGGCCATTTCTCTCAAAATTCATTTTCAGACTTCTAGGACTTTTCTCCATACCCCATGCTAGCCAGCCCTCCCTCTAGCATTGCCTATTGAAATCTTTCTGTTCCCTGTCCTATTACTGCAAAGACTAATAAGTTAGCACCTAGGATCTCAGGCTAATGGGCATATTAAACTTGCAGCCTTGGGAGACTCCTAAGCTCTCAGCTACCTCATTCTCTTCCCAGGTCTCCTAGACTCATTAGGGTCCTTCTGCCTTGACCTCTTAGGCTTCATCCTAAATGTGCCATAAAACAGCACCCAGCTCACTGTAATTCAACATGCCCTAGATGCTTGCTTTTCCCAGATGTTCTTGACCTTTTAGCTGAGCCACCTTCCCAGGTCCAATCACCTAAATTCCAGGCTTGACTAAACTTGAGGCTTTATTTGCCTTTCCAATGCCTTCCACACTCAGGCAAAGCATTAGACAAAACTGAGGCTCTGCCCTTACTTTATAGGTATCTAACTCCAATAGTAGTCCAAGTTCCATAACTACAGAAGTCAAAAACAATGATCTCCATATTTTTTGAAATATGGTTTAAAATATTAGCAAGTGCCTGCAATGTATCTATGTATGCTTGTAAATGATTTGCATGTACTGGTGCTGCATGAATATTTTACATATATTGGAAAGGCATGTTAAAGAATAAAATTTTAGAGGATAATGTAAAAATGATTTTGAATATAACTGCTCTGTTTTTCTGCAGCCCAGTGAATTGTCTTGCATACTTCTTTGGAGACCACTAACTCAGGCCACGCCTCACCAAAAGCCACATCTGAGCTAATGAATTAATATCATAAACTTCTAAAAATATGCTTTATATTTTGGTTCCTTAAAGTTATAGTTGGAAAGAATGTCTCTCTGATGGGTTCACTCATCTGCATTTATATAAGGACTTCCTGCACTTGGCTTCCAGCCCTTATTTATAAACAGACTGTATACTTCTAATTAACTTGTTGACCTAGTACTTTCTGGGTGGGAGAAAAGTTGAAAATATAAATATGAATGAACTTGTTTAAATGATAGGATTAGATTCTACTGTCTCCACCTTTCACCGCCCTCTATAGCTGTAGTACATAAAGGTGTTTACAGAACAAACTTTCTAGATGAAAATAACCAATGATTGTGTCCCTGTGAAAGACAGCCTAAAAGTTCATCTGTTGGGAATAGGTGAATAAAAAAAAATGGCTAGGACACAGCCATTAAACTTGTGTTTCTTGGAGTTTTCATCATGGTGATCAGAAAAGAATCTGACTAGGAACCATGAAGTTGCAGATTCAATACCTGGCCTTGCTCAGTGGGTTACAGATTTGACGTTGCCATGAGCTATGGTGTAGGTTGCAGACAAGGCTTGGATCTGGCGTTGCTGTGGTGTAGGCCAGCAGCTGCAGCTCTGATTAGACCCCTAGCCTGGGAACCTCCATATGCCACTGGTGCAGCCCTAAAAAGCACACACACACACAAAAAAAACAAACAAACAAACAAAAAAAAAACAAAACAAAACCTGAAAAACAACAAAAAAAACCCTGTGTTTTGCAAGAGTATTTAAAGACATGGAAATATTTTCATGACAGCCTAGGTGAAAAGGGGTGATAACCCATATCTAGGTATTTATATAATAAGTCTGTCTATCTCTATCTTTCTTTCTATCTGTCTATCTATCTAACCATATAGCTAGCTAGATACACATTTATCAAAAAGCAGAAGAAAAGCTAAAATGTTAATAGTAGTTATCTGTGATTTTATGTATGTTTCTGGACATATGTTTCTGTATTTTCCTAGTACAAGTGTGTTACAGAATTAATTGGAACCAAAAATTCTCTAAAGGGCAGAAAAGAAGTGCTCAGGTTATGAGTTCCAGGGGTCATTTGGGCCACGTGTTTGGAAACATTCCCCCAGATTTCCCCCAGGGGACCTGGCCTTTTGGTTCTGCTCTTCATTTTTCTGTCCCTTTCCTGCCCACTTGTGTTTTCTCCTCTTTCCCTTTTGTTTCTCAGCATTCCCTCATTCTGCATCACTGGGACAAGACTGATGTCCTTCTATGGGATGTGGTTGCAGCAGTGGCAGATGTTTGTACAAACTCCTTTTAAAAAATTCGCTTTTAACATGAATTGTTTTTCTGATAGGATTCTGTAAAGGAGACAGATGATTAGGAAATGGGGAATGGGGTTGTGCTTGGCTCTGCCTCAGACTCTCTAAGTAGACTAGAACTGTGACTTGGGCCAACCATTATTGAACAATCCTTTTATGAGCACCTGCAGCCTTGTTATGGCATCAGCAGAATTGCCACCCCCTACTGAGATGCACTACTGCTCCCTCTGAGGAGAGAGACAGCATTGCAAGCAATCAATACTTAAATTGTTTGGGGGAGATAATTAAGCACATTGTCAATAATACATATTCTCTCAGAGTAAATATGGACTTAGTTACTTCAAAATGCTGTAGAAATTTGTAGGAGAGTCACTGATAGTCTTCAGTCTACCCAAGGAAAATGAACTGGGTTGAAATTTATATGCCCAAAGAGTGCAACTAATTATAAGCCCCAAATGGCACTAGAAAGTGCATAATCCAAATATGCTTTGTACTTAGAATTGCTTCAAGTAATTAATGTTCAAAAATGAAATGGACCCTCTGACAGCTTTGCCAAAGCAGAAGGTTCTTCTGGAAGGTTCAGTGGTGCCAGAATACAAAGTATTTGGTTAGGGGAATTGTTGATTTTCAATCATTTGTCCCCACTCGTGTCCAAGGACGATGAATAAATATTTGAATTGGCAGTGATGCAAATGGTGCAGCTGACAATGGGGCACAACCCCCTGGAGGGACACAGTAGTGGAAGAGACATGAATAAATAATCTAAATCATTGTCTACAAATGTTGGCTAACGAGGGCTCAGTTCTCTGTTGGACTCTAGTCTTTACCAAGTCTTCTGATTCCAACAATGGAATATCATAATAGGCAAGCTGTTTATGGGTTTCCATCCTTCTCTAAACTAACTAGCAGGTGGACGTGATGGCTGCATACACACAGCTAAGTTCCTCTAAGGGTCACTTGCCACAGCCATATGTAATTCACTTATTCATTCATTCCAGAGCTTACGTTTGAAGAGGAAGACAGACAATAAAAGAAAATTAGATAATTATCAGAATGTAAATAAGATGTAAGTCTTCAATGAATGTATGAGCCAGCCACTAAAATGCAGGCTTCATGAAGACAGATTTGTTTTGTTTTGTTTTGTTTTTCTGTACCTCAATAGCAAGAGTATTGCATAGCACATAGCAGATGCTACAGAAATATGCACTGAATAAAGAAGAAAAACATAAATAAGTACTTGAGTTCACATAAAGGGCTGGAAGTGATGAGACTAGAGTGGAGAAGGGAGACCTTAACTTAGAAAGGCTAGTTGGGAGAGAGCCTTTCAAAAATTTATATTGGAATAGAGATCAGAATGATAATGAGGGGTTAGCCATGTGAAGTTCTGAGGGCAGTATGCTTCAGACAAAGACTGGGAAAGCTTGATCTGTTCAAGAAACATCAAGAAGTCCAGTGGGGCTGAAGCGAAAAAAAAGAAAGGAAGAAATCAGATGAGGCCAGGGTCAAGGGCCAGAGCAGATCAAATATGGGCTTAGAGGCCAAGGGAAGAGGTTTGCATTTTAATCTGGGTAATGGAAAGCCATGAGAAGCTTTATTAGAAAATAATTTATTTAACTGTGGGCATGATTACCGTTATTAAATTGTGCAAACCTATAAGTCTATGTAACCCATTCGAGAAACACTCTTTTAAGAAACATACTAGAGAAAAAAAATTTTTTTTAATACTAGAGGAAAAATGATTAGGGATAAACGGAGATGGCGGCTGCAGTAATGAAGGAAAATCAGATTTGAGGGAAATTAAAAAATAAAATTGAGAAGGCATGATAAATTGTGGGAAGTCAGGAGGTAGGGTGACCCCCTGATTCCAGCTTGAGCACCTGGGTGGACAGAAAAGGAGGAGCACTAGGCAGTGAAATGACTTCAAAGCAATAAGCAAACACCTAACTGAAAGCAGTCTGTATACTGCTTTAGATATTGGAAGGAGTATATGCAGATAAGAAAGGCAAACCCTGCTCTCAAGGGACTGGCAATCTGATGAGGGGGGCAGCAATTAACAAAGGTAATTAGGGAAGAAATCATGATGTGGCAAAATGTAAAATAGATTTTAAAAACCTTTAATTTAGTGCACCACAGAAATATTTGTTTAGAGCTTGAAAGAAACCCCGTTATGATTCTTATTCTCCCTCCCACTTAATTAGGCTTATATCTTTTTTTTGGGGGGGGGAGATGGAGAAATTCAGAGCATTCTTATTATAGTTAGGGTTGCCAGATAAAATACAAGACTGAAATGGGAACCCAAGGACTACAATTTCAGTGTAAGGATGAATGAATTAAACATAAACTTGTCAGGAGAAGAGGACAGCAAGGGAAAAAAAAAACCATCTAAATCTTAGCTTTGGCACTGAGTAGATTAAGACAACAGCAATAATAACAACAAATCTCCTCTGAGACTTTGTAATCACACACTGGCTCTCAGGTAGGTTTTTAAATCAGAATTCATGTTGTATGTGTATTCTGGAATACCTCAAGAGGAAAACTCAATTTTAAGTAACATTGGGTAAACAATAACCCAAGGCAATAGGTAGAAGCAAACACTAATCCTCTCTAGAGAAATGTAGTCTTAACACAGATCTCAGCATATATTATCACATTCAAGGAAAATGATCACAATTTAAAGCCATAATCCATAAAGAAATTGGGTGCTCTGAGTAAAAGTCAGCAGAAATAACAGACAGCAGAATCAGAGCCACAGAGACTACCAATCTTGAAATTATAAGACACAGAATGTAAAAACAAAAAATCTTAATATTTTTAAAGAAAGAAAAGAGCATTTTGAAAATAGAGAAGTAACCAGTTTGAAAAGAATCAAATGTAACCTCTATGAGTGAGGGACATAAAAATTCAAATTTAAAACTCAGTAGATTGATTAAATAGTAGATTAGACATAAGAGAAAGAAAATTAGTTAACTCACAGATAGATATATGGACCTATATAGATATAAGGATCAAAATTTCAATCCAGAAACATCAAAAAATAGACAACTGGAAAGAGTAGTAAGAGATAAAGAGATTAAAATGAGAAGAGCTTACATATGTCAAAGTTCCAAAAAGAAATAATAGAGAGGGAAAGAGGCAATACTCAAAGAGAAGAGAGTACCTGGGAATTTTCCAGAATTGTTAAAAGATACTAATCAGTCCCAAGAAACAGCATACACATATATTATTATATTTTTAATCTTCAAGAAGATCCATCATAGTGAGATTGTATAATAACCAAGAAAACAAACCATCTTTAGACTGTGAAGAAGAATAAAGAAACTTAACAAATAAGGAGAAAGAAAATACCCTGAGAAGAAGATGTGAAAATATAGTGGATGAAAGGACATAAGTCATTTCAGAAAGACACTAAAACAGTGGCAGGAAGTTCTTTGAAATTTTAATGAAAGACTTGGAATCATAAAATAAAAGAACCAGAAGGAAACTTAGGCTCAAGGCCCAGCTTAAATGTCATAAGAGTAAAAGTATTTTTATTTGTTTCTTTTGAGTACTCTAGTTCTTCTAAAAGAATGAGTCTTTTCCTCTGAGTTTTCAATGAACTTTGTATCGATGCTGCTACTCTTAAGCGATTGGGTATTGTGAATTGCTACAGATCTGCCATAGTCAGGGGGTATATCTTACTCATCTGAGCAAACCTAGTGCTCAGTGTTATGCCCAGCATCAATTTATTCCTTCTACTAATATATTTTGAGTTCTACTATAGGCTAGGGCTACAGTGATGACTAATTTCTAGTACAGTATGGAGCTCAAGGTCTATGGGGTAATGCAGTAAGTGAGAAGATTTTGCAATGAATGCTCTGTGATCAGTGTTACTAAAGGAATTGCGAAAAATTCACAAAGAAGGAAATAGAGCATGTGTTGAGGGGTTGTGGAGGGAGGTTTCTTGAGGAAATGAAGGCTTAGATGAGACCCAAAAAATGAGTTTGAGGGAGAGAAAGAGAGGCAGAGGTGAAAACCTTTTTATGTGTAAAGGCCTGGAGATGGAAAGAGCTAAATATTTTGAGATGATTCCATTAGTAAAAGGGCTCATGGAAATAGACTTGTGTTTGCCAGGATGGGGCTGTTGAAGAGGAGGGATGAATCTGGAGTTTGGAATTAGCAGATGTGAACTATTATATACAGAATGGATGAACAACAAAGTCCTACTCTATGGCACAGAGAACTATATTCAATATCTTGAGATAAACCATATTGGAAAAAATGTGAAAAAGAATATATATATATTTATATGTGTTTGAGAGGGTGTGTGTGCAACAATCACTTGACTGTATAGCAGAAATGAACTCATTGTTGTAAATCAACTTTACTTCAATAAAATAACTTTTTTCTCCGCCACCCCATCATATGGCATTCTTGGGGCCAGGGATCAGATCTGAGCTGCAGCCGAGACCTTTGGCAATGCTGCAGAGATGCTGCCAATCCCCTTGTGCCATAGCAGGAGCTCCTAAAATAAATTTTTCATGAAAGGGCTCATGAGATTCCTGTTGAAGAAACAATAGAGAGAGTGATAGAATCTTGTCAGAATATAGTATGGATGTCCTTGCCTTAAAAACATACAGGTTTTTTGGAAGTTCCCTTGTCGTGCAGTGGGTTGAGGATCTGGTGTTGCTGAAGCTATGGTACAGGTCACAACTATAAAGCAAATTCAGTCTCTGGCCTGGGGATTTCTACATGCTTCAGGTGTGGCAAAAAAACAAAAACACCCCAAACAAACAACAAAAATCTTTACAAGTTTTAAAAGAATTGGAAAAATACAAAGGTGGATTGGAAAGAATTTGAAGTAGCTAAAGGGTCGATGTTGGAAAAACGGAGGAAGTAAGTGGCTGTACCACAAGGAAGCTTTTCCGTTATGCTTGGGAATACAGAGTTTACCCAGAGCCGTGGGAAATCATTTTAGATTTGTAGGCAGTTGTCACTCCAAGTTTCAAATTTTAGAAAGAACACCATAATTGCAATGTAGGAAATGAATTTCAAGAATAAGAGTAGAGAAAGACTACAAATTAGGGAGACCATTTGGAAGCTATTGCAGTATCCAGGTGAAACTATGTCCATGGCCTGAAGTGTAGTCGTGGAGATGGTTGAAATGGGCAGAATGAAAAATGTTTAGGTAGTGGAAATGACTTGGTGATGGCTCTGGGTTGAATTATGTCCCCCAAAACAATATGTTCAAGTCCTAAGGCTTGGTACCTATGAATGCGGCCTTACTTGGAAATAGGTTCTTTGAAGATGTGACAAAGTTCTTGTTGGATTAGGGTGGGTCATTAATCCAATGACTCAGGTCTATATAAGAAGGCCATATGAAGACAGACATGCTGACACAGAAGGAAGGTGGTTATGTGATTGGAGGGATGTAGAGAGGGGAGTGATGTAGCTGGAAGCCAAGGATTTCTAGCAACCACCAGAAGCTAGGAAGAGGTGAGGAAGGAGCCTTGCTCAGATCCTACAGAAGGAATCAGTCACGCTGACTCGTTGATTTTGGACTCCAGACTTCCAGAACTGTGAGAAAGACACAGTTCTCTTGTTTTCCACCAGCTCAGCTGGTAGTATTTTGTCATAGCAGCTCTTGGAAACTAGCTCAGTGATGTGGTAAGTGTTCAGGGAGCACCATTTTTCTCTGTGTTTGTGTCTTGCTCTTAAAAATACTGGAAAAATACAAAGTTCCTGTTGTGGCACAGTGGTTAACGAGTCTGACTAGGAACAATGAGGTTTCAGGTTGGATCCCTGGCCTTGCTCAGTGGGTTAAGGATCCAGTGTTGCCATGAATTGTGGTGTAGGTCACAGACATGTCTCAGATCCCACGTGGCTCTGGAGTAGGCCGGTGGCTACAGCTCCAATTAGACCCCTAGTCTGGGAACCTCCATATGCCGAGGGAGCAGCCCTAGAAAAGGCAAAAAGACAAAAAAAAAAAAAATTCAAAAATAGTTACTAGTTCTTTCTAATTCACCAACTTATTTTTAAGGGGAAGAGAAATGCTTTGTTGTATGTGATTGGTGAGGGAGAGGGGACTCAGTGTGCTTGAGTGAGATGGGAATTTTAATGGGGAGGGGGATTAAGGAGCCTACTTTCTGGACATCTAACTTACTTTCTCCACTTTAGCCTTAAGTTGATACTGTGATCTTTTTCTTTCTGGCCTTCCCCCTCCCCCATCTTAATGCCCACTTGGTTTTGAATTGTGGGGCAAGGGCTTTCTAACAAAGCCCAGAGGGATAGGGAGAAATAAAAGTTTCCTGGAATTGGGGCTTGAGCAGCTGCATGGTACTGTGTTTGAAGCTATACAGTCAGGAGTAGGGATTACTGAGGATACAGGTGGGAGATGATAGCATGTAGAAGGTGCTTGATTGAAGCACCTTCAGTGATTGATTGTTGGCTGAATAGAAGGTGGTCCACCCCACCTCATTTTAAGGATGAGTAAACTGAACCCCAGTGACCTTAAGTCACTTGTCCAAGGTCATACAGAACAAATGCAGATTTGGCAACTTCCGTTCCTATCAATTCCCCGTAATTTCTCTATCTCTTCCACACTGCCTCTATTTAAGATGACATATCCTTGCTTAAAAATATTCCTACACCCACTCTAAAAGACTGTGTTATGCAGCCTTACTGTGCTATTCAAAACCACTGATATCGCATTGTCATCTGAAGAATGTCTGGCCAGGCCACATCCTTGGGACACTTCATCTGGACTTTGCACCAACAGTTTTCCCAAATCTTTCGACTAAGAGCCCTCTGTACCCCTCCAGGAGGGGTCCCCAGGATATTTCATCATTGCAATTTTCATTTCAAGACTTTGCTTGGAATCTGCAATCTACTCAGGATACTCTGCCAAAGTTAAACTGCCTAGAGCAAAACAGAGCAATCTTTTGGATCCTGAAATAAGTGTCCCAGAGTACAGGAGCCAAGCTGGAGAAGGCAAAGGGACTGAGTGTGCAGTCCCACCAAAACCATATGTTTTATTACTGCTCCATTCAGACAAGAGAAGGTTACAGAAAGCATAACCTTTCATTTCCTGACTCTGTTGAGGTGCATTTCACAATCTCAGCATCCAGGGAAACTCTCCAACTGACTATATTGTTAGAAAAAAGGAAAACCAAGACAACATACGTTTATCTCCCTTGATGCCTAAACAGAAACAAAACTGCTGTGAAACAAAATTTATTCTCCAACAGACATATTTTCTGGTCATTGCTTTTGCCCAAATTGCTCGTTTGTGTAAGCAAATGAGAGCTTTTGTAAACAAGTCCTGTTATCTAGGGGAAAAAAAATCTAAGAACCATCCTGCGTGATAGGCTCTTAAAGGAAAAAAAAAAAAAAAAAAGAGCCTCTTACATTTTTAAGAAGATATTTTGAAAGACTCTGCCTATTCATCATCAGAAATATTTTAAAGAAGTGATGTTTTCTTCTGTTTATCTTCAAGTTGCTATAGCAACTGGATCACTTTCTACTCATTAATCAGGAGGCACCAGCCAGAGAATCCATCTTTTGCCCTAGGTTTGGAGCCTTTGCCTCTTACTCTACCTTTTTATTTATTTTTTTTCTTTTCACAGCCACACCTGTGGCATATGGAAGTTCCCGGGCTAGGGGTCAAATCAGAGCTGCAGCTGTGGTCTATGCCACAGCCACAGCAATGCAGGATCCGAGCTGCGTCTGGGACCTGCAGATGCTGCAGCTTGAGGCAATGCCAGAGACTGAACAAGGCCAGTGATTAAACCCATATCCTCACAGAGACAAGTTGGGTTCTTAACTTACTGAGCCATGATGGGAACTCTTCTACCTTTTTAAAACTTTACAGATTTTTGGAAATAGTTTTCTTCAAAAATGATTCCCTTGATCTGAGGGTTTTGCTGTGTTCAGTGCCTTATTCATGGCGACACACTTTCTTGCCTGTGTTGTTTGATGACTTCTGTGGACTATCGGGTATGTTTTGATTGCTCCTTTCTCTGTATTGCTGGTGTTTTTATTTCTTGCCACCATGTGGGGTTTTGATGAGTCTCCAGAGTTGTGTGGTAGACTATACAGAAATCCACTTCCTCTTCCTTGTGTATACCACCAGCCAAAAGCACTGTGCACAGCTAAAAATGGAGTTTTATTTCCTTTAATGTTCCTTCTAAGCCCTTCCTCATTCTCAAAAGTCAGCAATCCCATCCTGATTTTCATCACTAACACTTGGACTTGATGAAACAGTGTTGAGTGAGTGATGACCACAGTTCATAATCATTTGACGGTCTGAGGGATTCAGGGACCAACTTCCTCGGGGTCCATACACTCTTCTCCACACTTGGTTTGTTGGATGCCTGCAAACATCATACACAGTAGGGCCAGAAGACCTTGGGCTGCCAGTAGTTCCGATGCTGTTAAAATGTGTGGTTAGCTAGCACTGCGCTGACCCCTACTGTGTCTAAAGAAATTAAAAGGTTTCTTATGAAAGTCTGATTACTTCAATCCTGCCTGCATCATTGGACAGGGTCTGGGCAGCAAATAGCTCCTCTAGTTGGGTTTACCCCCTCCCGGGCTTGAGTCCCCCGCTGGCCCACCCAATCGTGAATTTAGGCCCCTTGATCTTGTCTAGTTTCCACCCCTCTCCCCAATTTGTACAGATAAAATAACTGAAACCTAGACATTTTAGCACTTGACTAAAGCTAGCAGCTAATAGTGGTAACTTGAGAATTAACTCCAGAGTCACTGACCACTAGCCTCAGGCTTCATGTTCATTGAAGATCAAAACTACATCTTATAAAATTGGTACAACATTGTAAAGCAACTATACTTTAATTTCAAAAATAATTTTTAAAAAATTTAAGAGATCAAAGTGAAAAAAAAAAAAACCTACATCTTAGAGTGTTTCTCCAGTAGAATGGAGTTCACAGGAGATACACTTTAAACTATGGCTGTGACTAAGAAAGATACAAATCCGTAATCCACATATGTCGTCATCTGCAGCAGGTGAGGTCACAACAACTCTTGTCAGCATGAACTTTTTGAATAATACTGGGCAGGTTCTTTAGAATAAGAAGGGAGGGAGTTCCCATTGTGGCTCAGAGAAACAAACCCGACAAGTATCCATGAGGATATGGATTTGATCCCTGGCTCCACTCAGTGGGTTAAGGATCCAGTGTTGCTGTGAGCTGTGGGGTAGGTGGCAGATGCAGCTCCAATTTGACCCCTAGCCCGGGAACTTCCATATGGCACAGGTGCGGCCCTAAAAAGCAAAAAAAAAAAAAAAAAAAAAAGAATAAGCAGGGAAATATTTTTTCCAGTGTAGAGAAACACAGCACTGGGAACCCAGCATGTGCATGTGTGTTTGTATGGGGATGGGGTGGACAAGAAGAAGGGAGAGACTCTCTGAGCACATTCCCCCAAAGTGACAGCTTTTCAAGATTATTTAAATGCACTAGGTTGAGGTAAGGGCTAGGAATTGGGAGAAAGATGAAAGAAAGCTAGAAGCAGCACTGTGAGCACAACACACAGATCTAGAGAAAGCAGTGATTAGGAAATTTTAATGTTATTTGCTCCCCCACCAATCAATGAAGGGCACATGTCCAGGTCTCCAGAACAGTTAATCTCTCCCCTCTCCAACGTGATGTGAGACAATATTAGACAACATAGACAATGCTGTGTGTATGGGGCTCCCCCAGGTGCGTGTGTGTGTGTGTGTGTGTGTGTGTGTGTGTGTGTGTGAATGCACCTACAAGCACATATATAGATTTTGTAAGGGTGGCTGATGAGTTACTGAGCAAAAAGTTAATACTCTTCTAATTTTCAAGAACCCTTTCTCCTTGTAGCAGGTCCCAAAGAGAACAAAGGTCAATAAACAAATCCTGGTTGTTTTGATGCTGCTGCAGTAAATAAAGTGAAAAGTTGGCCATAAAAGAGAACTCAGGCTGTGGTAATACTTAATCTAAACAATTCATGGGGAAATGAACCCATTAGCATAATAAAAAGTAAACACTTGGCACCTGCCAAGGAGCCAAGCCACCTCTGAGACAGGAGGTGCTGGCGATGCTGGAGAACCCACAATGGCCTTAACACAGGAGCTTTGTGATGACAGAGAAAAGATCCCCCAGAACAGCCAAATACCCAGTCTCTACAGAGCCAAGCTCTTCTTCCTAATGAATCTCATGTGACTGCTCTAACAGCATTCCAGTGGCACTTAGGTCTGAAAGCAAGAGGGATTTCGCAGTGTGATTAAGTCGACACAATAACACATAAAGTAGAAAGCAGGCTGCTGACAATTATCTGCCGAATTTGGGGAGAGCTGGGCCCCACCATGAAATACCTTCAATTGGCAGACTGTCTAGTACGATTCTTTGGGATAAGCGCTGCCTATGTCTTCCCTCCTTTTCAGTTTTATGGGACTGAGTGTTCTGTGAACACTCTTCTATTTTCCTTTTCCATGGCATGGGACTAGTTTGCAGGGCTCTCTTAGAAAAGAGCTCCATTTCATAAGGCTGGCTGATTTGCACTCTGCTGAGACCCCTTTCTCAGACACTAAAAAGTTCCAGTCTTCAAGGCCATCCCTCTTTCCGCCATCTCACAGACTTCCAGGGGCCTGAATTCATATTGGCAGGTGATAAGCTATTTTCAAGTCATGGAGTAATCACAGTAATTCGGCATTTTTCCTTATTAGCACCTCTGAATGGACAAAGTGCCTCGAAACTGCTCCTCTGTGCAGTCTCTGTTGTGGAGGCTTAGTGCTTTTATGCTCCAGATGGACCATGTGGTTAGTCCAAAGGGATTAAACGAAAGAGCATCCACCAATCTTTCTAATGGTCACAAATTACATGGATGAGATGCTTAGAGTTTCTTTTTTCACTTTAAGAGAAGCTGCCGGCCTTGTAGGAGAGCCACTGTTATTTTCATTCCTGGTTCTTAAGACACAATTGAACAAGACCCTGTCAAATGATGGATGCATATGTGAGGGCCTGAGTGGCGTGTGTGTTCATTGTTGGCGATGAAAGCAATTTTCTAAAGCATCAATACATTTTAGGAATGTCTAGTATTTTCTAAAAAAAAAAAAAAACTTGGCACTGATGGAGGTGGGGCTAAATTGACCACAGAAGATCAAAACTGCATATATTTTGGTATGTGAATAATAGGGGACAGGATTCAGTCTCCATAAGCATACCACTCCAGACACCAATGTTCTTTACCAACACTATCAAAGATAAAAGGGCTTATTTTGCAATGAGAAGTAAATAGGCAAACATTTAGAAACACTTGGAGATACCTGTGATTTACTCAGTCTACTACCATTCCTCCTAGAGCCCCATTATTATCAATAATTATGTCTGCATGCAGTAAATACATGTCATTATTTTTTACAATGGATTAATTGCTTCATTCACCTAACATTTTGGCTGACAGTTGTGCTACATTTTTGAGGAAGTACACTTACTTAGCCTACCGTATGAATATTTCTAAGCGCTAGGTGCATGTTTCAGTATCTAAGAACTAGCACATCTAAAACTAGTGGATTATTTATTGGAAGATTATGTTTCATTTGACCAGGGCTTACATTTCATACACCTAAAGGAAAGTTTGAGGAAGTTTTCTGTCTTTATGCTGGTTTTGGAAGCTGTACACACATGGGCGCCAAGGGCCACCAATACCTTCTCTTTGCAGGATCGAAAACTTGGGTGGTTTTTTTGTTTAACCTTTTATACGCAGACCTCATTTTATTGTGTGTCACTTTCTTGTGCTTCACAGGTACTGCTTTTTTTTCCAACAAACTGAAAGTTGTCACAACCCTGCTTAAAGCAAGTCTATTGGCGTCATTTGCTCACTTCATGTCTCTGTGTCACATTTTGGTAATTCTCACACTACTTGAGACTTTTTTGTTGTTATTATGTTTGTTATGGTGATGTGTGATTAGGGATCTTTGACGTTACTATTGTTTTGGGGAACCATGAACCATATCTACATAAGACAGCAAACCTAATAGATAAATTGTTGCATATGTTCTGACTGCTCCTCTGACTGGCTGTTCCCCCATCTTTCTCCCTCTCTTGGGCCTCTCTATCCCTTGAGACACAATGTTGAAATTAGGTCGATTAATAACCCTACAGTGGCCTCTAAGTGTCCAAGTGAAAGGAAGAATCACACATCTCTCCCTTAAAATCAAAAGCCAGAAATGATTAAGCTTAGTGAGGAAGGCAGGTCGAAAGCTGAGTTAGGCTGAAAGGTAGGCCTCTTGTGCCAAACAGTTAGCCAAGTTGTGAAAGCAAAGGAAAAGTTCTTACAGGAAATGAAAATTGCTACTCCAGTGAACACACAAATAATAAGAAAGTGAAACAGTCTGATATGCAGAAAATTTTAGTGGTCTGGATAGAAGATCAAATCAGCCACAACATTCCTTAAGTCAAAGCCTAGTCCAGAGCAAGGCCCTAACTCTCTTCAATTCCGTGAAGGCTGAGAGAGGTGAGGAAGCTGCAGAAGAACATTCTGAAGCTATCAGAGGTTGGTTCATGAGGTTTAAGACAACATCCATAACATCAGAGTGCAAGGTGAAGCAACAAGTGCTGATGTAGAAGCTGTAGCAAATTATCCAGAATATCTAGCTGAGATAATTAATGAAGGTAGCTGCACTAAACAGATTTTCAATGTAGACAAAACAGATGTATACTGGACGAAGATGCCATCTAGAACTTTCATAGCTAGAGAAGAGAAATCAATGCCTGGCTTCAAAGCTTCAAAGGACAGGCTCACTCTTATGTTAGGAGCCAGTGTAGTGGGTGATTTGAAGTTGAAGGCAATGCTCATTTACCATTCCAAAAATCCTAGGGCCCTTAAGAATTATTCTCAATCTACTCTGCTTGTACTCTAAAAATGGAACAACAAAGCCTGCATGATAGCACACCTGTTTATAACATGGTTTATTGAAAATATTGTAAGCCCACTGTTGAAATCTGATGAGAAAAAAAAATTACTCTCAAATTACTGCTGCTCATTGACAATGTACCTGGTCACTGACCCAGTCAAGAGCTCTGATGGAAATATACGTGATAAGTGTTGTTTTCATGCCTGCTATCACAATACCCATTTTGTATCCCATGGCTCAAGGCATCATTTCAACTTTCAAGTCTTATTATTTAATAAATATATTTCATAAGGCTATAGCTGCCCATGGATAGTAACTCCTCTGATGGATCTGGGCAAAGTTAATTGAAAACCTTCTGGAAAGAAGCCACCATTCGAATTCGGTTAAGAACATTTGATTCATGGGACAAGGTCAAAATTTCAACATTAATAGGAGTTGGGATGAAGTTGATTGCAGTCCTCATGGATGACTTTAGGAGTTCAAGCATTCGGTGCAGGAAGTAACTGCAGATGTGGTGGAAATAGGAAGAGAACTGGAATTAGAATTAGAGCCTAAAGATGTGACTGAACTGCTACAACCTCATGATATAACTTGAATGTATAAGGAATTGCTTTTATGGATGAGCAAAAAAAGTGGCTTCTGGAGCTGGAATCTGTTCCTGATAAAGATGATGTGAAGATTGTTGAAATTTCAACAAAGGATTTAGAATATTATATAAACTTGTATTTTACATATTGATTTGTTGATAAACTAGTGGCAGGTTTTTGAAGATTGACTCCAATTTTGCAAAAAGTTCTACTGTGTTAAAAATGCTATCAAATAGCATAGTGTGCTACTGAGAAATCTTTTGTGAAAGGAAGAGTCATTCAATGTGGCAGACTTCACTGTTGTCTCATTTTAAGAAATTGCCAAATTGGTGTAGACACTATGGAGAACATAGTGAAGTTTCTTTAAAAATATAAAAATAATAATGGCATATGATCTAAAAAAAAAAAAAAGAAAGAAATTGCCACAGCCACTCTAACCTTTAGCAGCCATCACCCCAATCACTCAGTGGCCATCAACATTAAGACTCTCCACCAGCAAAAAGATTATGATTTGCTGAAAGCTCTGATGATGGTTAGCATTTTTTTTAGTAATAATTTATTTTTAAATTATGTACTTTTTTTTTAGACAGAATACCATTGTATACTTAATAGACTACAGTACAGTGAGTATAAACCTAACTTACATGCACTGGGAAACCAAAGATTTTTGTGACTTGCTTTTTTGCCATATTCACCTTATTGGGGTGGTCTTTAACCAAACCCACAATATCTACAAGGTATGCCTGCTTGTAGTATCATACTTACAGAAAAATTGCAATAATAAAACCATTTATCCTTTACTAACGTTACTTATTGTTAACATTCTGCCCCACTTTCTGTATAATTTGCTCATGTGCTTTTATTGTGTGTATAAAATACATATATACACACACATATATACCTTACAAATTTATACACACATTACATTCATATGTGTTTGTGTGTGTGTGTATTTTTTCCCCCGAACCATTGCAAATAAGATACATATATTGTGGTCCTTATCTCTAAATATTTCAGTGTGTATTCCTTAAGAATAAGTACATTCATACGTATAGAACCATAGTATGTCATCAATTTCAGGAAATTTAATATTAATAATTGATTTATCTATCTACCATCTATATTCTGATTGTTTTCTATTGACTTGGTCACATCCAATGGGGATCATTGTAGGATTACATATCACATTTAGTTGTCTTACCCTTTTTTAGTTTCCTCTAATCTAGAACAACTACTTAATTCTTCTTTGTCCTTCGTGACACTGACGTGTTTGTTTGTTTTGACACTGACATTTTTTTAAGGCAGCAGTTCCTTGATAATAGTTTGTTTCTCATTTGGCATTTGCCTGATATTTCTTGTTGGTTAGATCCAGGTTAAGTGTTCCCAGCCAAACTACTGTACAGGCCATGTGGCATCCTTCTCGATCTATCCTATCCAGAAATACCCAACATTTACCTGCCTGTCCCTCTTTAGGGACATTAATTTGTACTCTTGTTTTCACATCTCAAGAAGTTTCCTTTCACTTCTGTCCAGCACAACACTCAGCCTCTAAAGCTGGTGAACAATTCCTTTAAAACAACGGAAAGAAACCTGGGAGAGGCAGGAGGAGGGGTTTCAGAATTCAGAGCTCAACCTCGAGGCAGGAGAGATTTTGGAGATAATAAAACAATATTAGTAATTATGCCATTAATAATATTTTATAAGAAGTGCTAACATTTATTGAGCCCTTACCATGTGCCAAGGCTTTCATTACATGCTTTAAATGTATTAGTTTTCTATCGCTATCGGAACAAATCACCATAAATTTAGCAGCTTAAAACATGACAGATGTATCATTTTACAGTTCTGTGGGTCAGAAGTCAGTCCTGCAATCAGAGTCATGGCAAGGCTGGCTGCTTTCTGGGGGCTCCAGGAAGGAATCTGTTTCCTTACTCATTCAAGTTCATGGCAGAATTCAGTTTATTTTGCAGTTGTAGGACTGAGATATATTTGCTTACTGGCTATCACTAGGGGTTGTATCCAGCTTTTCCAGGCCACCCACATTCCTTGGCTGGGGGCAGGGGGCTTCAGCTGGCATCAAAGCTAACAGCTATGAATCTCTCTCCTTTTCTCTCATACCTTTCTGACTGTAGCTGGAAAGGTTCTCCACTTTTAAGGATTCAGGGACTTAGGTTCGGTCCAGCTGGATAATCTAGGGTAATATCCCCATCTTAAAATCTTTGCCATTAATCACATCTTTGGAGTCCCTTTTGCTGTGTAAGGCAACATATTCCTGAGATCCGAGGATTAGGGTATGGACATCTTTGGGGGACCCCCCCTCCCCAGTAGATGGATTATCTCATTAATACTCCTAGTGATGCTGCCAGGTAGATATAGCAATTGTCCCCAATATGCATAGTGATACCGAATTTTAGAGAAGTTGAATGAATTTCCCAGAATCACACAACTGGTAAGAGGCTGAACCAGGATTAACTTCAAACTGAAGGGTTTAATCTAATCTGGAGGATTAAAATTTTTATTTTAGCAACAGAATCCTTTATCAAAAGGGAACTTATGAAAAATCAAATTTTAAAAAAGAGATGAAAGCGAAGCAGCTCTGGCTAAATTGGGAGGAGTGGAAAGTGAGGGAGGGGAGGGCTTCACAGAATAGAGGACAGATCACTGGTTGTCCAGTCCTTCTGCTTCCACATGAGCATGGGAGGCCCAGGGACATGGGCAGTGAAATTCACTGCTCTGGGGCTGGAGTCTGGCTCTTCTACTCCCCACAAGGACTTTTTCAACCCACACAGAAGGTTTACCCATTTGGAGTCTGCTCATTGCTTTGTGCTGAAATTGTGTATTGAGCTTCTATACATGGTAGGTAGGATTCAGGTGCTGATGAGACAAGAGCAGAGAGAAAAAGACCCTGTTTGCCTGGTTGTTACCTTTTTGTGAAGGGAGATAATACAGCATAACAAGTTTTAAAAGTACCTAAAGAATTAAAATATCAGATTTGTGTGTGATCTGCCAACATTAAGAGAAGGTGACTGATGTGGTGTGCATGGGGGATTGGGTAGGAGTGGAGGTGAAGGATGAGGAGAGGAGAAAGGGAGAGAAAGAAGGAGGGAGAGAGAGAGAAAGAAGTAGGGATGGAGACAAAGACAAATAGGCTGACTTTTTTTTTTTTTTTTTTTTTTTTTTTAAGGGCCGCACTTGAGGCATATGGAGGTTCCCAGGCTAGGGGTCTAATTAGAGCTTTTGCTGCCAGCCTACACCAGAGCCACAGCAACCCCAGATCCGAGCCGTGTCTGTGACCTACACCACAGCTCACCACAACGCCAGATCCTTAACCACTGAGCGAGGCCAGGGATTGAACCCAAAACCTCATGGTTCCTAGTCACATTTGTTTCCACTGCACCACCACGGGAACTCCAGGCTAACTTCTTCAGATTGGGTGCTGAAGTGATGTTTAAACTGAGATGTGATGACAGGAAGGAGCCAGACAGTTTAATACCTTGAAAAGAACATTCCAAGTGGACGAAACAACAGGGCCCAGGAGTCAGAGTGGTCTAGAAGTCATTAAGACCAGGACCCTCCAGTGTAGCTGGAGAGTGAGGATGAGGAGAGAGGGCTAGGGGACAAGATCAGAGATGTGGAGGAGGCTACAATTAATAAGACTCTCTTTTGATTCAAAAGTACATCTGTCAGTTGACAAGCATTTTCTACTAGTTCTAGCTTGAACAAGGCATAGAATCCCAAGCAAAGGATCATTGGTTTCTTGGCAGAGCAAAAGCATAATGCCCCATTGGATGAGGTATCTCTTTATTGGACAGGGTTGCAACGCTTTTCCCCAGTTTCTTGCTCAGTTCCCAAGGAGCCCATCTCATTAACGAACACTTGGGCACATAATGTGATGGTTGGAATATGGCTCTGGGCCCTGGTCAAGGTAAACAGTAAATGACTTCATGGTTCTGATTTGCAATTTAACATTCAAGGGGAGTAATTACTATACCCAGTCCCCAGGAATAATGGACGGATTTTATGTTTTGAAATCTCGGTAGGTCAAACTTCCCATTTGTAAAACTTTTCAGTTGCTCTTTTGCAGATCACATAAAACAAATTTACTTCTGAACTGAGACCTTGTATGCCAAATTTTTATAGCCTTAAATATAGTATTTTATCACTACTATAAATGGTTCTTGACTCACCTCCCGCAGACCCTTCAGTGCTAAAGGGAAGAGCTTCCCTAATTCACTTGTTTCAATTCATAGAAGATTTCTAAGTCGAAGCCAGGTCATTTGGATAATATTTCAAATGTACAGGCTGCATTTCTGTTCAACATAATAAATCTGCAATTTTACAATTGGCTTGGGCAGCTAGTATGATTGTACTAGCCTTTCCAGTAAACACTCTTTCAAAACAACCTCCCTTCTCTTCCAGACTCACCTCCAGACCTTCCCCAAAGGCTCGATGTCACCCCTGAAATGTTGAGGACATGGTAATATGGAGACTACATGTTTAGGTTGATTTATTTTCCTAGCGGAACATCCAGGTTTCTAGCAATTATTTCAGGGCATAAAGTTCCATCATGATGATAAATCAAGCTGTCAGCTCTTTCTGGTCCAAATTAGAGGTTGGAGAGATTGAGAAACTTTTCTACTCTCATATTCCACCCATTGTATCTCCAGATTCGATCACACGTGTTACCCCTCTGGAGGTGATGCCCCATTTGTCCTCAGATTTGCTCTGACCCTGGTGATCTGATTAAATGGGGACTTCTCAGCAAAAATGCTCCTTTCCAGTACTCTCATGGGTTCCTGGTTCCTGGCGGACATGGAAAAAGGGGCTGGCTGGGAGATGGGCATCCCTAGTTGCTTGCCTGATTCTACAAAACATTATTTACTTGTCTCACCTTATGGTGGATAGTTTACAGACAGTCAGTACACGCTGTTTTCATAGAAAAGGTTTGAGGGAAAAAAAAGTTGGCTGCTCCAGATGGCCATAGGCACAGTTGGGAGGGAGAAAGTTTCGACTAATCCGGTAACATGACCTGCGATGACATGACTAACGTTTGGCAAGGTCAGCATGGATATCCCCTGACTTCCAGGACTTCAACTTTGGGGACTTGGCCAAGGGCTGGTAAATGAGACACAGCCCAGCCCGGCCCCTGCCCCAGAGCCCTCTGGCCATATCCAGCTTGCTGTGATGGTCTGGTCCCCATTCTGTTCCTCACGCCCTGGGCTGGCCCACTGTGCTGGAAGCTGAACTGAAGGCTGCGGGTCGGGCTGCAGCCAAGGTTTCTCTGGTGGGAGTTGCAGGAGACTTCAGGGAAAGGAGGATGTGTCTGGACTCTGACCAAATTACCCTCCTGTTGACTGTTGGGAGGCTGGAATTTCAGACTCGAGAGGTGCAGAGGCAATTCACTGACTCTCACTGTTGGCCTGAGTCTTAGCTGGAGCCCTGCCTGTGGAGCAGCTGGGTATCAACGAGCAGAGGCTCCTGCCTCACCCACCCTCAGCTCCTCTCCATTCTGATGTCGGTTCTGTGACTTAAATCAGTTTTGCATTTCCTCCCTGCCAGTGGAGCTTGAAGCTCTTCCTAGCATCTGGTAAAGGACTGAGGAATGTCGATGTGGCAGTGGCACAGGGAGGTGGGAACACTGGAGATGAGCTGAGGACAGCTAACAATAGGTATGAAAGTCCCAGATATTTACTGAGTGCCCACCTGGTGATAAACACTATGCTAAGTGCTCGTGACACACTGGCACAGTTAGACATGTTGGCCTCAGGTATATCAACGGGCCTCTTGATGATGGCAAATATGCAAAGAAGGTGGACATGGAATTGGAGCATATTACTTTTTATTTTGATATTAATAAGAGTCTCTTGGGTTTACTCCCTTAGAGAGCCCAAGATACAATCATTTTTTTAGTTTTCATTGTAATCTCTAGGGTCATATTAGGAAGTAAAAGGAAGGCAACTTCTGGGTCTTTTTCTTTACAAAACAGGATGGCATTAAGAATTGAAAAGTGCACCACAAAGATTTTCGCTGGGATGGGGAAAGATGGAGATGGATCCTGAGATTTCAGACTCCATTCTCCACAATCCCACAAAATCAGGTTAAGACCTAACCAGTTCCAGTCACCACTGCTAGTCTCATTTTATTTTTATTTTCAACTTAATGAACAGACATAAGCTGAGAGATTTCAGGAGTATCAGTGATATCTCACTAAAAAAAAAGCAATTCGGCAAAATTTTTTCCAGCTTGTTACACCTAAAAATCCAAAGGAGACATTCTTTTTGGTTTCTAGAGAGTTCTGTAAAGCTGAAATCCCTCTAGCCCAAATACCCCTGGCCCTTAATCACTGTCCGTTTAATGTTGCAGGCACTACACTGCTTTTAGGAATGGAAGTCAGTCTTCTGAACCCCTCCACCCCATGGGTGTGCTCAGCCACACTCTGTGCTTTTGTTTAACTCAGTTTGTTTTGGAAGTAATTGGCTCAGTTCTCTTGCTGCAAGCATACGTGATGCAGACAGCCTTGGCTTGCAGCTCCACTTCGCAGGTCAGTTATATAACAAGTAGGAGGAACTTTGATTATACCCGGCTCCGGGGGGAAAAATAGCGTAATAACACAAAGAGCCAAGAGGATGAGCTAATTGCTCTAGCATTGAACTTAGGACACCTTCCCACTATTTTCTTCTCCCTCATTGCTGTAGGAATGTGAACTTGAATGTAGGAGGAGCAAAGGGAAACTTCAGGAAACACAATGAAGAATAAGAAGCATAGGCATAAGCATATTTTTTGCACCATGAGGGAAACAAATATGGCCAGTTGACCCATCTAGGACTTTCATTTACATTCTCCAGAAAATGATGTATGAGTGCAATCTACCCTAAGAAAACATCCAATGTTTGGATGTTCTGTTGGTTTGGAGCCAGAGAGTCCTAAGTTTAAATTTAGCTCTGAAACCTCCTAGTTATGTGACTTGGGCAAATTACATAAGCTCTCTGGGCCTTGGTTTCCTCATCTATAAAATGGGGGTAAGGATTTTGAACAGAGAGGATTGTATTGAGGAGTAGAAGTTGTGTTTGTCAAGTGCCTACCTAGCTGAGTACCTTGTATGGAATGGAGAGTAAATTGTAATTATTATGATATAGTGTGTCTCTTTCTGCTTCAGCTTCCACCCTCAACAAAGTATTTTAAGCATGATGTTGAGGAGTTCTCCTTGGGGCTCAGCAGAAATGAATCTGACTAGTATCCATGAGGACGCAGGTTTGATCCCTGGCCTCACTCAGAGGGTTAAGGATCCAGTGTTGCTGTGAGCTGTGGTATAGGTGGCAGACACCGCTCAAATCCTAAGTAGGCATAGGCCAGCAGCTGTAGCTCAGATTTGACCCCTAGCATGGGAACTTCCATATGCCATGCGTGCAGCCCTAAAAAGACAAAAAAAAAGAGGTGTGATGTTGATATTATACGTTTATACACCCATCTTAACTCTCAATGTACCTCGCAATCAGTTGAAGAGTCTTGGGAAAATACTGATGCCTGAGCCTCATCCTAGCCCAATTAATCAGAAACTTTGGAAGTGGTCTCAGTGCTGCATGTTTCCAACTCCCCAGATGAGCACCCAAGACTGAGAATTGTTGACTTTTCCATTGTCGTGTGAGTCCTCTGAGAGCAGAGAACATGTTTATTCACCTGCCTATCCCCATGCTTATCTTCATATAATTGCTCAGCAAATATTTCTTGAACTAAGTTCCAGAAAATGGAGAGAAAGTTGTCCAAATTCCCAAGACTTGTCCCATATGGGCACATTTCTTGGGTATCAGATAAAGTCAAGAGATAAGGGCCTGTTATTATTTTCACAATAGAGATGTGGAAGAGTAGGGGAAAGAAAGATCGAGGTCCTTTCAGCTGACAGTTTAAACCGTCATGTCATTTATCATTGGCCCTTTTTTTGACTCTTCTGTTGCCAAGGAATCAGAGAAGTGAGATAGCAAAATACTTGGGGAAACTCCACTGGTTGAAAAAAAAAAAATAGCAACTTCTTTAGAAGAGGTTCTTTGTTTGTTTGTTTGTTTGTTTTTGAGAGATGGAGAAAGTCATACACTGCCAAGGTAAGATCATGGGCCAGGTCAGAGGGGCAGAAGAGAGAAAGAAATGAAACAGAATGGGCGCATGTTTGGGGCTATTTCATGTACAAATGTATGAGACCTATACTAGTAACAGTCTTCATCGTTACCACACGAGCATGTCTTTAGGGAGAATGTCTTTCACAATATTACTTTCTCTCTCTTTTGCAGGCATGCAGCATGACAGCCTCTTCCCAGTCTGTGATCTCAGGCAGAACTCTATGACTTGCTTTGGCCAAAAAAATATGTGAGCAGAAGTTACACGTGTCAATCCTGGGGAAACCTTTAAGAGCTCATGTGCTTCTGCCGCAACGAGGTAATGGCTGCTCCATCAGCCTGGGTCCTGGACTGAGGACCACTCAGAGCAGAGTTCTCAACTGACCAGCACTGGAGATATAGCGTGAGAAATAAATCTATCTGTCTATCTATCTATCTATTTATCATCTACCTGTCTATCTTTCTTTCTATCTTCTGCCTGCCATGGTATGCAGCAGCTTGATGTGGGATCTCAATTCCCAGACAGGGGGATCGAACCCAGGCCACAGTGATGAAAGTGCCAGTTCTAACCACTAAACTACCAGAGAGCTCCCCCTTTGTTGTTTGAAGATCTGAGGGTCATCTGTCATCACAATACAACTTTGCCTATCATAGTGCATACTTAGGACAAACAGCTTCGAAGCCAGCTATTTCCTCTGTGTGAAGAATAAAGGGTTACACACAAGATGGCTTGAAACTGACAACTGAATTCTTCTGTCACTTCCCATAAGTGTAAAACTGATCTAGTTTCAACACTTCTCTAATCCTCAGTTTCTCCTTCTGTAAAAATCACTGGATTATAGATGTGAAAACACCTCATCTACGCTAAGTGTTTAGCAGAGTGACTGGTGCATGATGATGCTTGATAAATATTAGATTATACAGTCCTCTTACTGTGGAAGAAACAATGGGGAAGCAGAAAGCACAAATGTCTGCAATAAATATTTCCTAAGTGACTTAATCAGGAAAGCCAAGATGAATAAGGGACCGCTAAACTGCAAAACTTCTGCAAATTCTTCCAACACTGGGTTTTCTGTTCTTAAGATTTCTTTTCTTCTAGCCCTCTGCCTTTGAAGTGAGGTATAATTTAGAAAAGGAGGGGAGAGGAAGGCTCCAATAAATGAAAAATGCATTTTTTTTAAGATAGCACTGTCCCCACTATCTAATGGAGCTTCCTTGTTTCCCTTTTCTTCAGCAAACTGGTGACCATGTATTTAGATTCCAATCCTTCCTCTGAAGATGGCTTATGTTTGGCCTTTTAAAGAAAAGAGGCACTGTGGAGTTCCCATTGTGGCTCAGTGGAAATGAATCTGACTAGTATCCATGAGGATGCAGGTTCAATACCTGGCCTCGCTCAGTGGGTTAAGGACCCAGTGTGGCTGTGAGCAGATAGGTCACAGACATGGCTCAGATCCTGCATTGCTGTGGCTGTGGCTTAGGCCAGCATCTACAGCTCCAATTCTACCCCTAGCCTGGGAACCTCCATATGCCAAGGGTCAGGCCCTAAAAAAACCCAATAAATAAATAAATAAAAATAAAATTACAAGAAAAGAGGCACCTTGAACCCACCTTCCCCATCTCTTGGTGGAAATGATGGTGGGGAACCATCTGGGGCATGCATAAGGTTGGCTGGACAGTGAGTCATGCAGTAGGTCTCTAGAAGTTCCTTTATGAATGCTGAATTTCATTTTTACAATCAGCTACTTCTTTCCTGTTGAAAGGAGCCACCAGGCTAGCATGCATTTTATTCTGCAATGCCTTCTGTTTGGAAGGCACCAAAATCGTTTGACACTGTTCGTGTACCTCTGAAAGTTTGTGGACAAGTCCAAAGGGAGATTTGGGTAAAAGTAAAATAAACAGTGATCAGTGACTACCATATTTGATTTTAAAAACCCTGTATGTCTGCTTCATTGGAAAACTAAATGTGAACTTCAGGTCTCAGATGTCTTGATATTTTTTCTTCTATGAATAAGGTCTCAATCTTTAATGGAAAATAGAATAACAAAAGGAAATGAGGTGGGTTCCCTAATTCCTGGATCTGAAGCTTGAATTTACCATGGGTCAGGATGGAGACAGTTCACCTCATATTCACAGGGAGAGGAAAGGGATGGCTCTTGTCAAACATACCCTTTGATAGAACCCACACTTCTGGAAAGCAAAAGAGTCCCTGTGAAAGTCAATCAAACTGAAGGCAGGTAAAATGGCCAAGAGGAATCCAGGGCTAAACAGAAAACGTGCCCACCTACTCTCAGTCTGGCTGCTACAAGGATGCCTATCTGCTCTGCCCCATTTCAGAATATTCCAGATGCAGGTCCTAAAAGCTGACAGCCTGGGCTGAGCTGTGACCCCAAGTCAATTTGCATGACTGTTATGAACCGATGTACTCCTTGGTCAATTCAGTCATGTCCTCTGGGCATAAAGTTGTGGCCAATTGAAGTGTAAAACGGAGGAAAGGGGCAGATACAAGGTTTTCTTTTATCTTTTTATTATTTTGGGAAGCCCAATACCCTTTACTGTGGAATTAGAAGGGTGGAAGCTTAGGTGATATGAATAGACGGGTTATAAAACACAAAGGTATTTTCTTGGGCTATCCAGAAGCAAGTCCTGGTCCTAATGGTTACCAGCCCTGTTACCTTACATAAGTTGCTTAACAGTTCTGAGCTTGATTGCTTCATCTGAAAGATGAAAACAACAATTACATTTCCTTCTTAGAGTAATACGCTTAAAGAACATGACTAAGTGTTCAATAAATGCTGGCAATTAAGTTACTTCTGTGGTTTTACTACATAGAGATGGGAAAGAGAGGCATTGGCGGGTCCATTCTAACATTGTGCTTTTCCTTCTCTAAAATGCAATTTATTTAATTAAATTAACTTATTGCCATGCATGCAGTGGCTTGATGTGGGATCTCAGTTCCCAGACCCAGGGATTAAACACTGGCTGCAGCAGTGAAAGTGCTGAGTCCTAACCACTAGGCCACCAGGGAATTCCTTGTACTTTCAGAGTCAGATTTATTGTGATAGAATTTTCATAAAGTGTTCCCTTTTAGGGGGGAGGGTGTACCTATAGTATGTGGAAGTTCCTGGGCCAGGGATCGAACCCACGCCACAGCGGCAACCAGGGCCACACCAGTGACAATGCTTTATCTTTAACCATTAGGCTACCAGGGACCTCAACTTTTGCTCTTTTTAGGCATGAAAAAAAGAGGTTCTATGAATTTTGACAAATAAACATACAGTCATGTAATCACCCTGGACAATCAAGATACAGGACATTTCCAACACCTCAAATAGTCCTCTCTTGCCCTTTTTATGATGATGATGTCGTCATTATTAACTGAATTCCATCATGTTCTAAGATTTCCCTAATTTTTACCCACTGTCTTTTTTCTGTCCCAGGATCCCATCTAGATACCACTTTGCATTTAGCTGTCATGTCTCCTTAGGCTCCTCTTAACTATGACAGTTTCTCTGACTTTACTTGTTTAACAGCCTTAACAATTTTGAGGTATTTTATGAAAAATCTCTCTCTTGGGGTTTGTGTTATGTCTTTCTCATGATCAGACTGGGGTTAAGGGTTTTGAGGTGAAAGACCACAGAGTTACAGTGCCACTGTGATCTCATCACATCAAAGGTAACTGCTATTGGAGTCCCCATTGTGGCACAGCAGTAATAAACCCAACTAGTATCCATGAGGATGTGGGTTCCATCCCTGGCTTTCCTCAGTGGATTAAGGATCCTGCCATGAATAGTGGTGTAAGTCGCAGACGTGGCTCAGATCTGGCATGGCTGTGGCTGTGGTGCAGATTGGCAGCTGCAGCTATAATTAGACCCCTAGCCTGGAACTTCCATATGCCTTGGGTGCAGCCCTAAAAAGACAAAAAAGTACCTGCTATTAATATATCACTCTTAATGTTGACCTTGATCCCCTGGATGAGGTAGTGCTGGTCAGGTTTCTCTATGGTGAAGCTCTCCTCCCTTCTCTTTTCTACTGTCCTCTTGGAAGGAAGTCACTATGTGCAGCCTTCATTTAAGGAGCAGGGAGTTTTGTTCCACTTCCTAGAGGAAGGAGTGCTAAGTCACCTGATGTTCTTTTTTTTTTTTTTTTTTTAGCTTAAGAATTTTTATTTTTTAATGATTCTCTCTCTCTCTCTCTCTCTTTTTTTTTTTTTACTATTCACATATCCATTCATTTGCAGATTCTTTTCCCATGTAGATTATCACAGAACAATTAGGTAAAATTCTTTTGCACTGAAGATTTGTTTCCTCTCCCTCATTTACTTCTTATTCAACTATTTATTTTGGTCTCTATGAACTGACAAATTTTTATTTCATACTTTGGGTTGTAAGCTAATATGGTTTTATTTATATTATTGCTCAAATTGTTCCTGCTTGGCTACTGGGAGCTCTTTCAGTTGTCAAATGGATGCTTGCTGTACCCATATCATTGCGGGTTTTTCCCTTTGCGTGCTTTCTTACTTTCTGCCACTACAAAATGCTGCAGCTCACCTTGTATATTTTCTGCCCTAGTCCTAGAATCAACCAGTTCTCCAAGGAGCCTTGGTATCTTTTATTGGAGAATAGTGTGAGGAATCAAGATCTGGACATTAGGTGTGCTTATTGCTACTGGGCTATTTCTTCTAGGCCCTCTCAGCTAACAGCATGAAGTGCTTTATTTTCTCCAACTTAAAAACATTTTTTCTTTTCAATCTAAAGAAAGCCTGCAATAGTACAATGAATAGCTTGGTATGCTCTACCTAGATCCTTATTTTTGCCCCTTTACCACTTGAAAATGAGTTGTAGATATTATGATATTTCATCCCTAAACTCCCCAGTCATGACAATCAAAAATGTCTCAAAACATTGACAAATGTCTCCTGGGGTCCCAGTCACCTCCAGTTGAGGATCATTGGCCTATACACTTTTGTTGAGGATACTGGGTGATATTGTGTGCTTGTTAATGTACCACTTCAGGAAGCACATGATATTGGGTTGTATGGAACTAATGATGGTAATATTCAGTGTAATAACTTGGTTAAGTTGGTAACTAGCAAATCTCTCCATTGTAATTAACTAGTGATTATGGAAGTACTTTGAGTCTATGTGATTATCATGTTCCCAAACAATTTTCCACCTAATGATTTTAGCATCCGGTGATGGTTCTCCCTTCAGTTAATACACTAGGGGTTGTAGGAAGAAGATTTTCTAATTATTTCCTTGCATGTGAACAGGTGAAATTTTACTATAAAGAAGAGCATTTCCCTTTATTCTATCTCCCCCCTTTCCTTTCTCTCTTCTTTAAATATAATTCTTGATGCATGAATTGGTTTTATTAATGGAATTATAATTTGTATCATCATTTTTTGATGCTCAAGTTGTCCTAAATTGGTCACTGGGAGCCCATTCACACTAATTACTATGTCATTTGTTATGAATATGTAACTCACTTACATGGTTTGAATCAAAACTATGGAAAAAGGAATACCTAGAGAAGTCTTGCTCCCATTCCCTTTATAGGTAAGCATTTTCATTAGTTTCTGATTTATCTTTTCTGTGCTTCTTCTTTAAAAATAAGTTTTAAAAGTATATATAGGAGTTCCTATTGTGGCTGAGCAGGTTGAAAACCCAGTCCATGAAGATGGGGCCTCACTCAGTGAGTTAAGGATTTGGCATTGCCACATCTGTGGCATAGGTCACAGATATGCCTCAGATCCAGTGTTGCCATGGCTGTGGTGAAGCCCTCAGCTGAAGCTTCCATTCTACCTCTAGCCCAGGAACATCCATATGCCACTGGTGTGGCCATAAAAAGAAAAAAAAATGTACGTGTGTGTATACATACAACATCTCTCTCTCTCTCTCTCTCTCTCTCTCTCTCTATCTATCTATCTATCTATCTGTCTATCTACCTATCTATCGATACACACACACACACAAACATTTTATTTCACCATCTTTTCTTAGCAAAAAGGCAGCATACTGTGTACACTTTTTTGCATCTGGCCTTTTACTCAAAGTCTGTCATAAAATCGCTATCAGTTCATAGTACTCCACCATGCATGTGTACTTTAGTTGATTGAATGAGTTTCTTCCATGAAAAGGCATTTAGGCTGTTTAGAATAGTTTACACCACAAATAATGCCACAATGAATAACACTGTGAATATGTTCTTTTGAGTTTGTGGGTATATATTCTCAGAATCAGTTTCTAGAAGGAGTGTCGTGGGGTCAAAGAATGAATGCACATGTGATTGTGTTATATGATGCCAAACATCCTTCAACAGTGGTTATACCACATTGTCTTCCCATCAGTAACAAATAAGAATATTTGCTTTCTTACAGCCTTGCCTGGACAGCATGTTGCAAGCTTTTGAAATTTTCCCAATCTGATAGGTGAGAAATGGTATCTTACAGTAGCGTTAATTTGCATTTCCCATGTAATGAACACAATTAAGCATCTTATGTTTAAGGGCCATTTGTATCATGTGACTTTTAAAACTTGCTTTTTCATGATTTCCTGGCTCTTACCTTAGATCAGCTTCCTGTTACTTCATACCCAGAATTCTGAAATATTCTTCTACCTGGTTTCTCTGCCTATAACCTCATTCCTTTTCAGTTACCTGAACAGAGTTATCATAGTCACAAAATCAATCTTCCTAAAACACCTCTTCAAAATACCTTTTTCTATAAAAACCATCAATTATTCCCCTCTAGCCACAGAATACCTTTAAACTCATTTGAGTCCAAATACAAGTTATGATTTTCAACCACTTCTCCAAACTTCTCTTTGCCTATCTCTTATATTTATAATCTTATACTCCTTCTGAAAAATTGGCACACTCAGTGTCCTAAAATCCTTGGCAGAATTTCTTCACTCCAAACCTTTCTCTACAATTGTCCAGGTCTGAAGCCCCTCTCTAGGGCAGCCCTTATCTGTCTAAATTCCATGGAAACTTAAGACTCATCTCAAATCCCATTTTCTGGGAAGCTTTCCTTGATCACTTCAGTACCCAAGAGTTCCCCTCTTTTCTTGTCACATATATTTATCTCCTTAGTTGGCACTTAATTTAAATGGTCTTTTTTTTTTTTTGCAGTTACAAATTTTCAAATTTGTGTATATTTCCCCCCAAGAGTAGGGACTGTTGTTGGTTTAGTAGGAAAACATTAATCAGTTTTCATCAACCATTTCTGAGCCAAGATAAAGGCATATTGACCTCTATTTTATTGATAAGGTAAGTAAATAAAGAGATCTGATGCAATTTGATTAAAATCAGTCCTTAAGCCAATGGCGATGTAGGTATGGACCCCAACATCTTAGGTTACAGTCGGGTGTCATATCTATTCAATAAATTAAGACAGAAAAGATGTCTTAAAATGTTAGGTAAAAATGATCCCATTTAGTTATCCTTTCAATAAATAGGAAAAAATAAAATTTAGAACAGTTAGATTTAGCTTACTTAAATTTTTCACTGAAAATCCTAGTTAGAAAGACAAAGAATTTGGCATCAAATCCTCTTTGGAAAAAAAATAGTATTATGTAAAATGCTATTTGTTTATTTTCAGCCTGATAAAAGGCCCATAAACAGAGTTTGATTAGAGGAAACATCTTCTCTCATCCCCATGTATCTGGAGTCCTGTATCTCTGCTTTGAATTTAAATAATTCTCAAATTCAATTCAACAAAGTTTACACATTTATTGTGCATTTATTATATCCTAGACATGCTGCTAGTTATTGGGGGAGCAGAGTGTATAAGTCACAGAATTTGTTCTCGGGTAGTTTACTGTCTAGGCAGAAGGATGGGTACACACAAAATATTGCACAAGTCAGTGGTAAAAGTATTATCATTGGCCTGCAAACAAAGGGAAACAAGAAAAAAGAATGAATTCTATCGGGAAGATTAAAAAAGACATAAATAAAGTGACAATTTCAGCTAAGGCAATCCAAAAATAAATGAGGTCCAACATAGACACTTTTAAATCAAGAGAAATCTTCAAAATTTGAATTAGAAATCAGCCGCATTTAGAATTCTAAGTCACGCTCTCCTGTAATCCCGCTACACTGTGTACCTCTCTCTACTCTGGCAGGTTGACTTGTAAAGATTTGGTTCTGGGTATGTCCCTGTGACAGCCAGCGATGGCCTTCCAAAAGAATCCCAGTCATATCACCTTTGAATTCCTAGTGCCCGGGCTAATACTTGGCATATAATAGACAATGAAAAAAAAATTTTTTTAAGGAGTAAAAGAACTATTTCAATAGCACTTTGTAAAATGAATCAGACTTTCTAATTTATCTTTTTTTTTTTTTTCAAATTAATTCTCTGGATTTTGGACCGCAAGATGGCTGAGGTCTGCTATTAAATTCATCCTCCAAGGGTAATACCTCAGGCTTATCTTTAACTAGATCCACTAAGGGAGGGGTGGGTCCAGTCTAGGCACTCCCATGCCAAGATTCTCACTCATCCATACACATTTATCCACCCCTTTAAACCTGAGAGCCAAAATCATAGGTTCGAGATTTTACAGATAGACACACAGACAGATAAACGCACACCCTTCCATAACGCACAAAAGAATGTTACCATGGACACACAGCATACATTGCAAATATGCAAAAGAAGACAACAAAAATTTGCTGGGATGTATAACATAATAGCAAATATGGTTTGAAATGGACAAAGTAAAATCAAGATAGCAAAAACAAGTATCCTTGTTCCCTGCAAGAAAGACTACCTCCTAACTTTTTACAAGGGACATTGGAATTTGCTCATCTTTTAAATTTTAATAGTTTTATTAATTCCGTTTAGATCTATTTTTCTTCCCAGAAAATTGGTATTAAACCTTATATGTCTGACTCTATTACTGCCTTTTTAAGTGTGACTTACTATATTTTATTTTCCAGTATGTAAGTTCCATTCATAGTGGATATAAATTCAATTTCATCAGGGAGGGCATTGGGGGAATGGTATTCCAGTTCCTAAAATCTCCGTTTTCTGGTTAAAAATATAGGAAATACATCTTTCCTTTTAAGGCAGAGAGAGATGATGATGGCCATCAAATAAATTATAATTCACATATAATATTTAAGAATTAAGGAAATCTATTAGGTAAAAGCCAATAAAAAGTCTCCTTAATCCTGGCCTAAGCTAACCCCCTACAACTTCTGGAGTTCTTCATGAAGCACTGGTTTCACTGGCAGCTTGTTTGAAATGCAAACTCTCTGGTCCAGCCTAGACCCATGAATCAGAATCTGTATTTTAACAAATCCCCCAGGTGATGTGTGTACACAGTGAAGGTTTAGAAGCATGAGTTAACCTATCATAGGGTTTTATGGAAACTCCATTAAGAGAAATTATCCCATCCACCTTTAATTTAGCCTGGGTTTCCTTTCAAAGATCCATAGACCCAAGTGCTTATTATTTCAATAACTTGCCTAAATTTACATTAAGATACATTCTTGGGATTTGGTAGCCTCCTGATTTTTCATTTTCCATCCAATCCGATGGTGCCATGTGATACATGTTGTTCTTACCACCCCCTTTACAGGAGAACCAGACATGCATGGGGAGAAAGGCGAAGTCAGTTGTTTGAACCAGAAAATTACCTGGAAGACTGGCAGGAACTTTTCATTGTATGATGGGAATTTCAAAATCTGCTGATGCCATGTTGCTTTCTTCTCAGTGGATTGTCTTAGGCTCCAAGCAGTAGGATCATTTTTGCAAAAGAAAATCCACAAACTTCTGACAAGCTTTGTGTTTCATATACTAAGTTAGAATAATTCGGCATCTCTCTACTTGAGTTTATTTCTCTCCCACCATTATTCATGTCAAAATTGTCACCCTAAGAAGCTAAAGAGACTGAGTCCCTTGAAACATGGCTGTTGTAGGTATCTTCTGCCAACTAGCTAGCACTTAGAGGAAAAAATGCTTGTCCTTTGCTAAACTTGAGTTTCACAAAGACAAGTGACCTATCTCTTGCCTTAAGTGGGATCATTTCTCGCCTGTTTGCATTGGAGTGATCCTACTTAATGAATATTGATGGTGACTGTGATGATGACATCAATGACAAGAGTCCATGCTGAAGGAAGGACATATGAGGATGTGTGAAAAGTGACAGTTATTTCAACACTAAGCAAAAAGGAAGATGACATACCAGAGCTGCATCCCAGACACCCTTCTTCACAAGGCATGCATTCTTCATAGTCTGGGTCTTGGACTTCACCTATAAAATAAGAGGAGCAAACAATGCAATTTCATTTTCACTGAGTGGAGACCAGTTAATTGCTATAAAATATATTGGAATTTCCCTGGTTAAGGACTCCATATAGTCATTGCTGTGGCTTAGGTTTGATCCCTGGCCTGGGAACTTCCACATGCCTTGGGCATGGCCAAGAAAACCAAAAAAACTCCAACAAACCAACCAACCAAACAAACAAAAAGCCCAACAAAGTATGTTGGTATATAGCTTATTTTCAAGTAAATCACAGAGAAATTGTGAAACCCCAAACCATGTCTGAGAATATATGTGTCATTCACATTTTCATCTCTTTCTATTTTTCTATTAATTTAATAGATTAGCTTGATTGGGTACAAATAGAACAGAGTTTTAGTAAGCATTAAGAAGATAAAAGAATGAAGCCTTAATTATTATGGAGCTCCTTCAACACCAGACCAGACATAATTCTTATACAGAGCAGAGAAAGTCTGCAATGGCTAAGAGCAAAAATGCTAAGTTCTGCCTTAATTTAAAATTTTTTTTTAATTTAAAATTTTTTTGGCCTCACCCACAGCATGCAGAAATTCCCAGACCTGGGATCAAACCCTCAGCCACAGTAGCGAGCTGAGCTGTTGCAATGACAACACTGGATCTTTAACCCACTGGGCCACCACGGAACTCCTCTAAGTGCTGATTTTCAATCTCCTTCTTCCCATTTATGATAAGGAGTTGGGCAATAACAATAATGCATACAGTCACAGAAGATTTTAATATTCCCAAGTAGTTGGGTGTAGGCTGATTCTCATTGGCTTTCCCCCAGCAAGCAAGCACAGGGCATGTTGTATTCCCCCTTTTACAAATGAAGAAACCAAGGTGTGAAGAAATTAGATTAATTTGCCCAAGGTCTCATAACTCCTAATTGGGAAAGAGAGTATTGTTGGCCAGGAATCTTGGATTCTAATCCTAAAGATTATACCCTTCCCACAATCCTTCCATCCAAGACCCCTTTCTGTGTGATTAGCTGCATTTCCTTTTCTCTGGGGAACCCCAGAGGGGAAGTGTGTAGGGGAAGAGAGAGGGCACCTATCACTGTCCCCACTTGACATGTAGAGTCACTCAAAGTCATCCCAGGCCTCAACTTTACACAAGGAAGCAATGTCTGTCTCTGGGCCATCCTGAATACAGCTTCTCCTGTCTGCAGTGGCCCCAGAGCAGTCTTACCTTGTCTGCACTCTAACTTCTGGCAGGTGTGGTTTGCGGGTACCATGAAGTAGCCATGCACACATCTTATGCAGAAGTGTGGGCTGTGGCAAAGCTCACAGTTGTCTGGGCAAGGTTGGCAGGTGTGGCCTTCATCGGCGTAGTGGCCCCGGGGGCACCTCTCCCGACACTCCCCCCAGTATAGGAAACGCTCTTGGCCATGCTTATCTAAACAGATAGAAATGTGGGAAATGAAAAGAGAGAAAATGTACAAAAGACCATGAAGGTAACATAACTGAAGACATTTTATTAAAAGAAAGATATGACCAAGTGCTTTTGCTCCTAAGGGACCTGGAAGATACGCATGGATTTAATGGGAAATATAGCATCTTTGAACTTGTAGTTGAAAAGATTTCCTTGGGCTCCTTTTGGTATCTGTTGAAGCTCACAGACTTGGGGGAATAAATGAATGCTTGATGATAGACATATTTTTGTGACAGTGCAATCTTTTGAAATGATTTTGAATTCTGTTCTCAAAATCACATGTTCATGTTAACTGTCTAAAGTCTGAAGTTTTGCACAGCTACCAATTCCTGTAATGACAGCCTGTTGAAGCACTTGACCAAGCAACATCTCTCTGACTCATTTACATTAATGTCTGGAAATTGTGAGCTTCTGTCAACACTGGGCTGTACAAGGAAAGAATCAATAGTACCCCTAGTGTGAGATTGTAGGAATTTGCTCCTGCAGAGGACCCAGTGTTGCTCTTGGTGGGGATGGAAAATACTAATCAATGTCAAACTATCATAATTAATAAAAAGGATTCTAATCAGTCCTAATCTCACACACACACACAAACACACACACACATACATGCATGCACACACACAAAATTAATGTAGATGTACCCAGGCACCTCCTATTTCCACACCCTCTGGAATTTTTGCTTGTGTTGAGTACCCTGGGCTTCCATCTTCTGTAAACCAGGTCTCCCATGTGTCTCTGCCTCTGAAGAACAACCAGTCTGTGTTATTGAAAATAATTGGGTCTAGTGTTCACTCATCATGTGATCTACCACACAAAGATCCAGAACCATTGACATTCAAGATGGCAGGCTGCTGGATTTATAGATAAAGATAGCACTAACCCCATGTGACGAGTACAAAATTTGAAAGTCAGTATAATAATAGACTGAACCACATAAAATTGCCAATATTTGAGTTTGTTCTACCTGTAAACTCAGCACTTTGAAAAGGTTTAATTTAACATTCCTATTTAACCAAAGCCCTATTTCAAATAGAATTTAAAACTTTCACCCTTGGATGATGGACATGGAAACTACCTTTTCTTATGGTGATTTCATGCCAGAAGTCTACTGGTCCCCATGGGATAAAGAAAATTAAGGGGGCATCCAAAGAGGTGGAAGGAAAAAGAATTTGCATCCTCCAAGTTAGACTTAGGGACATTATCCTTTAAGGGAAGGAGAGCATTTGGGAGTGTGGAATGTGCATGTGGTGATTCTGTAGACAATGGTGTGGAGCACAAAACCCCCATCTGGTGGAACCTGGACTCTCAAGAGACCACAAAAAGGTCAACTTGCCCAGTTTTAGTCTTCTCTTTTCCACCATGACTCAATAAGACAAGATCCTGTTTTTCAGGTGCCAAACTTGTCACATGCAGGTAGGAAGATGTGAGGAGAGCAGTGAGAAGCCCAGCCCCTCCTCCACCCAGCAGCTACTATACATCCTACACCTTTGCAGAATGTCAACCCAGGGTCCAGAGGCTTGGGGGCAGCCGGGCCTGTGGTGAGTTCTAAACGTACATTTGTTGAACGATTGAATGAAGAGTGAGTGAATGAATATTTGGCAATGTTCCTATTTTTCCAAATATCCAACTAGATCAACCATCTTAAAAAGGAATGATGAAAGGTTGAGGTATTAGAGGAAATGTTCTCCAATTCCATTTTTATTGTTCAGATATGGTTTTATTATTTGGACCCCATTGGGTATTATAATTTGGGTTGAAAGGGCAAAGATTTAAAGGGCCTTGTTCTTTAAAATACCCGGACTCTGCAAAAGGAGGTCACTTAGATGCCTTCATAAGGGCTGGCTTTTCTCACATGATTGGTTCAAGATTATGCCAAGATGTGATTATATTTCTAATAGCCTGACAGTATGGCAGCTCAGTCAGCTTTGAATGATAACTTGGATACCTCTGTGATTTAAATATGATGCATAAATTTTGGGCTACTTGCCCAGAGTTGCAGAATTTCAATTACTGTAATGATATGTCAGAGAAGCTGGTTCTAGCGGTAGAAGGGCTGATATTTTTGTTAGGTGCCCAAACCTTTCATGTGGTAACATGAGACAAGAGTTAAAATGCAAGGAACTCCAAAATAGGTTCACACTGGCTTTCATTTATACTGAAGAGTAATGAACTGTTCCTGGAGTATTTCTTGGCAGCTGATTTTGTTAGAAGAGGAGGTAGACCAATGTGAAGGCCTTGGATGTCTGCCGGAGGAAAGGGAGGTTAAGGGTTGAAGGAGTGAGAGGAAAAGGATTGCTGAAAAGGATGAAAGAGAGAAAGGCTGAGGGACTCTGAAAAACTTTGTGATGCTTACTTCAATGTTTTGCTTACTGAAGCTGATGTATAATCAGTAGAATTGAGCTTCGTGTTCGGTTTGGTAGAGGATAAATCTGGGGGAGAGTTTAGTTAGAGTGAATGTTCACCAGTATTGCTGGAAATCTGCATTTCTGAAATGATTAGGGCCTAACTTTAACAAAGTTACAATTGAGCAAGGGGTGAAATTTCTGCAAAGAGATGAGAGAGGCTTATGTGTGGAGAGGGGATGCCTAGCCAGAGGAATTGCAGCCTTTGAATAAAGCTTATTGAGACAGCAATGCATCTATTCAATGACCTCGCTTCTGTAGCACTGTCTCATGGATTAGCTGCACTATTATGAAAAGTAGGAGTGTCACATTCTTAATAAGCAGGAAACTTGCTCAAAAGAGCTTGATCAACAGTCCCTTCTCCAGGAAGCCTCCCCTGATCACTACAGCTAAAAGCAGTGACCTGTGGTAGGCTCATTACCATTCCTTTGGTCTTTATCTAATATCTTGTTTTATAATACATGAGGCCAGCCCCCTCTGTTAGATTGCAAATTCCTTGAAGGTGAGTATCATGCTTTTTTTTTTTTTTTTTTTTTTTTGTCTTTTTAGGGCTGCACCTGCAGTGTATGGAAGTTCCCAGGCTAGGGGTCGAATCGGAGCTGCAGCTGCCAGCCTATACCACAGCCACAGCAACACGGGATCCAAGTGGCATCCGCAACCTACACCACAGCTCACGGGAACGCTGGATCCTTAACCCATTGAGTGACTCCAGGGATTGAACCCACATCCTCATGGATACTATTCAAGTTCATTAACCACTGAGCCACGACGGGACCTCCTCCTCATGCTATTATTTATTGTACTTTCTGTGGCACCTCAGTAGAATAACTTATTCATGGGAGGGGTACAATACATTTTTCTTAAGATACTGGGTTCAACACAGACTTTGAAACAGAAAATACAGATGAAATGTCAGGGCATTTTATGCATGGATTGGCCCAAGTAGCTGTAGGATGCTTAGAAAGTTTTAGATATTTATTTAGCATTTAAGTTCCTCATTAGTTGTATGCTATATATGACGATTTAGTGTCTTTGAAATATGAAAGACAATTTATTTATTAATTTAGTTATTGGTCTTTTTGTCTTTTCTAGGGCCGCATCTATGGCATATGGAGGTTCCCAGGCTAGGGGTCTAATCAGAGCTGTAGCCGCTGGCCTACACCACAGCCATAGCAACTTGGGATCCGAGCTGTGACCTATACCACAGCTCATGGCAATGCCGGATCCTTAACCCACTGAGCGAGGCCAGGGATCAAACCCGCAACCTCATGGTTCCTAGTTGGATTCATTAACCACTGAACGGCGACAGGAACTCCCATTAAAGGTAATTTAGATGCCACCTTGTTCATTCTTCTTTTGCACAAACACTGAGAGACTTAAAATAGTGTCTTTTAGTTCATTGGTAACAAAACCAAGAAAATCTAGGTTTTCTGACTGCTATTCTTTCTACTGAACCATTCATTCATTCATTCATTCATTGGGTACCTCCTATAAGCCAGATTCTGTGCTAGTGCTCATAATATGGCAGAAAACAAGTAGAAACCATTCACTGCTCTTATAGGGCACAGAGTCTGATTGAAAAGACAGAAATCAAGAGTGAGGAAGCCTCTAAAGCGGAAGTGCTGGGTTCCAAGTCTGCTCAAATGAAGGGGGCTTAGCCTAGACAAGGAGGTTAGGGCAGCCCTCACTGAGGAAATGACACTGAAATGTAGACCTAAGGGATGGATAGAAAGAGAGCAGGCAGACAGTGGGGAGGTGGGGGAAACATCTCAAGTTCACTGAACAATTAGAACATGAACAACTAGAGACCAGAGACTGAAAATGCCCACAGGAGTAAGCAGGTACAAACAATAGTCGCAAGAGGAGTGGTAATAGTAATAATTGTTAATATTTACTGAGTGCTTCCTATGTGCCCTGCCCTGGTCTAAGTGCTTTGTTATTTTATCTTATTTCAATAGTAATCCTAAAAGGAGGCAGCCACAATCACCATCTTATAGATGAGGAAGGAAACAGAATAAGCAGGCTAGAGTTAAAATTTGAGTTAAATTTGTAATAGTTGGTTTATATAAGAAACACAAAGAAATCATTTTTGTTTTACAGAGAAATGTGTTACCTCTCATTTTTCTGCAAATCTACAATACTCTCCATTTATTCTTCATTTTTCTTAGTTTGATTACAAGCAGAAATAAAGCTAAATAATTCTTTCCCACCAGAAAAACTATGTAAGTGTGATGATGGTAGTAACTGACAGCCTCAGGATCAGTGAGATAGCTGGGAGTGGTGGGAACTGTGGCGAAATGACAAGCAGCCCCTACAGTCTCCTGTCAACCATTTGGGAACTATATCGAGCAGTGTTGCCAGATCTCCCAAGTTTTCAAGAAAAACCAAAAACCCAGATATTTATTTCAAATTTCCCACTTTAGATCACATTTTAAAGGTTTTCTGTAGGTCAAATAAAATATGAATCGATCCCCCACGAAGTCAGAGTTGGGGACAGACATCGGTAGGGAGGCTGGAGAGGGGTCACGGGTCAAACCTCAGAGGACCTGTGAGATCATGGAATTTAATTTAATGACAGCAGAATGTTTAGGGTTGTTCAAGCTGTGACTGAAAAGGTCATATTTGCGTTTTGACAAGATTGGTCTGTTCCCAAGGGGCTCTGACAACTTCTAAATGGCATAAACTCAGGGCTGAGAAGACCTGACACAGCCTCTATTAGGCTATTTCTCTTAAAGACCGGGTGTGTCTGCCTTCATTTCCAAGCTTTTCACTTTCACCTCAGGGAATCTTAGCTTTACTGTCTATCTCATGTCTCACATCCTGTTTGCATGCCCTTTATTTCTCCTTCTCTGGAAAGACATCTTTTAGCTTCCCTCTCATCTCCTCAAGGGCAGTGACTCTGTGTCTCCAACAATGTGAACTTGTGTCCTGACAACAAGTAGGGACTTCAACGTTGTCCGTGCTCGTTAATGAATAGGGTCTAATCACACCCCCTTATCCCCAGAGGTGCATCTTCTGAGTCAAATCAACTAATGTCCCATGGGAGAACAGTTTGAACAGGAAGAAGATGCGAGCAACCAGGCTCCCTCACCTACTCCACAGGAGGTGCAGTTGGAAGGCTCGTCTCCTTGGCATTCTCGGCAGGTAGAGTGGCATAGATGGCATCGGTTCTTCAATGCAAATTTGCCCGAGGGACAGTTCAAAACGCAATGGCCATCATCCAAAATCCTAGAGGAAAGCAGACATTTAGAGTTTTAAGTGTGGCTTTATGGGATGGTAAGTTTTAGAACATGTGGTGTTTGTGTTTCGCTGTACAGACTTGGTTTCATTGTTCCAGAAACAAGGGTGATGCCTGGGACTGATCATCTTAGAACATGGGGAGTATTAGTCACGTACCCATTCTTGGCCAAAGATTTGGACCCAACAGCAGGCATGCCAGGAACTGGCTGAGGATGTAATCCTGATACTGACTTTAAACAAATTAATCAGTGCCTCGGGGATTAAACCCATATTGTAGGCTCCAACCAAACCCAGCCCACACTCAGATGGAGGTCTTTGAACTTTCAGGACTCTAAAAGCATCTTTGAATCCAGAGATATTGGAGAAAATATTCTTTCTTTGCTTATCATCACGCCCACACTTTGCAATGGAAATGTCAGCTCCAAGGGCCCTCAAAGATGGACCATCCTGTAGTTTAGGTGCTACTTATAAACTTGACCTATGCATATGGCAAGTAATCAATGAACTCTGATTTTGAGTGTCATTTTTCTAAATGTTTTCTGATGTGGAGGGTACCATATTCTCTGTTTTCTCACCATATTTACAGTCACCTCCAAGGGCACTGCAGATAAACTAGCATGTGGGCTTCTAAAACCTGTGGTTTGACACACATACAATGTATATCATAAAGTCATGGCTAATATTTTCAAAGTTTTGCTTCTTCTTTCCCTTGCAAAGTAATCCTGAGGGCAAATGTGACTGAGCAAAACTGTCTCCAAGAATTTTGCCCAGAAAAAAATACACACAAGAGTCAGATAGGTAATGTGGATAGATGAGGTGAGTCAGGGAGCTCCACCCCCTGAGCATCTGATTCAGTAGGTCTTGAGGGGAGAGAGCCAAGCATCTGTATTTTTGAGAAGTTTCTGAATGCTGGTTTGAGAACTTCTCAGTGATAATCCGGGTAACTAGGGAACTTGCTGAATGTTTCCGACCTAAGACATACAGGCGGTGCTGAACTGGAGTCTCAGAGAGCTTCCTTAGGGCAATAATCCTGTCCCTTGTGAGGGTAACTGAGCAATAGCACACATGTGCCACTGGAGGGTGGGACGCCAGCATCCAGGCCTGGGAGAGCCAAGGGCCTATAAATAGAACTAAGGTTTCCTTTTCTCTCCACCACCTCTCTCCACCCAGGCTGGATACCACACAGAAGGCTAGGTGTAGGCCTCCAGCAACTCCTTCCTGGGGTAGCATTGTCTTGCCTGAATCAGCCCTCAGCAGAGGACCGGCATTTCAGTCCCCAGTTTGGATGAAATTGGGATGGGGGCAAGGCACCCTGAATAGTGTGTTGCTTGCAAACTTCCAGCTCCTTCCTGCACCCTGAAAGTCTGTGTTATCCGCATCTGTTTGGAAACAGAATGAGATGAAGGCCAATTACACAAGATGGCCACCTCATTCTTCGATCCTCAGCCCTTCAGGTTCTGGTCACTGTCCCCAGCGCAGTCCTCTTGGCCCACTGCAGAGTGTGAAGTCCCAGCCTCAGACAGACATGCACACATCTGGTTGCCCAAGTCAAAACAGATCTCCTGCACCACAGCCTGTTAAAGAGAAGGCTGTGCTTCCAGGCCAGACTTTGAGCCGATGGCAATAATGCCAGCTGGGAAGATCCTGGCCCCACCCTGGCTCTGGTTTCTGAGCTAGGAGATTTGTCAAGGAATAATTTGGATGTGGCTAGTTGAATAAAAAACAAAACAAAACAGGAACCAAATAAAACCCTTCCTTTTAGAAAAACTGGGTAAGAGATTTCCAGGGGTTTTAAGCAAGGGAACTACTCTATTCTCTGCTAAAAGGAGGAGATGAGATTTGTTTATTTGTGAAGGCTCCTGTTTTTGCTAAATTAAGTTGAGGAAGAGATGGAAAGTAGTGTGTCATCATTTTATCGAAAGAGATGACAGGTTTGTTAGGGGGCAGTTGTTTCTCTTCGGATAGGTGACATGCTCTCAATGGTGGGGGCCATTTAAAACCATTCGGAAAATTGGGAGGGAGCGGGGGTGAGGCAGCCGGTGCAGTGCTGCCATGTTTAGGTGGGGAAGGACTTACTTTCCGACTTGAGAGCTTGATTTTAACAAAGTAACAAGCACATAATTGAGCTTTAAAGCACCTCCCTCCACCTCTACCCTGAGGAAAGGGCAGGTGACATATCCAATTTTTGTAAAGATCAAATGATAGGTAAAATAGTTGTACTTGAGTCAAGGCACTGAATTACATCATCTCTTGCACCCCCCCATCCCCCTCAAGAAAAATTATTAAAGAATTTAAAGAGAAGTCCCATTTCAAGTGGCACCGATTTCCACTGACAGCACCACATCTCCCCTAGTGGAGGAGAATGGATATCTTGCTCTGGAGCCCATGGGGCTGAATGACAATTTTCTTTAAAGCTAACACAAGCCATCTCTGGGACCCCCAGTCATCCAGTGTGTGGACTTCAGAGACACTCAGGGAAGCTCATCTCTGTAGGGGAAGCCCTTCTTTTCCCAAGTCAGGCATGCTCTTCGCCTTTTCACAGGCAGTGAACCATTCCAGGTCCCGTTCCTGGGAAGGAAGAAAGTGGTAAAACCAAGTGCCAAAGAGCTGAGCAGACGTGAAGCTCTCAACATAGGCATTTTCCAGAACCCCCAGGGTGTGCGTGTGTGTGCGCGCGTGTGTGTATGATGTTACAGAAGAGTAAGGTCAGCGTTATCTAGTCCTCTGTGCTGCTTATTGGTTTAGCCTAAGTAAAGCCATCACAAGGGCAGTTACTGTAATTTCTTGGTACTTGAATGTAACGGAATGAAATCCAGCAAGAGCTCTTTTTTTTTTTCCCCTGAATTCTTGAAACAGATCAAATAAAACATTTGAGAGTGGGTCAGAAAAGTTTTACATGCTTTTGATTAGTTCTTAGACTCCGTAACTCCTTCAGGACTGGACTGGGAAATTAGCTTAGGCAGTGAGGACCACAGCATCACAGAGCTGTATGGTAAAGAGCAGTGGCAGAAAAATGGTACTTGCTTCCCCCGAGTTTTTACTTTTTTATTCTTTTATTTATTTATTTGTCTTTTACGGTCAAATCTGCTAGGAGGTTCCCAGGCTAGGCGTCAAATCCAGGTTGTAGCCACTGGCCTATGCCAGAGCCACAACAACGCCAGATCCAAGCCGTGTCTGCAACCAACACCACAGCTCATAGCAGCGCCAGATCCTTTACCCACTGAGTGAGGTCAGAGATCCAACCTTCGTCCTCATGGATGCTAGTCGGGTTCGCTAACTGCTGAGCCACGATAGGAACTGCAAAGTTTTTAATCACCTTTAAGGAGCTAAATAAACTCAAAGGTCTATAGAAATATAAAGAGAAAGGAGTTCCCATTGTGGCTTAGCAGGTTAAGAACCTGACATAGTGTCCCCAAGGATGCAGATTCAATCCCTGGCCTTGCTCAGTGGGTTAAGGATCCCACATTGCCATGAGCTGCGGTGTAGGTTACAAATGTGGCTTGGATCCCACGTTGCTGCGACTGTGGTATAGGGCGGCAGATGACGCTCCAATTCGACCCCTAGTCCTGGGAACTTCCGTATGAACTAGGTGCAGCCCTAAAAAGACAAAAAAAAAAAAAAAAGAAGAAGAAGAAGAAATGTGAAGGGAAAATTAGAAGATGAAGAGAGGGCTTTTTGAAGTTTGATTTTCTGTAAAATGACTTCAGAGTTAAATTATTTTTAAATTTTATTAAGTCATTTTATTATGGAAAAAACTGAACATACATAAAACAAACAAGACATAGCAGAACCCCCCTGGGCACACATCACTTGGCTTCAACAATTATCACCATATGGCCAGTCTTATTTCATCTCTAGCCCCACTGATTTCCTTCCCTCTCACACTGTTTTGAAGAAACCCTCTAGGGTAAATGTTAACATTGCTCTTCCAGGTAAAAACTCCTTCAGGGGTGACTTAATTATGGCAGGACTAGGGTTACCCAAAAGCTTAAGAGTGGGAAGAAGCTCAGAGATACCAAGAGTTCTATTTATTTGTTTGCCTCCTCTCATCCCTCACCCCTGCCCCAGATCCATTTTCTGCCTTTCTCTGCCCTGCTGTACTCTGGAGGTGCCTGTAGAGACTGCATCTCTAAGCTCACTCTGCCCACTTGTAGGTCATTTTAACCATTGGCATCCAGTTCTTTGCAGATAGGGACAGCCAGCCCGAGCTCTGAGGTTGGGAAGAGAGACTGGGGTATTCCTTCTGCAGCCGCATGCTTCCTCAGCTTCCTTCTTGGATGGTTCTGGAGTGTCTATAGCCTCTCCAGCTGCAGTTTCTATCTTACATCCTCACTTCTATGACTACAGGTTTTGTTTCGGGCATAGGGTGTTCAAGCCACCCCAGTGTTCTGATCCTTGAGTGCTTCACTAGTCCTTGACTTTGACCTCCTGAATCAGGTAGAAGAATCCCATGGACCTGGCACCTAACTCAAAGTTGGGCATAAAGCAAGTGCTCAATGTTGTCTTGAACAGACCTGATTCCACTCAAGGAAGTACGTTGGAAAGTACTTAAGGAAAATACTTTGCTTCCCTTTCAAGAACAACTAACACAGTAACACCATCTTTCTTTGTCTTCATCTTCTCAACCCCTTTCCTGGAAAATTCAGATAAGAAAAGTCATCCTGTTCATTGCCTTGATATGATGCCCTTTCATGAGCATATTTGCAAGTAACTGATATCAAGGAAGAGAAATGGGGAAAGGAATGGAGTGCTCAGGGATATGAGAAGAAAATTGTCCCTGGGGAATAAGATTTCCAGGAGGAAACACTGGTTCAAGACCTATGCACATATTTTTCTGTCTTCCAAAGCTAAAGTTTGGGCTGCTAAAGCCAAACTACCCAAATGGCCCAGGAGTTGTACCTCTGATCTTATTTTACCAACAAGTGTAGATTTTTTTAAATGGCCATTGATGGTATTTGGATTTTTCTCACTTCTGGGAATCATGATTTCTGCCATGTACTCTGGATGATGGTAGCTGTTTTTGAAACAAATGCTAAAAAGTTCCCTTGGTTCAAAGACATCCAAACATGCAATGGGACTTGATTGTTGATAGCTTGAGGAGTTAGAGGAGAAACAGGACCCATTTTTGAAATGCTGTCTGTATCTAATAGTATGCCTTGAAGCTGACTTAAAGCAAATTTAAGAAGTATGGGTGTCTTAAAGAGACACTTAGAAAATGTTATCCCAGTTAGCATTAAGAATTCTTTTTTTTTTTTCTGTCTTTTTGCCATGTCTTGGGCCATTCCCACGGCATATGGAGATTCCCCGGCTAGGGGTTGAATCGGAGCTGTAGCCACCAGCTTACGCCAGAGCCACAGCAATGCGGGAAGGAATTCTTACTAAGACTTTTGTGTCTTCTTCCCCCTTTCTTCCATCCCTTCTTTCTTTTTTTCTCTTTCCTTCTTCCTTCTTTCTTTCCTTCCTTCCTTTTCTTCTCTCTCTGAGGAAGATATTTGGAGAGCCAAGCTCATGATATTAAGTGCAGATACATTTGTTGAATCATTACTATGTGTTGACCACTGTGGGTGGAATAAAGAGACAAATACATCACAGTTCCTGCGCAGGATATTAGATCACTGAGAAAGAATTAGACAAATGACTGTGCCGCAAGGCTGAGGGAACCTCTATCCTAGAGATTCTTGGCACTGGAGCAGATTATACTGGTCTTGGGAGAGACCCTGCTTCCCATACATTTAGCAGAGCAATTGATGAGGCCAACAGACATTAAATGCTAGAATCACAGGAGTGTTGGCTGAAAATACAGTGGGCTCCCAACTCTCTTCATTAGAAATTCTCAGTGCATGGAGTTCCCATAGTGGTGCAGTGGTTAACGAATCCAACTAGGAACCATGAGGTTGCAGGTTCGATCCCTGCGCTTGCTCAGTGGGTTAATGATCTGGCGTTGCCGTGAGCTGTGGTGTAGGTTGCAGACATGGCTCGGATCCTGCATTGCTGTGGCTCTGGCATAGGCTGGCAGCTACAGCTCTGTTATACCCCTAGCCTGGGAACCTCCATATGCTGTGGGAGCGGCCCAAGAAATGGCAAAAAGGCAAAAAAAAAAAAAAAAAGAAAAGAAATTCTCAGTGTATTGGCAAAGATGTTCATCCCATTTGGATACTTGCTATTTCCTCATTCATTTAGTAATCAAACATTGATTGAATGCCTACTATTTTCTTAGCACTGTGATAGGTAATAGAAATACAAAAATGAGTATTTCAAGTCTAATGAAGAGATGTATTTGTAAATCAATGTCTTAAAATGTCACAGATGCACTTAGGGAAGTTTATAGAGAGCACAGGGGAACACAAAGAGGGTGAGGTTAATTTTACTGGAAAGAGATAAAAAAATGCTTTCACAGAACAGCTCACCCTTGAACTGACTCTAGAAATATGAGTAGATATTTTATCAGCAGATGATGATGATGGTTGAGGGATGGCTGTGCAGAAAGTTATGAAATTCTAGGTATCAAAGCTCCTAATGCCTTCACTGATAAGAAGGCCCCTCTAGCATCCAGGAAATGGATTCTTGCAGTGGTTATGGGGCACCATGGGGGCGAGGATGCTGCAGAGGTAGGTTGTGACCAGACCACAGAAGACGTTTGATTCTTTTTCCTGTAGGCTCAAGGGATGCCTCTAAGTGGTAAGCACTTGCTTTCTCCATCCTGTGTCTACTGAGCTCCCAACCCGAGGGGATACTGAGAAAGGTCACTCACCTTGTGACAGGACAGCCAGTGCAGTCATCCTGGGTTGGCCCCTGGCACTTGGCACATGAAGCTTCACAGATCTGGCAGCGGCCATGCTCATCAATGTACTCTCCTAAGGAACAAAATCTGGTTATTTATCTCATCTCTAAATAGCAGTGCTGCCTGGGCTATCTGTCTGAGAGCAGTCAGATGTCTCTGTGCTGCGTAAAAGCAATGGGGACAACTCAGAAATGAGACTTTGAATGACTTCGGCAGCCAGTCCTGAATCCTGACCTTGTAACAACTGCTCTTATCACAAGGGCCCCAGAAGTTGGAACCTCAAAAAATGATGAGGAAAGGACTTAATCTTGGATCCAGTCAACATGTGTTACAGATTTTACAAACAGGGAGAGACTGAGGGGAGGCATCCCACAGGACCCCTTTACTGAGCTCCTACTGACTTTCCTGTTAAATGCTGCAGGCTCCTGGCCCACAGACACCCCAGTTATAATCTTGGTTCAAGTCAAGCCACAGGCAGGACCCACCCAGCTCTTGTCCCACCCCTCCAGGGCAGGAACTGTGGTCACTAGTCAAGAATGGAAATTGAATCTCAGCTGACCAGATATGAGCTGCATCTTGACCTGAAAAGAGTAACCATAAGGAGGTAGCCAGAGAATCCTTTGTTTAATTAGGAAGTTTATCTTTCCCAAGGCAAGAGACACATGAAGCCTTTCTATCTGCCACAGAGCAAGTTCAGCCTCACAAACTTGTGGCCATTTAAGAAATTTCTCCCATGGCAAAGATGGTGGAGAGAGGCCAGTTTCATTGGAGGTGATAACCCAATGGTGGGTCTCTACGCATTAAATCCAACCTTCTATTCACACTACACTCATCCTCTCCTGCCATTGTCTTAAAAAAAAATCATCTTCTATTTCATCTAAAGAGCCACTCTGTATGAGTTGGAAACTGATCACACCTAGAAAATAGACTTTCAGATTTGAATAGAGTCACAATGTTCACTTGCCACCTTCTTCACTCCCAACTTTCGCAGCCCTGTAATCATGTTTGGACATTGTCCATCTGAGATCCAGCCAGAAGAGTGAGGGAGCAAGACTCGCTCATGGTTTAATCAAGTGGTCTTACTGAAACCCCAAGATTCCCTGTCTGATTTATTATAGTTGCCTTGAAAAAAGCCCTGGAAACTTGGACTTGACTGGTAATGAGTGGAGGAAAGTGCACCCCTCTGCCTTTTCCCATAGTTTGACTGAGCTAGCACATTTGGTTAAGGTAAACCTTACCTACATCCATCTTCTACTTGCAAGCACTAAACCACAAAAGTGAAAGTGAAGAGACAGCTAGCATTTGCCCTTACAAGCAGAAAAAGCCTTTCACATAGAGTTAGTCTATTAGTTTTTTTTTTAACTAATAGAGAAAAGGACATACTTGGAGCATTACAAGCATCTAGCAGTGGCACCCCCTGCACATCTTGGACTTTGTTCTTCTCTGTCTTCTAATTGTTGCCAAGTTACAGTGTGGACCAGAAATCTGATATATAACTTTTAGAATGGGACTGTGGTTCCCAGTTCAGGAGTGCCTCCCAGATCCTAGGCCCTAAAGAGTAAGGAACCAGAAAGGAATAAAAATGCAATTGTGCAGGTTGTTCACTGCACAAGGTGCCTGCCCAAATGGTCAGGTGAAGACGGAAATCTAGCCCATGTTCATCTCATCAAGCCAGACACTCTGGTGTTGGCAACCTCTGCCTCTGTAAGGTATTAAAGTAGACTAGTTGCATTCTTGGTATTCAGCAGTCTTGAGGCAGAAAAAACCTGGGACTTCTGTCTAGTAGGAATAGTGATTTCAAGATGGGACCTTCTCACACAATACAGGCATTATATTTCTGGAGCCTGCTTTTTATTTATTCAGGCTCTCCCATTCTGGCTCTTAATTATTGCCCTTGCTGAAATTCCTTCCACCTCTATTGTGGGAGGCACAACCAGTTGTGCAGTGTGTTTATCTGTTCAGGCATCCAAGAGATAAAGAGCAGAGGATCCAGGGCAGACCAGGTAGGAAGAAGAAGATCTTACCTACATTGTCGATGAAAATGATTTGTGTTTACAGAGTTGGATGACAGCTCTGTTACTTTCAAAAGATATGCGCTAAGTGAAACAGGAATGGGGGTGGGTCGCAGAGGCCCTTAAATCCAAAAAAGTGTGTTCTAGAGTAATGTAAGCTCATAGAGAGCACAGCTCATTCATTCAATGATTCATTCATTCATTTCTTCATTCCATGGATACTTTTTTTTAAGATTTAAATTTTTTTCTATTATAGTTTATTTACAACAATCTGTCAATTTCTGCTATACAGCAAAGTGACACAGTCACACATACATACATATATGTACATACATGCTTTATCTCACATTATCCTCCATCATGGTCCATCACAAGTAACTAGATATAGTTTACTGTGCTATACACAGGATCTCATTGTTTATCCACTCCAAATGAAATAGTTTGCATCTATTAACGCCAGACTCTCAGTCCATCCCACTCCCTCCCCCTCTCCCTTGGCAACCACAAGTCTATTCTCCAAGTCTATGACAAACTCATGGATACTTTTTGAATATTTTTGTGCCAGGTACCAGGTGAGATTCAGAGATGTACAAATTCAAAACACTATGTTTATGGGTTCTTAAAGATTTCTGAGTAGAATGAATTATAAATAAAGTTACAATCCAAATGCTGGTCATGTGTCTTGGGTAGTCTAGATTAAAGAGCAAAGGCATATGCTGCACCCTGCTAGACCTAGAGGTAAAGAGCCTTGCTTTGCCTTGGCATCCATGCCTTACTGGATGAAACAGAGGTTTGGTTCTCCCAGCTCCTAATAGCCATCCACCTTAATCTCCATTATGTGTTAGAGCCAATGCTAGGGTAGGATTTTAAACTAAATATACCTTGCTCTGCTAAATTGAATGCCACTTAGATGGTTCTGGGAGTTATCCCATATCTACACCCAAAGTCTCCTTTGTAATTACAGATGATGCATGGCTAGGTCAAGCCAGGGTTATTCAGATAGTCCTGTGAATATTTAAAATTCTCCTCTGTATCTGATTTGCCTTCTCTTTGGCTTCCATAAGCCAGTGGGTGGCACTGACAGCTTGGCCTTGTACTTCCTTGATCTCTTCAACTCTAAGAGCCTATGTGGGTACTCAAACAGAACCGGCTTAGATACAATATCACTTGGAATTGCCTCAACTCTGAGATTTCAAGTACACTCTTCAAATACAACCTTCTTATGCTCCAACCTTCTTAAGGTGCAGCCTTCTTATGCTTCAAATACAACCTTCTTATGCTCCATCATGAGTCTAGCTCAACCAGGTGGTGTCCTGGGCTGTTTGGTCATCCTTCATTCATCTCTCTGGTTCCCTCTTACATTCCTCATTTGAGCTAGACCAACCTTCCCAAGACCCCAGTCCCACCCGTTTTTTACCCCTTTCTCTCTGTCTTCTCCTTGACTGTTCACTTGCCTCCTATCTCTGAGGAAGTTACAATGGTCTCTTTTCCTGGCCATTGTCAACTCTCCATCTAACTTCTATTCTATTTCTCCACCAGTCTTTGTCTTCAATCTTTTCTTCACATGCCCCACCATCCTCCAATCTACAAAAGTTCTCCCCAACCTAAAACCTTCCCAAGCATTTTTCTTCTCTGTTAAAGTGACTCAAAACATTTGTTTTTCTCCTACAGTTTGGAAACAAAATGGAGAAAAATCTCAGAACCCCAAAGCTTATGTAATAGTCAGCATAGGACAGCTAAACGTGAATCGCTCTCCAGTCTGCACGCCTCTGAACTTGAGAGCAAGCTCTGGCTTTAGTACAGATGAGAATAGAGGGACCTGCCCTGGTTTTCATATTTATGTAGACGTCCAATTAGTTACATAAACAACTGCCCCCAGCCCTTGCAGGCACAAGTTTTCCAGTGCGCATTTGAAACCAAAGAAACTGGATTCCAAGGACGTAGTCAAGTTGCATTTTTTTTTTTTTTCTTGTGATTGTTGGAGCAGCAAATTCTTGTCATCTGTCTTTATTGCACAATGAAGCTGAATGTTTATGACAGGCGTGATACACAAGATTCTTAGGAAAAATATCTTTTAGCATAGACCTCAGGGGTCAATATTTTGTTCTCTACCTCATCCTACAAGCTCTTTCTTCTGGTGTTTCCATCCATTATTATCATGTCCAAATTAGCTTTCTCCTGTGATCAAAAACTTTTCATTCCCCCTTTTAGTTCCCTTCCCATCTCATCCTATACTGGTTCAAAGGACACCAAGAAAGTAGAGTCTTATGGGGAGAAATGTTGCCTCAGCAGTTAAAGACACAGCTTTAAGTTTATATTTGTAAATTTAAAAATTTACAAGTAAGTGGTTTAGTTTGCCTGTTCCACTTCTTAATGACATTGCAGAATGTGTTTGTGTCAACAAGTCTAAGTTATAAACTTTATGAAACCGTCCAGAATAGGTAAACATTAACTACATCCTAATAAACAAGGTTGAGACTCACATACAATATTTTTTTAGGCTTGTGAGGTCAAAAGAGCTTCATGTCTCTAACAGAAATGCTATATTTCTGTTAGAAATATTTCAAAAAAGAAAAAAGTATTTATTTTTTGATCAGAGCCAAATTTGCTGTAATATTTCAGCAAATAAACATATAAACTAAGTAAATGAATAAACACATAAGTAGATTATGATGTGGGTTCAAAACAACATTTTAGCAAGGGTGGTTAGTAAGAGAAGATAGGAGGGACCTTGGATGAGAAATCAGCGATTTGGTTTTGGATCTGGTTATTCCAGTGAGCAACCTGGGGTGCTAAACTATCTGTAGACCTCTGTGTGTATGTGCCTTATCACTCAGATGCCAGGAACGACAAAATGTGACTTTCCTGAATGTCTCCATAGTCGAAAGTGCTAAGCAAATACTACCATCTCTTTGCCAGGAGGCCAATAACTAGTTTCCAACTTAAGATACTGCTGTGTAAAGACAGTTTTCATGAAAAGAAATCCACATATTTATTACTTTCCACCAGCTACCATAAATGCTCAGTAACACTTTCAACAAGTTATATGCTAATGAAATAATTCAGTTTTTAAGGCCTCGTTAAGTGTGAAATTTTATAGCAAGGCTCAAAATATGAGGCCATCAACTGAGACAGCAATATCTTCACTTAAAAGTCTACACAGTTATGCAGCCTTAAGAAGTAAGGAAATTCTGATACACGCTATAACATGGATAAACCTTGAAGACATAGGTTAAGTGAAATAAACCAGTCACAAAAGGACAAATATTATTTGATTCCATTTATACGAGGTACCTAGAATAGACAAATTCAGAGGGACAGAAAGTAAACTGGAGGTTGCCAGGAGCTGGGGTAAGAGGTAAATGGGAAGTTCTAATCTTAACAGGTACAGAGTTTTAGTTGGGGAAGATGAAAAAGTTCTGGAGATGGACAATGGTGAAGGTCATACTACAATATGATTGTAATTAATGCTGTAGAAATGTACACTAATAATGGTTAAAATGGTAAATTTTCTGTTGTGCACATTTTCACACACACACATCTACACAATGATTTTTTTTCCTTAGCAGGGTAATACTTAATTTTAACTAAAAAACGCAGGATTATCTGCCTTTGGGGTGGGTTCAAAGAGCACCAACCTTCTTGGAGAGCCAGTTTGTTAAATTGAGGCTTGGAAGATATCCTGGGATAATGGAGATAAACGAATAAGTGGATAAAGCGTGTGAGAGTGGAGATATGTGGCAAATGGGACACTGTATTTTTCCTTTTCCTGAGGATTTACAAAGGCCAAGTGAACATCAAGCAGCTTGCAGGAGAATTCTGTTGCATAGTCTGGAGGTGTCTGGGGGCTACTTCTTCTCTACCTCATCCTCTCAGCAGTTTCTCCTTTTCTTCCCCCAAGGGCTTTTCTGATTGATGAGACTTCCTGGTCCCATTGCTTTTTCATTCTCAGGCACTAGTGTTATTCTACATGGTTGTGCAGATGCTCTGAAATACTACTCTGGCACCCCCCTGGGTTGGCACTCCTGCAAAAATGATGGATCGTAAAAAGTAGATTCGACACACTTGCAAATGCTTCATTTCCCTCAGCCTGCATGTTGTCTAAAGAGCAAGGAATTGAGTTGGGTCTTTTAGTTTCACTGTTGTTTGGGCCCTAGCCACAGTCAGGTGGCTAAAAAAAGAGAAGTCAACACACCCGAATAGAGCGGCAATGTAGCAGTCACACAAACTCCTACTCACTGACATCTAACATGTTACAAATAACAGCCCCTTTTATAAGTTAGAAACTGAGGCTCAGAGAGATGAAAAATTTCATATAAATTCATTCCACTAGGTAAGTGATAGTGTTGGGTTGTGACCCAGGTGTGTTGAGTCTGAGACCATGCTCATTCTGCAGTATTTCTCTGGTACCAGTACATTTCCCCCTTTGGAATTCCAAGTAGCTTTGCTGTTTATAAAAATAAAGAACTGAGTACATGCCTCCTCTAAACAACTTGGTGAGGTAAGGGTATCAAAAAGGAATTCACTCTGTAAACAAATGCACTTTGAGCAGGCATATTGCGCTCAGCAGATTTACTCAAAGATCGAAAATACCTTCCAAATTTATTTTCTCTGCTAAAAAATGGCCACCATTTATTAAAAGGCAATTCTGCTTATCAAATTGTGATTTTTACAAGCAGCATATCCTGTCCACTAGGCTAGAACCTTTTAAGAGGAATCCCGCCAATTTTTTGTTTGCTGTTTGGTCTTTTTAGAGCCATACCCAAGGCATACAGAAGTTCCCAGACTAGGGGCCAAATCAGAGCCATAGCTGTTGGCCTATGCCACAGCCACAACAATGCAGGATCTCGGCCATGTCTATAAGTTACACCACAGCTCACAGAAACGTTGGATCCTTAACCCACTGAGCAGGGCCAGGGATTGAACCTGTGTCCTCACAGATACTAGTCGGGTTCATTACCATTGAGTCACAATGAGGACTCCGAAAATTTTTTGAATGAATAAAATAATTGGTCAGTGCTCTGCTTGGGGATTCTCTATACTTCTTAACTGCTGCCAAAAACCAAAATAACCTGCCTCCTCATAAATAGCTTACAACCAGAATTATAGTAGCTACTCTCTGGTCTCTCAATTTATATGAAAATCTAGTATAGATGGATTGGTTCCAATTAAGAGGATTTTGCATTGCCTCTATGTTCATGATAAGTCACTCTAAGTCCTAGCTTAAGGATGCTAAAGTTAAAGACACTCCACAAATTGGCTCTAAGATCAGACATAAGACAAAAAGCGTGGATGTGATTTTTATCTGCAGTTAAACAAAACAACTTTACAAAACCTTTTCTTGAATCTGTGGATAGGGAAACCACAGACACTTTCCCATAAGCAAGGTACAATGAGTGGAAATACTTTTCTCACCCATAGGAGACGTGCAAAGTGTCCTGACAGTCTAAATAGTAGGCTCTCTACTCTTCCTCCTCTTCCTGAGCCTAGACTTGCTACAGATTCTCTTGGGCACTCGATCCCTCTCCTTCTCAGAGGTAAGATTTTTATCTCCCATCGTCTCTACCATCTGTGTTGCAGAGGGACCACTCATGGAAATTGTGCAGACTGTGATGCATTCATGGTGAGGGGATGTGAGGGGTTCATTCCCCAGTGCCAGAACTACGTGACCTTAATGTGAGAGAATAACTTCTTTACGTTTCAGAAAACATGGCTGATTACCTGAGGCAGGTTTCACTTGGGAGAAAGTGAGTGAACCTGAAAGGGTGGGTTGTAGACAAGAACTTTCTGTAAACCAGTGGGAAAGCATGGGTGCTCTCAATCCTCAAGGTCTCTGTCATTTCCTTTCACTTGGGAGGTGATAAAGATGGCAGGTGGAACTATCAGGAGTGTGGCCCACAGAGCCTTCCTGACACTTTTGAACTGAACAAGGGTCCTAGCCTATGAATCAATTAAAACTCAAAGTCCTTCCCAAGAAGCTTAATACTATTAAAATGTTTCCGTGACGGTAGTATTCCTGAACTCCGGCACAAGGCTGAGACTTATCATCTACTTTCATTGCTGTGGGGACCCAAAGAGCCTCTCTAAATATCTACTTTTAAAACTGGCTTCTTTTTCACGTAAATTGGTGCAGCCACTGTTAAAAACAGTATGGAGGTTTCTCAAAAAATTAAAAATAGAATTGCATTTGACCCAGCAATTTCACTCCTGGGTACGTATGCCAAAAACTCCCTAAAACGCTAATTCAAAAAGATCTGCACCCCAATGTTTAGAATTGCCAAGATTTACAGTTGCCAAGATATGGAAGTAACCTAAGTGTCCATCAGCAGATGAAAGGATAAAGAAGATGTGGTACATAAATACCATGGAATACTTCTCAGCCATAAAAAATGAAATTTTGCCATTTGCAGTAACAAGAGTGGACCTGGAGGGCATTATGCTAAGTAACATAAGTCAGGGAAAGACAAATACTGTATAGTACCGCTTATGCATGGAATAAAAAATAAATTACTGAACATAGCAAAAAATAAGCAGACTAACAGATTATAGAGAACGAACTAGTGGTTACCAGTGGGGGTGGGGAGAGGGTCAGTATAGGGGTGGGAGAGTGGGAGCTACAAACTACTGAGTATAAAATAGGCTCAGGATTATTGTACAACACAAGGAAATATAGCCAATATCTTGTAATAACTGTAAATGGAAAGTAATCTTCAAAAATTATAATAAAAATTTAAGGAGTTCCCTAGTGGCCTAGTGGTTAAGGACTTGGTATTGTCACTGCTGTGATCTGGGGTACTGCTGTGGCTCAGGTTTGATCCCTGGCCCAGGAACTTCCACATGTCCTGGGAACTGCCAAACACATTTTTTTTAACTTTATAATAATCTCATTATTTTAAAATTTGACCTATAAAATATTGTTTCTTAAATACCTCAAATGAGATTTTTTTAATATAAAAAGAAAATGAACAAACAGAAAAAAAACAAAAAACAAAAAAACCCTTGTTAAACCCTTCAAGGCACCACCCTGTTCCTTCCCCCACTCCAGTGTCTATGAGAGGGAATATCCTCAAATTACCCTCCCTCTTTTGCTCTGCATCAACATATCCAAAGTGCTGTTTTTGCCTTTCCTCTCCCTCCCTTAGTCTGTCCCCAAGCCCTGCCTGCTGGTGCTGAAATGTTACAGCCTAATTGCTAATTAAGAGAAAGAGGAGCTCCTGGAAAGAGAAAGAAGTTGGCTTCCAAGGCCTAGGGCTCCATCTGCACCCGAGCTGGTAGATGACAATTTAGTCTTTCATTGGGTCATCATTAACGCTCCCCATCCAGGGGCAGTGGATGCTGCCTTCTCAAAGATCTTTAGGTTTGTCTAGTGACAGGTCTAAATGGAGGGTGGCATCCAGCATACCTCAGTCCCTTAGTGACTGGGGAAGCACTTGATGAGTCAGACTGCTATGTTTTATTGAGAGTGACCAAATTATGCTTGTAAAAAAAACCTCGAGTGTGGAAATAAAGCAAGGAACCAAGAGGCACTGCTTTGGGTAAAGCCACAATTTGGGGGTCATCCTCACATGGGGCTGATTTTGGCTTCCTTCTCCAGCTGCCTGACATTAATCAAATCACATACTTCCCTGACATTCCTCTTCTGTGAAGGTAATATTTTCTTTTTCCCAGAATGTGGTGGGGGTCAATTGACCTAAAAGCACCTAGTGTAGTGGATGGCAGTATTTTGGTTGTCGTTATCAGGTACTTTGAATGTGTAACCTCATTAAGCCTCAAATTAATAAGGCAGGGTAAGGGTTTTCAGTTTCATTTGACCGAATAAGGAATTTAAGCATCGAAATGTTAACTCTCTGACCATAACTCAAGACTTGGTCGGACTGGATCCCAAACTGTGCCTTTTCTACCATCCCTAAGGGGACTTGAAGAATGTATTGGCTGCATTTGTCAGTGGCAGTGAGGCAACTTGAATTAATGATCCTGTAGACAGAAAGCAATGACCTCTCAAAGCAATTCAGGTGCCAGGGGCAACCCAGGCAAGGTAATCTACATATGCAATTAGCAGCCCCTTGAAGACGGCCTCCCTCTCCCGGAACAAAGGCAGCTTTTCCTGAGCTTGGCTGTAGAAGATTCCGGAGCCATGCTTGGGCCCTTCTCGGGCTGCTGAGGTGAAAGTTTGGGAAGGACCACAAGACTTCTTCTAACAAGGGTTTCACCAGGGCAGGTTCAGAGCGTGGAATTCTGGGCCCCTTTGTGAAGTAGGTGCTACACTGAGACTTCCTGTTTCTTTATTAGGTAAGTGGTCTGGAGTGGACTCCACTTCCTTACTTGGCTGGTATCAAGACAAATTGCAGAGTTTTCTCTCTGTCTGAGTGAGGGTGGCACACACAAGCAGGTGACAATGGAATTGCAGGCAGTGTTGTACGTTGTGAGTGTGTGTGCTTTCTGTGTATGGCAGGAGAGGGGGGGTAGTTAGTGTTGTGAGGTAAGAGGCCTCAGTATTCCCGGGTGTCAGAGAAAGATATTTGTTTATATGCCTACCAGCCTCCTTCCTCATGGCTTATATCTCATTAGAGTTTAGACACTATCCACAGCATGGGATCCTGGATTGGAACCTCATCCAGCCCCACCATAGAACACTTGCCCCTCCCCCACCTCAAGGTTCTGTTTGTTCCCACTGAGTCCTGGGATGCATTGTCAGGACTTGTCCTCTTCACCACTCAGAGATGAGAAAGGCAGGACCCAGGTGAAGTATGTGTATCTGGAGCCAGATGTCCTAGATGTGAATCCCAGGGTACTCTTGGGCTAGCTGTGTAAACCTGCCCATGTGATGTAACATCACTGGGCCTCAACCCATCTGTAAAATGGAAATAGCCACAGCTACGTCATAAAATTGCCGGAAGGATTAAACCTCTGAACGCATAAAATGTACTTTGAAAGATCCTAATACTATCATACAGCAAGTGCTTTGTAAATGTTAGCTGTTGGTACTCCAGGGATCACAAGCAGGTCCTTGGTATCAGCAGCACAAAAGAGTAAAAGGACCTTTAGAGAACTCAAACTTCAACTTATTTCTTATTGCCTAAGTGGCTTCAAAAAATTTTCTGTAATCTTTAGCTTTATCAAATATGTTAATTGCCTCAAACTTTGTAATTCCCTGTTCTCTTTCTATGTATGGTCCTTTCTTATATTGAAGTGGACTTAGAAATGCATGGTAGGGAGTTCCTGTTGTGGCTCAGCAGGTTAAGGTCCCGGTGTTGTCTCTGTGAGGCTGAGGGTTCACCCCCTGGCCTCACTCAGTGGGTTAAGGTTCTGGTGTGGCCCTGAGCTGTGGTATAGGTCGCAGATGTGGCTGGGATCAGGTGTTGCTGTGGCTGTGGTGTAGGCCAGAAGCTGTAGCTCTGATTCGACCCCTAGCCTGGGAACTTCCATGTGCCACAGGTTCAGCCGTTAAAAAAAAAAAAAAAAAATCAAGGTAAATAAAAATATCTAGAAAAGATTTCCTTTGTCCCTGTTCAGGGACCACTTAGAAGGATGGACTCCACTTTTTATTAACCTTTTTATTTGAACAACACAACAGGCATGGTCCTGTTTGGCACCAAAGTGTAGTTAGTTCTACTCAGGAAAATGGCATCCCTCTGCCCTTTCACTCTCCACCTTAAATCAACAATTCTGAACTGTCACAAAGAAATTGTGTGTACTCCAAGTCCATATTTGACAGAAATGCTGATCAGCTGTTCTCAATTGCCCAATAGTTTCTCTCTTGTTGCCTTATGGAGAAATCTTAGGAATAACTGTGACTTTAGCTGAGCTTCATTCAGCTCTTAACACAGTGGTCAGAAATTGGTCGTGAGTTAATTTGTACAACCTCTGTATTAACCCACGGAATGTTCCTTAGACATTAATAATATCATGAGAGAATTCTTGCCCCATCAGAACATTCCAGATGGCGTGACTCAGGGTGCTCTCATCTTCCCTTGTACCCAAGTGCCTTGATAGCTCCTTGAGGTACCTCCACCCCAACCCCCAGCCCCCACACCCTAGAGAGCCTGGTTCTGACAGTGAACTTGAAGCTTCTGCATCCTCCACCACATAGGCCTGAGAACTTGCCTATCCAAACCAGTTGTTCAGAGAGGTCTTGTAGAGGACAGGAGAGGTCCTTTCAAAACCCCTTTGCATTCACTGGAAATAGATCTAGCTCTAGGAGGTCTATAGGAGCCTTGAGAGCAATTCTGTTTCTCTGGAAGAATCACCCACTTGGTCGGAACATAGCCAATCAGTGTTTGAGGTGAGTTTGAAGTCCTCTTCCTGGGCCTGACCTCTATGCTTCATAGCTAAGCACCCCCCAAGCAGACCCTCAGTACCTCCCCACAGGCCACTGCATCTTCCTGTACTAGTGAGCTCACTGTCCCGGCAGCAGAGCAGCTCTTGAGCATTGTTTCTAGGGAACAGGCCCCATTTTAGGGGGTCCTGGACTTTCAGAGACCAGCCCCTGGCTTAGGTCTGCAGCCACCAGGCAGGGAGGTGGGGTTGGCTCGGCATCCAGGACTCTGGAAGCCTGGTGCTCCCTGGAAGCTCGCTGTGATCCCCACAGGCAGGGCTGGTGAGTCAGACCCTCCTCCCCTTCCCAAACTCCCTCTGGTGGCTGTCTGACCTGCCTTGACTCCTTTTTCCTTTCGAGGCTCTTCTTGATATTCATCTTAACCAGATTTTACACGGAGTGATGTGCCTGAGGCCCCAGGCCCTCCCCAGAGAGGGGAAGGCCAATTGCTCTGTCTGCTGTTCACAGTTTGCCAAAAGGGTAGGGATCGGCTGTGGAAAAGCTGCCTGTGGGCTTGGGGAACTTGAATGGTATTTTGCTTATGCAATCGTCTACTGTAATTCAGGTTGTCATTTCCTAAAGATACATAACGTGGGAGGCCAACATTTTCTGTGGTATAGAAACAAGCACTTAATACAGCAGCAGACATGATGGGTGTGCGCGACAGCTAATGGGGGCAGAGGCAGGAGAAAGATAGTGTGTGTAGTTTGGGGATTAGAAGTCCAGGCCCTGGGACTGAGATAAGGGGACCTTTTCTGGGCTAGCTGGGTGCTTTCTCAATGCTTTTACACTTAGTTCTCAGAGCCTGCTTATGGAGGTAAACACTGCTCTCATTTTAAAGATGAGGAAACGAAAGCTCAAGAAACATAAGTAATCTGTGCAACATCACTGAATAAGTGATAATCTAAATAGCTAACACTTAGTCACTGATGACCATATGCTAGGAATCTTCCTGACTCCTTTTCACATTTTCACTCAATCCTTGTAATAATAACCCCGTAGGGGAAGGAAGGCTCTGTGGACAGCTGCCTTGATCATCCTCATTTTTCTTCTGAGAAAGTTGAGGCAATGAGATATTAAGTGACCTATTACAGTTACCCAGCTGGTGGCTGAGCTGGGACTTAAAAGGCAGAGGTCAGATTCCAAACTCTGCAGCGTTCCTTTTCCCAGAAGATAGTGGAGATCGGATTTAGAGCCGGCCTGGCAGACTGCAAATGTCACATGCCCCTTCAACTACAATGGAAATTCAAATAATTGTGTGTGTGTGGGGGGGGTGGATATATATGGGGATAAGTTCAAAATCTGTAATCCTAGACATCTCAGTCATGTGACCTGTGCTATGGCTTGCCTAACATTCTCTGGGGGCTGTTTGGGAAGAAGGCTTAATATCTACCCTCAGCTCACACAAAATACCAAGAACTTTAGCCAATGCAGAATCAAGGGTTCAAAATCTAATGGTTGTTCAAGACAGCTGGTTCTCATGGCACTCATCCCTGAGGACAGGGCCATCTCTTTTTGGTTTTGGGTCCTCTTGGCTTTGCTGCATGAGAACATTTTTCCTAGACTTGTTTTGTGGGTTTTTTTTTTTTTTTTTTTTTGGAGAAATTTATTACAGTTTTGTTTATTGTATGGAAATAAGATTGGCTTGTGCCTGAAAAAAAATGTATGTGGCTAGATGAACAACAAGGAAAGTAGAGCCTGTTTTAGGAGAGGGAAACACAGAAAGCAAAGGATTGGGGGCTTGACTAAGCATGGTATCTCTGTGACTCAGGCAACTGAGTTTGGATAGAGGCTGTAACCATGAAACATCAGACAGAGATGTGTCAGATGGGTGTGGTTGGCCAAAGCGAGCCATGGAAGATTTAGGAGGGATGTCACTGATGAGCATGACTTTGGTGGAAGATCAGCCTCGTCAAGGGAGACTGGATGAATTGAGGGGGAGTATGGGCTGGGAAATCAGCTAAGAGATGGCTTCAGAAAGCCAGGAGTGAGGGAGCGGGGCTATGGGAACCCACATCATGATGATTGGATGGTTCGAGAAAACAGAGTCCTAGGTTTTCAGGGAAAGATGGGTCTCAGAGCTCATCTGCTCTTGCTGCTCCCCTTACCCCAGGGATCAGGCTTGACTGTCTCAGTGGTTTCTATTGCAGTGACTGCCCAGTGTTTGAATGAAAACTAAAAGGGACAGAGAACTCATTACCACCGTTTTTGAAAAACTCTTTCAGAAATGTCTTTTTAGTTAGTAGGCCAATATGGCCTCTTGGTAAATTTCATACATGGGTCTTTTCAAAAGAAGGAATGGCTTTCTGTGGGAAAAGAAAGCATGTTATTTATGAGAATAGTGAAAAGAGTCTGAAGATCTGAGTCCCAGCCTCAGGCACAGGTGGCTTTGAGAAAGTCAGATAAATGCTGAGTTTTAGTTAGATTTGTGACAGTGGGGATAAAACATGTCCTGTCTGCTTTCTCTGGTCTATTTGTAGGATCAAATGATAGGCCTTGTGACTATGTTTTGGAAACTTTAAAAAGGCCTATAAAGGAGGGGTAGGTAAGATGATTGCACAGGAGGGAGTAGTGTATAGTTTTGTGACCGAGACAGCTGGGTCCAAATTCCAACTGTACCACTTTCTAGCTGTGTGCTTTGGGGCTACATCTCTAACCCTCATTTCCATAGCTGCAAACTGGAAAAAAAAGAGTCCTACTTAGGAAAGTTGTTCTAACAGCTACATTTGATAAAGTACTTTACAAGCACTCAGCACAAAGTCTATTTGGTATGTCATAAGTAGTGAATAAATTTGATTACTGTAATTATTGCTAAAAAATTACACCTGAAGACAGGAGATGAATAGAGAACAAGGAGTCAAATCCATGGACTTGAACTTGAAGGATTAAAGAAATGATGGTAGCAAAGATAGGGCCTGAGAATGTGAGGGAAGCTGGTTGGGATGATTTGGCAGATGTTTTGAAAATATACAACTCCTGGCATAGCTCTGTGTATTTATACAGATGCCCCAGGCAGGATTTTGACAGTGGCTGTTTTTTGGGTCTGTTCAACATCGGGCGGCTGTGTTCTCTCTCTGACACACATATAACAAGAGTTGATGGAGTAAAATATAGTGCAGGCGTTCACAACCCATTCTGCTGAGAGCCATGCCATAAACAATCAGGAGCTCAATGCATTGTTACCAGATAGAGTGTCATGTTTAGATGCCAAGATGGTGAAAGAAATGTCATCACCTACACATTCCTGTGGAGGGGCCATCCTGTTCTTGGCTAGGATGGCTGTCTGGCAGAAAAGTCAAACATCTGTAGACACTCAAATGTAAAACCCAGGCAGAAGTAGGGTCAGTTGTTATAAAGGGATGCTATCACAGTGATTTCAGCTGCTCACTTGGATTTTGTGCCCATTCTAAGAGATTGTTTTCTATCAGTAATGAGTCTTAGGTAAATGATGAACTGGCATTAGCAGGTTAAAGTCGTGCTAGCAGAGGCAGTGCTCACAGAAGTTGCAGTGAGGGGTGTCCTTGGACCAACCAGGCTAAGTGCAAGCATGAGTTTGATATTTCTTGTGTTCAGGAGAGAAAGCACCTTGAAAAGTCTGAATCTCTCTAGAAAGTTTCTTCAGTTGACTCTTAGGCAAGCTGACCTCCACCTGGGAGATACCCTTCTTACAGATAAAGAAACTAAGAATGAGAGTTTACACAGCTTGACCCAAACCACACAATTGTTCTGTTCCCTCTCCATATTCCACTAAGCTCAGGGCAAAAAACAATCATTGGGGAAAGTTGTGGAGAGAAATAAAGGCAAAGCAATATCCAGTGGTGATAGAAGCCATGCTCTCTCTAGGTTGGCTGAGGACTTGGTACCAGAAGTTTGTTGGTAATAGTGTTCAGCTAATTCATCTCACAGGGTAAAGTTCTAGTTATTTCTCCCAGAATTTCTTCTGCTTCCTTGTTTTCAAGTATTTTCTATAAAATGGAGATTCCTAAATAGCTCTTTTCAGTCTAGATTTGTCTCCTGAGTTCAATAATGCTATATCCATTTTCCACTAGACTTTATACCTGGACTCTCTTTTTTTTTTTTTTTTTTTTTTTGTCTTTTTGTCCTTTTTTTAGGGCCGCACCCATGGCATATGGAAGTTCCCAGGCTATGGGTCAAATCGGAGCTGTAGCCCCCGGCCTACCCCAGAGCTATAGCAACGCGGGATCTGAGCCACATCTTCGACCTACACCACAGCTCATGGCAAGGCCGGATCCTTAACCCACTGAGCGAGAACAGGGATCGAACCTACAACCTCATGGTTTTTAGTCGGATTTGTTAACCACTGAGCCACTCCTATACCTGGACTCTTAACAGTTATCTCCAACCCACCATGTCCAACAAGACTTATCCTCTCACTCCAGGACTGAGGTCCTCCTCTACTCACTATGTGGGTGGGTGCCAGCACTCTACACCCAGGAGAGCCAGCATGGGGAATTTTTCTCATCCCCGCCTCTCCCAACAATTGATCCCTCACAATCCTCCATTCCACCTCCAGCACACCACTTCCAGCCCAACCTCTCCTAACCCATGTAGTAGACTTAACTTCCTAATTAGTCTCTTGTCTCATTATCTTCTCTACCCACCTAACTCCTGTTATGTCCACTCTACCCACCTAACTCCTGCTCTTTCTCAAATTAAAATTTTATATTACCTTCTGGAGTTCCCGTCGTGGCGCAGTGGTTAACGAATCCAACTAGGAACCATGAGGTTGCGGGTTCAATCCCTGCCCTTGCTTAGTGGGTTAACGACCTGGTGTTGCCATGAGCTGTGGTGTAGGTTGCAGACGTGGCTCGGATCCCGTGTTGCTGTGGTTCTAGCGTAGGCCGATTCAACAGCTAGTCTGGGAACCTCCATATGCCATGGGAGCGGCCCAAGAAATAGCAAAAAGACAAAAAAAAAAAAAAAATTTATACTACCTTCCTACTTAAAATCTCCCAGTGCTGCTCCCTCCATAAGGAATAAAGCTCCAAAGAAGGATATACATGAGCCTTCAAATTTTGCTCCTTGCCTTCATTTCCAGCTTTACCCCCTGATGCTTTCCACATGAACCACTGCAGACTTTTTTGGTTCATGTACTGTGCCCACATCAATGTGCAGAAACCAGCATCTGGGAGTGGTATCTGCTTGTATTAGTAGGAGGCTTTCTCTAGTGTTTCAGAAGGCTGTTCTGTCAGTCACACATGGTGAGCAAGGAGAACCAGGGAACTAACTTGGGAGTTTTCGTCAACCAACTCAGGGGATTTGGTGTATAGAGACCATGGCGCCACTGTCCTTCTGGTGAGATAACTCTGAGGCCTGTGATCTATACCATTTTCTAGAGTTTCCCTACTGGACTAAGCTTCAGCCACTTTCCTGGACTGCTACCTGCCAAGTGATAAAGTAGTCAGAACATTATGGTAAGGAAAGAAATTGACTCGTTTAGAGTTAGGAATACAAAGAAGAATAAATTAGGAGTTTGGGGCTAACACATACATATACTACTATACGTAAAATAGATAACCAACAAGGAACTACACTCAATTTGGTTTTTGTTTGTTTGCTTGCTTGCTTTTCAGGACTGCACCTGCAGCATATGGAAATTCCCAGGCTAGGGGCTGAATCCGAGCTACAGTTGTTGGCCTATACCACAGCCACATCAATGTGGGAGCCGAGCCACGTTTGTGACCTACACCACAGCTCACAGCAACGCCGAGTCCTTAACCCACTGAGTGAGGCCAGAGATCAAACCCACATCCTCGTGGATATTAGTTGGATTTGTTTCCACTGCGTCACAGCAGCAACTCCATTATTTGTTAATAACCTATATGGGAAAAGAATCTGAAAAAGATTATACATACACACACTAAATTACTGTGCTGTATACCCTAAACTAACACAATAGTGTAAATAAACTGTACTTAAAGGAAAAAAATAACATTTTCTACAAAAAAAAAAAAAAAACCCCAAAACCGCCAGCAAATAGCTGTTTTTGCTCTTTGAGAGGGGAAAAAGAAAACAGAACAGGGATAGGTACCTTTTTAATATTTACAACATCTAGCAACAATATGTGTTATATAGGAACACAATGCTAGATGAATGAAGAAAATAGTGAATAAAGAAATTTAAAGCTTTTAAAAAAAGGAATGCAGAAAACGTCATCTGGTAGCTGTCAGCGCCGTGGGCATACATTCATTCATTCACTCAACATAATTATTGAGAATTTACTACATGCCAGGCACTCTTCTAGGAATTTGGGATACAGTGGTGGGCAAAATATAAGTCTCTTCCCTGATGAAGCACAGGAAATAGAGAGTAAACCATAAATACAATACACTAGTACATTTTGCATGGTTAGAAGCTAATAAATGCTATGGGAAGAACAAGGCAGAGAGAGCAAGCAAATCCGAGAGTGCTGGTGAGGGGTGGTGGTAGGAATGTGGGGGTCTCAAATTGAATATAATCAGATCCAGAAACAACAGCTCTGGAACCCAAGAAGTAAGGATGTGCATGAGGCTGGAGTTCTGAAAGTTAGTTGACAATGTTAATTACCAACATACAGTATAGTAATTTTGCTTCCAGTAGGCTAGACATTTGCATTTCAGAGTCCACCAGCCTCTTCCATCTAGGCTTGTCATGTCCTTACTTTAAAATGACTGCTTTTCTAGACATGTGGTCTCCAGGCAGATTGCCTGCTGTGAGTCCAATTTTTAATGCAAAATGCCTTTCCAGTGCGGAAATGCTCTGCCAGTTTATTGCAGTTCATGAAGAGACTGATACTGGTTGACAAAAGCATACTAGGGAGGGGAGCTATGTTTTAGGAAGTAAAAGTAGAGGGGGTGAAGCAGCCTGGGGACCACGTGTCCAGGAAGGCAGGCATTCTCAGCTAAATTTGTATCACAGTTGCCATCAACCCACTCTGCAGAAAAACCACCCAGGTTGGAAGAAAAAATATATTGCATGAGTGATCAGAATTACTGTGCTCTATCAAATGCACTAATAGTTGATAGAGCAAAGCTGCCTTTAGGACATTCTCATAAAAAGAACTATAAAGAATAGGGGGTTAAATAGGATTCAGGGAATATAAGAATATTTTTAAGAGCAAGGGCTTTAAAATTGAGATTGACAGAGGTTCTAGGGGAGATAATGGTTCACTGTATTGGGAGGCTCTAAAAATAAAATTCTCAAAGTATAAATCACCAAGAGTCTCAATGAAGAAGAAAAGGCAAGAGGCACTTAAAGAAACCAGTACCACTTGGTGGAGAACATTGCCAGGTGTGTATTTAAATGTGGGTCAGGAGGCCAGAGCTTGTGGATTTCCCACTTGGAGCCTCCATCACTGCAGGGGATGGGGTATTGAGGAAAGGCTGCTTCAACTTTTCAGTGGCTCCCTCGAGTGCATGATGCAATCCAGGTCCCTTACAGGGTATGTGGGGCCATTCATGACTGGACCCTGGTCTGCACTGTTAGCTCATCTCTCTCACACTGCACCCAACTCTTTGAACTCAAAGCTCCCAAGAGGAAAAGCTCCTGGTCCTTTCCACCGCCCCCCCTTCTCCACCTCTACCTTCCACTCTCTTTTCTGTGCAGAGGACTGACAACCCACTCTGTTACATCCCTGTAGAGTATTTAGAGAACATTTACTCTCTACTTTCTCCTCAGAGCTCACGTTGACACATCAGGTCACTTTCTCTCTAGGATTGATCTGTTTCTATTACAATATAAAACCCACAAAGGCAGGGGTCCTCATTTAGTTACCTCCCCTGTGTCTAGCACAGTGCTTGGCACATGGTGTTTAGTAAAGTGTCAGGCAATAGCTTTGGTATCTCTCTGTGAGGAAACGAGTAGAGTTAGTGAATTAATGTTAGATAAATGCTTCCTGCTTCTCTTTGGCATTTAACAATCCCTGAAACCTTTCTATAGTGATTTAAAGTCTAGCTCACAGCAACATTCTTATGAGGCTATATTAATACTTCTATTGTGCTGATGAAAAAATGGTAGCCCAGAGGGTTAGATGACTTACGTGTGGTCAACTGAATGATGGCTTCCAGAGGCATCCAGGTCCTCATCCTTGAAACCTCTGGATGTTACAGTAGGTGGGAAAAGGGATTTGCAGATGTCATTAAATTAGACATCTTAATATAGGGAGATTATTATTTTGGATTATGAGTGGGCCCAAGTGTTCTTATAAGAAATAGGTAGAGGGAGAGTTCCTAAAAGAAGGATATAATGACCTCACTGCAGAGAGAGAGAAGAGAGAGATTTAAAGATATTCCTGTTGACTCTGGAGAAAGGGGCCACAAGGCAAGGAATGTAAGATAATACAGTGCTAGACACTGGAAAACACGGTAGAGTCTCCCCTAAACTCTGGGAGAGGAGTCCTAGGCACACCTTGACTCCTACCTGATGGGACCTTTGCCTACGCCTAACCTCAGAATGTTAAGAGAATAAATACACATTGATGTCTATTGTGGTCATTTGTCATAGCATCTGTAGATAACTGATAAGCCAAGATTCCAAGGGCAAGTCAGTAGTAGAGGAATCAGATGATGTGCTAACTGGGGGCTCCCTGTTAAGAGCCATATGGTTTGGTATGAGTCATTTAACTTTTTAGTTTCAGGGTAGCAAGCCATATGATACTGTCCTTGCAGAAGTGTCAGGCAATAGCTTTGGTATCTCTCTGTGAGGTGAGCTGAGGAGACTCTTGGAGGCAGGACACGTCTAGAGAAAGGTAGCCTGAAACTGAATTCACTGTGCCCACCACCCAGATGTCCCATGGCAACCATGCCAGGGAGAGTCAAAAAGAGTACCTTGTAGTCCTGAGAGTAGGGGAGCAGGGAAAGGAGTTCTTCTTGACAAGGGAGGGGGTGTTTTGAATGCACCCATGAGCATCACCATACATTATCTTTTTTTTTTTTTGTCTTTTTGCCATTTCTTGGGCTGCTTCTGCAGCATATGGAGGTTCCCAGGCTAGGGGTTGAATCAGAGCTGTAGCCACCAGCCTTCACCAGAGCCACAGCAACTCAGGATTTGAGCCGCATCTAAAACCTACACCACAGCTCACGGCAACGCCTGATCCTTAACCCATTGAGCAAGGCCAGGGATCGAGCCCGAAACCTCATTGTTCCTAGTCGGATTCGTTAACCATTGAGCCACGATGGGAACTCCTGCATCATCTTGTTTAATCCTCAGCAATGGTGCTGTTATTACTTCTTTTTTATAGATGAGGATAGTGAGGATTAGAAAGATTAAATATTTTATCCAAGATTACGCAGTAAGTGGCCAAGCCGGTATTTGAACCCAGATCACTGTGGTCTAATTACTATGTCTGTGACTAACATCCGTGCCACTGGTTCTCAAAGAGAGGGACCAGCAGCATCAGCATCACCTGGCACTTGTTAGAAATGTAAACATCTCAGCTTCCACCTTGAACCTACCCAGTGAGAAACTCTTGAGTAGGAGGGATAAGAATCTGTTTGAACAAGCACTCCCAATGATTGTGATATCTGCTCATTTTTGAGAACTACCACTCTATGCTGTTCTTCACCATCTTGGCTCAGGCTCCTTGGTACTCCTGAGTTAGTGTTTAGAATAGGCAGTAGGAAGTGGCCAGTGGACACGGTACAAGGATCTTCTAGATTTGCCATAGTGATTGGTGGTTATGCTATAAGGTCTTTCAATGGTGAGTACAGGAGAGAAAAAAAAGAATTCAGCACAAAGTTAGAAATTCTCCTTAATGCCTGGAGAGTGTTTGCAATGGTACGGATAAATATCATCTATATTTTATTTTAGAGTTGCCTAATACTTAGCTTGAGACAACAAAAGGAGACTGATGTTGTTTCTGTGGATATCACCATCAACAGTTTTAAAGCACCTGTCTGTATCTGGAATTTTTAGTGCTGATGGGGCTTCTCTCTTCTTGGAGCTTACAATAAACAGCCTGAACTGCAGAGATCAGAAGCCCAGAGAATGTGTATCATAGGATGGAGCAGGGCCTGGATTTGATTCTGGTGGGGCCCTGACCCGCGTGTTCTCCCAGCCTCATGAAATATTTAGCAAGGTTGAACATTCCCGGGTGATATGGCTATTAGTCAGCTTCCTTTCTGTTATAGATATTAGAGGTCAAGTTGCCCCAGTCCACCCTAAGAATCCCTCCATGGTCCGTGAGTGTACTCCACATGGTAGTCTGTGGAGAAAGCATATATGGGTCTTCATTCTCCAGGCCTGGGTCATGGAGTTTTACTCCCACGTTGCTGGAGGAGGGAGAGTAAGGTCCAACCTAGTAGTGGGGGAGTAGCAAACTAAGGTGTATATACTTGGGTGCAGATAAGACCTTTCTAGGCAGTAACCCCTAAAGAAATAATAGACATTGAGTAGTGAGAATGTAGGAAGTCTATTTTTCAGCTTTTGGTTTTTATATAACCCTTAAGATGTGTGTACTTTGAGATGATACCTTTCCTGAACCAACCTCTGGTTGCTCCTTTTGTACTGGTTCAGCTGCTTCCAACATAGTTCATGACATACAAGCAAAGGTTTCATCAACTCAACAGTTATCTAGCCAATGACCTGAAGTTTTGAATCCGAAATAATTTAATCCTCCCCCAGGCAGAAGTCAAACCACTGGAAACACCAACCCATACTTGTCCTGCCTCTCTAACTGCCATGGCTACTTCATTCATTCATTCTTTTATCCATGAAAATGCTTTTTTTTTTTTTTTTTGGCTGCACCCTCAGCATGCCAAGAAGTTCCTGGGCTTGTGATCAGACCCAAGCCACAGCAATGACAATGCCAAATCCTTAACTGCTAGGTCATTAGAGAACTCCTAAAACACTATTTTATCTAGCCAACATTATATGCCAGTAACTGTGCTAAGTACAGGGAATACAGTGGTTAAGAAAAAGCAAATGCACTTCCAGACCTCTCAGAGTTTACAGTCTGGACTAGTAGACAGACATCAAATAATCACAAAAGCAAATGTGAAATGGTGAGTCCAGCAGTGCTGAGGGAGGAGTAAATCAGATACATAGGGTGGGAGTGGGACACACAATGTCTGCAAAAGGTTCCTACAAGAGTAGGCTTTACCCACATGAGGGACTGAAAGGAGGCCAGAGTAAATGGAAGGAAGACACAGAGACAAGGAAAGAGAGAAGAAATTGGGGTGGGGGGCAGAACTTGCAGGGTCTTGCAGCCCTTAAAGGGTCCTGAAGATAACCCAAAAGCAACAGGTTTCAGCAGCAGAGTGTTGTGATCAGATTTGCATTTTTAAAATGCTACTTTTTGAAGTTCCTGTTGTGGTTCAGGAGGTTAAAGATCCAACATTATCTCTGTGAGGATGCGGGTTCGATCCCTGGCCCCACTCAGTGGGTTAAGGATCCCGCGTTGCTATGTGCTATAGTGTGGGTTACAGGTGCAGCTTGGATCCCGTGTGGCTGTGGTGTAGGCTGGCAGCCACAGCTCTGATTTGACTCCTAGCCCAGGAACTTTCATATGCCACAGGTGCAGCCATAAAAAGACAAATAGAGAAGCCACTTTGGCTTCTTGATAAAGCAGGGACTGGAGAGGGCGCAAGAGAATGGTTTGCAGATTGCCTCTAGCAAGTGATATTGGTAGCTAGCTTTGTGTGGTGGTGGTGGTGGTGGTGGTGGAAATGGAGGGAAGAAGACAGATTGAAGATGTTCAAGAGCTAAATTGAGTAGATATAGTGATGGGTGAGACATAGGCCAAGAGGCATCAAGGATGAATCCAAAATTTATGGTTTTGCTAATAATAGTCATCAACATACATTGTGTCTAATACATACAAGCACTGTTAGAAGCACTTTAATAATTTTCAGGCATTTAATCCTCACAGCATCCCTAGAAGAGAGAGATGATGATCATCCTTATTCTATAAATAGGGAGGCAGGGATACAGAGAGGTTAAGCCAATTTCCTAAGATCTCACAGCTAGAGACAGAACCAAAGTGTGAAACCAGGCAACCTCTCTACATATTGTGTGTTTATGATACTGAACTATTTCCAGGAAAGGATGAGTAAAGACTTGCTTAGAGATAGATGGAGACTTATTTAGCATAATATACCAGGTTCAACCCAGCCTCTACTCATAATTATATAAACAGGCAGGGGTGGTAGAAGATGTGCACCTGCCTAGGAGGCCGTTGGAAGACTGAGATGTGGAAAAAAGAGGAAAAGTCAGGGGTAGCTTTGCTGTTAGGGGAAGAGCACTGGATGGGGAGCAAAAGACATAGGTTATCATGTGGCCTTGAGAGAACCATTAAGCATTCAAATCCTCTGATTCCTCACCTTGAAATGGGGATAACCACACTGAGTTAACACGTAGTGAACACAGGAGTGAACACAGGAGGGATTGTAAGCCAATGGTAAGTTTGAATCTGCAGTAAAGGAAGTAGAAAAGGATAAGGCTCACCCTTGTCCATCTGCTGACAATATGGCTGATTATACAGCTCATTTAAGAAACCAAACATGGAAAGTGGTCATGTGACCATCATCCATTATCTTGATGGGTAACTATGGTATTGAGGCAGAGCTTACTGGTGAACTGGCTGGGTTATTAAAGCAGCTACGGATAGACATTGTTTCCCCACCAAGCTGTTGGGACCCTGTAAACAAATTCCCAATTTTTACTTTCAGCCAGGTAGCTGGGCCTATCAAGCTCCCTGTTCAGGCTGGGGATCCCAACACTCCAGCTGCTCAGTAGTTGTTTCTTTGACCTAAAGTGCTGCTAACTTGCTTCAACTCTGACTGGTTAGTGCCTGTTCAAGGACCAGCTACCTAATTCCTCAGTGCACACCTTCAACAGCATGAAGTTTGCAGTTGACTCTCAACAGCATGAAGTTTGCTCTCAATACATTAAGGGTAGGATCCTTAAACTCTAGAAAGAAATGCCCTGCCATGGCACTGCATCTCAAACTGTAATGTGTTCATAGATCACCTTGGAGTTTTGCAAAAATATCTATTATGAGTGGATCTGTTCTAATTGTACTAGTTTTCCTTTTCTAAATTTTTTTTTTTTTTTTTGTCTTTTTGCTATTTCTTTGGGCAGCTCCCACAGCATATGGAGGTTCCTAGGCTAGGGGTCGAATCGGAGCTGTAGCCACTGGTCTACGCCAGAGCCACAGCAACAAGGGATCAGAGCCGCGTCTGCAACCTACGCCACAGCTCATGGCAAAGCCAGATCGTTAATCCACTGAGCAAGGGCAGGGACTGAACCCGCAACCTCATGGTTCCTAGTCGGAATTGTTAACCACTGCGCCATGATGGGAACTCCTAAAATTATTTTTTGAGGTGTAATAGACATATATTAGTTTCAGATGTACACCATGATGGTTTAATATTTGTATATGTTGCATAATGATCACCACAATCTAGTTAACAGCTGTCCCACCATACATAGTTAGAAAAACATTTTTCTTATAAGAACTTAAGATCTAATTTCTTAGCAACTTTCAAATATGCAATATAGTATTAAACTATAATCCCTTTACAAAGGTAACTGTAGTTACCATGCTGTACATGGCATCACCATGACACATATCTTAAAACTGAAAGTTTGTGTCTTTTGTTCTTTTACCCATTTCACACATATCCCAACACCTCTGGCAACTGCTAATATGTTCTCTGTATCTATGAGATCAATTTTTTTTAGATTCCACATATAAGTGAGATCATACAATTTTGTCTTTCTCTGCCTGACTTACTTCATTTAGCATAATGCCCTCGATGTCCATTCATGTTGTTGCAAATGACAAGATTTTTTTATGGTTGAATAATATTCAGTTGTATATACATGTATAGGCATCACATTTATTTCCTCCATTCATCCATCATTGGACACTCAGATTGTTTCCATATCTTGGCTATTGTAAATAATGCCGCAGTGAACGTGGAAATGCAGATGTCTCTTCAAGATAGTGATTAATTTTTTTTTTTTAAATAAAGAAATAGGGAAGTTCCCAGGCTAGGGGTCGAATCAGAGCTGTAGCTGCTGGCGTATGCCACAGCCACAGCAATGCAGGATCCAAGCATGTCTGAGACCTACACCACAGCTCATGGCAACGCCGGATCCTTAACACACAGAGCAAGGCCAGGGATTGAACCTGTGTCCTCATGGATACTAGTCAGATTGGTTTCCACTGAGCCGTACAGGAACTCCCAAGATAACGATTTTATGTCCTTCGGTTATATGCCCATAGGTGGAATGGATCATATGGTAGTTCTATTTTTAATTTTTGGAGAAAACTCCATACTGTTTTTCCTAGTGTCTGGATCCATTTACATTCTCACCAACAGTGCACAAGTGTTCTCCTTTACCCATATTCTCACCAACACTTGTAATTCCTTGTCTTTTTGATAATGGGCATTTTTACAAAGATGAAAGGATCTCTAATTATGATTTTGACTTGCATTTCTCTGATGATTAGTGACATTGAGCACCCTTTCATGTACCTGTTGGCTATCTGTTTGTCTTCGGGAAAATGTCTTTTCAGATCTTCTGCACATTTTTAATCAGATTATATATATTATTATACATGTATATTGCTATTGATTTGTGTGAGTTTTTTTTTACATATTTTGAATATTAGCCCCTTAGAGATATATGATTTACAAATGGTTGCCTTTTCTTTTTGTTGATGGTTTTCTTTGCTCTGCAAACCTTTTTAGTTTTATGTAGTTGCATTTGTCTTTTGCTTTTATTGCCTGATTGAAAAAATTATCTCTAAGACAGATGACAAGCTTACCTCTAAGACAGATGACAAGCTTACCATCTATGTTTTCTTTTAATAGTTTTCTGGTTTAATGTCTTATGTCAAATTTTTTATACGTTATAAGTTAGGTTTCTGAATGGTGTTAAATAGTGGTTGACTATTTGTGCTATCCTGTCTTCCAAAAACCATTTATGGAAAAGACTGTTCTTTACATGTTGTATATTCTTGCCTTCTTTGTCTGAATGTATGACCTTATATGCATGGGTTTATTTCTGGTTTTCATGCCAGATACTGTTTTTATTATTATAATTTTGTAATATAATTTGAAATGAGGGAGTGATATGCCTCTAGCTTTGTTATTCTTTCTCAAGAATACTTAGGATATTTGGGATATTTTGTGGTTCCATGCAAATTTTAGGATTGTTCTGTTTCTATGAGACTTGCCTTTGGAATTTTGCTAGGGATTGCATTGAATCTGTAGACTTCTTTAGGTAGTATGGACATTTTTACAATAGTAATTTTTCCATGAGCACAGGATATCTTTAATTTACGAGCATCTTCTTCCATTTCTTTTCATCTTAGAGTTTTCATTGTACAAGTCTGTAACTTCCTTGGTTAAATTTGTTCCTAGGCATTTTATTCTTTTTGATGCAATTTTAAATGGGATTGTTTTCTTAATTTCTCTTATAGTTTATTATTAGTATAAAGCAATGTAACAGATTTTTGTATACTGATTTTGTACCTTGGAAATTTACTAAATTTGCTTATTCTAACAGTTTTTTTTTTTTTTAGGTAGAGTCTTTAGTGTTTTCTATATATGTCATATGCAAGTAGTGACAGTTCTATTTCCTCTTTTGCTATTGAATGCCTTTTAATTCTTTTTATTATGTGATTTCTAGAGTCAACAATACTATATTGACTAAAAGTGGCAAGAATGGGCATTCTTGTCTTGTTCCAAGTCTTAGAGGAAAATGTTTTGGTTTTTCATCATTGTGTATAATGTTAGCTATGGGCTTGTCATAAATGGTATTTATAATGTTGAGGTATGTTCCCAATATATTGTTGAGAGGTTTTTTTTTTATCATAAATGGATATTGAATTTTTCTAGAAGCTTCTGCATCTATCATGATGATCATATGAATTTTACCATTAATTTTGTTAATATAGTGAATCATATTGATTGATTTGTGGATATTGAACATCCTTGCATACCTGGAATAAATCCTACTTTATCATGGCGTATGAGCCTTTTAATGCATTGTTGAATTCAGTTTACTAATATTTTGTTGAGGGCTTTTGCATCTATGTTTATCAGGTATTTTGGCCTGTAATTTTCTTTTCTTGTGGCATCCTTGTTTGGTTTTGGTATCAAGGTAATGCTGGCCTCATAGAATGAATTTGGCAGTGTTCCTCCTCTTCTGTTTTTTTGGAAGAGTTTGAGAAGAAATGGTATTAATTTTTGTTTAAATGTTAGAATTCACTAGGGAATCCACTTGATCCTGGAGTTTTCTTTGTGAGGAAGTTTTTGATTACTGTTTCAATCTCCTTACTAATAATTGATTTGCTCAGCTTTTCTTTTTCATGATTTGGTCATGATAGGTTGTAAGTTTCTAGGAATTTATCAATTTCTTCTAGATTGTCCATTTTCTTGGTGTACAATTGTTTAAAATAGTCTCTTATCATCCTTTATATATCTGTGGTATTAGTTATAATATCTTCTTTCATTTCTGATTTTGAGTCCTCTCTTTTTCTTGGTGAGTCCAGCTAAAGGTTTGTTAATTTTGTTTATGTTTGCCAAAATTAGCTCTGAATTTTGCTGATCATTTCTATTGTACTTTTAGTATCTATTTCATTTTTTATTCCTACACCAGAGCTCAGTAATGCCACGTGCCCAACACACTGAGCAAGGCCAGGGATCAAACCCACAACTTCATGGATACTAGTCAGATTCATTTCCACTGCACCATAATGGGAATTCTGCTTTTTTCTTTCTTTTCTTTCTTTCTTTTTTTTTTTTTTTCGAATAAGAAGTAAGCCCATCTTTTTCTTTAATTTCATATTTATTTAAATTTTTTTCTTATTTATTTTTTTATCTATTTATTTTTGCCCATGGCATGTAGAAGTTCCTGGGCCAGGAATTGAACCAGCACCATAGTGGTGACATGAGCCACAGCACTGACAATACTAGATCATTAACTCACTGAGCCACCAAGGAACTCCTAAAAAATTTTTTATTGAAGCATAGTTGATTTATAGTGTTGTCTTTGAGGTGTACAGCAAAGTCATCTGTTAAACATGTATTCTTTTTTAGGTTCTTTCCCAACATAGGTTGTTATAAGATATTGAGTATAATTCCCTGTACTATACTATAGATTCTTGTTTCTTATCTATTTATGTATAGTAATGTGTATATTTTAATTCTGAACTCTAATTTATCCGTCCTCCTGCCACAACTATCACCATTGGTAGGCATAAGTTTGTTTTCTGTGAGTCCATTTCTGTTTTGCGAATAAGTTAATTTATGTCCTTTTTTAACGAGTCCACATGTGATATTATATATTTGTCTTTCTCTGTCTGACTGACTTCACTTTGTATGATAATTTCTAGGTCCATGCATGCAGCTGCAAATGGCATTATTTCATTCTTTTTTATGGCTGAGCAATGTTCCATTGTATTCATATACTACATCTTCTTTATCCTTTCGTCTGTCAATGGACATATGTTGCTTTCATGTCTTGGAAGTTGTAAATAGTGCTGTTATGAACATTGGAGTGCATGTATCTTCTTTTTAAAAAATTTTATTGGAGTACATGTTGTATTAGCTTCAGCTACATAGCAAAATGAATGTTATACATACATCCATTCTTTCTTCCTCTTACAGGTTTTTACAGAACGTTGAGTAGACCACACTGTGCTCTAAGTAGGTCCTTGGTAGTTATCTATTTTATATACAGTAGTGTGTGTGTGTGTGTGTTTGTGTGTGTGTGTGTGGGTGTGTGTTTATCCCTTCCAAGTTACCCCATCTCTCATGGTTTCTCCTTTGGTAACCCTAAATTTGATTTTGCAGTCTGTGAGTTTGTTTTATAAATAAGTTGTTTTGTATCATTTTTATTAGCATCTCCATATAAATGACATCATATGATATTTGTCATTCTCTGTCTGACTTCACTTAATATGATAATTTCTAGGTCCATCCTTGTTGCTGCAAATGCCATTGCTTTGTCCTTTTTTATGGCTGAGTAGTATTCCATTGCATATATGTACCACATCTTCTTAATCCATTCCTTTGTCAATCGACATTAGGTTGTTTCCATGTCTTGGCTACTGTAAATAGAACTGCAGTGAACATTGGGGTGCTATATGCCCAGGAGTGGCATTGCTGGGTCATATGGTATGTTTAGTTCTTAAAGGAATCTTCATACTGTTCTCCATAGTATTTGTGCATGTATATTTTTGAATTATTATTTTCCCTGCACATATGCCCATGAGTGGGATTGCTGGATCATATGGTAGCTCTAATTTTAGTTTTTTTAAGTTATAACTTCCATACTGTTCTTCATAGTGACTACACCAATTTATATTCCTACCAACAGTGTAGGAGGGTTGCTTTTTCTCCACACCCTCTCCACCATTTATTATTTGTAGAGTTTTTGATGATGGCCATTCTGAGTGCTGTGAGGTGGTATCTCATTGTAGCTTTGATTTAGATTTCTCTAATAATTAGTGATATTGAAGATCTTTTCATGTGTCTTTGGACATCTGTTTGTCTTCTTTGGAGAAATGTCTGTTTAGATCTGCCCATTTTTTATTTTTTTTTATATAAGGCTGTGTGAACTATTTGTATATTTTGGAAATTAATCACTTGCCAGTTGCATCATTTGCAAATATTTTTTCCCATTCCATCAGTTGTCTTCTCATTTTGTTTATGGTTTCCTTTTCTGTGCTAAAGCTTTTAAATTTAAGTTGAATTTTAAAATTTTTGCTTTTATTTCTATTACTCTAAGAGATGGATCAAAAAAGATACTGCTGCAATTTATATCAATAAGTGTTCTGCCTATGTTTTCCTCTAGGAGTTTTACAGTATTTGATCTTATATTTAGGTCATTAATGCATCTTGTTTCTTTTTATATATAGTATTAGAGAACATTCTAATTTCATTCTTTGATATGTAGCTATCCTGTTTCCCCAGCTTATTGAAGAGACTGCCTTTTCTCCATTGTATATTCTTGCCTCCTTTGTTATAGATTAATTGACCACAGATGTGTGGATTTATTTCTGGGCTTTCTATCCTACTCTATTGATCTGTATGTCTGTTTTGTTCCACTACCACAGACATAGAAACACTTTTGTGTTTTGATGACTGTAGCTTTGTAGTATAGTCTGAGGTCAGAGAATGTGATTTCCCCAGCCCTGTTCTTTGTCAAGATTTCTTTGGCTATTTGGGGTATTCTGTGTTTCCATAAAGACTAAAAAAATTTTTTTGTATTGGTAATTTGATAGGGGTTGCATTGACTCCACAACTGGCCTTGAGCAGTATGGTCATTTTAATAATAGTAAATCTTCCAATCCAAGAACATGATGTATCTTTTCATTTGTCTGTATTATCTTCAGTTTCTTTCATCAGCATGTTATATTTTTTGGCATATTGGTCTTTTGCCTCCTTAGGTAGTTTTATTCCTAGGTATTTTATTCTTTTTGATGTGATGGTAAATGTGATTGTTTCCTTAATTTCTCTTTCTGATCTTTCATTGTTAGTGTATAGAAATGCAACAGATTTCTATATATTAAATACATATCCTGCAACTTGACTGAATTCATTGACAAGGTCTAATAGTTTTTTGGTAGCATCTTTAGGATTTTCTGTGTATAACATCATGGATGAATGGATTTATTGCTATGAACTACCCTCTTAGAACTGTTTTTGCTACATCTCATAAGTTTTAGTGTGTTATACATCCATTTTCACTTGTCTCAAGATGTTTTTGCTTTTTAGGGCCACATTCGTGGCATATGGAGGTTCCAAGACTAGGCGTCTGATTGGAGCTGTAGCCATGAGCCTACATCACAGCAATGTCAGATCTGAGCCAAGTCTGCCACAGCTCATGGCAACACTGGAACCTTAACACACAGAGCAAGGCCAGGTATTGAATCTGTGTCCTCATGGATGCTAGTCAGATTTGTTTCTGCTGAGCCATGACAGGAACTCCTCAAGATTTTTGCAAAAATTAACATCGTGATTTCTTCTTTGACCCATTCATTTTTTGGTAACATGTTGTTTAATCTCTACATATTTGTGAATTTTCCAGTTTTCTTTTTGTAATTGATTTCTAGTTTTACACTATGTGGTTGAAAAAGATTCTTGATATGATTTGAATCTTCTTAATTATTAAGAATAGTTTTGTGGCTATCCTGGAGAATGTTCCATGTGTGCTTGAGAAGAACATGTATTCTGTTTTTGTTGTTGTTGTTATTGTTTATTAGTTTATTTTGGATGAAATGTTCTATATATGTATATCTATTAAGTCTATCTGATCTAATATGTTGTCGAAGGCAAGTACGTAGGATATTAAAGTCCCCTGCTAGTATTGTATTGCTATTTATTTTTCTCCCTTTGGGTCTTTAATAATTGCTTTATAAATTTAGGTGTTCCTTTGTTGAGTGCATAAATATTTACAAATGTTATATCTACTTCTTGGATTGCCCTTTTATTATTATTTATTATTTATTGTCTCTTACTACAGTCTTTGTTTTAAAGTCTATTTAGTCTCATATAGGTATAGCTACCCTGGCTTTCTTTTGGTTTCCATTTTCATGGAATATCTTTTTCAGTCCCTTTACTTTCAGTCTTTGTGTATCCTTGCATAAATGGGTCTCATATAGGCAGCCTATAGATGGATCTTTGTTTTAAATCCACTCAGTTATTCTTTATTTCTTAATAGGAGAATTTAGTCCATATACATTTATTTATTTATTTATTTATTTATTTATTTATTTTTGTCTTTTTGCCTTTTCTAGGGCCGTTTCCGCGGCATATGGAGGTTCCCAGGCTAGGGGTCTAATTGGAGCTGTAGCCACTGGCCTACGCCAGAGCCACAGCAATGCAGGATCTGAGCCGTGTCTGCAACCTACACCACATCTCATGGCAATGCTGGATCCTTAACCTACTAAGCAAGGGCAGGGACCAAACCCACAACCTCCTGGTTCCTAGTCGGATTCGTTAACCACTGTGCCACGATGGGAACTCCTCCATATACATTTAAAGTAATAATCAACAGGAATGTACTTATTGAAATTTTGTTGTTTACAGATTAGCTCTTCTGGATTTCCTCTATTTCTTTTCTTGCTCTCTTTTTAAAAAAAAATTTTATTGAAATACAGTTGATTTACAATATTGTCTTTCTTGCTCTCTCTTTGTGATTTGATGATTTTTCAATAGTGGTATGGTTATCTTCCTTTCTTATTATCATTTGTGTGTCTACTATTTGTGTTTTTGCTTTCTGGTTGCCGTAAGGCTTACTTGTAACAAGTTATATTAATAATTGTCTATTTTAACTTGAAAATAACTTGAGTTTCAATGTATTTCAATGCTCTATGTTTTCACTCCCCCCAACAATTTGTTCTGATGTCAAACTTTATATCTTTTTTATCTGTGTACTCCTTAACTACTTTTCTTATTAGTTATTTTACTACTATTAATCTTTTAACCTTTTACTAGCTTTATGTGATTAATTTACTATCTTTACAACATAATAATATTATAAATTTTACTGTATATTTATCTTTACCAGTGAGTTTTATACTTTGATAGGTTTTTCTGTCACTAAGTAGTACTCTTTCTTTTTAGCCTAAAAAAATCCCTTTAACAATTCTTATAAGGCCAATTTACAAGTGATCAACTCCTTTATCTTTGGCTTGTCTGGAAAACTCTTTTTCCTTCAATTCTGAATGACAAATTTTCTGGGTAGTTTTCTTCGTTGGAAGATTTTTTTTTTTTCTTTCAGGACTTTGATTCTATCATGCTATTCCCTTCTGGTCCACAAAGTTTCTGCTAAAAAAAAAAAAAAAAAAAAAAAACTGCTGATGAAAAAAAAAAATCTGCTGATGATCTTATGGGGATTCCCTTGTATGTAATGAGTTGTTTTTCTCTTGCTGCTTTTAAGACGCTCTCTTTAACTTTTGATACTTTAATTGTAATGTATCTTGGTCTGATTGTCTCTTTGGAACTTTCTGGGCTTCCTGGATCTGAATGTTCTTGACTCAGATTAGGGACATTATCAGTCATTATTTCTTCAAATAAATTTTTGGCGTATTTCTCTTTTCTTTCTGAGACCCCTAAAATGTGAATATTAGTCAGCTTGATGATGTCCCATAAGTCCCTTAAGCTATCTTCATTCACTATTTTTGCATTCTTTCTTCTTTTCCTCCTGTTTGGGTGAATTCCACTGCACTGTCTTTGAATTCGCTGATCCTTTCTCCTGCTTCATCTGATCTGCTGTTGAACCCATTTTCTTGTATTTTTTAGTTCGGATGTATCTTTTAGCTCTGTGACTTGTATTTGCTTCTCTGTTGTACTTTCTTTGGTGAAATTCTCATTGTATTCTTCTCTCAAGTTCAGTGAGCAAAGTTATGACCATTATTTTGAACTCTTTATCAGATAAATTACTTACCTCCATTTCATTAAGGAAATTTTTTGGGGTTTTATCTTGCTCTTTCATTTGGAAAATATACTTCTGTTTTTTTTCCCCTAATTTTCATTAACTCTCTGTGTTCGTTTCTATGGATAAGATAAAACATCCACCTCTCCTGGTGTTGAATAAGTGGCCTTGTGTAGGAGATGAATGTTGTCATTCACCCCTGCCCTAGATTTCTGTTGTCTTTCAAACCTTTGTGATTTTCCAAGTAGCCTATTTTATTTTTATTGGGTTCCAGTCATTGCAATGTGCCAAGAGCTCTTTATGTCCCAAAGGGGAGGATCTCAGTAAGCATCTAGAATTAAGCTGATTGGAAGCCAGACTCTCAGGCAGTAGCTCTTAAAGTATGCAAATATATGGAGTTCTGTGAGACTGTGACTTTAAATCCTGCTGGCCACCAGAGCCAGGTGATCTAGAGGTTTCCCCTATGTGGTAGTCACAAAAAGCAGGGTGGCATACAGGAGTACAATTTCCTTTCTGGAAATTTACCAGCCACACTGAGTGAGGCAGAGGGAGAGTGCATTCTGTCGCAGGAGTGCATTTAATAGGACCTAGAGTGTGCCAAACCAGAAGCCTGGTTTCAGGTGAAAGCTCCAGGCAAGCATATAAGCTTCTTTCACAAAAGACTGTCAGTGTTTTCTGCACAGGTGCCCTTGGCATGGTAGCCAGCCACAAACTGTTTGTTATAGTCCCAGGGGACCCAGGAATGTAAGCCCTACTGGCCACCAGAGCTAGGTAATTGAGCGATGTCCTCTGAGATCTATGTGGGAAAAGAATCTGAAGAAGAATGGATTTGTTTATATGTACAGCTGAATTACTTTGTTTAACAGTATAAATTATTAACTGTTAGATCAACTATATTTCAATAAAAATTTTAAAAATGAAAAAAAGGCAGGTCTCCTAGGCTGTAGCACCAAAAATTTGAGCACGAGACATGAGTCAAAGCTCCCCTTGGGGAGACACTTACAATCTGAAGCATGGAGGAGGGAGTGAAAAGATAATACCAACCCTCTAAGATCTCTGGGGAAGATTATAGTGGGCTGTTACATACATGTTTAATTAGAAGCCTGATCCTCAGATCTCAGCTATGAAAATAAGCTAATATGTATTAGTTTTCTATTGCTGCTGTAACAAGTAACCATAACTTTTATAGTTTAACAAAACACCCACCTATTTCTCACCATTCTGTCAGTCAGAAGTCTGGGCTCAGTGTGTCTCAGCTGCTTCTTTGCTCCTGGATTTACAAGGTTGGAATTAATGTGCCACAGACTACATTCTTTCTGGAGGTTCCAGGGATGAATCTGCTCCAAGTTGCTTCAGGTTGACAGCAGAGTGCAGGACTCTGGTCCTTGTTTCCTTGCCACCTCTTGGCTGAGAATTGTTCTCAGTTTCTAGAGACTGCATGCAGTTCTTGGACCTGCTTCCTGAATCTTCAAAGCCAGTAACTGTGCGTCAAATCCTTTCTCCTCTTGAATCTCTTTGATCACTCTTCCACATTATACCTTCTCTGCCTTTTCCTCTTGCATCCCTCTGACCTACCTTATGTGCACATAGGTAATTCAGGAATAATCTCCTACTTTAAAGTCAGTTGATACTAACCTTTAACTCCTTTTGCAGATTTCCTTCACAGGATGGGAGTTTAGTGGGACACTTTAGAACTCTGCCTCAATGCTAATCAACTCCCAGCTGCACACTTAGTGGCATTAGCTTTATTGAGATTGTGACAAAGGTTTTGTGGGTTTTAAGATTGGTGATGGAATCCATAGTTCTGTCATGGGGATTTTCCCTTTACATTGAATATAAGGGCTAGAAATGTTCACAGGGATGATGCTGAGGATTGGGAAACCGAGATGAACACATAGAGGGCTATCCTAATGTCATAAAAAAAATCGAGATTAGAACTTAGTTGTACCATTGTTTGGGGCTGGGCTATTTTCTCCCTGTCGTTTACTCAATTAACACTCAATTTTTCATTTATTGATTTAATCATCTACTGATCAAAGAGTTATCACATACCTACTCTATGAGAGACAGTTTGCTAGATTCATGAGATGTAAGACATTTACAGATTTTATCCCCATGCAACAAACTTTGTACTGAGATTTAGATACATCAACACTCCTGCAACTAACTAGATATTTATAGTATAATTGATAGGCAAGTAGAGTATAGGCATGTGTGAGAGCTCATAATAAGGATATCTAACCTCAAGTAGAAGGATCAGGTAATGAAGTGACATTTAAACTGGGACCAAGATAATAAGTCTTAGCTGCATGTAGATGACTAAGGATGGCCTAATGTTAAATTAGGGGGAATAGCATATGGTAAATGAAGAGAGGAATCAGGGAAAGTCAGTGTTGCTGGAAAATATGAAGGGAGGGAGAGAATGGCATGAGATGAGTTGAGAGGGATGGGGTGGTGAGATTGACCATGACCTTGATGACCATGGAAAGGAATTTCAACTTGATCCTAGGTGAAATTGAAAGCCATGGGAGGATTTAAACAGTGGAGTCTCATGTGAACTTTGAATTTTTAGAAAGAGCACTCTGGCTGCTGTTAGGATAGATTAGAGGAAGAAGATGAGGATGTGTGGAGGGTGGACACAAGAGGACGCATTCAGTGAGGCTAGTTAGGAGGTGTCACAACAGCCCAGGTGAGAAGTAGCTTGATCCAGGGTGGTGTGGACTAGGATAGGAGCATTACAGGTGAAGGACAGAAAATGGATCTGAGATACATTTTGGAGATAGAATTGTCTTGACTTGCTGATGGATCAGATATGGGGAATAGTCAAGGGAAGTTGGTCAAGATGACTCCTGGTTTCTCTCATATTTGTGGCTCCTCTAATGGTACAAGTCAATTAAAAATCACACTCCTGTATGTAATATAAAGTCTTCCCTTTTGATAGTTTAGCTTTTATTATATTGTAACCATTATGATTCAAGTGTCAAGAAAATCCTGTTTAATATCATTTGGAAAGAATTTATGTCTTACTATATTTGTCAAAGGAGCTCACAGAATTTGTATTATGTGATGATTTGCAGCATTGTAATGTTTCGATGTCACCAGTATCTCTGTTCTATTTCTTCCTCGTTTCTTCTGAGGCTAGAGAATGCAAATCATGGCTTCCCAGATGGAGAAAAATTAGCATGAAGGGGGCACAACATCCTCATTTCTTAATAGCCTCTGCCTCATTTCCTTTAGGTTTTTTCCTGATTTCTTTTGCCCATGTGGCTCATTGGTTGCTGCTAATTCGCTTGATGATAATGAAATCTACTCCTGGCTTGGTCACACAAAGCACTATGTGGCCATGGTGAGCAGTCCTGGGTAGACATTTCTCTATTCCCAAGAGACAGCATGGACCCTGGACCAGGCATTGTCATCTGACATTGCAATCCTGATGCAGTCTCCATGGTCACAGCCTGAAGCTTGTTTGGACAGTTTTGTCTTTAGCTCTTGTATTTCTGCTAGAGACTCTGCTATCAGAGCGTCTGGATTTAAATTAATCCCAGATCTTCCATTTAACCACTAAGGTGCCTTAGGCATTTACCACGTGTTTTCTCATTTGTAAAAAGAGAGCAAAATCAAACAGTTCAGAATATTGGATGAAATATCTCATATAAAGCATTTAGCACAGTGCCTAGCACATAGGAAGTACTCCATATATGGGGGTTATTATTGCATGTTGTTCTCTGTTAATGACAGTTTAGAGGGCAAGGGATTTTCTCTTAGAAGGAAAAGAAGATTCTGAGCCAGCTCTTATCCCCAAGTCTAGTCTTGCAAACAGGTCTTGCCAAATTTGTCGCTCTGGCCATGGACATTCCAGTGAAGAGGAGCTATGGCTAACTTCTGTTATATGAGGTAATCTGACAGGACCTCTTAGTACCCTGTCCTATCATTCAGCTGGCTCAGTGCAACCATCAATCCCTGGGGACTGAAGCAAATATAGCCTCCTCAGCATTCTATCTGAATGAATGCTTCCCAAATTTGTTGGCAGGAAGACACAGGTTAACTTGATAGGGTCCTTGAACAAGTCAATTAGCCTCTCTGAGGAGGGTTGAATGCCTCTGAAGATAAGAAAGTAGAAGAAGGGCAATAAACCATCCTAGGCCCTTTGCAAGTTGACCTCCAGGGTCTTCCCATTCCCTCCCTTTAGTTGCTCACCCTGCCCACTCCTACCTCTCAGTCCACCAGCCCTTTGATGGTTTTGTGCCTTTGAACCAGCTGTCTCTTGAGAGAATCCTTCTTCAACCTCCTCACCTTCTTTGACTTACAAATTCCTGCTTATCCTTCAGGACTCATGTCTAATGTCATTTCTCTCTGAAGTCTTTTTAGTCATTCATTCCACAAATAATTATTAAGCAAGGCACTATGCTAGGCATAGAAGATATAGCTGTGAACAAGATGGACAAAACTCCAGCTCTCATGGTGCTGTCGTTCTAGTGAGAAAGACAGACAATAAACAAGTCAATGAGCTGTAGGGTGTCTTATTTGTGGGAAGTGCTATGAAAAGACCAAAAAAGTACACAGGTGTGGGGTGAGTGGTAGAGGGACCTGCTGTCTGAGGAAGCTATTTTTGAACTAAGACCTACAGAATGAGAAGAAAGCAGCCATGTGAGGAGCGGAGGTCTAGATGCACATTTAAGCTAGTTTTGTTTGAAGAACAAAAAGCAAGTTGGTGTGACTAGAACATGACGTGCAAGAGAGAAGGGGGCTTGAGGAGAGATCAGAAAGGTAGGAGGTCAGGAGTTCAGATTTTATTTTGAGTGAATAGGAAGAAAGGTGAAATCAGATTTTGTATTTGTAACAGCACTCTGCTATCCGTGTGGAGAATGGATGGGGGTGATGGGAGAGGAAGAGAAGAAAGGAGGGGTGAGAAGCAGGGAGTTTGGTTAGTAGGCTCTGGCAGTAGTCTAGGGTAGAGAGGATGGTGGTTTGACTCACAATTACAGCTCTGGAGTGAGGAGAAGTAAATCACTTAGAGGGATATCGTGGAGGTGTGGCTAATGGGGCCTTGCTAATGGATTGGATATGGAGGTGGAGAAAGAGGAATCCTAGGTCTTAGGTTGGAACAGCTGGTGGATAGACGGATTTTTAAGTTGATGTATTTTAATGCCATTTGCTGAGATGGGAGACACTTGGTGATAACAATATTTAGCAGACTGGGGAGTCAGAAATCTATTTTGGACATGGAATTTTGAGATGCCTATTAGACAGCTGAAAGGAAATGGCAAGTAGCTGTTTTAATCTACAGGTGGGAATCTTAAGATCAGGACTTTATAGAAATATAATTCCCCAGCATGAAGAGTGAATTTCTCCCTCCTTTGCAGTTATGTTAGGATCCCAACAGATCCTGGGTTCTCCTACTTTTGTGAGTCCCACCTCATATCAAACATTGAAACTTTATCCCACATTACGTTTAATTATATGTGATGCCTTAAGTGTTGAGTTGCTGTTGACTTGTTTGACATGTTGTATTTTGTAGATATGTAATTAAAATATCATTTACTATTGCACCTTGTAGAGACAAGTGTATTTTGAATGTTTCACGTTATTCCTGGATGCCCTTGGAAAGCTTATAGAGCAAGGGATGGCTTTCAACACTTGATGGGTAAGGTAACTTTGTTCTTTAGGACTCCAACATTTTTATGTCCTTTTTAAGGCACTTAGATAGTTTCATATTATAACATGCATTTTTTTTTTCCTGTGTTTCTCACTAGACTATCAGCTTGAAGAGGGAATGAAGGCCTCATAGCTTAGTATATACGAGTCTCCGAGTTTATTTATGGAAGTAATTCTTGTTTTCTCTCTGGCACTCTGAAAAATGAGTCAGTGTTGTGCAGAAGGTTGATGCTGTGGGTTTGAGTTTCACCCAAACCCTTGACTAGTTGTGAATCTTGCAACAGAAATTTTGTCTCTATAGGTCTTCCTGGTTTTTGTGGGGGTCAAATTAAATAAAGCCATTTTTAAAACTCTGCCAGCATCAAAACATTGTAGTCTCAGAATAATATATTCTTTTCTAAAATGAAAAGGGATCATACAATTCAGGCCTCAGGGAATGTTTCTGGAAATTTCTAGAAGTGGGGATGCAAAATTATTGTCTGACATTTGGCCTTGAAAAAGCAACAAGTGTTGGGGGCAGGGGGACCCAATAATGGCCTTTTAGACTTGCAAGAAAATCCTTCAGTAACAGGACAAAGTTCCTTCTAAATCCCTTGTAGGTAGAGTGGGAAGGAACTGCTACCATTCCCAGGGCCCAGACTTGACTTCTCAGACTTAGTGATGCTGCATAACTGCATCATTCTTACCCAAGAATTGACTCTGGTCCAGATCTTACCTCTCATGATGAAGAGGAGATATGATTATATGGATTACAGTCCCATTTCTAGTGCCAAGTTGTTCCAGTGGGCCACAGTGAAATTAAGTTCATCTTGGCTAGGCCCTGCTTAATTTGTCAGTGGCTCCAAGGTATTCTGCTGAGAATCTCAGATTTTATGGGTGTGCAACATAAATAATTGTGGAAATGGATGTCAACCAGGGAGAATTATACTTTGTTACTGAGGCATACTGAGTTTGGGACCCAGAGCCCAGCTTGGGCCAAGTGAAGCCGGGGTGCAGCTGGCCTTTGTGCTCCCACTGCCATTGTGTCTTAGATCAAAGGAGGGAGCACAGAACTGGTCAAGCCACTGTTTAAAATCGCATCCAGTTTTCTCCATAAATGTCAAGCTGCTCTCTGTCATTGCCCTTTGTGTGAAGCTGAATGATAATATGAAAACAGTTAAGAATGGATGCCCATTTATATTTTAGAGGCATGATATTCTTACTACAGAAGGATAAGGTGCTAAACATTTCCATACTCAGATGTGCCTTCATTGTTGATCCTTTAATGGAGAAATTTTACTTGGTAAAAATGTCAGTTCTTCTTGACTAATCCATCAGATGTTGAATCACTGTCCTTTGTAGCAATGGACTAGTTGGATTAAAACCATTGCAAAAAATTCCTGGTTCCTTGAACGACTCCTGAGTGGCAAGTTCACTGGTACATTCCTCCTGCTCTTGTTCCATCTGCTTAGTGAAGCCTTAGCCATCTTCCAAAAATCATTGCTAGTTTCAACTGCCCTAGAAACTCACCCTGACCAATCCAATTCAAAGGAATTTCTGCCTGTTTGAACCTAGTGTCTCATTCATCTGAGATTTAGAATTCACTGTTTAGTGTTAATTGTCTTGCCATTGAATTTTATTTTTATTACTGAGTCTGGTAATGTAATCCCAATCTATTTCAAGTCTGTATGCCTCAGTCTTCTCTTTCATTAACGGGATAATATGTGTACTTCTGCTCTACAGTTTTTTTTTTTTTTGTCTTTTTAGGGCCGCACCTGCAGCATATGGAGGTTCCCAGGCTAGGGGTCTAATCAGAGCTACAGCTGCTGGCCTTTGCCAGAGCCACAGCAATGTGGGATCCGAGTCGCATCTGTGACCTACACCACAGCTCACAGCAACACTGAATCCTTAACCCACTGAACGAGGCCAGGGATTGAACTGCAACCTCATGGTTACTAGTCGGATTCGTTTCTACTGCATCATGATGGGAACTCCTGCTCTAGAGTTTTTAATGAGAACTAAGAGGATATATTTATATCAATATGTATATATTCTATATTCCCATGTTGTGTAGTACAAAGTAAGTGGTCAATAAAAGTAGTTTCTCCCATCCCCATAATGAGACTTCATGGCAGCAGAGACTCATATTTTCTTGTATGCCTAGACCTTTAAAGCTAATTGGAACTCAATATGTGTGTCAGTGCTCTTGATTTCTCATTTTCTTTTGCAAAAGGTTCAGGACCCTGAACCTTTAAAGTGCCCACTTCAAGCAGGATTCACAAAGACTGTAATCCATGGTTGTTTTTTGCTCACTATCCAGTGCCATTCTGTGGCATTTTCTGGAAATGGGCTTTAAACAAAGCCATCTTGTAGGCATCCAGGGAGATAGCCACTGACCATGGCACACAGGGCATCAGCCCACTGAACAAGGCCATCTTCTGTAGAAGCTTTCACACTCTGCATCTCCTAGTGCCAGGCCCTCTGGTCTTCACCCTTCCATACATCCACCATCCACTGCATCCACTAGTGGGCGTGCTTTAGTCCATATCTTGGGGGAACCCAGGGAAAGAGCAGGCCCAGATGGCTCTTCACTGGGATGGCATCTGTACAATGGAATAGAAACTGCACCAAGCTTCTCTAGATATTTGTTCACTGTCTGCTTACTAAAAATGGGATTTAGCTTACATTCATGAGCAAGTCCAAACCGTTCCTTTCTTCTATTGCTTTACTTTCTCTTTCTCAATTCACACCTCTGCTCACCCTTTCCTCCTCACTTTAGATGCTTCATACTCCACCCTTTCCTCCATTTTCAGCTTCTCTGTGGAAACAGAAGTTTCTCATGACCTCACCCTTTCAGAGATATTTGCCCATGGGTATGAACAGATCAAATAAACAGGAACTTAGGTTAATTTAATAGAAAAAATAAAATATGGAATAACATTGATTTTGGCCAGTATCAATTACAACCATTCTACTATATTTTACAAAAAAACAACTGAACATTTTACACATGTACAGTATTTTTCAGTAAAAGTGGGTTTGGATTTAACAATGGATCACTAATGAAAAATAGACAAAAGAAAACAGAAGATAGGACTTTTGTCTCTAGAAGGTTAGAGCATTTGTTAAGTCTCCAAACTTTGTACTAACCATTACATATATCTCATTATGAATATATATATTTATACATAATATATAACATTAACTTAAACTTTGAAAGCATTATGTTCTAGTTAATAATATTCTGTAGATAAACGAGGCAGTAACACACTAGTAGTTAAACCAGTATTTCCACGATGTGTGCCTGCATGGTCAGTGAGAAATGGAACACATTGGTGGACCCCAATGAATTTGGCTGTCAGATTAATGGTTATTTATCTAAGAACACAGACATCATCTAAATTTTTCCCTTCATAGTAACATTGTGCCTCAAATATTATGGGCTGGTTCATTTAAATGGATTCCTTTGCAGGCAAATCTTGTTTCGCCATCTGTTTGAGCTTGCTTTAGGCTTGGGCTTGCTTTAGGCTCACACGTGCTTTTGTTCACAAAGAGACTGTGCCTTTGTAATGTAAGACTCTACATAGCATACCCAGGACTAATTTGCTTTCTTTGGGTCAGAAGGGCCTGCAGTGTTATGAACAGGAAAACTACCCAGCAAAATTGGTCGATTCCCTATTTACCTATGAATCATTATGTGACTCCATAGCACTGCAACGTTATCACTAAGGTGAGTAGGTTTTTTTCTCATTATTTACCTTGGGTTCCATGTTAACTCTGATGTCTAGGAATGAAGATTTTCAGAGTAGGCTAGTTAGCTGTGTGTATGGGGACCTGAGCCTTCGCTTCCCAAGATAACCTATATTGACATCATTTATCTTCTCATCTGGAAGGCCAGTGATGTCTTGGAAGTGAGGCTGTCAGAAGCCTACAAGACGGCTGGTCACTCTTACAGCAAATGAAGTCACCAATAGAGCTTTGCTATGAAACATGGTATTTGTCTCTCCTCCTCTAAACAGAGAAACTCAGATCTCTTTACAGCTCTATCAGGCTTCCTCATTTCTGGCCACTTATCCATACATTCTTCCCATAATTCAGTCGGCTACATTCCAGGATGCATTTGACGAGTCACAGAAAAAACAGTGAAGGTATTTCCAAGAAAACAGATGATCTGATTGACATTCAGTGGACAGGTGCATCATAGCATGGTTACAGAGGGACAGAGGAGTGGGAAAACTACAGAACCAGGAGGGGTACAATCATGCTGCCCATATTCCATTTCCAGTTTTATTTTCTTAAAATGACAAGATGAAAAAACTTCTAATAAGCACCATTGAAAAATGTTGCCCAGCCAACTTGGGCACGAGCTTAAATATTATTTAAATAAATTCCATTTCTTAAAAAATACAGGACCTTCTAGAAACTTTGGAATCCAGGAAGAAATTTCCTTCATCATATCCAAAATGCTTCCCACTACAACACATGGAATTTCTGATGGCCTTTGAAACAAATGCTATGGAGATAATGGCTAAATAGCACCAAGAGATTGTGCAGGGTCTATAAGTGAACGAACACTCTGGATTTGGGGCAGCTGGATCAGTCTCAGCTGTTTTGTGAATCTTTGCATTCTCTCCATCACCAGTTTGACTATGCAGAGCAATCCCATTTGACCAGCTGTATGTAAAATGACCAAATTGACCATGGAAATGCCAATAGCAGCAAGTCTCTCTGATGAAACCAGTGGAGTGGACTTATCAAGTGAGCATAATGCCAAAACCAGCACATAATGTGTGAAGTATATTTTAGGTGGAAAGTGTCAATGTTCAACTGTGAAAACCCTAGAAAAACGACACTGAACACAACTCTGTGGGATGTTCTTAATGCCCTTTGGTCCAGTTTTCTGCCATTTCCCCCAGCAGTGGACTCAACCATGAAAAATGATGGATGCAAGAGCTTTCTGTTTCATTTTGATCTATGTCTGCTCTTGTGATGTTTTTGAAAGGTATATTTAGGTGTTTGAAAGGGGAAACAAGCAAGTAAATGCAAAAGGAAAAAATAAAAAAGGACCTTCAAAACCAGGGCAGGAAATCAAATCATTACTTTAACGTCAAATTTTGGCATCAAATGCTTTGGTCATACAATACTGTCTCTGTGGTTCTGGCTGTTTAGCACTAAACACCCAGTTATAAAAGGTAGGCTTGTTGTAGGTTTATTTTTTTCTTTCCATTTAAGTTCTGACAAAACAGTTCACCATCTCCCTGCACAAATTTGAGAGAGAAAAAGAGAGCAAGAAAGAGAGAGATGGCTTGCTTTTTTTTTTTTTCTGCTTGTTTTTTTTTTTTTTTTCTTTTTAATAATATGGAGTAATCTATAAGTCTACAGGAACAAAGACATCTAGGATGGCAGCTTAGCCTTGGAATGTACATGTTTTGCAGCAAAGTTGTTGAAGAACCTTCCGTTGGCACAGATTGTTCTTTTTCACTAGCATACAGAAGCCTCCTTCCGCCCAGGACTCTTCCGTTGCTTTTCCAGGAAGTCAGCAAGAGAGAGGGGAAGTTGAGGACGAGAGCAGCATGATGGACACACATGGCAGAAGGTTGTGATTGGCCAGAGAGGCAGATGAGGGGGATTGGAAGAGATCATTCAGGAGCAGTCAACAGGGAGGAAATTTGGTCCACCCCAAGTGATTTCAGTCAACAGCATTGTTTTTCAAGGAGAGAGATTGCAGTCCAACGGTAAATGTGATTGAGATCCATTTATGAAAGGAAAAAAAAAAAGATTAGAAAAAGAATAAATTAGAAATCAATAATAATATAAGCCAGGAATTTTTCTTTAAGGAATTACCTAGAGCAGAGCATATATAGTCATTTATTCTATATTTCATTGACTCCAAGACACCGGATATCAGATGCACCACTACTAATAGCTTATTTCTAATAATAGTAATGCACCATTACCATTATTATTACTAATAATAGTAATGCAGCATTACTACTAGGAAAAAAATTGATTATTATATAGTGACACAATAGTCTCTTACTAGTTAGAATATTAGTTTTACGCTTATTGAAAGTATTTAAAATTATATAACATGCTATTTTGTTTCTGGGATTATGTAATAATTAACTCTTCCTTTGAATATTGACTCACAGCTGAATTTTTTGAAGCTGTTATGAACTGCAATTAAATGCAACAAATGTAGGCATGATTTCGTGCTTAACTCAGTTGGCGAGACATATCTGTGACTAAGTCACAGGCAGTGACAACTCTGTCACATCAACCTGCTGATCAAAAGCAGTTGTAAGCTGCCATGAATTATAAGATGCATCTGATTTCACAGATGTTAAAATACATATAAAAAAGGATATCTTAGAATCACTGGAGTATGACAGTTGAAAGAAAATAAACAGCACATCCCTAAATGCAATTGCAATTTGAAAAGCCTGGTGAGCCATCAAGGAGCTCATTCTGTAACCAGCTTGAAAAATGGACTCATCACAAATTACGGTTCTTCGTTCCACTCCTGCCCAGAATCCTGACATTCCACTTTTACCAAAGTGCCATTTGGCATACATCAGCCCATGCTTCCTGTGGTTAGGGAAAGTAATTAAAGCATCACAAAACTTGCAATGCCTGGTACCAAGTACTCTGGATCTTCAGGGTTGGTCACTTAAAAAATCTCCCTTAGTTTTTTAATTGCTAACTTAAAAAATTCTGATCATAGTCAGATACAGGGGAACCATGTTTTAAAGCAAGGAGCACTTACATGGTCCCCAGGGGTGCCATCATCCCAATCATCGCACCCCAGTGTTGTAAGAATTGCCCCTGGTCATGAAAAGCCTGAACACAGAGAAGGTCTGCCCATCCCTTCTAGATCAAACATACATCAGAAAAGCTATGAAGATGCAAAGTAACCTGTGATGCTCTGTGGATATAAGACCATAAATGATGTTCTTGTTGGTGCTTTTTTTTTTTTTTTTTTTTTTTTTTTTTTTTTTATCTTGTTGGTGCTCAGATCTTCCTGATGTTTGAGATTCCTAACAGGAAGTTGCAGAATAGCTAAATCAGGCCGATAGTATTCTTTCTCAATTTTACAGGAGGGAAGTGAGACCCAGAAAAGTTCCTGAGCTGAGAGCCTAGATATGAATGACAGCATTCTGACTCCTGAATCCAAATTCTCCAACCAACAGCACTCTTTTGCCTCTTGTGAAATTTCCTGAAGAGGAGCCATTCAAAAGAAGACAAAGAATAAACCCAGGGAAATGATTTTTATCAGGGAAAACTGTTCCAAATGCCCAGTTTCTTTTTTAAGTTCCTATTTTTATAACAATCCAATGATGTTTAGAAAAATGATGGTTCAAAATTCCTTTCTACATCATTGAGATGCATGATTGCATAAAATTTAGGCACTTAGTTTTAGGGCCCTCTCGGCATGCTTTATTTATATTGAGAGTTAAAGGTTATGAAAAGTTGGGGTTGGAATAATTTAAATCATTCATTTTATAGATGGGGAAACTGAGGCTAGAAAAAGAGTTGGTATTTGCCAAATGGCTGCATATTAGAAACACTGGAAGCTTCTAAAAATATCAGTGGTGAGACCACACCCTAAGACCAATTTAAAGTGAATCTTGGGGGAAGGTCTGCAGTCCTGGCATTTTGGTCAAGAACCACTGGTTGGAGGAAAAAAAAAAAAAAGGACCACCATGTAGAAGTCTTTAGTTCTGTAACTGTTAGATAGATGCCTGTCTGTCAGAAGCCTAATGAAAGACTTGCAGATTTGATTGTGATTTACATATCAAAATTATAAATAATCCAAATCAGAGGAAAGTGGCAATAAACAGTGCATTTCCACATGATAGCCTTTTATATGGTTATTAAAAATGAAGTTTCTGAAGATGTTATAAAAACACAGGATAATGTTTGTCTAATGCAAGTACAGAAAGCAAGATACAAAACTCCATGTATAGGGTATTTTAAAGATCTGGTGAAAAGTACATACGACAAAAGACCAGAAAAAAGAAAGTATGTAGCCTTTTCCTGTTAGTATTTGATGTAAAATTCTAACTATATGACAATCTGGAAAAGACAAACCTATGAAGACAGTTAAAAAAAAAATACTGCTTTCCAGGGGTTTGGCAGAGGAGGGAAGGAAGGAGGAATAAAACAGGGTACAGAGGATTTTTAGGGCAGTGGAAGTGTTCTGTATGATACTATAATGGTGGATACGTGTCTTTATACATTTGTCCAAACTCATAGAATGTACAAGAGTGAGCCCTAATGTAAACTATAGATTTCAGTGATACTGATATGTCAATATAGTTTCATCAGCTATAACGAATACATTGCTCTGGTGCAGAAGGCTGATAATAGGGGAGCTTGTGTGTGGGGGTGGTCAGGGGATGTATGGGAACTCTGTATTTTCTCAATTTTGCTGTGAACTCAAAACTGAAGTTTTAAAGACCAAAGTTTGCTAATTAAAAAAATTAACTAGTGCCATCTTAGTCAATGGATGCTTTAGTTCTCCTTGCAATTAGAAGCCCCCAAACCAAATCCATTGAGGGTGTAAGTTCAAGATGAATGAATGCCATCACAATAGCAAGTGTGGCCTACCTGGGGCATGCTCAGTAGTTTTGTGCTTAAGTGCAAATATATTAGAGCTAAACATAGATCATAATTTGCTCAGATCACAATGAACAGTTGTACTCACCGTCCTTGCAGATGGCTCCCATTTGACACATTCCTAAGTCTAAGAGATATCCACTGGGGCAGCTGGTACAGTTCTTGAACCCTGGACCATTGCATGTCAAACAGCTGGCATCACATCTATGGGGAGAAGGTACAATTTATCATCCTTTCAGACATCAAGCACAGGAAAAGATGTGTTTGCTATCAACCTCTTAATGTCTTAAACTTAATTCTCCCTTTGAAGATGACGCAAAAATCTTTTCTTACAATTGCGAGGTTTGACAACGTTAAAAAGCAGGTAGACTGAGATTTTAGAGGGGAAAGAGCATGCGCTTGAAACCAAAATACTACTTTTGAGGTTTTAAAGTACTCCTAAGGTGCAAAAAAAAAAAAAACCCCGAAGTAAACAAAAAACCCCCACCAAAATCAGCTGGATTAAAATTGCAAAGCAGTGTCTAGAGATAAAGCTTTGAACCTTATTTTTATCATAAATGATATTATTTATGAATGCACTCAAATAAGAAACCCAGTAGCCACACAGTTGGGCTTAAGCAGTGGATCCACTTACTTTTTGCAGGATTTGAAGCCATTTTCTGAAGAGTCGAAGTAATAGCTGATACTACAGCTTTGCACACATCTCCCATCCTCCATGAAGTAGCCCTCTGTGCAGTTAATACACCCATCAGCGCCTGCTCCTGAAAAGCAAGACAAATCCAGGAGACAAGAGACAAGACCTCAGAAGGGGCTGCATGAAGGGTTGCTTCTTGCACAGTTAGTGAAAACAGAATTAATAGACTGTAATTTTAAGAATTATTATCTTTGTGCTTTTCCTTGCATTAAAATGCTCCAGTTTTAGAGCATTCGCCAAAAAATATCAGATCTCTTTGTCAAGAGAAGGAGGCATCACTGGGATATTTAAGTTTTAAATGAGGAGATGCTGCTGAGGACTGATATCTGATGAGAATATGGGCATGGCTATCAGAAGGGACGTGTGCTCCTCCAGCATTTAGTTTAAAATATCAAGTGGGTTTGCCTGAGTGATGGATGAAGACAGATAAACAAAGCCAAACCAGAGCCAGAAAAATAAACAAGAGGACTGGGGGAGAAGGTACCAGCACAGGTGGCGCAGAAGCGGTGGCAAGGCTGGCAGTCCTGGCCGTTGAAGTACCGTCCATCATCACAGGCAACAGAACACCGGGATCCCTGCAGGCTAAAGGCACAGACGCAGACTGCTGTGACCAGGCAGAAAGGTAAGACTCCCCAACTACCTGAATAACAAATACAGCCCCCCTAACCCCCACTGCCCTGGGACAAATGGATTTGTCAAAGCTTCAAAGCAGGGGAAATAGCTCTTGTACCCTCTTTCTTCCCCCTCCCAATGCCTGTAATGCTTCTCTGTGTCTATAATGGTTATCTTTGGGGAGATTCTCTTAACTATTAGACTGGCTGACAAATTTCTTCTTTACTCCACAGCTTATAGTCTGGAGGGTTTGTGTGTGTGTGTGTGTGTGTGTGTGTGTGTGTGTGTGTGTGTGTGTGTGTGTGTACGTGCGCTTTTTAGGGCTACACCGGAAGCACATGGAGGTTTCCAAGCTAGGGGTCTAATAGCAGCTACAGCTGCCGACCTATGCCACAGTCACACCAATGCCAGATCTGAGCCGTGTCTTTGACCTATACCACAGCTCATGGCAATGCTGGATCTTTCACCCACTGAGCGAGGCCAGGGATCGAACCCCGCAACCTCATGGTTCCTAGTCGGATTTGTTTCCGATGCACCACGACAGGAACTCCTAATCTGGAGGTTTTAAAAAGTATTATATTCACCCAAACAATCACCTTATTTAACAATATGCCTACCAATTCCCTGACAGACTAACTAGACGAACTACACATTAAAATTCAGTCGTTTTGTAACTATAAATGTAGTAGGAACACAAGTAAAATGAATTACAAATGAATAAAAGGGCACAACTATTCCTGCCCAATACCCACAAGCTCCCAGGAATAGCTTTTTTTGTTTGTTTTTAAGTGTTTCTGATTTTAGTTCTTCTCTTGGTTCCTATCAAAACAACAGAATTCTAATATCTTTTTGCCTCTGTTAATTGAAATATTAATTTTTAACTCTATGAAAAATTAGGCAAAATTATCTACTCAAACTGTTCCTTCTCCAAACATCTCAACTCTTCTTAGTTATAGTATTATTTGGTGTTTTTAGGTGTTAGCTGCACCATATTTTCTCTAAATATGTTATGTAATGAGTTGCTAAAATGTCAAATAAGAATGGGTATTTTTTTCTTTCTCCTAATTTTCTATCAGCTATGAAATTTTTCAGTCTACAGATTAAAAAACATTTTTTTATTAAAGTATAATTGATTTAGTGATGTGTCAATTACTGCTGTACAGCAAAGTGACCCAGTCATACATATACAGATTCTTAAAAATAAATACATAGAATTTACAACATTTAATAGACAGCTCTACTCACTGAATAACTCAACAGTGTGATTTACCATAATCCCATGTCACCAGATAGACAATACTAGAAAATGGGTATCTGAAGAGCAGGTCAAATAGTTTCTATTATCTTACTTTCCATATTGCTCCAATCCATATTTACTTGACTTTGCTTTATATACAGAGCATGCTTTTAAAAAGTAAAATTTATTTTTTCCTATGCTCATTAAAGAAATTTGGAAAGAACAAAACAGAAGTAGATGAAAAAGAATCCCAAACAGTCCTGTGCACATTTTAATCTAGTTCCTTCTAGTATTTTATGCATAGATATTTTTCAGTTTGTTTTTAGCCACAGTTAAAGATTTACAGATCCTCTGAGGCAACATGGTCAACCCTCAAAGCCCCTAAGGAAAATGCAGGGTGCTTCATTCATATGTCTTGTCACTGGCCAGAGAGAGCTGTCATTTAAAAAGCCAATAAAAGAAAATCCTTTCTCTTTCTGTAGAGCTGGGAAAAGAAGAGAGTGCATCAAATGAACCTTCTGGGGTGGAAAGAGGACCACTGAAAAACTTCTCAAAGTTTTTAAGAAGCTGCCTCGTTTTCTAAAAAAGGATCTTCCTTCTGAGGTTGGCACTCACTTCAGCAGGACACTGCACTGTGTGGGGAGGGAAGGCACTAAATGGGATGTGAAGCAGAGAGCAGGCACTGTGAACTCGGTACTTTCTGCTGCTTCCAAAATGCAGGGCTGGTGAGGCTAATGAACCTGGTACCATGAACACCTGAGTTCTTTCTGTGACAAGTCAGCCAGGTTAGACCTGTGCTGTCCCACATGCACTAGCACTCGTGGCTCCAGAGCACTTGAAATGTGGCTGGTGTGGCCAAGGAACAAAATTAAAAATTTTCTTTTTGTTAATTTCATTCTAAATTTTATAAATTGATGTTTGATTTGGTTATGGGCAGACTCCTGAGTAAGTGTGGAACTTGGCTATATAAAGTCTACTTCTTGATCTAAATTTTATAAAATCTAAACACAGATGACATATTTCTCATAAAAAATTGTCTGACTTGAAATGTGCTTTAGGGGTAAAATACATACGTGATTTCAAAGATTGGTTACTACAAACAAAAAAGAATGTAAAATATGGTCTTATATTGATTACATGTTGAAATAATATTTTATTTCTTTTAAAGTGGCTAATGGTATATTTAAAATGAATATATTTTCTGTATTTCTTAGGGAACATTTTACAGAGAAAATAATCTTATTTTGCATGCACCAGTTCTGTGTCAGATACTGGAATAAGTGCTTTGAAAATATTACTAGAGCTCGGGGTTGAATCGGACCTACAACTGCTGCTCTATGCCATAGCTACAGCAATGCCAGGTCCGAGCTGTGTCTGTGACCTGCACCACTATAGCTCACGACAATGATGGGTCATTAACCCACTGATCGAGGCCAGGGATTGAACCTGCAACCTCACAGTTCCTAGTCGGATTCATTTCCACTGTGTCAAGATGGGAACTCCACTACAGTTAATTCCTATCATAATTCAGCATCATTGGGGCTCTGAGGGGCTAAGTGACTTGGCCGTGATCGCACAGCTGATAAATGTCAGAGAAAGATGTGAGTCCACATTTATCTTGCTTTTTATTTTAACAATCTGCTCCTTCTCCAAGAAGAATTAGGAAGCGGACTAGAATAATTTATCAAAACCAAAGTCTTATGATAAAAGGTGCTTAAAAAACTAAAAAACTGACATCGAACGCATTTATGGGGAAAAAAAAGCCACAGATAATCTAAGTAAAAATGATGTGAAGAATCACCTTCCTAGAAACTGCCTGGACCTATATATTTGGCCTCAGATGAAAGGCGGAAATAGAGGTACTACTGATACGTAAAAGGGATGGAATGGGGCAGAATTCTAGATCTATGTAAACCCAGAGACCAACGCCTCACTCAAAGTGGGATGATCTGATCTTCTTCTAAGGAAATCAAGAGAATACCTAGTTCGTTTCAGCTGCATATTATTTTCTGAAAGAATCCATCAACTATCTGGCTTTAGCAATGAGCAAGTCCCATCCATTCAAGGAAAACATCCCCTGGTATTAAATCTATGTGCATACCATAGCACAATGGAACCAATCCTGAGGTGCTTAAGATAAGAGAATGATCGGCTATATAGAGAAATAAAAGATAAGGGAATAGTTTAGACCATCAAAGGAAAGAATCAAGGGGATTAAATATAATTCATTGGTGTTACCTACACAGTAATCCTTGACTGATGCACCGCCGGTCAAAAAGCCCAAAGAAAGTCTTTCAAATCATCATTTTCTAAAAATTTGCATTTGAGCTATCTTTTCTAAAGAGAATTTCATTTGGTTTATAAACCTTCCTTAGCCAAGATGGCATCCCATTTTTCACATAAAATGGTAGAGATAATGCAAATAGCAATCAAGTGTGTTTGAACTGGGAGTCAAACCAGGGGTGACTTTTTATAAAAGAGTTATTTATTTACTTTAAAAAAAACCTTTATACTGAGAAGTCCTTGGACTGTGTTACTTGGTGAAATCCTTCACTCTCTTACCTTAACCCCTCCCTACATTCTGTACAGTTGTCTGATTCAGTGCATGTCTTGCAGTTTTCATTGCATTTCCGGCAAAGGTTTTTCTCTGTTTAAAAAAAAAAAAAAAAAAAAAAAAAAAGTAAAAAGTTCAGAAATCAATTAGTCAACTGGATCTATAAAAGCATACGGAGATGTTTTAATGTTTACCAATGTATGCTATAGTACACATGACCTTGAGTAGAAAATTGTAAGAAAAGCCCTAGACTCAACATTTGGTATCACTTCTCAGCAAACCAAATACAGGTAGGAATTATGGTGTTGGGAATTACCTTGGCGATATCTACCATTTTGTAGATGAGAACTATGGCCCAGGCAGTTCTGAAACAGTTTACTGTTTTTTCCTTCTTCTCATTCTCTTTCCCAAGCAGGGTTTCCTAACTTCCTAAAATGAAAATCTCACCAATAAAGCTGGGGCCAGCATCACTAGTAAGTATTGAGAAGCAACACTAGCGGGTAAGGAATGGAATGGTAGACCCCATGCTCACAGCTTTAAGGATCCACTCTGATGAATTACACAAGAAAAGACCCTGCATTCAAGATTGCAAGGTAAGGGTTGATTACTTCTTGTATAGGTTAGTATAGTGCCCTGTACTTTTTAGCAGCTGTGCAATCAATGTAAATGTCATTACATTTCAGACAATAATTCTATTCTGGAGAAAAGAAATATATTTGAATGAAAAATATTCCATGAATACTGGCTTTCCTGTTAAATACCAAACACTGGCTGCTCTTGGGGAAAAAAAGTGGCAAGAATGTTTTCTTGTTTTATATATATAGTGGAAAATGATGATTTGTTATCTATTAAGGCCTTTTACCTCAGGTGAAGATTTTTGGGAGGCTTGATACCTTCTCTGAGATGCAGGTGGATTTTACCCTCAGGTATGTGTAGGACTGAATGAAGCTTTGTCCACAAGCTTCTCTTTAAAGGCTGGTGTTTTTTAGGGTTCCACAGAGAAGCACTGCTATCGTGGATCCCTTTAAGATCCTCCTGGAGGTCCACCTCCTTTCACAAGTCTGAGCCTCTATCAAGTCCTTTACAATTTTCCAGTAGTAGTTACATGGCCTCCCTCTTATCGTGTTATTGAGCCTGGTGGCTGTGGCGTAGGACCTAAATTTGAGCTCTGCTTTCAGCATTTCCATCGGGCAAGTTATCAGCCTCTGTTCTCCCATCTGCTATCTAAATATTAAAGTGATGCCTGCCTCCCAGCTTGTCTTGAGAAGTCAATGACATTATTCAAGGGAACTGCAAATATGCTGCTGGTAATCATGTTTGTACATAATCACTATGTTTTACGTAAACGGACTCATTAAAGGAGGAAATTATAATAAAAGGCAATTGCACAGAAGGAGAGAAATGCACAGACCACTTATATCAGCAAAGTAATTGTTCAAATAGCCTTCCTTAATTGTCTGCCTCTCAGGCTTTGGCAAAGGAACTTGATTGTCTCAATGATCCTGATCCTATCATATACCATCTAGAACCAAATTTCTTTTGTAAGGCTCAGCCTTTTTGATAGAATTTTGAATTCTTTCTTCCAGGAATCGTGCTTATTTCTGATCCCTTATGTCCCCTCCCCACTGTGATTTTTCTCATTCCACTATCAAGCTGCAGCTCCTGTTCCAAATTTTGGGGAAAACAAAAACTACAGAGGAATCCCTACTCATTACTCTAAAGGGAAAATTGAGAGCCCCATCTCCTTCATAGAGAAATGCCTGCCTTTGAATCAAGAGAGAGTTTTGACTTAAGAAGCAAGAGGATCCACTTGACTGGTCTTTTAAAATAACTCTTGTTCTGGAGTTCCCACTGTGGTGCAGCAGAAAAGAATCCACCTGGTTTCTATGGGGATGCGGATTCAATCCCTGGCCTTGCTCAGTGGGTTAAGGACCCAGTGGTGCTGTGAGCTGTGGTATAGGTTGCAGACGCAGCTCAGATCTGGCATTGCTGTGGCTGTGGTGTAGGCTGGAAGCTATAGATCCGATTCAGTCCTTAGCCTGGGAAATTCTATATGCCACAGGTGCGGTCCTAAAACAAAAAAACAAAGTAACTCTTGTTCTTTTAAACTTGGGTTTTCTTTTTTCTTAGGTTGGGCAGAAATAGGAAATTTGAGTGTTATACCATGGTGTGACATTCTTGCTCAGACAAATTATTGAGAACTCAGAAATAAAGCAAAATATACCTGCAGCCCTTGTCAGGGCCATAGCATAGCACTATCTAAAAGGAGGTATGCCCAAGGATTGTGGAATTCTCCAGGTAATGAACCTTTGTCTATTCACAAATGACAGCTCATTAGGGCCCAATTCTATGAAGTTACATGTTAATTTACAGATTTTTGTTTGATAAAGTTGCTAACAATTTCTGTCCATTTGGACCACCCGCCCAATTCTAATTGTATTGCTATGTAGAAAATCATTCAGTTTTGTGTCTAACTCAGCAAATGGACTTCATTTTGCCTTACCTGGTATAGACTATGATACCTGACAATCTTTGAACCCATTTGTCACCTTGGAGGTTCCTGCATTAATGGGTAAGTCATTTTTAAAAATAATTCAATGATTTTTACTATATTTATAGTTGTATAACCATCACCACAACCTAATTTTAGAACATTTCCATCCCAAACCCGCAATGGTAAGTAAGTCTTTGACACAGTTCCATTCTCTATTTTACATGAAAGTCATGTTTTTTAACCTTGTAGATAACATACAGGCCTGGTTCCTTGCTCAGTGCACAGGAAAAGAGCAGGCCTGGCTTCCGTCCTTTAAAAGCTCATCTCTGGGAAGCTGGATTTCATGAAGTTTCCCACCACCCTGATAAGAGTGGCTTCTGGTACCTAAACTGTTTATACAAACAATACGAACACCTACTTTCCCTCTAGGAGTCTGGAATTTCGGTACGTGCCAGATACAGGGTGCCTTCCTGGCCAGACTCCATCACAACCCTGGGCACTTAGACTTTAGGGAGGTTCCCTGACAAACTGCATTTCACATGTAGTGTCATGAATTGTTGTTAGAGAATGAAATACATTCTGTGCTACTCCACTGAAAGAAAACTCTTGTAAGTTTGCATCTCCCTTTGCTGAAATTTTTTTTTTTTTTTTTTTTTTTTTTTGCTTTTTAGGGCCACACCCATGGCATATGGATGTTCCCAGGCTACCATGTCTAATGAGAGCTACAGCTGCTGTCCTACGCCACAGCTACAGCAACACAAGATCCAAGCTGTGTCTGTGACCTACACCACACCTCATGGCAACACCGGATCCTTAACCCACTGATTGAGGCCAGGGATCGAACCTGCAACCTTATGGTTCCTAGCTGGATTTGTTTCTTCTGTGCCATGACGGGAACGTTGCTGATTTTAATCTATCCTTTTGCTATAAAAAGCCACACCAATGAGCTCATGAGTAAGACCATATACTGAGTCTTGTGGGTCCTCCTAGAAAGTCACCGAACCTGTGGACAAGCCTGAGGATCCTCTGAAGCTGTCAGTTATAGGCATTTTTATAGAAATTATTTTTCACTTTTTTTTTTTTTTAAACAAAGCAATTCTAAAGTGTTCTCTTAGAAACTGGCTTGATCCTGTTAGATGAGCAAGGCCTAGGTTTCATGGTGGAGAACCATCTCCCCTCCTACCCTGGTCATTGAAATGAAAACCACATTTTGGAATCAACTCACTGGGATCCTGATATGATCCATCAGGGCAGTGGGTGACACAGCTGTTGGTTTCTTCATTCAGGAAGTACCCATATTTACAGGACAAGCACTGGTCCCCATGGCTCCCAAAGCAGGTCTCACAGTTGGGGGCACACTTTCTGCATCGCTTCTTGTCGGCGTGGTAGTGGCCAGGGGGGCAGCTAGAGACACAGATCCTGTGATGGGGGCCGATAAGAAAGAGAGGCAGTGTCACCAGCAGAAACCCTGTCCTGAGTGAGTGAGGGGCTGAGCACACTGCTGTCCTCTGTCTCAAAATCCTTTTGAAAGGATGACAATAACACCACATCCAAAGGGCCACATTCTGTAGGGCACTGATGCACTGCAGTTACATGAAACCAAGTAAGGCTAAAACCATCTGCCAGTTCAGGTCTAGCTCCTTAAAGGGATGATGGTTAGAAACTGATTCTCAACGGGGTTGTGCTGTTGGGTTGAAGGGAAAACATGTGTGAACCACATTTCTCCGAAAGTCCCTAATAAGGGGTTATTTTGTTGTGTGCTGTTTGTCATGTGAATGCTTTTTGTCTAAGGGTAATGATGGTTGTTGTGTGCTATTAACTAAATTAACATATATGTATATAAATTTAGGTAGTTTATGATAAACTTAAGATAACTTCCTTGCTTGCCTATAGTTTAAGGGCTGGGCTCTATTTATTATTATTATCATTATTACTATTACTAATTCATTCAAAAAGTATTTATTGAGTACCAGTGAAAATGTCAGGCACTTGCTGTTCTAGGAGATAATGAGGGGATGAAGTAGTTAAGGGCCTTTTGCTTTGAAGAATCTAAATTCCAGCATCAAAATCACAGGAATGGGTCCATGTCTGGGTGACTGGAGTGTGGCTGCACTGGAGGTCAGTTCCCTGTGGTGAGTTTCCTCCTGATGGAGGAGGAAGGGAGGAGGGTAGGGCTGAGAAAGACTGCCTGGCAGAGAATGGCCTCTGATAGGCATTTGCTGGTCCATGGCCTTCCCTGTGCATACGCATTTGCTTGAGGCAGAAGCCAGAGGCTCAGAGGTAAAGCCTCAGTGCCCAGAGCAGAGTAGTGAGAATGTGCTGACCAGCAGCTTTGCCACATCGAGGGCTTGCACTTTGGGGAATTCAGGAAAGCATCCATTTGACTTGTGTACTGGCACGTTTATGCAGGGCAAATGCAGCTTTGGCATCAGACATTAGCGGGATGGCAAGGTCTAGAGGAGAAGACCAGGCACCTGCAGAGCTGGTCTCTCCCTACTGTCCTGTGAAATGTGAGAAAAGATGTTTGCAGCTGCCCAGCATACAGGTCTGTCTCATGTTTTATAATTCTGTGCACGCTGTGCAACAGCATCTTTTCTGTGCTTCGGTCCTAGTGGGAGAACATGGAACACTGACTGCCGTGGTGTGTGTTCCCGAGAACTCCCAGGAACACTGTTGAGGAGGGTGCGTGTGTGATGATGGGGCTTCTCTCTTACCTGGTGTTGTTTTTCAGCTTGTAGTAGTAGTGCAAACAGTCATTGCAGTGGTCTGGTCCTGGCCCATCACAGCCTACCTCACTGCACTCAGGGTCACAGGGACCTTCAAAAAGACATTAAAAACAACACTTGGAAAAAAATGATTTTAAAGCAGGTCAACTTTACCTTCAAATTGGTATGAAACTGGCTTTTCTCCCCCTTATGCAGTGGGAGCTTTCTTTAAGAGTTTGTAATGCAATGAGGTAGACTAATACTCAATGTGGCTGTAAGCCCAGAGATGAACTCTTGCCTTTTGGGGGAAAACCTCAATAACTGAAGTATAAAGAATGTAAATCCTAGTCAGGGTCTGGTCTGCAAAGCACATATGGCTCCCTTGTGGGAGATGACAGGTATTTCAGAATTCAAATGTACAATGCCACTGCAGCAACTAGGAAAAAACCGACTGCAATGAACTATGCATAATGATAAAAATGTTGGATTTATAGAAAAATGAGAAGTCAAACTGTTGACAGGGAAGAAAAAAAGGGTTATTATTCAATGCTCTAACCAAATTGCCTATCTCATCCAAGGTCATTAAAACCACTGAGTACCTCTGAGATACTGTAGCCAGCAAGAAACATCATTATGGCATCTGGCACAGTTTGATCAGCATCTAGAGGTAGATTACAAAGCAGGTACTTCAGGCACTGATAACAGATTTAAAATTGGATCCTACCATAGGACAATAGGTGACTTGACGAAAGAAAACTACACATACACTTTAAAGATACAAGCAAGCTTAAAGAATTCCAGACCTAGGATGAAGGTTCCTAATGTCTCTTGCTTGGTAAAGAGCTAATGAAAATGCAAGGCAAAGAAAAAAGAAAAAAAGCCAGAAAGATGGAACTATTTCGTGATTGAGGAAAAGTTTTCTAATGACTACTGGTCATTAAAAATTTTGCTAATGATATATAGATAGCTAGTCATAGATATTTTGTTTCCTTGGCTAACTCTCTTTTTTTCTGTTTTCCATATTTTGAGATATTTTATCTCATAATCTTCAAGCTCTTTCATATAATTTTGACTGGCAATAAACATAATACATGAAATGTATAAAAAAGTAAGTCAAGGGTATCAGAAATGTCTTGAACTATATACTTCTTTTAATCAAAAGGACTTACTGTTGAAACATGGCCTCCTTTAATCATTTTGGGAATGACTATGTTCTAGACTGACTGAATCAAAACATAAAACGGTAGAAGTAGGGAGGAGTGACTTAGAGAAAAATCTAGTATCATACCCCCTCATTTTACAGATGAAAACAGACTAAGAGTCCAGTATCAGTTGGCTAGGAGAGTTGGGGTCAACAGAGGTCCTGTTTCTTAGTCCACGTCTAAGTAATCACAACCTTTTAATCTGAATGGAAAATGAGTCCCTTGCAAATACTGCAGACTTGAAATATATTTCTGATTAGTCCTAAGAGTCATTTTACAGCACTGTTTATCTCTTTTCCCAAAAGCCTTAAAATTTATCTCTAAATTCTACAGCTTGTACGAGTTGGGGCATTTTAGCCAACTACTCTGGAACATGAGGAGAGAGCATCTCTACTGTGTAAGGGTTGAAGTTCAGCCAGCTGTGGGTCCCAAGGTCTCTGGAATTCGATGAAACAGTACAGGGATCTGGTTATGATAACGCCATCTGTGCCTTTAGACAGGATGACTTCTTAATGAAGGTGAAAATCACACCTCCAAAGAAAAGGGATCATGGGTGGCCCTAAATTTTCACCAGATGATTTCTACAATTAAAAAAAAAAACAAAACCCTAAGCCATTTATTCTTGATATGTGCCAAAGGGCTCTGTATGGCAAGTTCACAGGCTGCGTTGTTTCTTTCATAATGTTAAACTATCCCAGATGCAGTTTAGCATTTTAGGTTGCTGGGTAATAATGAAATAATTGTCTTTGTTCTTTCACAACTGCCAATGTGGACATTTTGGAAATGTGAGAAAAACCACAAAGATGTATAAATGTTCATAATGTTAACATTACCAAAAGTTGAATGGGAAACATACCAGAAGGCACATAGTAATAGGTTACTATGATGCTCCATTTATGTTTCTGGATATATTTTCTCCTACAGGAGAAGACAAAGTGATTTGCTAGTCATAACATGAAAAGTAATTTTACAAGCTCAAAGCAAAATAAGACAAAAATTGAACACAATCTGTATCTGGTTAGCACAATTGCTCTGAATTACCTAAGCTTATTGTTGACACTGGGATACTACCTGTTTAAAATTCTCTGTTAAAGTGATTCACGAGAAAGAATCTCACAGAGTCGAGATGCAGGAAGACAATAGTTATTGTCTAAAGGTACATTAAACTGCTATTTACAATCAGTCTTCGATTAGGAGAAGCTCTTTGTTCACTGTTATATATCGTATCCTAGAAGGATTGAATGCTGCTTGGAAGTGGTAGCCAATGCAACAGGATAGGAATCAGAAATACACTGGGAAGGAGAAAAAAATAATTTGCAGATGATATGGCTACAATGCCTAAACTTCCCCCCTAATCCACTAAAACATATAAATTAATAAAATTAAGCAAAAGGGCCAGATGTAAGATAAAACACACATCAGCCAATAGGTATCCTAGATACCAGCATAAAGTAAGACAATAAAGGATATTTTCCATTACAGTAGCAATAGGACCCATAATATCTAGAAATAATACTAATGAGAATAACATTACATAAAATTAAAAGATTTCAGTAAAATGGGACAAGGTCTATGTGTTGGGTGGAAAGACTGCATATTGTAAAAACAATTCTTCCCATGAAATTGCATGTAAATTCAAACCAAATTCCAATAAGACTTTAAAAGGGAGACTTAAGAATTGTTCTGAGAACAAGATACAGATGTTAAACAGATATTAAAATAGATTGTGGGTGCTACTGGATTAAGAATTATTAGATTGATAAATCAGAAAAGGTGGTAACAGAAGAGATGCTGGTTTAAGAAGTTACTATATTGCTATAAAGAAACATTCCAGACTAGAAGGGGAAAGTAGGGTAATAACTCAATCACTGCTATTAGTCTATCTGGAACATATAGACAGAACTTCACATTACATATTACAAACCAAAATAAAGTCTTGATGAAGGGCTAAATGTAAAAGAGACCGTAAGAATAAACATTCCGTTAAAACTACAAATGTTATCTGAAACTGTTATCCAATTTCTTTTTTCTGTCAAAACAACAACCCAAAACAAAGAGGACATTTTGGAAGCAAATGATAAAAGAGAAACATTTTTTCAGCAAATACAAGACAATGTGAGAGTAAATAACATACAAAAGAATTGTTATAAATAAGAAAATTGCTGTCACTGTGAATAGAAAAGTGGGTAAAAGACAGTTGTATTTACTTCGGAGAACTACAATGGAAGAAAAGTTTTAGATTTACTAGCAATCAAAGATATAAAAATGTAAACATGCTCTGTTCTTTATTATTATTATTTTTCACTTTTTCCTTTCCAGTCAATGCTGGCAGGAATGAGTGCAGTAAACACACAGCTGGTCACAGTGTAGACTGGTACATCTTGTCTGGAAAGCAATATGCCAAACTACGTCCAAGACCTAAAACTGATGATTCCCGTTGATGCAGTAATTCTTAGGATCAAACCCTATTTTCCAGAAATAATTAAATATGTACTCTAAGACTGATGATGACATTCACTGAAACCTTATTTAAAATAGTATAAAGCGCTAAGCCAACAATACATCCCAGATTATGGACTAAATATATTATAGTTCAATCAGAGGAGGGACTATTTTGCTGTATTTTAAGTATGTGTTGTATAGATATTTGACAACAGGGAAATGTGCTCTTAATAATACCTTTAATGGACAAAAAAGGATATAAGTACTCTATGGTGTGATTTTAGCTTTAAAGAAAAAAAACCAGGAATATTTGAATTCATGAATATACACATACAAATATTTAAGGGATAGAAAGAAAGATGGAATACAATATATCTGAGTATGGGTAGAAGGTCATCTCTGGATGGAAGAATGATGCATGAACTTTCTGTCCTCAGTCTGCCTCCACAGTTGGAAGCCAGCTCACCTGCATAATCCTCTGTCCCATAGTCATCAGTGGGATCTTCAACTCGGCTATACCGGACACGTTCCACTTTAGGAAACTCATTGGTGGGTGAGTATGGCTGCACGGAGGTGCCATAGAGGACCAATGACCATTCTTTCAATTTACCTTGGGAAACAATGATGAAAGCATGTCACAACCAAACATTCCATCTCTTTTCCTTTATAATTTAATTCCTTATCATAAAAAGCAAAAGTAGAAGAAACTGTGGGAAACAGATTTGTATGGATCATGTCATCTGATACAAAGGCTACAAATGCATTTTCCACTGCTTGCAGAGTTAACTATTAAATAATTCACATACCACCTATTTTTAAGCACCAACTACAAGATACACCTTAAAATCAGCATTTTTGTATGTGTGTGTGTGTGAGAGAGAAACACATCTCAGATTGCTGGATCAAGGGCTGAATTTCAAATGATGAATATTTAAGAGAATTTCAGAATTTTACAAAGGGCTTTGTTTTTCTAGGTCTCAAGGTCTTATTTAAATTGAAAAAGTGTTTGGCATTACCTGAATTTATCAATAAAAAGATTAAAACAAGGAATTTCTTCTGCCTGATTCCGGAGTTAGGCATTCAGTCTTAAGACTATATCGCTATATTATCCTGTAGACCTGTGCTGTCCAATGACAGCCATTAGATGGATTTGGCTATTTCATGAGGCCAGCATTACCCTGACGTCAAAACCAGACAAGGATGCCAAAAGAAAAATCCCTGATAAACATGGATGTAAAAAATCCATGACAAATATTAGCAAACTGAATACAACAATACATTAAAAGTAGCATACATTATGATCAAAAGGGATTTATTCCAAAGATGAAAGGATGTTTCAACATCTGCTAATCAGTGTGATTCCTCAGAGCAAAAAAATAAAATCATCTTACTAGATGCAAAAAAGTATTGACAAAATTCAACATCCATACATGATAAAGACTCTCAAAAAAGTAGCTACAGAAGGAACATACGTCAACATAATAAAGATCAGGAACAAGGATATAGACAAAAATAAAAGGCACCCAAATTAGTAAGAAGTAAAACTATTAGCATTTTCAGATGGCATATTTTATATATAGAAAGCCCTGAAGACACAGCCAAAAAACTTAGAACTAAGCAACAAATGCAATAAAGTATCACGATACAAAATCAATATGCAAAAATCTGCATTTTTTAACACTAATGATGAACCATCAGAGAAATTAAGAGTCCTATTTACAATTGCATCAAAATAATAAAATGCATAGGAATAAATTTAACCAGGAAGGTGAGAGACATATACACTGAAAACTATAAGAAATTGATAAAATAAATTGAAGACACAAATAAATGGAAAGATATTCCATGCTCATGAATTGGAAGAAAATTGTGAAAATGTCCACACTACCCAGAGCAATCTATAGATTCAATTCAATCCTTAGGAAAATTCAAAAGGAATTTTTCACAGAAACAGAACAATCCTAAAATTTTTATAGCCGTGAGATTCCCAATAGCCAAAGCAATCTAGAGAGAGAATAACAAAGCTAGAGGGTATGCAGCCTGGTTTCAAACCATACTACAAAGCTATAATAACTGAAACATCATAGTACTGGCATAAAAAAAGTCACATTAATGAATATAACAGAATAGAGAACCTAGAAATAAATCCTTACAGATATGGCCAATTAGTTTATGACAAAGGAGCCAAGAGCACACAGTGGGGAAAAGGTAGTCTTCCACAAATGGTGTTAGAAAAACTGAACCATGATCTAACATCATGCACAAAAACTAACTCATAATGGCTTAATCTAAGACCTGCGAGGATAAAACTTCCAGAGGAAAACATAGGTGGCAAACTCCTTGACAATGATCTTGGGAATGATTTTTGTATTTGATAACAAAAGAAAAGGGAATAAATGCAGAAATAAACAAACTACAGAGCTTCTGCACAGCAAAAGATACCATCAACTAAATGAAAAAGTAACCTATGGAAAATATTTACAAATCATATATCTGACAAAGGGTTAATATCTAAAATATATAAAGACCTCACACAACTCAATAATAGAAAAACACTCTGATGAAAACATGGGCAGAGGATATAAGTAGACGTTTTCCCAAGGAATACATACAGATGGCCAATATGAAAAGGTGCTCAATACTACCATCAGGGAAATGTAAATCAAAACTACAATGAGATCTCATTTCACACCTGTTAGAATGGCCATTATCAAAAAGATATGAAATAACAAATATTAGGATGTGGAGAAAGGGGAACACTTGTGCACTGTTGGTGGAAATGTAAATTGGTGCAGTATTAAGTTTACTTAAAAAATTAAAACTAGAACTCCCATACGAGCCTGCAATTCCACTTTTAGGTATTTATCTGAAAAAACTGAAAACAGTAACTCTAAAAGTTAAATGCAGACCTATGTTCACTGCAGCATTATTTATAGTATCCCAAACAAGGAAGCAATGAAAATGTCCAGTGATGGATGGATGGATGGATGAAGAAAATATGGACGTTCCCATTGTGGCTCAATGGTAATGAGCCCAATTAGTATCCATGAGGATGTGGGCTCGATCCAAGGCCTTGCTCAGTGGATTAAGGATCTGGTGTTTCCTCGATCTATGGTGTAGGTCACAGGTATAACTCAGATCCCGTGTTCCTATGGCTGTGGCATAGGCCAGCAGCTGTATCTCAGATTCAACCACTAGCCAGGGAATTTACATATGACACACCTGCGGCCCTAAAAAAAGCAAAAAAAAAAAAGTATGATATATATTTGTGTAATGTCTGTATATAGATATATACACATATAAAAAGGCATGTGTATGTATATATATGTATATGTGTATACTTATATAAATGTATAAATATTACTTGGTCATAAAAAGGGGGAATCTTGCTATTTGTGAACACATGGATGGACCTTGAGGGCATTCTGCTATGTGAAGTAAGTCATATAGAGAGAGACCCATATGATCTCACCCATATGTGGGATCTTTAAAAAAAAAAAAAGAGATAAAAAATTGAAAGACTGAGCTCATAGATACACAAAACAGATTGGCAGTTGCCAGAGGCAGGGGGTAGGTAGGAGAGGGTAAAGTAGTTGAAGGGGGTCAAAAGGTACCAACTTCCAGTTTAAAAACATTTAAGTCCTGGGGATGTAATGTACAGCATGCTGAATAAATATATATTTGAGAGTTGCTAAGAGTAGAATTTAAATATTATCATCACGAGAAAACATTTTGTAACTATGTGAGATGATGAATGTTAACCAGACATATTGCGATGATCATTTCAAAATATATACAAATAAGAAATTATTAGATTGTACACTTAAAACTAATATGTCAATTATCAACTAAAAATACTATATCCAAGAGTTCCCGCTATGGAGCAATGCTATCAGCAGCATCTCTGCAGTGCCAGGATGTAAGTTTGATCCTCGGCTCTGCACAGTGAGTTAAAGGATCTGGCGTTGTAGCATCTGCAGCATAGGTTGCAACTGTGGCTCAGATCTGACTCCTGGCCTGGGAACTTCATATGCTGTGGGAACAGCCAAAAATGGGGAAAAAAAAAAGTGCTATATCCAAATCTTGCATTCTTAAATTATTATATAATTCTGGCTTCTTGTTCATTTGTAGGAGTTTAGGAATTTGAAGTCTAAAAATGAACACATTCTGGACCACATTCATTGTTTTCTGACTTTTGCACTGGGCCAGCACACTGGTTAAGATGTGGTTTGCCCTCTGCCAGGTTTTCTTTGGACTCACTTGTTAATGACTATGCTATTTGTATTTAAGGTGCTGTTCACAGTCTCAGAATTTCAAGGGGTAGACATTAAGTAGTGTCAAGAAGTGAATGACTACCTGAAATAAATAACCTGTCTGACCGCCTTTAGGTAATTCGAAAGAGAACCTATTTTTCCTTATGGCACCTCTCAGGTGTACAAATGGAGCATATAATACAAGGACACTATGGGAATCCAATCCATCAGTCACTTTAAAACCTAGTTCATTTTACTTAAGATCATTTTGGATGTAAAAGTTTACCTTTGTAAGTGCTCTGAAGAATGTGCTGACTCATAACTGATTATTTGCCTTTGTGCCATTTCTCAAGAACATCATAACTTACAGGGCAAGTTATCGCTTTATTTTCCACTTATTATGTACTTTTATTTACTTAGAATCTCTGCCACAATTTATATCACATGCTACCATATTTGGCAAATTCACTTTTTTTTTTCTTTCCATTTGCTAAATTCTGTGGGAGATCTTGCAGTTGATACTGCCACATCTTTCTAAGAAACAACAGTTTAAATAAATGCATTAGGAGAAAAATGCATCCTAGTGGTTAACCCTTCCTTAAATGGCAATCTGCACAAGACAGAAACCTAAGACAGACTTAATATGCAATGAAACAAAAACAATAAACTCTCCAAAAATCCTTTGTATGTATTTAAATAGTAAACAAATAGGAAGAAATAATACACAAATATAAATGCAGTTTGACCCCAGAGACTTCTATACTTAGGAATGATTCTACCATTTAATTGGACTAGAAGATCCTATGTCTCCAACTGACTTTCTAGTAGCTAACTAAAGAAATGCCTCATTAATTAGAGGACTGTATACCCTAGGAACAATGGTAGAAACACAGAGAAAAAAATGAAAGAGACTTTTCAAATTGGGTCTAATATTTTTATTTTTATGTTTTTTGTCTTTTTAGGACTGCACCCCCTGAATATGGATGTTCCCTAGGCTAGGGGTCGAATCAGAGCTGTAGCTGCCAGCCTACTGTACAGCCACAGCAATGCCGGATTCTTAACCCACCAAGGGAGGCCAGGGATCAAACCTGCGTCCTTAAGGATACTGACTGGGTTTGCTAACCACTGAGCCATGGTGGGAACTCCAAATTGTGTCTAATCTTGAACTAAAAGCTTGGTTGAAGAAAGGATATCCAGAGACCATGCTTTTCTATTATAGCGTCCTGACCCCATGCCGGATATTGTTAGGGTATCTCTCTCCTGGCGCAAAAGAACATTGCTAAGATGACTCGAGATAGATAGGGTTAAATGCCAACATTTAAATAATACAAACAAATTTGTTGGCATACAATTGTTAATAGTATTCTCTCATGGTTTTTTTGTATTTCTGTAGTATCAGTTGTGACTTCTCCTTTTTCATTTCTTATTTTGTTTATTTGGGTTTTTTCTCTCCTCTTCTTGGTGAATCCAGCCAGAGTTTTCTCAATTTTGTTTACCTTTTCAAAGAAGCAGCTCTTAGTTTTATTGATTTTTTCTATTGTTTTTTTTAATCTCTATTTTATTGATTGCCTCTTTGATCTTTATAGTTTCCTTCCTTCTGCTGACTTTATGTTTTGTTTGTTCTTTTTCTAATTCATTTAGGTGATGGGTTAAGTTTTCCATTTGAGATTTTTCTTCTTTTTGAAGAAGACCTGCATTGCTATGAATTTCCCTCTGAGCACTGCCTTTGCGCATCCCATAGACTCTGAGCTGTTGTATCTTCATTATCATTTGTCTCGAGGTATTTCTTAATTTCCTTCTCGATTTCCTCATTGACCCATGGGTTTTTTAGTATCATGTTGTTTAGTCTCCACGTAAAAAGTTTTTTCTCATTTCTTTTCCTGTGGTTGATTTCTAGTTTCATGCCCTTATGGTCAGAGAAGATACTTGAAATAATTTCTATACTCAAATTTGTTGAGGTTAGCTTTGTGCCCCAGTATGTGATCAATTCCTGAGAACATTCCATGTGCACTTGAGAAGAATGTGTATTCTAATTTTTTTGGATGTAAAGTCCTGAAAATGTCAATTAAGTCTAACTTTTCTATTGTGTCCTTTAGGATCTCTGTTGCCTTATTGATTTTCCGTCTGGAGGATCTGTCCATTGATGTGAGTGGGGTATTAAAAGTCTCCTACTATGATTGTGTTCCCATCAATTTCTTCTTTTATGTCTGTTAGTATTTGTTGGAGGTATCTGGGTGCTCCTATATCAGGGGCATATATATTGACGATTGTAATATCCTCTTCTTGAATGGATTCTTTAACCATTAAATAGTGTCCTTCCTTATCTTTCTTTATGACCTTTGTTTTAAAGTCTGTTTTGTCTGATATGAGTATTGCAACTCCTGCTTTCCTGTCTTGTCCGTTGGCATGAAATATCTTTTCCCATCCCCTCACTTTCAATCTATATGGTCTTTTGCTTTAAGGTGAATTTCTTGTAGACAGGAGATTGAAGGTTTTTGCCTTTTTATCCAATCTGCCACCCTGTGTCTTTTGATTGGAGCATTCAGTCAAATGACATTTAAGGTGATTATTGATAGATATGTATTTACTGCCATTTTAAACCTTGTTTTCCAGTTGATTCTATGTTTCTCTTCTTTTCTTTTTTTGGTTGGATGGTTTCCATTTATTTTATGCTTGAGTACTTTTCGTTTCAGATTTTGTGAATGTAATGTTCGGTTTTGATTTGTGGTTGCCCTTTTTTTTAAGTACCTTAACCCCTGCCAAAACTGAATCAAGAAGAAATAGATCAACTGAATAGACCGATCACTAGAAATAAAATTGATTATGTCATAAAAACACTCCCTACAAATGAAAGTCCAGGACCAGATGGCTTCACAGGTGAGTTCTACCAAACATACAAAGGGGAATTATACCCATCCTCCTTACACTTTTTCAAAAGGTTGAAGAAGAAGGAACACTCCCAAAGACATTCTATGACTCCACCATCACCCTAATTCCAAAACCGGACAAAATACCACCAAAAAAGAATACTATAAGCCAATATCTTTGATGAATATAGATGCAAAAATTCTCAACAAAATTTTAGCCAACCGAATCCAACAGCATATAAAAAAGATCGTACACCACAACCAGGTGGGATTCATGCCAGGTGCACAAGGATGGTTCAACATATGCAAATCAATCAATGTCATACACCACATTAACAAAACAATAAAAAACCACATCATCATCTCAATAGATGCAGAAAAAGCATTTGACAAAGACCAATATCAATTCATGATCAAAACTCTTACCCGGAGTTCCCGTCGTGGCTCAGTGGTTAATGAATCCGACTAGGAACCATGAGGTTGTGGGTTCGGTCCCTGCCCTTGCTCAGTGGGTTAATGATCCAGCATTGCTGTGAGCTGTGGTGTGGGTTGCAGACGCAGCTTGGATCCCGTGTTGCTGTGGCTGTGGTGTAGGCTGGTGGCTACAGCTCTGATTTGACCCCTAGCCTGGGAACCTCCATATGCCGTGGGAGTGGTCCAAGAAATGGCAAAAAGACAAAAAAAAAAAAAAAAAAAAAAACAAAAAACTCTTACCCAAGTGGGTATAGAGGGAACATACCTTAACATAATTAAAAACCATTTATGACAGACCCACAGCAAATATAATACTCAATGGAGAAAAGCTGGAACAAGACAAGGATGTCCACTCTCACCACTGTTATTCAACATAGTACTGGAAGTCCTATCCACAGCAACCAGACAAACAAAAGAAATAAAATCATCCAAATAAGATGAGAAGAGGTAAAACTGTCAGTGTATGCAGATGACATGATACTATATATATAGGAAAAACCCCAAGGACTCAACCCAAAAATTATTTGAATTGATCAACAAATTCAGCAAAGTAGCAGGATATAAGATTAACAGTCAGGAATCAGTCGCATTTCTGCATACTAACAATGAAATATTAGAAAAGGAATACAAAAATACAATCTTTCAAAATTGCACCCCCAAAAAATCAAATACCTGGGAATATACCTGACCAAGGGAGGTAGAGGACTTATATGCCGAGAACTATAAAACATTAATCAAGGAAATTAAAGAAGATGCAATGAAATGGAAAGATATTCCATGTTCCTGGGTTGGAAAAATTAATATTGTAAAAATGGCCATACTACCCAAAGCAAACTACAGATTCAGTACAATCCCTATCAAATTACCCATGACATTTCTCACAGAACTAGAACAAACTATCTGATAATTTATATGGAACCACAGAAGACCCAGAACTGCCAAAACAATTCTGAGGAACAAAAACCAAGCAGGAGGCATAACTCTTCAGGCAATATCACAAAGCCACAGTCATCAAGACAGTGTGGTATTGGTACCAAAACAGACATACAGACCAATGGAACAGAATAGAGAACCCAGAGATAAACCCAGATACCTATGGTCAATGAATCTTTGACAAAGGAGGCAAGAACATAAAATGGGAAAAAGAGGTGGTATCTCATGGTAGTTTTGATTTGCATTTCTCTTATAATCAGCAATGTTGAGCATTTTTTCATGTGTTTGCTGGCCATCTGTATATCTTCTTTGGAGAAATGTCTATTTAGGTCTTTTGCCCATTTTTCCATTGATTGGTTGGCTTTTTTGCTGTTGGGTTGTATAAGTTGTTTATATATTCTAGAGATTAGGCCCTTGTCGATTGCATCAAAACTACCATAAGATACCACCTCACACCAGTCAGAATGGCCATCATTAATAAATCCACAAATAACAAGTGCTGGAGGGGGTGTGGAGAAAAGGGAACCCTCCTGCACTGTTGGTGGGAATGTAAACTGCTACAGCCACTATGGAGAAAAGTTTGGAGATACCTTAGAAATCTATACATAGAAATCCCACTCTTGGGCATATATCCGGACAAAACTCTACTTAAAAGAGACACATGCACCCTCATGTTCATTACAGCACTATTCGCAACAGCCAGGACATGGAAACAACCCAAATGTCCATCGACAGATGTTTGGATTCGGAAGATGTGGTATATATACACAATGGAATACTACTCAGCCATAAAAAAGAATGACATAATGCCATTTGCAGCAACATGGATAGAACTAGAGAATCTCATACTTAGTGAAATGAGCCAGAAAGACAAAGACAAATACCATATGATATCACTTATAACTGGAATCTAATATACAGCACAAATGAACATCTCCTCAGAAAAGAAAATCATGGACTTGAAGAAAAGACTTGTGGCTGCCTGATGGGAGGGAGAGGGAGTGGGAGGGATCGGGAGCTTGGGCTTATCAGACACAACTTAGAATAGATTGTACAAGGAGATCCTGCTGAGTAGCATTGAGAACTTTGTCTAGATACTCATGTTGCAACAGAACAAAGGGTGGGGAAAAAAAAATGTAAATGTAATGTATACATGTAAGGATAACTTGATCCCCTTGCTATACAGTGGGAAAATAAAAAAATAAAATAAAGTGGGAAAAAGACAGTCTTTTCAGCAAGTATCACTGGGAAACCTGGACAGCAGCATTCAAATCAATGAAACTAGAACACACCTTCACACATGCACCAAAATAAACTCAAAATGGTTAAAAGACTTAAATATAAGACAACACACCATTAAACTTCTGGAAGAAAACATAGGCAAAACATTCTCTGACATCAACCTTACAAATATTTTCTCAGGTCAGTCTCCCAAAGCAACAGAAATAAAAGCAAAAATAAACCAATGGGACCTAATCAAACTGACAAGCTTTTGCACAGCAAAGGAAACCAAAAAGAAAACAAAAAGACAACTTACAGAATGGGAGAAAATAGGTTCAAATGATGCAATGGACAAGGGCTTAATCTCTAGAATATATAAGGAACTTATACAACTCAACAGCAAAAAAGCCAACAACCCAATTGAAAAATTGGCAAAAAAACTGAACAGACATTTCTCCAAGGAAGATATACAGATGGCCAACAAGCACATCAAACAATGCTCAACATCCTTGATTATTAGAGAAATGCAAATCAAAACTACCATGAGATACCACCTCATGCCAGGCAGAATGGCCATCATTAATAAGCCCATATATAATAAATGCTGGAGGGGGTGTGGAGAAAAGGGAACCCTCCTGCACTGCTGGTGGGAATGTAAGCTGGTACAACCACTATGGAGAACAGTATGGAGATACCTTAGAAATCTATACATAGAACTACCATATGACCCAGCAATCCCACTCTTGGGTGTATATATCCAGATAAAACTTTCCTTAAAAAAGACACATGCACCCACATCTTCAGTGCAGCACTATTCACAATAGCCAAGACATGGAAACAACCCAAATGTCCATTGACAGATGATTGGATTAGGAAGATGTGGTATATATACACAATGGACTACTACTCAGCCATAAAAAAGCACAAAATAATGCCATTTGCAGCAATATGGATAGAACTAGAGACTTATCCTGCGTGAAGTTAAGTCAGAAAGAGAAAGACAAATACCACATGATATCACTTATATCTGGAATCTAATATATGGCACAAATGAACCTTTCCTCAGAAAAGAAAATCATGGACTTGGAGAATAGACTTGTGGTTGCCAAGGGGGAAGGGGAGGGAGTAGGGTGGATTGGGAGCTTGCTGTTAATATTGCCTTTGGAATGGATTAGCAATGAGATCCTGCTGTGTAGCACTGGGAACTATGTCTAGTCACTTGTGATGGAGTATGATAATGTGAGAAAAAACAATGTATACATGTATGTGTAACTGGGTCACCATGCTGTACAGTAGAAAAAAATTGTATTGGGAAATAACAATTAAAAAAAATAAAAATGATAATAGTCATTACAAGAATAAATAAATAGTACAAGCAGAAGCCAATGATGCTAATCGAAAACTCTAGATGGTCTGTGCTACTGCAGAGAGTTTTTGACACAGATAATCACAGTGAACTCTGGACAGACTCTTAACTCCTTGAGGGCAGAGAGATTTATATTCATGGCCTCTCATCCTTGCACTGCAAACCACAGGTCTACCATTAGTATGCCCCCAGATGGCAGTCTATTCTTGTGAGGGGAAAAAGTCCTAACCACTAGACCACTAGGGAACTCCCATCGACATTCTTTTTTTTAATTACTCAATGAACTTTATTACATTTATACTTGTACAACAATCCATTGACATTCTTTAGAATGGTAATAATAATGACTTTTTAAACTGGTTTAAATTCTCAACAGACAATGCACCCATTATGTCTGTCCCCTAGGCTGCACCCCTGGGGGTACACAACTGCTGCATTTGGACAGTGTTTTTTCCCCTGGGATCTCTTGAGACACATGAGCCATGCTGATGGATTAACTGGGAGCTGCCCTTTGGTCAGGGCAGCACAGTCCAGTCACTTTTTCATTGTTCCCGAGTGCCATGACACAGTGCCAAATTCTACCTAGAACTCCATCACAGGCAACGCAGGCTACTGCCAAAAAAAAAAAAAAAAAAAAAAATTGTTCACTCTCCCACCCCATGCTGTATTTGTATTTTCCCTTATTTTATATTACGAAAAAGTTTCATATGTTAGCAAGAAGAGAGAAATAGGCCATGTTTGGAGCAGAGGCTGAAACTACCTGAAAAGAACCCTGTTAACATCATTCATTTCCATGTTTTAGGTATGAAGAAAGTTTTCTCTTACTTAGCCCTTGGTCTCATGCAGGGCAGAAGCCTGTCGTTTTTTTTCTTTAGTGGTAACCAGTTCAGCTGGCATAGGCCAAGCTCAATGTCTTGACTACACTGAAAATTAAATTTAGAGTAATCTCAGAAAAAAGATAGCCAAGGAAACCAGTCTCCTCTCATGACGATGAAGTTTAGCCCAATGCAGATGGACAAGGTTGGCTTGTTTATTGATAAAGGAAGTAAGAGAAGCTGTTTAGAAATATGGATCATATATCCTGAAATGTCGATCAATGAAATGTTTTATCTTGGGCTGATATCTAAATATTTATTCTTGAGGTTTTTTGTTTGTTGTTTTTTTTTTTGCTTTTTTAGGGCCACACCCATGGCATATGGAGGTTCCTAGGATAGGGGTTGAATGAGAGCTGTAGCCTCCAGCCTACGCCACAGCCACAGCAACGCAGGATCTGAGCTGCATCTACAACCTATACCACAGTTCATGGCAATGCCAGATCCTTAACCCACTGAGCGAGGCCAGGGACTGAACCTGCGTCCTCATGGATACTAGTCAGATTTGTTTCTGCTGAGCCGTGACAGGAACTCTCCTATTCTTGAGTTCTTATCCTTAAATTATTACCTTTTTTTTTTTTTTTTTTTTTTTTTTTTGTCTTTTTGCCTTGTCTAGGGCCGCTCCCTCGGCATATGGAGGTTCCCAGGCTAGGGGTCTAATTGGAGCTGTAGCCACCGGCCTACACCACAGCCACAGCAATGCCAGATCCGAGCTGTGTCTGTGACCTACACCACAGCTCACGGCAATGCTGGATCCTCAACCCACTGAGCAAGGCCAGGGATGGAACCCACAACCTCATGTTTCCCAGTTGGATTCGTTAACCACTGAACCACGACGGGAACTCCAGATTATTACTTTTCTAATGGTAATCTCAACAATTGGAGTTCAGGCAGACAACTCAAAGCACAGGATCACATGATTAAGGATTAAAGTGGTATATAAAGGTGAAACACATCCTTGGTCAGAATATACTCCAGCATTTTTCTGAACAGCAAGTCCAATTCTAGGAAGGGAGGGCTCACCTGGAGTCTTGAAGTTCCTCAGCTGAGAGGGAGTATCGTAAACTTCCAGGATCCAGTCACCGGCAGCTCGCTCCCCCCAGCAATGAATGGTCATGAACTCCCAATTTTTAAATCCTTCCATGGAATGATCAAAAAGCCTGCGAAAGAACCATAAAACATTGTTTCTGTGTGTTATTTAAAATCCAGTGAGGGTCAGGAGTTCCTTTGTGGTACAGTGGGTTAAGGACCGGGGATTGCCTTGGCTGCGATGCAGATTCGATCCCTGGCCTGGGAATTTCCACATGCCGAGGGTGTGGCCAAAAAAAAAAAAAAAAAAAAAAAAAAAAAAAAAAAAAAAAAAAAAGAAAGAAAGAAATCCAGTGAGGGTCAAGACCGGGATCAGTGACCTCTCTGTATCCATCAGCACATTCAGCTGGAGGTTATCTTCAACCTGGACATCACTGATTAGTGGATCCAAACATAGATATCATTGTTCTACCACAGGGAAACAAGTCTGGAAAGAACAACGATGTGGGGATTGGGGAACCTAGGCTAAGTACCCACAAGACTGATAGCACCAAGTGTTGAAGGTGTGAAGCAGCTGAAGCTCTCTCATGCTGCTGGTGGGAATGCAAAACAGTACAGCTGCTCTGAAAAACAGTTTGACAACTCGTACCATATGACGAAGCAATCCCCCTTCTAGATATTTACCCAAGAGAAGTGAAGACATATGTCCACACAGAGAACTCCACATGAATGTTCACAGAGGCTTTATTCAAATATAATCATCAAAACCTGTCAGTAATTCAAATGTCCATCAAATGGCGAATGGTAAATAAATTACAGGGTATTCATACAACAAATACTACCTAGTAATGAAAACAATTGAACTATTACTAACAATAATAATATGAAGGAACTTCAAAGGCATTAAGCTAAGTGAAAAAAAGTAGACACAAAAGATTATGTACTATCTGATTCACTTTATGACATTCTAGAAAACCCAACTGAAACAGAAACAGATCAGTGGTTGCCAGGGGAATGGAGGGAAGAAGCTGGGGCATGGTAGGAATTTGGGGGGTGAGGGATCTGTTTTATAGCTTGAAAATAATATACAGTTATGCAACTACATTTATTTGTCAAAACATATCATTCACATTAAAAAGTGAACTGGCAGAGTTCTTGTTGCGGATCAGTGGTAATGTACCCGACTAGTACCCATGAAGACGTGGGTTCAATCCCTGGCCTTGCTTGGTGGGTTAAAGATCTGGTGTTGCTGTGAGCTATTGTGTAGGTCGAAGACATGACTCAGAACACAGCTTGGATCCCCTGTGGCTGTGGCTTAGGATCCAGCTGCAGCTCTGATTTGACCTCTAGCCTAGGAACTTCCATAAGCCATAGGTGCAGCCCTAAAAAGCAAAAATCAATCAATCAATCGATCAATCTTTAAATAAAAAAGTGAATTGGCATATGCAATTCCACAGCATATGGAATGATTGGCTAATGGGGCCTGTTGTATAGCACAGGAAACTCTACTCAATATTCTGTGATAATCTTTGTGGGAAAGAATCTTGAAGAGTATGGATGTGTGTACATGTATAACTGAATCACCTTATTGTACAGCAGAAATTATTACAACATTGTAAATCAACTATACTTCAATAAAACTTTATAAAATGAAAAAGGTGGAGAAAAGAAAGTGAATTGTATGTAAATTACATCTCAGTAAAAAGACCTTGCCCATTAACCCTACCCAGGTCACAGAGTCCTGTTTGGAACTGCAGCCTAGATTCTGCTATCTAGTCCTTCCAATGATTTTTCTCAGTTCCCAATTCCCTATATGAAACCTCTTTCTGCTTGAAATAGCTAGAATTCTGTTTTCTGTGAAGTAATCCTGAGTGATACAAAATATAAAGGAAAATGAAGAAACAGAATCCTCATCAAGAATAAAAAGATGTTGGGAGTTCCTCAATGGCCTAGCAGTTAAAGATCCAGCATTGTCACTGTCAGATGTCAATAAATGATGTATAAAACCAGCATATGAAGAAACAGGCATATCATTCCTATAGGCATTAATGTAGATGCGACTACCTGAAGAAATATCCAAAAGGTTTCTATTGTCATGGGACCTAGAGAGTAGAAAATGAAAGATGGGACAAGAGAAAAAATAATTTCAACTACTTAAAAAATTATGTGCATCTATTATTTTTGTTGAGGCAAATAGTGAGGGAAAAAGGTCTCCAGTATTGTCTAAAGAGCAACCATGTTCAGTTACTGGGATGTGTCTGTCCCTCAGTGCAGACAAATACAAAGGCCATGGCAAATGGATATTGAGAGCTATTCAGGAAATGCAGTCAACTCTCCTTGCTTTAATTTAATGTTCATGAAGGAAACTGGTGGTTATAATTTGACCTTCTATGTGGATCTTCCCACTGGGAGGGAACCCAACCTTCTAAAACTAAAAATAGTCACTTTAATCTCCTTATAACTTAAGACATTAAGTTCTGATTTTTAAAAAGTGTTTTACCCCTGTGTTTGAGTTCCCTCTAAAATGCCAGCTGGATTCTAAAGCTGAAGGGTTGGGTGGCATAACTGGGGACTGTCATTAGGGTAAATGGCTGACACTTGTCAGGTTTCCCTGGAGAAAAGCAATAAACAGGAAAATCACCTGCTATGTGTTCCTGAGCCCTTGAAAGACAAAAAATAAATAAAAATTACTTTAGCAGCATTCTCCAAGTCTCCCATGGTCAGTAAATTGGGGAAAAGCTGAGTTCAAGTTGAACAGATTTCTTTACTGGAGAACATCTCCAATCATTGGAATATTCATAATCTTCATAATGGGGTAAATAGGAAGCAATGATTTGCAAACTGTATATAAACAGGAAGGCCTTTTTCTTTTTTTAAGACTATCTGGGAAGTTTCCTCGTGGCACAGTGAATGAAGGATCCAGCATTGTTGCAGCTGTGGTGCAGGCTGGACCCTGGCCTGGGAACTTCTACATGCCATGGGCATGGCCAAAAAAAAGGGGGAAAGAAAAGAGAATGTCTCTATACTATCTGTAAAAGGGTACCTCCCAACAGAAGGGTGTGGCATTTCAACAAGGACCACGTTGGATCTGATGGCTTTCCCTCATGGTAACAGAATTGAAGACGGTGGCTCCTTATGTGAATGTCTTCCCACCAGAAATGACCTTCAACAGATTATGGATAGCATATACATGCCCTGCTCCTATAATCCACGCCCTACCACATGAGGGTTTGTCACAAGTTTATGGCTTAAAACTGGACATGTCTGGGAATAAATTCTAGGTCCTTATACAAGTGACGGACATACTGAGTCCTTCAGCGTAACATTCGGATAGTATGCATGTTGGGTCAAAAGGAGACACAGAGGCGGAGAAGGAGGTCACTTGTCAAACGGCCCTTGCTGCCAAAAAGGGAACATGTTGATACAGAAATAGATGGAGGCAGAAAAATCTGTCTAGAACCACTTCTTAGCCCACAGTTCTAATTCAGGTTCTAATTCATGGAAGCTATTGAACCATTTGAGGCCACTGAAGCAACAACTTGTCATGTAATACCTTTCTAAGAGTGCTGGACTTAAAAGCAATTCCCAAACAGTTTAGACAGAACATTTGGCTCAATGCCTCATGTCCAAAAACTACAAAGGAGACTTGAGGCTGCCATCACATGAGGGGCAGTCTTGTTTCCACAACCTCAGCCAACTTTTAATTACTCTTGGGTCAGTTACTTGACTGCTGGATTAGCAGACCCTATGTTTCTTCCCTTACACCCTTTCCTGTCCACCTTTGAAAATCATTCCATTGCTACCAAGCATTTCTACATCACACTTGGAACAGAAATTAAATATAAACTGGGTGCGCAGAGGAACCATCTATAATCAGCATTCAAGTAACATAAATGGGTTTTGTCTATCTGGTTAAGTAGTTCCCACACCAATCCCTTCACTTTATGAAGAGCTGGAATGCTCATTAATTTCATGTGGACATAAAAGTTGAGGAGGGGAATTAAAATGCAGCCAAACACAATCACTGAATTTTACTAAAAGACTCGATGGGAAAAGAAATAGATGTTGATTGTTGTTATTTCAACTAGGTAGGCATTGACTTTTCTAATCTCACCCGTTTAATTCTGATTGAGTGCTTAAAACTATTCCCTATTTTTAGCACTGTACTAAAACCCTGTGTCACCTGCATATGACAAAAGGTAGAGAGTAGATGAGATCTGTATTGCAAAAATTACTTGTGCTCAAGACGATCAAGTAATAAACCACTGGATACCATTAAAGTGATTCTGATTGTGCAGTCTTTATCAACTAAAAGTCCGTTGACAAGTCTGAACCTTTGTGCTGTGCCAACAGTGAAATAAACAGACACATGCCAACATTATTAGTGTGGATCAAATGTCAGTAAAGCGTGGCCAATGTACTGAATGTTAGAGGAGATGCTCATACCCACAACTCCTACGGCAGTGAAGCCCAGTTCTGTCAAGTTGACTTCATAATCCTGTGCTCAATGAAATGTATGCATGCAGTGGCACAAATTATGCATCCAGTTATTAAAATAGTGCCCCACAGCCCTATCCCCGTGAGTGGTTTTCAAATAAATTGCTTTGGATGAATCCTGGTAGAAAGGACTGCCACTAAGTGTAGTACATCCTTTTAAGGAATTAACTCAGGAAATAGCTCATATAATTAAACTTTTTTCCCCCTTCCATTTGAAGAGTCTAGCCAGGGTGTCAAAGGTACAGCATTCTTCAAGGATGCTATAGCAACTAAATAACAAGACATTTTATAAGCATTGATAGCGATGTGCTATCATATAATTATTTCTAAAATTGAAATGGATCTTAATTTCAGAATCATTCTCTCTACCCAAACAGTATTTGTGTTCACTAAAGAATTAGATATCAATATTTTAGGAAGTTTTCTTTTATTCTCTTTTATGATTTATATTTTTTTTTCGTGTTTCATCACAGTTTAACATAAAGTTTATAGAATGCTTGAAGTATTCATTCAGCTTCGTTTAAATTGAGCTTTTGAGTTCCTTTAGATGTTTGGCTTCTGTAAGTTTATTTTAAAAATTATTTAAATTTGCTTCTGAAATAGGATATTTAAAACATACTATTAAGTTTTTTTCTCTCTCCTAATTTAAATTGTTTCTTTAAGAAAACTATAATTCCAAATAACACTATGTTCACTGCAGCACTATTCACAATAGCCGAGACATGGAAACAACCTAAATGCCCATCAACAGATGAATGAATTAAGATATGGTACATATACACAATGGAATACTGCTCAGACATAAAAAGAAGAAAATAATTCTATTTGCAACATAGATGCAACTAGAGATTCCCATACTAAGGGAAATTAGAAAGAGAAATACTATTTGATATCACTTATATGTGAAATCTACTATATGGCACAAATGAACCTATCTACAGAAAAGAAACAGACTCAGACATGGAAAACAGACTTGTGGTTGCCAAGGTGTGGGGGAGGGTGCGGGATGGACTGGGAGTTTGGGGTTAATAGATACAAATATTTAGAATGGATAGATAATAAGTTTCTGCTGTATAATACAGGGAAGTATATGCAATCTCCTGGGATAGACCATGATGGAAACACATATAAATATATCTATATATATATGTATATATATATCTATCTCTGAGTCACCTTGCTATACACCAGAAATTGGTACAACATTGTAAATCAGCTATAGTAAAAAATAAACTAAAAAAAAAAAGAAAGGTCGAAAGAAGTGTACTGGTTCTAGAGGTTTGGAATTTCTGCAAGATGAGTTTTTAAGAAACAGTCAACATGCACATTATTACTAAGTTACTCACCAACCCCCAAATGCATTCCTTCTTGTGCGTACGTGATGTTAAGTACCTAATCATCTTGAAGATTTATTCTTTAATAGTAGATGGCTTTTGTCTAAATATCTGTTTTACATTATAAACTCCTTTGTAAATGACTTCCACAGCATCCAGCAGCATACTGCTCACAAGTCTTTTGATGACATGAAAACAAGAATGTATTTGAAGAAGCTGGGTGATCTTATAAAAGTGTGGTCTGTGGACAGGCAGCTTCAGCATCATCTGGGAGTTTATTAGCAATGCAAACTCCTGGACCCAGACCTACCAAATCAGCCTTTCTGGAAGAGAGGCCCAGCCATCTGTGTTTGATAGAGTCATTCACCAGGTGCTTTGAAAAGCTCTGTGTAAATAAGGGTGAGTACTTAGAAGTGCTTACTGTGCTAAACACTGTGCTCAGGACTTGCCGTATGTTATCTCATTTACTACTTGTAACAACTCAGGGAGGCAGATACCACTGTTTTCCAGATGAAAAAATTAGATTTCCAAGGTTGAAAGTAAAAGTGAGTGACATTGAGACAATCCCAGCTATAACTCCAAAGGCTGCACCTTCTTTTGAATAAAAGAAGAGGCCTCTTCTTAGGGTGAGACCTTACAGGGATGTAAAACTTTCACTGCAAAAGTCTAATTTTTACTGCAAGCCATACATGCATTTATATAGCGTGTCCCTTTATAAATGTCAATAGTTTGTCACTGAACACTTGGGCAGGGACAAAAATATTCAAATATAAACACCATATTTCAACACAGTTAATTATAGAACCCTATAGGTTTTGCAGATGAGAAAGTGTACCTCTTTATATTTAAGAGCATAATTAGAAGCAGAGATAGATATTCATCTGTAATCAAATTTAGAAAAAGAGGCAAAATTTCAGCTTTCAGTCAAAGGCCCAAATTTGGAACAGAGAGCCAGTATGGCATTGTACTGGGGGAAGGGGAGATTTAGGGAAAAGAAAAAAAAAAAAAGGCAGCTTTTCATAATTCTAACAAACACAGTTGAAGGGTCTACTGGGACAAGCTTTTGTTAGAAAATTTGTACATAGGCAGAATTTGAACATGTCTTCAAAAGGCTTACATATAAACTTGCTCCTGTGTCTATTTCAAAGGGATCCAAGGAGTTCTCGCTGTAGCACAGTGGTTTAAGAATCCACCTTCAGTGGCTGGGGTTGCTGTGGAGGTACAGGTAAGATTCCAGGTCTGGCTGTGGCTCAGATTCCATCCCTGCCCTGGGAACTTCCATATGCCATGGGTGCTGCCTTAAAAAAGAAAAGGGACCACCTAGACTGCTGGCACTCATACTAGATCCTCAGGCTCCCAGAGGTAAACCATTCTGAGGGTTTTTTTTTTTTTTTTTTTGGTTAGGTAGGGTGGACAGGCCGAGAAGAGGAGAGGAAGGGTGGGAAGGCAGTGAAAACAAAGGAAAGAGAAGGAACTAATAGTTTATCCATTCCAGGACATCTACAATTCCTCGGGGGCCCCTACCTACTGAATTATCAACCTGGCCTGCTGTGGGTGCTTGCCTGCTGGGCTAATGGGGCACACAGCTCCGGCAGGACTAGTTGTGAATGCTGCTGAGTGCCTGCCTTCCAGGGCTCAGCACCTGCAGATGCTTGGGTAAACCCTTCTTCCTGGAACAGCTGCTCTCCACAGGAGTTCCAGCAAGTGCCCTTCAGCAGAACAGGGAGGCACTGAGGGGCTCCAGACGGCCCACACAGAGTGCTCAGCGACTTGGCGGAAAACGCATTCCCTAAGAATTGCCGAGATGAGGGGGAAGCAAAAGTGAAGACAGTCCTTACTGAAATGTCCAGGAAAACAAAGACTTCTGCAAAGCGGACCCTGGCCTCTTTATTTCCTTTGGGAATTTACTCTTGGGGTTAGCATGTTCCAGTCTCAAGACAAGGATATAAATTTAGTCAATACTGAAATGGAGATAATACAGGAAGGGGGTTGCCTTCCTGTCAGCTTTCTTTCCTGGTTTATCCTCCTTGTCCAGGAGTCTAGCTTTTGCATCATAAAGGGGAGATGACACTGAGAGAACACGGATTTTGAGTATGGGCTGGATCCCAGCATCCTTCTTTCTCACAATGGCCAATACATTGTCCACTATGAGGAGTCACCCCTCATAAAGGAATAGGAGAGGTCAAAAAGGGACAACTCTTTGTCACCAGAATTCTGCCTCTTCATCTCAAATGACCCCCACAAGAGAACCTTTGTTTTAAACATTTCAGAATTTGCCTTTTCACTGCACAGTGTTCTTTGCTTATGCAGTCCTTCTTAGATTTTTTTTTTTTTTGTCTTTTGTCTAAAAAAGGGCTGCACCTGTGGCATGTGGAGGTTCCCAGGCTAGGGGTCTAATCGGAGCTCTAGCTGCTGGCCTACGCCACAGCCACAGCAATGCCAGATCCTTAACCCATTGAGTGAGGCCAGGGATCAAACCCTCAATCTCTTGGTTCCTAGTTGGATTGTTTCCACTGCGTCACGACAGGAACTCCCCTTCTTAGAAATCTTGATTTCTTTGAAAGATGGTGTCCCAGAGGGGAACAATTTATTGCCCTCATTAATAATCTCTGAAAAAAAGTTCCCTCTAAACCCTGAGCTAATCACCTTTTCCTTGAGGAAAGCTATTACCATCCTGCAGGCCCATGTGAGGCCCTCCAGGTGCAAAGCAGGCCTTTTCTTCACCCCCAGGCCTTCCCTGTCTGTGCTTCTTGCCCTCAGCTCCCAAGCCTGGGAATGCGCTTTGAAACAGGGCCAAGGGGAGAAGACACTAGGATTCCTCGCCCATGAGGTCAGAGGCTGGGAGGTTTTGAGTAGAGATTTCCTCTCATAAAATTAAAACTTTGGAATATGCCAGAAGGAAGAAAATGCTAAAAGAAACCATAGCTGCCTGGCAGGAAGGGTGCTACTAGCATCAAGTACAAGGACAGGGGAACCAGGCCCTGGAAGGTGGCCAGACATGGTTTTGGGATCGGGTGCAGCTGTTTTACATTTAAAGGTTCAGATGCTCAGAGCAGTGGTTTTGGGGGAGCCAAGGACAAGTGAATCCCTAATACCTTTTACATCTCTTGGTGCCTTCAGTCCCTGCCCTCCACTCTAACCGGTCTACCTTTTTGGTGGGGACTAGCTATTTCAGTGAAGAGATGGCAAAAAGACAAAAGAGCAGCACTTGAAATGCTCCAGACCAAGAAGGCACACTCTGGGTGCAAACCTCATTCCCAGGGGGGCCACAACAGAGGAGACTGAGCTAAGCCTCAAAGGCCAGTCACCAAATGTCTGAAATGCCTCTTCTCTGACACAGGTTGTGGGGCACTTTTGGGTTCAGCACTTCACAAAGAGCAAAGTGGCTATCTGCTGGTGAAAAATGCATGTGAGATTGAGGCAGTGACACTGTAATCCATCGAGTGCCTGTGATGGAACCCACAGGCCCTCTGCTCACAAGATTCCTCATGGAAGTCCTTTCCAGGGAAGCCAGCAAGAAATAACGAAATATGTAGGAAGAGCCTAGAAAGGCTGAAGGGACTGAGTTTAACAAGCAAACAGCAACTGTGGAAGGAATGTTTTCCTACAACAGAGGGGGCTCCAGGGAGAAGAGTGGCATATGTGTGACGCCAAACTTTGTATGTCCCAGTGTACAACAACTATCACCTGGATACTTCAAGTTCCCTGCAGATGACCAGCAGTAAAGAAAAGAAGAAAAAAGAAGAGTGACAAAAAGGTCTTCCCTGGCTTCAGTATCCACAGCTGGTGTCATCTCCGTGAACCATGGGATTGTATATCTGAAGGCCTTGCTTGATGTTGAAAAGCCTCAGGCAAGGAGTGACAATGACCTGGCGACAGCTGAGACCCCTATCTGCAGATGGAGGAGGATGTGCCCAGTGACCTGATGCCAAAGCATCCTTCTGTTCCTCACACCTGTGTACACTAACCCTGGCAAAGCTGGGATTCATGAAGTACTAAGCCCAGGTTTCCCTATGCCCTAAAGGAAGACTTTAGATTTTAAGAAAGAACACAAGAAATCTTCCAAGCACAGAAATAAAATGCATGAAAGATTTTGGAATCTGTACTCCTAGTCACTATCACCTAGCAACGCTCTTGCTCTTTTTCTCACTGTCCTAGAGCAGATGAAGTTTGGGGATTTTGAAAAGCAACTGGCAATTGCTCAGTTTCACTTTCAGCTCTGAAGCCATGCGCTGGCCTTGGCTTCTCAACTCGTCTGGCCTGTTGACAATATCTTAACAGAGATCATTACTGCTGTGGTCACCTGGCATGTGGACAGGTGGCTATGTTGAGATAAAAGGTTGGCTTTCACGTGGATGGTATATGCCATTGACAGTAAGGTTTTAGCTCCCATTAAATGTTCCTCCTGGAGAAAAACCTCAGATTAAAGAAATTTTTAGGTCTCTAGCTGTGGCTTGTATTTTAGAACCATAATGGGAATGGAGTGAATGAGACAACCTGACATTTCCCCATCTGGTCCCACTTGTTGATAAGTACCCCCTACCTATGCTCCGAACCACTCAAAAACCTAATGGAGCAAAGAAAACTTGTACTAGAACATTCTGGCCTTTCAGCAGGGTCCTGGCAATACAATTACTTGCTGGATAAATGTTTGAAGGGAGTGGGAAGAAGGCAAGAGGCTACTACGAGAGACTGAGTACCCTCTTGGCCAATAAAGACTAAAAGGCCAACCTTTAAAACAGGGGTTAGCAAACTACAGTCAGTCTGTAAGCTAAATCCTGCCCTTCGGCCTGCTTCTCTATATAAAGATTTATTGGAGGACAGCCATGCATGGTCATTTATATTGCTTACAGTGGCTTTTGCACTCTAAGGGCAGAGTAGAGTAGATGCAACAAAAACAAGGCCTGCAAAGATCAAAGCATTTACTAACTGGCTCTCTGTAGGAAAAAAAAAAAATTAAAACAAAGAGAATTTGTTCTTATTGTGGCGCAGCAGAAAGGAATCTCACTAGAATCCATGACAGGGCAGGTTTGATCCCTGGCCTCACTCAGTGAGTTGGGGTTCCACTGTTGCTGTGAACTGTGTTGTAGGTGGCAGACTTGGCTTGGTTTTTGAATTGCTGTGGCTGTGGCATAGGCCAACAACTGTAGCTCTGATTCAACCCCTAGCCTGGGAGTTGCCATATGCCACAGGTGCAGCCCTAAAGAGCAAAAATAAATAAATAAATAAAAATAAAACAAATAGAATTAACTTTAGAAAGTACTCAGGCAAGAGCATTCATTTAATCTCTAACAAATGCCAGGCCAGCTGACGCTTAATGGCAGAGGAGAGCATCTCAGAGGCCTAAGGAGTTAGTGATCTGCATTTATTTTTTTAGGGATAAAGAACAACAAGTGGCCTTCAATTTTTCTGCAGCGTCCTTTTAATATTACCCAACTCGTAAATGTCATACTATTCCATGCCTACAGATTCTGGGCAGCTTCACACTATCTGCTTATGTGTTGGCAGTGAGAGCTATGACCGTCCTGTCATGACATCTACGTGGTGCTCCCCTCACACCCACTGCTGCCTCCTTGGTTCTTAGGGCCTAGTTAGTAATTAAAGAATAGCTGTATTTTTTCAAATTAGTGTTTTGGGTTTTTGTTGTTGTTCTTTTCAGATATATACCTAGGAGTGGAATTGCTGGGTTATATGGTAATTCTGTCTTTTAGTTTTTTGAAACTCCCATGCTGTTTTCTATGGTGGCTTCACCAAATGACATTCTCCCTTTCTCCACACCCTGGCTAACATTTGTCATTTGTGTTCATTTTGATGACAGCAGTTCTGACATGTGTGAGGTGATATCTTATTGTCATTCTGACTTGCATTTCCAATGATTAGCAGTGTTGAGCATCTTTTCATGTGCCTGTTGACCATCTGCATTTCCTCTTTGGAAAAATGTCTATTCATTTCTTCTGCCCATTTTTTAATTAGATTGTTATTCAAAAACATACATGTACCCCAGTGTTCATAGCAGCATTATTTACAATTGGCAAAATATAGAAGCAGTAAGTATCCATCAATAGATGAATGGATAAAGAAGCTGTTGTATATATGTATAATAGAATACTACTCAGTCATAAAGAAGAATGAAATTTTGCCATTTTGGCAACATGGTAGACTTGGAGAGCATTAGGCTAAGTGAAATAAGAGAAAAACAAATACTGTATGATATCGCTTATGTGTGGAATCTAAAAACTAGTGAATAAAACAAAAAAGAAGCAGATTCACAGATATAGAGAATAAACTAGTGGTTATGAGTGGGAAGACAGGGAAGAGCAATTTATGGATGAGGGAGTGGGAGGTACAAATTACTAGTTGGAAGATAGGCTCAAGGATGTATTCACAACATGAGGAATAGAGTAAATATTTTGTAATAACTATAAATTGAAAGTAACCTTTAAAAATTGCATAGAAATCCTGATTCTACAATACACGTATATGCACAGTCCCCAACTTCTTTAAAAAATAAAAGGAGTTTGTGTCATGGCTCAGTGGTTAATGAACCCGACTAGCAACCATGAGGACGTGGGTTCGATTCCTGGCCTGGTTATGTGGATTAAGGATCTGGCATTGCCGTGAACCATGGTGTAGTTTGCAGTCACAGCTCCGATCCTGTGTTGCTGTGGCTGTGGTGCAGGCCGGTGGCTGAAGCTCCGATTCGATCCCTAGCCTGGGAACCTTCATATGCCGCCTGAGCGGCCCTAAAAAGACAAAGCTTGAAAATAAATAAATTATTAAATAAATACATAATAAAGATCAGGTGACTTTTTCAACCTTAAAGATTATCTCAGTGTTGGTGTAACCCCTTACACCCTGGTTGTCAAGAACCATCACTGTACCTGTTGGCTAAAAGCTGGGACCTGGTTCCTGAGGGCGAGGTCAGGTAGATGGCCAGGTCTCCCCTCCGGGGGTGGGTGATGGTTATGCGCACAACTACATGTTCCAGGTAGTTGACGTGGTGGTTGGGGTTATCAGAGCACCCCGAAGCTTTGTAGATGGAGCGCACTGCACTGTTGGGGCGAATGGTCCTGCAACACAGAGAGGGGAATTTGAGCAAAGTACACAGCAGAGTTTAGTGAGTGAACGCTTAGGCCTGGAAGGATTGTGATGTAATGAAAGCAGCTGATCACTGGATATTAAAGAACACAGCACTGCCGTCCAAATGATTAGGCCATTTAAAGGAGCCATGCTGGTTAGACAGTGGGAAAGGTACAAGGGAGAGGAAAGGGGGAATTAAGGTTCTTTTACCTGTGTGTAGGTAGTGGCTATCAATCTTGTTAAGGCAGACTGCTGGCCCCAGAGTATCTGACTGAGTAAGGCTGGGGTGGATCACAAGGATGTGCATTTCTAGTAAGTTCCCATGTCTATGGAATCCACTTTGTGAACCACCGTATAGGGTACTGGAGTACAGTGGAGGCTTGGCGGTTACCATGATCCTCATTCAAATCATTTGTGTACCATTTCCTTGCTCTTAATCCCAGAGCAGACGCATCCTTTTGTCTACAGGTTCTTGTTCTTCTTTGCTAACTTCTTCCTGTACCACTGTCCCCCTGGAACCCTGGGGTCCAGCCACACTAGCCCTGGTTCCAGTTCTGGGATAATTCACGTTTCCCACCTGAGGGACGTTGCATACACTACCCTGCTCCTGGCTCTTCTTTGTTGCTATTCCTGTGGGTGACTCTTCTTCTTTCATGGTCAAAGCTTAAATTTCACTCTCTGAGACCATCATTGAACCATAAGAGAAACATGGTTGCTCACCTTTCATTTTCTATCCTCTTTATTTTCAGCATTCATTTATGATAATTTAAAATTACCTCCTTATTGTATTAATTTGGATTGACTCTCTCATTAGACTCTAAGCTCCACAAGGTCAGGCAGCATTTATTATTCCCATTTTCATCCTTAATATCTACTCCAGTGCTTGATATCCATTAAATGTAAGAAAAATAGTTGTCAAATTGGTAAATGAACTTGTGAATGAATAAACAACTATTCAATTTCATCCCATTTCCCCTTTTGTCAAAAGGGGATAATACCCAAGTTGTTATAAAATTTTCAGAAGAAAATGCACATTAGGTTTCTAGCATATGGCTAGACCTCCTAGTAAGAGCTCAGTAAATATTGGTCAACTGTTTACTCCTACTTTTTTTCCTCTCTTATTCTTTGCTATAAAATGGGTAGAATGGGAAAAAATTTAGTCCATTTATTTCTGCTTCCTAACAATTTCCTCAAGAATTGCAGTGGCTCTAGTTTGACTATAAGGTTCCTATGTATTTTTCTGTGCTTTCTAAAAAGAAAGCCAAGAGTAAAATAATAAAATCACCAAAATGAATCCTAGTCTTTGGATTCACTTGGTAAATCCTGTTAGCACAGCCTCCAAGTTTTGCCTCTGAAACAGGTGAACAGCCCTGGAATCTGGGTAAACTGTAATCTCAACTTACCACGCATTCAGCACCACTCTTTGGAGAACTACATGGTATGTGGTTAAGTTTCCAAAACATAAGGTTTCATTTGGGAGTACAGAAACTTCTGGAGAATATTGTACCATCAAACAGAAATACTGAGGGAAAACTTAAAGAATGCTCACCTCTAACTCCTACTGTTTCTTTGTAAGACATTCTTATATTGATTATACTAGTGGTATACTAGTGTGGATTTAACCATTTAGAGTCTTAGGCATTCTATTAGAATTTTATAATTATACTAGGAAAAAAAACTACATGACATTTTAAGCCTCTGAGTGCTGCAAAGGGCTGTCTCAAGAGCTGGTCTGCTCTCGCTTAGGGCATTGTCCTGCTATCTGCTGGCAGCAAACATTACTTGATTTGTCGATCTGTGCTCTCCACACACACGTGCTGCTGGGGAACAGTGGTCCACTTCTCCGCCTCCATCACCATGGCTTCTGCATCCATCAGTCCAAATCCATAGAGATGACTCACTATGGAAGGCAAGAGGTTGGTCAGCTTCAACGTGGTTAGCAGCAACCTATGCTATATATGTTGAGTAATAATTTCACTCAGTAGAGAACCCAGAAACATCCCTGTGGAAGCCAAGCTTGCTTTCCAGCAATGATTAAATAAGCAGATAAAACAAATAAACAATCAAAAGAAGAAAATAAGATGAATGCATATCATTCATTGATTGTATATTATAACCAGTAACATGTTATCATTTATGATAGGCATGGCACAAATCCGTATTTTTACATTTAATTCTCCCAACAATCTTAAGATGTTAGTGCTACTATCATGATTCGTGGATGAGAAAACTAAAGAAAGAGAGCATCTTGGCTAAGATTGACTAGCAATTCAATGGCTGAGCCAAATTCTAACCCACATAAATTTTCTCCCAGGCCTTGTTGTTAGCCACATTTATTCAACTGCTAACATTATAATTTTTGTAAGATAATTAGTAGGTTTAAAGAGAAGTGACAGCTTCTCCTAGTACACGAAGAACTAACATGCAAGAAAGACCAATATCAATTTTCTGTCATATCTTGTATTTAGGTTGCAAATCCTGGAAGACATAAATCATTACCTTTCCTCTAACATATGAAAAATTTATTAAGCTTTATGCATGAAATATCTGGAGCCCTCTAGACTTTTATGGGAGTTTCTTATCCTTGAATGTTGTAAACTTAGTTTTCAGTGAGAGTACCTATTGATCCAAAGCAAAATTTCACATAACTGTCTTAGAAACTTCAATTATGTGTAGGAATATTTTATTTTATTTTATTTATTTTTTTTTTGTTTTTTCCTAAGGCTGTACCTGTGGCATATGGAGGTTCCCAGGCTAGGGGTCCAATTGGGGCTGAGGCACCAGCCTATACCACAGCCACAGCAACGTGGGATCCGAACCACATCTGCAACCTACAACACAGCTCACGGCAACACGGGATCCGTAATCCACTGAGCAAGGCCAGGGATCGAACCCGAAACCTCATAGTCCCTGGTCGGATTCATTAATCACTGAGCCACAACAGGAACTCCACATGTAGGAATATTTTAATGATGAGAAGTAATACCTACATGTGCAACATTTTCTAAAAACACTAAAAATCCCAGTGGAATATTTAAAATCCCCGCCTTGTATTAAACTGTCTCATATCTTTATATTTGACACAAAGTCACACTTCAATTAGATTTGTTGCCTAAAACATTTTCCTTATAACATGAATTACTTTATTCAAAAACATCGATAGCTGCCCATGCTTATGGATTATTTAAATACTTGGCTTGAAATTCAAGATGTTCTATGATGCAGTTCCATTCTACTTTCAAAACAACCTCCTCACCAAAACTTCTGCATTAGTGAGTCACACTTTTATAGTTCCTAGTCCTATCACTTTACTGCCTTTGTTAAGGCTGAACTCTCAAGCTGCAGTTCCCTCATTTACCCTCTCTGGAGAGTCAAATTCCACTCCTGCAAGTTCCTGAAGACCTAGCTAGTCTATCTTCTCCTTCTTGAAATAGTCTCTGATGAGTAAAAATCAAGAGAGGAGTTCCCACCGTGGCACAGTGGGTTAAGAATCCCACTGCAGCAGCTCAGATTCCTGTGGAGTTGTGGGTTCGATCTGCAGCCTGGTGCAGTGGGTTAAAGGATCCAGCATTGTAGCAGCTGCGGTGGATTCAGTCCCTGACCTGACAACTTCCATGTGACATGGGTGCGGCCATTAAAAAAACAAAGATCAATGGACAGACACATACTGAAATTCAACTGTCTGTGATGAATGAACTTTTCTCCTTTCTAGTCCTATCACTTCACTTAATTTGTTGATCCATTTGCCCTTCTGGCCATCTAGTCATCCATCCATCTATCCATATATCCATCCACCTAGCCAACAGTTCCTGAGTGCCTTCTATGTGCCAGGAACTGTATTATGTGCTGTACTTTTTACCTGTGTCATCAATTGAATAGGTAATTAACTCTCTGTCAGCCTTTGTCTTTTTATCCCAAATGTACTATAAACTGCTTAATGGTGGGGACTAGGACTTATATTTCTTTATATATTTCATGGGAGTTAGGAGAACTTTATACATGTGGGAGGAAATTATAGCATATGAAAAGGGAAGACTATGCTAGGATTCAGAAATACTGTTCCATTTCTGCTATTCGCTAGTCAAACAATTCTTGGCAAAGAAGATAAAATAGCTAACCCACAATTTCCTTGGGGTATTATTATTTATTATAATATTTGGGGATATTATTATTTATCCCATCACCATTACTAAATTGATCAATACTCTTAAGTCCCACATGAGAAAATCTGAGTAAAGTCTATACAAAGGGAAAGGCTCATTACTATCAAGTGCTCAGCCAGACAGGACATACAGAGTAAAACAGTAAAATTACTTTGCTATGACAAGGATATATGTAGGATTTTTATGCATGTACTTTTGCAACTTTCATTATAAATTATATTTTTGTGATTAAAAACTAATGTATGTTTATTGAAAAAACTTAACACATCAATAACCTCATCACAAATGGGTAACTGCTATTAACATTTCTGTCATTTAGTTTATGTACATTATATTATGTGAGGTAAGGTTGCCTCCTTAATTAAAATAGATAAAAAGTAACCCACATGACAGAGGAGAAATGTAAAATTGGGGATTAAGGAAACCAAACTGTGGAAATATTGTGTTGAAGTTTGTGAAAACCCTAAGTTGTCACTTACCACTCAATCACAGTTTCTATCATTTCATCATGAACTCTCTAAGGCATTGTCTTTCCCTAGAGGGACTGAAATTATTGACGAAGACGCTATGCTAGCTTCTCCAATTCTTCATGGTACCAAATCTCTATCTCCATGTTGGTGTCAAGGGCTGTTAAACCAGTATAATTCATCATTTTATTTAGTTTTAGGGAAATAAGGTGAGAGATTTGGTTGATATGAGCGGGGTGGGGAAGATGGTTGGTAGGGTCTAGGGGAGGGAAAGGGCTTTGAATAGTTTGCAAATGGCTGCCTAGGCCCCAGCTCAGCTGTACATGCTGCTATTCCCTATCTCGTTCTCCCCCTCCAATAACTGTCAACCTTGAGGACATAAATGAACAACCTTAGGGATATAAATTAACATATGGGGTCATCAAATACAACAAACACTTCATGACTATTAAACAACCACTGGAATTAAGTAGAAAGCCACCATGGTGAAGGCCTTAAATTCGTTTCCTTTTTTGGTACAATTTCTACCCTCCAAAGATAATGTCTGTTCATGCAACACTCAAAGGAGGTGTTCAGAACAGAGGCTGAAGAGCTCCAGTTAAACTACAGACTGGCAGGTCAACAGAAAAAGGTGTATATTAATAGAATTTTAACAACTGAATAAAGAATAAATAAATAAAAATTAATAAATGAATATTAACAAATAATTCTAGATCAATTAAAGCCATTGAGTCAATAATGGAGACTTGTAGTATTTTGAAATACTGGAACTTGTGTATCTGTCTACAATCATAATACACAGCCTAAGAAGAAAATGAAATCAATTTATTTCTTTTTTCGGGGGGGAGATGAGGGGCAGTGCTGGCAATATATCAACTCATGTATTCTGATTGGCAGTTATCTGTTTGGTAAATACTAATGAGAAAATAATTACACAATGAATGTGGTGGGCAGATAAGCTCCTTCAAAACATGGTGTCAACAGGGAAAATAGCCATTAAATGGTTTGGTGGCACTAGCAATTTTTTTGAGATATAACTGACATGTAATAATTTTTGATAAAATCTGCAGGTTCACACTCAAACTATAAATTCAGAAACACTGATTTTTTATTTTGTTGCCCATTTGAGTCAAGTCTTGCCCACTACTCTGTGACCATGCCCCAAGGAGGAGGACTTCTCTCCAGTGGCTGCAGAGCACTTGGCTTAGGGACGAGCTTCTATATACACACTTCATCGATGAAGTGAACGAATGTAACTGGTCAGAGAAATTTTATTTAATTCACTAAGAGGCATGAAGTATTTAAACGAGAATTATAAGGGGGAATTAGGAGGTCCTTTTTTTGTTCTTGACTTCTAGAAAGTCATCATTAACACTCAAAATGCATTCAAGTATACAGCCAATGGTCACGGTTTAAAGATTTATGATTACCTGTATAGCATGTATGCCACGCAAACAACTGATTGTGATAATGGCTATTCCATAACTAAGGCAGTTTTACTTATGCATATTTCTCATGCCAAGATCAGAGCAAATCCCGAGCCTGAAAATAACTTTATGATGATGAAGTGGAAACTCTCTGCAAGCACTGTGCCAAATGCAAAATTTGATGAATTCAATATTTAGAAAGACATCGAGAGAACAAAGCATGTATAGGGAATAAATACAGATTTTGAAGCATAGTTACGAAGTGTATTTCAGAAAGTAAATTTATCACTTGGTAGAATGATGCTTGACAAGCTTAATAAAGGGAATTTGAAAAACTTGTTTAACATTATACTTCTCTTAGGATGCATGACTGTTTATGCAGACAAACTGAAAAGTGGTACCGCCTTACACCAGAAGTATAGCTAGTTTTTATTCCAAGTAACCCAAAGGCCTCCCTGCTTGGACTAGTCAGAAGACAGTAGAATAAATAATGTTTTCCAGCAGGTATATTTACATGTACTTTTTTCTTTTTCACTTTTTATGGCCACACCTGCAGCATATGGAAGTTCCTGGGCTAGGGGTCAAACTGGAGCTGCAGCTGCTGGCCTACACCACAGCCACAGCAATGCCAGATCTGAGCTTTGTCTGGGACCTTCACTGGAGGTCACAGCAAAGCTGGATCCTTGGTAAATGAGGTTTCATTATTCAATGGTTAGAAAGGGTCAATTTTAATAATTTCACCAATAAAAGCTAATACCTTATCCATTAATTATGATATCACTCATAGGGTTTGCAGCATCTACCATGTATTTAACACAGTGAGGGTTGAAAAGCAATGCTACATATTCTCAGGGAGACAGGAGATGAGACAAGAATAACTATAATTTCACTAAGAAACAGAAATACTAATTGTGCAATCACTGTATGTGTTAAAAAGAAAGCAGTAAAAAAAGACAGTGGATGCAAAGCAACTTGATAGAGGCTGCTGTATAGAAAGTACTCAATAAATGTTAACTGAAATTTTAAGTCAGGTAAGATGTCCCAAGAGGAGAAGGTGACATTTGGACTGGGCTTTGGATTCAAAGAGATGAAGCCCACATTGGGTTCAGTCAGATGAAGATGCTGGGAAGATATCCAGGGGCCAGGACAGAGCCTTCCAGTTAAACAATCTGATCAGATCTACCTGTGGTTCATCAGGGCAGTGAGGAAACCAGCAGCCCTGGCATGGGCAGTGTGCAGCATAAGGTGGCAGCAGAGGATGGACATTTGTGGTTGACATGGCAGGAAATAAGGGGAAAAGTGCAGACTGCAGGAGAACTTAATGCCAATCATGGCTGTGGGGTGTCCTCTGCCATCAGTCAGGCTGTGGCTATCCCGCCTAAGAATAAACCACCAGACTGAGAGGTTGTTACACCAATGCAAATTCCTGTCTTGAGGGGGGTTGCTTGATCTGTGGGTTGGGTTGAAACTCTGACTGAGATCAAAGAGCTCCTGCAGCTGCTGGAGTCCTTGCACCTTTGGGTTATTTGATCCTCATTGCATGGAACCACCTGTTCTGAAATAATAGCTCCCATCAGGGACCCTGTGCCTCCTGTACCTACTCCTCGAACCAAGCAGGCCAAATGTGTGGAATGGGAGGAAGGCATGAAACACATCCCATCACACATGCATAATGCACAATGTAATGTACTGCTTCTTTTAGAGATAAACAGCTAAATAGGAAAACATAAAATGTAAGATTCATAAGCATGAAAAGCAGAAAAAGTAATACTCTTCTGACTCCTATGTCAGCATTTCTATACCTTAACTTCTCAACAGATGAAAGCCAAGATGCTTCCAGAATTACCCATTTCTTCCCTTTCCTTATTCCCTTTCTCAGACATCTATCTCTTCATTAGATTTCAGTGTGAAAGGCACCATAAATTCTTAGAAGATCAGAATTATAATTGTAGTGCTTCCTTTTGTCTCCTTGTGCAAAATGCAGACGCTGAGGGGGCAGAAAAGCCCTGCAACCTTATTCTGCACAGTTTGTTTTTAGTTTTCTCTTGTTTCCCCTAAAATTTCAAGCTCTACTATCAACTCCAGCCAGATCCAAAGATGCCAGCCTTCACCAGCACCACTGAAGATTTGCATATGGAAAGTTTCCAGACACTGATACTTGATGTCTGCAAGGTCTGCACTTCAAAGCACACCTAGGGATGGGTTTGGTCAGCAGCTGTAGATAGTCAGACAGGCTCATCATTACAGAGATGAAGTAAGAAGTTTAGGAAACCACTGCTTAGTTCTTCTCCACATACAATGTACTTCATTACACATTGATGTGTGTGTATACAGTGTATTATGTATGCATATATGAAATACATACTTTTTATCATCTTTTAAATTTTACAGAGTTAAGATAAGGAGATATGTCTGCTTTATCTCAAGGTCATTTAAAAAGAGAGAAACATGTCAAATTATTTTTTCCTATTCTCTGGCCATTCGTCTTTTATTTGCTTCCAACATGTCTATAATTGGCAAATAATGGGCATAAGGTAATTGACAAGTATTTCTTGAATGGACGTAGAAAAACTACTTTACCACCTTGGGGAGACTTAGCCTTGTTTTCCTGGGTATACATAGATCACCACTGTGCTTGTTTTTAAGAAACTACGATTGTTTGGACAGGGATGAAAACAAGATAAGAAATGTACTACAAGGGCCTTTGGGTAAAAGCTAATCAAAGATTAGACTGCTATATGCTAGCGCCCCAGCCTAGATCTATTTGGCATAAAACTGGAACAATTACCAGACTGGGATCTTGATAAACCAGCAGCCAAAAGTCTTGTGATTTATTCACATATTATTTTTAGATAAATCTTAATTTAAGTGTACTTTATTTTTGTTTTTTCCTTAAATTCACATAAAAAAAGGAAGAGAAATCTGGTTGACCTTACTTCAAGTGAGTGTATTTTTAAACTCAGTAGTTATTTGAGGTTGCAAAGATATGGTTATTTCATCCAACTACACCAAACATCCATGGCTCACCTGATATGGAACCATTACCCACTGTTAATACAATGGTTGGCAAACCACAAAGACTGACACACAGAAGAAATTATTTCTTGCGGCTAGGAATGTTACCTTCTGATTGGGAAGAAAACTAACATTTATCTTTCTAAGTTTCAAGTACTTTGTAAGGCTTCTCATGAACATTCCTTTTCATTTGCAAAAAGCTCAAATGAGGAACAATAATAAGGGAATTTCTCTAAAATTTCAGAAAAATAGGCCATTAATGAGGACTTCATAATCTCTTAGAAGAAGTAAGACTTGAAATGGTTATTATATCCTTGTGTAGTGTTAAGATTTGGCCTCATGGAGGTACAATTCATGGGGAGAGTAATGACATAAGGATATGTGGAACGCTTCCTTCAGGAAAGCTGTGAGGGCCTAGAAGCTCATGGAGGCAACTGAGTAACCAATGATCAAGGAAATGGCACCCTTATTTGATATTTTAGAAAGACTGATCTGACATGGGTATACAGGATGTGAAAGGGCAGAAAGACTGAGACAGAGAACCAGTTACTTCATTGGTGCAAGCATGGGAAACCATAAAGATGTTATGGAAGGTGTGAATGAAATAAAAGATCAGATAAGAAAGGAGCAATGAAATTGCACAACTCGCACCACGTAGGATGCTGAGTCAGAGTGAACGGGATCAGAGTTAATGGTGTGATCCAGAGACGGCTATTCCCTGATGACAGAGGTAACCCTGGGGGAGAGTTTGTTTTTTAAAAGATGAATGACAGTTCTGTTTTGGAGGTTCTGAGTTCTGAATGACACAGGAGAGCCTTGGGCAGAGACTCTAGATCTGTAATGGAAGAGGTCAATGTTGAAGATTGTAGAAGCAAAAATCATTAGTATGGAGGTTGTGCTTGTCATTGAAAGGAAGGTAGGGATGAGAAAGTGGAATTAAGAGAATGTGAGAAGGAGGAAGTGAAGGAAGGACAGAGGGAGAGAGGACTGGAGAGGAAGCGGGGGAGGGAGAGAGAGAGTGATCTCTCACACACACACACACACACACACACACACACACACACACACACACACACACACACACGCAAGTGTGCTCTCCCTCCAGAGCTCTCTAAGCAACAGACCTTAAGGAATGGCTCAGATGAAAGGAAGGGGGAGAAAGGACTCAGGAAAGTATCAAAGAAGAATGGGGTTATTTATTTGCATCACAAAAGGCAAGGAAAGGCAGGTCAGCACTGGATAGATCAAAAGCAGGGAATCCTTGAGAAAAACAATGAGCCTTCTGATTTGGCAAGCAGGAGAGTTAGAAAGTCTCAAAGAGTAATTGCACTTCAAAGGTAGAAGAGGAAACAAGATTGCAGGAAATTACAGAGGGACTAAACAGTAAGGAAACAGAAGCAGCTAATTCAGACTACTTGTTGGGAATCTTTAGTTGGGCAGGAAGGACAGAACTCAGGCAGGAAGGCGGGTAACAGAAAAGTTTTTCCTCTCTAAAATGGGGTATATGAAGTTTGAAAACAGGGTTATGGTCCAATTGGCAGAGAGGAGAATGAATGCAGGTGGGAGCAAATAGGTAAGAGACCATCAAGGGACCTTTCACAAAGGGGATTCCTTATTCAAATTACAGAAAAAAATAATTTAAAGACTATCTTGTCATTTCTTCAAAGGACAGTACTTCATTAGCAACACTATAGGAGGGAAGTTAATTCATTACATATAGTGGATAACTTGGGACCGTGTTCCCAAACCTGCACATGTTTGCATCAACGTGATCAGCATCAACCATAAGACCTGTTAGTGCACAATGTGTAGTTCCACCGACTAGCAGTTTTGAGGAAAGGCCCAGAATTTGCATATCTAACAAGTTCCCAGGTGATGCTCATATTGTTGGTTCAGGGACCCCACTATGAGAACCACTTCCTGAGGGTAGCAGAACTACCATCTTTCCTGGAAGCCCAGTTGATAAAGCCTGGTGCATTAGGCTAATGTCTCCAACATAGGGACTGAGTCTCTGAAGGCAGGATTCACAAACATTCTTCCCTCATGCCCGAAGCACAAGAAGTAAGTTGGCTACACAGAAGATTATGGGTCTTCATATGGGTTATCAAAAACATTTTTTAAAAAAAGTTCTCTTAATTAATCTATAGATGCACACCCCTCATTTTCCAAGCAAAGGCTGGTCTAGGTATTTCCTTCTTTGGATACACATAACTTAAATAGTGAATTTCTATGCATTATTAGGAATGAATCAGAGTTTGATTGTGCTGAGATACAAAATCATGCTCAATTACAAGGTTGAAACACACTGAGGTATCTATTTTCTAATCTATAATTGAAGCACATTAAATATATCAATGAATCAGAGTTTGATTGAGCTGAGATACAAAATCATGCTCAATTACAAGGTTGAAACGCACTGAGGTATCTATTTTCTAATTCTATAATTGAAGCACATTAAATATATCAAGCATGTTTCCCCAAATAAGATACCCAGAAAAAATTCTTCTATGGGAAGTAAAATATCTTACTTTAAAATATATTATCTAATGAAATCTTTACAACAATCATATTAGCAGGGTAGTATTATTCACAATTTATAGCTGAAAAAACTAAGTCTCACGAACATTAAAAGAACTCACCTGAAGTCACAGAAACTTAACCCCAAGTGTTCAAAATCATATCAAATATGTACTCATTGATTCCTGTTGTCTATAAGACACACAGTATTCCAACTAAGGTACTCAAGTCAATCATAAATCCTCATAGTAAGAAGGTAGCAAGAGAAGGGGGAACATTTTAGGAATTTATTTGCATGTCACAAATAAACAGGAACATTTTTATCCTCTCTGCCTTTTGCATCAGCTGCATTAAAAACTGCTCTTTTTCAAACTCATTAAAATATGATGTGCAAAAAAAGAAATACATGGTGTTTGAAAGGAAAGTTAACATCTGGCCCATAACCCTTTCCCCTATTCTTGCTGAGAAATGACCTTCTTCAGTAAATTCTATCAAGGGTTTTCCCTGAGTGAGAAGATATTAATATGGAAAAGATACTTTATTTTATATTCGTGCTGAGACTTTTTTTTTTTTTTTTATTACAGCTAACCAGGCATGCACAGATGGGAAAATGGCAATGAGTGGCAAATAGCAACTTCCCATTTGTTAATATCCAGCAGTGATCAAAATACTCTTCCTTTTGACTCTTTCAAAGATGAGTCGAGAAACTTCAGGGTGTACTGTGTCTTCTGGTATAACACCATAAAACGAAGCCTGTTGAAACTATTACTGGGATGTGTGACAGAAGTTTAATTGCTTTGAAATGCCTTAGGCTAGCAAGATGTGAACATGTGTCAATGAGATTCTAAGGAGAAAAAAAAAAAGTCTGGATCTATTTATGCATCCAGATGGATTCTGCAAAGTGACCACTTGGCATGTGGAACTATACCCTCCTAAAGGCAGTGGCCTTAGGAAGTTACACACAGAACTGGGGAAAGATTAACCTTCAATGTTTTTTTGAATATTTGGGTCTGGTTTATATTGCAGACACTGTCATGGAGAGAAAGATCTCTCATCTTTACTAAAATTTAAAAAGATGTAATAAGGTCCCCTTTCCCCTTGTTCATGTGGGTTATCTTATTGATCCTGAACCTGTTTTCACAGATGGAACACGGCCCATTTGGCAAGGTCTCAGTATAGTTACAGCAAGTTAGAGCCCTCTGTCCCTGCCAGGGAACAGAGAACTGGGACCTCAGTCTGTGCTTAGAATGCTGATGGCAGAGTTCAAAGTGATAAGCATGATAAGTTCGAACTAATTTTGATGACAGAGGTCCTCTCCTGTACCTCAATTACACTTCCCCTTCCACATTTAAAGCTCTGTTCCTTGTGGAAGAGAGTCTGATGGGAGCACCTTCCCAAGACAGCTTGATGATAATCATGGAAGCCTCATAGAATGTACTTCTACTACTGCCTTTTGCCTGTGCTCATAGGTCCTGCATATGTTAATTTTTCTAAGGACTCAGCACCCCGATGTGAATCTTCTATTGGGCCCACATGAAATAATTATACACTTGAAATATGAAGCTTTAATTACTTTTGGTCACAAAAAAGGCTGAATGTAGAAAGAACATGAAGAGACAAAAAAGACGAGTTTAACACACATAAAATTCTAAGACCTTTACATCAAACTTTGAATGGAGAGCTGGTGATAAAAATAATGATGAAATAGAAGTTGGAAAACTCTATTTGACTGCAGAAACTTTGCTAATGAAGATTCTGTGAATTTTAAGGTTGAAGTGATAAGATGAAGGTTAGAATGACCAAAACCATCCCTGGAGAGATCTTTTTTTTTTTTTTTTTTTTTTTTTTTTTTTTTTTTTGCTTTTTTAGGGCCCTACCTGAGGCATATGGAAGTTGCCAGGCTAAGGGTTGAATATGTGAATATGAGCTATAGCTGCTGCCCTACACCACAGCCGCAGCAACGTGGGACCTGAGCTGCACCTGCGACCTAAACCATAGCTCAAGGCAACACCCGATCCCTGACCCACTAAGCGAGGCTAAGGATTGAACCCGCATCCTCATGGATTCTAGTAGGATTTGTTTCCACTGCACCATGAAGGGAACTCTCTGGAGAGATACCTTTTAAAACATACCTGTGCTTTTGGCAATTGCAGGAGAAATTACAGCAGAATTTCACATAACAGGACTGCTTATGGGGGACCTATGTGAATAAGAGACAGACATCTCTTTCTTTTTTTTTTTTTTGGCCTCTCCTGTGGCATGTGGAAGTTCCCCAGTCAGAGATTGAACCCATGCCACAGAAGCAACCTAAGCTGCAACAGTGACATCAGGCCCTTGACCCACTGAGCCACATGGGAACTCCAGGTGCCTCTGTCCTTCGGTGGACATGATCCCACACTGGAGAAGATGGCTTGGTGAGTAAATCACAGGCTGGATTTTGGTCTCTACTCAATCCCATGGTTTGATTTCCTTGTGCAGTTAATAACCTGTACAACAAACTATGGCAGACCCCTCATATAATCAAAGATATTCTTTCCATTTGTAGCTATTATCCTCTGATTCTTTAGTTATGTGCCTGGAATTCAGTGAGAAATTTAGCCTTCTAAAACACAAAATATTAAATAAACTCTGGAAGAAAGATGGATACATACGTTTTACCTTGGCTCTAAAGACATTTCTGGGGGCAAAACATATTAAGAAAAGCAAAAGATTTCCTGACAAAAGCATCTCACACAGTATATTAAGAAAGCATATATACTTGTAGCCTCTGGCAAGTTCAGAAAAGTCATGCTGCTTCCTAGGACTAGAGATGATTCTGTGTCTGCTTCATATCCAAGAAAAACAATATTAATGTAAAACTTAAGAAAGAGAAAAAGTCATTTATAAACTATAAATGCCTCTGTCACTCTACCTGCAAGAGTCTTACAGTGACTCAAAAGGCTAACCAGAATTATGTCACTTGCTTTCTTTAACTCTGCAAAGTGACATGGCAAATACAAAGACCACAAGTGTATATGAAACAAATTCAAATATTGGAAGTTAAGTGGCTTTCTGAAGGTCACAGTGAACAATAATAAGCAACAAAAAAGACTCTGGTCAAAGGAAATTTGTGAAGTCTTCTCAAAGGATAATTTCTGGAATGACATTTTTCAAGAAGCAATCTTGTCATCACACCTTTTGTCCTGGGTTTATTAAAGAGCCATTTCAAAAAGCATTTCTTTCTCTTCTTTTTTGAAAAAAGAATTTAGCCAAGATGATTATGTATACCAATGCTATAACTCTTCGCATTTAGAAGGAGGCCAAGAGATGATAAAAAATTTCACTGAATGTCACAGTCCTTTAAGGTCAGGAATATATAGCTGAATACTAAGATGACAGAAAATGATCATTGCAAGAGAACTGCCATTCATGTTAGCAAATCAATTACGTCTGTGTGTGTCATTTTATAGTAAATATCATGGGACCAATGGATTTATACCATCAGCTGAAAAAAGGAAACTCTGACATCAAAGCAACTGGAATCAACTTGCTTAAAAGTCACCACTATTATCCAACTCACTTTCTTAGACCACGGCAGCGGCTCCAAAAAGTTTTTCAAATCAAAAGAGAACTCCTAAAAGGGAACCCTTCTACCCAGTTGGTGGGAATGTAAACTGTATAACCACTGTGGAGAACAGTATGGAGGTTCCTCAGAAAACTGAATATAGAACTAACATATGATCCAGCAATCCCACTCCTGAGCATATATCCGAACAAAACATTTCAAAAAGATACATGTACCTCTGTGTTCATTGCAGCGCTATTCACAGTAGCTAAGACATGGAAACAACCCCAATGTTCATCATCAGATAAATGGATTAAGAAGATGTGGTACATATATACAATGCAATACCATTCAGCCATAAAAAAGTACGAAATGCCATGTGCAGCAACCAGAGACACTCATGTGAAGGAAGTAAGAAAGAGAAAGACAAGTTACATATGATATCACTTATATCTGGACTCTAATATATGGCACAAATGAACCTTTTCTCAGAAAAGAAATTCATGGACTTGGAGAACAGACTTGTGGTTGCCAAGTAGGAGGGCTGGGGAGTTTGGGTTAGTAGACACAAACTATTACATTTAGAATGGATAAGTAATGAGGTCCTGCTGTATAGCAAAGGGAACCATACCATCTCTTGGGATAGACCTTGGTGGAAGATAATATAAGAAAGGGCATATATATGAATGTATGACTGGGTCACTTGCTGTGTAGCACAAGTTGGCACAACACTGCAAATCAAAAATAAAATAGAACTTATAACTCTTTAGGATTCAGGCAGCTTTGCTCTCAGTTACTTCTCTTTCATATCATACCTGCCCTTTCTGCACACTGGGTCCCCTCTCTTTTCCTACTCTGATCATTGCTTTCACCACAGCTGTCTCATCCAGGATCCATCTAATCCTCCAAGAAATACAAAGAAAAAACAATGCATCTGTTTAAACAAACAACTCTAGAAACTATTTCAGAAAGATCTGGTTCCCAGTAATAACTCTACGGTTCTCAAACATCTTCTGCCCTCTCATTCTACTTATTCAAGTTTCTCATCTTGGAACTGTATATGACATTAACACAGCAATCAGTACATTGTGCTTTGTTCAAAACGTTTGAGCCCATCTATTGTTTGATGAAATCCAAGTAGTCTTCTAGAAAAGCAGAGAACACAAAGAAGTTAAAACCTTTATCCAGAATCATCAACTAAAATCACTGAAAATTGAAAATGAGAATGCAAGTCAAATAAAATAGATTACAGAGATGAGGACAGAAGTGTTACAAGAAATACATGAGTGTCATATTTGTGAGGGAAAGTGCAGCTAGTTTTATTCTTAAATCACACACAGCATGTTACTCAGCATGGCTAAAGCTCTATGCATATATATATATATACACACACATATATGCATATATTTATCATACAAAAATATTCACAGAATATTAACTGCTTATGAATCCAGTACTAAATGAGAATGATGTATGAAATGTACATGGTCATTTTCCCTGAGTATCTATGCTCAACTCTGTATGATACCGTTTTCCTCATTCTTCCCTTTGCCACACACTCCAGCTAGGATGGCCTCCTAGTTTTTCTTTGAACAGACCTTGTATGCACTGTATCCTGGTCTCAAATGTTCTACATGTGGTTAGTCATTTGTAAAGGAGCCTTATTCCTCCAAGTCTCTATTTAAATTAGGCCTTTTCTGACTGTCTAAAAAGTAATGTGTAAAAAGTTGTAATTTGCCCACACGGAGACTTTTCCATGAATATTCATACCACCTTTACTCACAACAACCCTAAATGGGAAACAATAAAATCATCCTTGGAGAGGGGAGCCGTTGTACACAGTTGATAGGAATATCAATTGGTGCAGCCACACTGGAAAACAGTATGGAGGTTACTCAAAAAACTAAAAATAGAACTACTTTTGAGTATATCTTGAGTATGTATCACAAAACTGAAACCACTAATCACAAAAGCACACGCAACCCAATATTCACAGAAGCATTATTTACAATTGTCAAGATATGGAAGCAACCTAAAGGTCCATTCTACAGGTGAATGTATAAAGAAGATGTGGTTATGTGTACACACACACACACAAAATGGAATACCATTCATCAAGAAAAAAATTTTTTTTTTTGAAATTTGCAAAACACAGATCAACCTGAAGGGTATTAAGCTAAATGAATTAGGTCAGACAGGAAAAGACAAATACTGTTATGATATTACTTGTATGTGGAGCCTAAAAACCAAAGGCAAACTAGTGTGTATAACAATAATAAAAAAAACAAAACAAAACAGATTTACACATACAGAGGGAAAACTGGTGGATACCAGTTGGGAGAGGGAAGGGAAGAGAGCTAGGATAGGAGTATGGGGTTAAGAAGTACAAACTATTATTTATAAAAGAATATATTGTGCAACACAGGAAATATAACCAATATTTTACAATAGCAATAGATGGAATACAGCCTTTAAAAACTGAATCACTATGCTGTATACCTGTAACATATAATATTATACATCAACTATACCTCAATAAAAAATAACAGAAAAGTTAGCCATGCAAAACGAATGATTATACAAATTGTGGTACATGTCTATGGTGGAATACTATGCAGTAAGAAAAAGGAATAAATTCCTCATACACTTAATGACATGGATGAACCTCAAAAAATATACGGAAGGAAAGAAGCCAGTAATAAATAATTCTAATTATATCAAAGTCTATAAAAGACAACATAATCTATAATAACAGAAAGTATATTTGGCTGCTTAAGGTGAGGTTGGGCTGTGGGTAAAGGATGAGAAGGAACACAAAAGAACTTTGGGGAGTGAAGGAAATGTTCTATACCTTCATTGCAGTGATGATGATATAGACAAATACATCTGTAGACTTAAAGTGGTGCTTTTCATTATAATGTAAATTTACTCCAAAAAAGTTAAGAATGTATGTGGATTCCCAAAGGTACTATTTATTTGTTTATAAACCTAGCATTCAATCCTAGGTTATCTGACTCTGGAGCCCATGCTCCAAACCACTATGCTGAGTGAATTCTTTTGTTTTAAATAAACAAAACCTCAAATAAAAAATGACTGTTGAATTTTAAAAGCCTCTATAAGAGAATGTACATATAGTGTGTCTTTCTGTATTTTGATAAGACTGTCTTGGCTTAAATCTTTTGGGTATCTTATTTTGGAACTGGATTCAGAATCCAATTATTAGTGATTCAATGAAATCCATCTCATTCCTTTATACTTACAACATATTTTTGGTCTGCAAACAGCATGGCCCTGGTCAATCATCCTTTGTAATTACTGAGTTTAGGGATTGATAATTTTTATTTTTGTCTAAAGTATCAATTGTCACCACAAAATTTCAAGCTTTGCTACCACTAAGGATAGCCAAACCCATTTACTGACAGAAGAGTTTTAAAAATACCCAAGGAAGTCCAGCCTCATTAGAATTAGCAAAATCAAATTTCATCGGATGATTTACAAAAGGAAACATCAACTCTCTTAAGTATACAAGCCTTTGCATAGTGTTAAATAAAAAATCGTATTTTATGCTTACAGCTTTTATAGTGCATAATGACTAAAAGAAGACAGGACATTGATAGTCAGTTCAGATTTCTGTCCCTAGTTCCTATATTAAAACAATTAATTACAACTTTGAAGATTTAGTGGGCTGAAGTCAAGGTGATATTTAAACATTAAAATTAATTTGTAAAACAGAATCTTTTTTTTTTTTTTTTGTCTTTTTAGGGCTGCATCTGCGGTATATGAAGGTTCCCAGGCCAGGGATCCAGTGGAGCTATTGCTGCCGGCCTATGCCGGAGCCACAGCAATGCCAGATCCAAGCCACGTCTGCAACCTACACCACAGCTCATGGCAATGCTGGATCCTTAACCCACTGAGCAAGGCCAGGGATCAAACCCGCAACCTCATGGTTCTTACTCAGATCTGTTTCCACTGCGCCACAATTCAGAACTCCTGAATTTAAATTTATATAACTATGTTTATATATTATTATAGTATAGTAATCGATATGCAATTATGGGATAAAAGGTATGAAGACATCTTGGGATAATTTTACTACAAAGTCCTTAATACATTTTCTCTCATGCACTCAGATACTTTAATTAATTTCAACCCCCAACAGCCTTCTAATTCACAACATCGTTCCTTATCTTTATCCTCATTTCACAGTAGAAAGCTGTGACATATGAAAATACACTTTTAAGACTCTCTTCTTTTTCAAGACTCCTTTTATATTTGGTATATTCTATTTTCATAGCCCTTTTCATTCAACTTAGCCTTCTCATTATGTTTGGTATTATTACCCATATTCTAAAAAGCAAGATACAAAAACTTTAATTGGCTTCTTCAAAGGCCAAAGAAAATATCAATAAAAGCTACTAGAATTTAAGGTTCTTAAGGTTGTGGAAAAACCACAAAACTACTCCAAACATAATCCTCTTCATTAACTAATTATATGTGGTAAAGAGATAATAATCATAGAATGCAATCATCATTTTAATTCTATTTTGAAGATGGATTTTGAGTGTGAAACCACATGCATTTAAAACTTTTTTATTTAGGAATGAAAAACCAAAACAGATCACACCCCAAAGTGTAACAAATCTAACACTACCATTCAAAGACTAGGATGGAGAAAACATTTCAAATTTGCAGAAAACACTTTAATATTTCACATATTTAGATGGCATGAATGGAACACTCTGATGGGACAAGTGGACATTTTGAATACAAAATTTTATTATTATTATTATTATTTTTTTTTTTTGGTCTTTTTGCCATTTCTTGGGCTGCTCCCTGCGGCATATGGAGGTTCCCAGGCTAGGGGTCTAATTGGAGCTGTAGCCGCCGGCCTAGGCCAGAGCCACAGCAACGCGGGATCTGAGCTGCGTCTGCGACCTACACCACAGCTCACAGCAACGCCAGATCCTTAACCCACTGAGCAAGGCCAGGGATCGAACCCGCAACCTCATGGCTCCTAGTTGGATTTGTTAACCACTGTGCCACAATGGGAACTCCTGAATACAAAATTTTAGATTAAGCAATAACCAAGCAGTTTGCTGTCTGGGGTTCTAGATTACTATGCCCAGGTAGATATCTAGGTAAGTCATTCACCAGACAAAAGAACAAAGGTAAAATCTCTAAATGATGTGTGATTCATATCTTTTTAAAAAGTAAATGAGCAAGACAATAAGCTCATATTCAATAATAAATACAAAAATGAAATATTTTAATATATATTAAATGAATATGAGTGCAATGGAATAAAACACAGAACCTCAAAAGAAAAATCAAGTGGTCTTTCTAGGGAATAAATTTTACTAGGTAGAATCAAATCTATTTACATTCATCTCTGCATTTGCAGATAACTAAATGTCTCATTCCTGCAAATAAGATCAGGACTGAAGTCAAGCATCTGATTCTTAGACTCCCTTTGACCAGAGGAATAACATTTCCCTTTGACCTTTCTTCAGAACAGGATGTCTAGATTTCCAATTAAGGTACACTATATAGCTTTAATTATAGCTACCAACATCACATCAGCATGCTAGGTGGCAAAGATAAAATATTACTTGTACAGTGAAGTAATCAAATACAATATAGCTTTACCCTTTCCAATGGTAACACATCAAATATCACTTTATGCACTAAAAAGAAAGAAAGAAAGAAAGAGAAAAAAAAGCAAAAATGCAAACACCGCATTTCAAAACCTTTAGTTTCAATTCAACACATGGCATGCTTAATGGTTTCAGCACTTCTGATTCTTTTTAAATAAGTGTTACAAACCGAAAGCAAGACAGGTAGGTATTGAAAATATATTGGAACATCTTAAAATTGCCAGCCCTACGGAGTGGAAATAAAATGATGGCAATTAAAAGTAATAAAGGTTATTAAAAGTTAAGGGCCTTGGAGGCTAAGGAGTCATGTTAGACTGTCAATTGTTTTCACCCTGGTGGGAAATTGGTTAGAAATTAAAAAAAAAAAAAAAAATTGAGTAGTTTAGTTGTGGTCAAAGAAAGAGTCAGTGGGGATGGGGGTATTCAGCAACATGCTGGTAGAAAAAAAGAGACTTACATAGTCTGGGAGGGCAGTGAAATGGAAGGCGTGGTAACCTCGCTCACTTAGTTGTCATTTTTGATTTTCAATGACATTTTTTTCATTCTTTCGCCTAGTAAAGATGACAGAAGTTCCTAATTTATTATCTGATGTCTATTCCTGTTCCTAGATTTAAGAGACTTTAAGTGTATAACATCAAGTCATAATATCCAAATACAGACACTTTGAAAACAACTACAGCACCAATATTGCATGCAATGAATTGTATTTCTCATAACTGCATCCGCCAACCAGAGCTAAGGACTTAGGGGAAAGATTCAGCCAGCACAGCCCAGGGGACTGGGGGAGAAAGGGATGGTAAATTTGCAGGGTCTTTAGATTGAAGCAGTAGGAAGGAGGTGATTTTTCTTGAAAAGCTATGAGCCATGGATTCTAGTAGAACGTGGAATTTAAGCCCTCCACATGGCTCTGTCATCCACATAACCACTATGTACAAACAGCTGGTCAAAATGTACATGGCACATCACAAGAGACAGCGTCTCCTTAGATGCCTCCTGCTCAGGTGGGGCTGCATTTTAGATGATGAGAGAAGGATCACAGAATTTTTTTTTTTTTTTTTTTTTTTTTTTTTTGTATTTTTAGGGTCACACCTGCAGCAAATGGAAGTTCCCAGGCTAGCGGTTTAATCGGAGCTATAGCCACTGCCCTACGCCACAGCCACAGCCAAGAGCAACATGGGATCTGAGCTGCATTTTTGACCTACACCACAACTCACAGCAACGACGGATCCCCGAACGACTTAGCAAGGCCAGGGACTGAACCCACATTCTTATGGATACCAGTTGGATTCATTTCCACTGCGCCAAAACGGGAACTCCCATGGACACTTTGCTAAACATGACCTGGTAGACTGGTTGGGCTTGACTGAGGGAGGAAAAAGTACAGAGAAAGTGTCTGTCTCTGGGTGTAAATCACAGCGCAACCAGATTAGATGTCCTGGGCCCCCTGAGGTTTCCTCGCACTTCTCCCCTTTGGGTACACTTCAACATGTGTTGGGCTGCCTGCTGAAAGTGTGCAGGAAAATCTGTGAACAAATAAGTGAAGAGACTGCATAAATTAAATTCCTTGAAGAAAACCACCCAGATGGCAAAACCCCTTCACTTCTAAACCTGATATGCACAATTTAAGGATCAGGTAGCGGGGAGGTCCTAAAGAGTAGGAAAAAAAACCAGAAAAGACTTTTTGGAGTTCCCGTCATGGCTCAGTGGTTAGCAAATCCGACTAGGAACCATGAGGTTGTAGGTTCGATCCCTGGCCTTGCTCAGTGGGTTAAGGATCCAGCGTTGCTGTGAGCTGTGGTGTAGGTTGCAGACAAGGCTCGGATCCCATGTTGCTGTGGCTCTGGCGTAGGCCGGCGGCTACAGCTCTGATTGGACCCCAGCCTGGGAACCTCCATATGCCACAGGTGTGGCCCTAGAAAAGTCAAAAAGACAAAAAAAAAAACAAAAAAAACAAAAAAAACAACAAAAAAAAACTTTTCATAAGAGCAAAGGGAAGGGAATAAGGGAATCAAAGGAGAAAGACATAATCCTGCAAGACATCCAAATAAACAATTTAATGACAAAGTCATCTCCTGGCATTGCAATCATTGGTCAGTAGCAAAATATTGGAATTTGGATTTTACTTCTCTAGTGGCCAATACCACATCTATTCATGTAGCCTCATACAAATACCTTCCTATTCTCATGCCATTGATTATTAAACTATATCTGGAGGAGGGTTAAAGTCAAAAGGCGGTGTCTGAAATTTAGCTGTGATTGTTCACAGAATGAAGAAATCAAAATAAGGTTAGTTTCCACATATGCATTCATTAGACAGTCTTTTGAAAAACAAATCTTTTGCAAAAGATATTTTAACTATAAGAGATTACGATTATTACTATTGTTATTATTGAAGAAGCAGCAAGAAAGAGTCATCTTAGTTCAATTAACATTGTTAAAAATTAAGACACTATTTGCATAATGATGTTCATGAGTGGCTTGCAGCTTTGGGGCTCCCTTCACTATGAACTAATCTTACTATAGGATCATTGATATAGAGTGTGACCTTAACGAGAGGAGATGGAAAGGGGAAGAAAGTTCTCTGCACCCAGCTCATCAGTATGCAATGTCACTCTGTCACTCTCAAGAGAAACATACAGAGGAGTCAGTCAAGAGCCACAATCTTCAATCCTTCAAGGGCAACTTCTTCTTTTTTCTTTTTTTTTCTTTTTAGGGTCACACCTGTGGCATATGGAAGTTCCCAGGCTAGGGGTCAAATTGAAGCTGTAGCCTCTGGCCTATGCCACAGCCACAGCAATGTAAGATCCTTGCTGCCACTGCAACCTACACCACGAGCTCATGGCAATGCTTGATCCTTAACCCACTGAGTGAGGCCAGGAGTCCTCATGGTTACTAGTAGGGTTTGTACCACTGAGCCATAGAAGGAACTCATCCAGGGCAACTTCTTTGCCTGAATGTAAACTGTCCATGCCAGTCTAACAGGAAGCTACTGGAAGGAATCCCCTTCCAGGGGCTAGGATTCCAGGCCCATTAACACATGTGGGTAAGAGTGGATCAAGTCTACTTTGAAGGGAGAGCCACACCAGTCTATCTCCAACATCACCTGGCTCAGTTCTCTGCCTTGAATCAACCTTCCATGGGTCTTAAAGAAATATAAGGATGTCTGACTTGGCCAGGATGGTGAGACACTGTTCTGTAGATGTTGGCTTGTCCAAGTTATCAGTGGTAACTAAGACTATCAAGTCTGTTGATAGTGAGACCCCAAAACATAATTGGTTGCTACTCTGAGCAGCTTTTGCTTTACCCCAGGAAAAGCCAATATGGATGTAGATACTGATGGCTCCACTGCAGAAGAGTACTACCAAGCAATTTGTGAAATTCTAGTGGTTTCAAACCCCCTTCTCCAATCTTTCGACAAGTTAAATTGCTCAACATGAAGGCACAGAAGCAAGCCCAGAGAAGCACAGGTGTTTTAAGATTCGTTTCATGTCTGCATCTCACTCAGTGTTAGGACCACGCCGAGCGCAAAGAAGGAGTGCACCCAGAGCTGCGGGCTTCTGTTTGCGGGCAACTTCCGTTTTCTCCTGTCTAAGGAGAAACATGTGGCCATGTGTTCCTGCTAAGCAAAGGCCTGCAAAAACCAGCTGACCTAATTTAAAATATGAGCTCTTGCTGAGCTCTCCTTGCATAAACTTCTTCCAAGTGTTTGCTATTTTTTATTCGTTCCGATGTATTCCATAAAAATCAGCCCATCTTTCTCCAGTCCTAGTGACCTGCATTCGCTCCTTCCCCAAGGCACATCGCTTCTCCTGCTAGCCTCTGCCTTAATCACTTTTATTTGTGGGACGCTAGGGAGGGGATGGTAATGCTTAGAGTAGAGAAGAAAATAACTCTTGAAAAAAAATTCTTCATACTATGATCATGTTTAGATGAAATATGGGGCTTGCCATCAACAAAATTACAAAATAATTCCACGGGGAGTCCAGACCGTTCAGGGTAATTCATCTATGAAAAAGTGAACTTTAATTGTTACTCTTGGCAGCAATGTAAGGAAGAGTGAAATATTATACTAAATATTGCCACGTGCAATAGTAAAATGCTCTTTCCCTCTTGCCAGAAGCAGTGTACAGCCCCCTTCAGATTCAGGTTTGGATCTGGTGATTTAGTTTAAATCCTCTGTTTCCCTCTCTCCAAAACCAACAGAGTTTTTCAAAAGAGTTGCACTTTTTATTAGAACCATTTGCTCATTTGAAGTTGCCAAAAAGGAATAAGTAAAACTGAGACTTTTATTTGGGTTAAAGTTGATTCCTCAGCTTCATGGAGGTCAATGTACTTAGTCTATGAACCTTCTCCTTCTACTAAGAAGTACATTGCAGTGTTGAACCATCCAAGATTATGTTTTGATAATTTCTTTGCCCCTCCCCAAACCCCACCCCTTTGCTGCCTGGATTTACATAGTAGGGATTGGAAGATAATCAAAAGGAAACACCATAATATGGCAAATTACATCCTGGATTTTCTAGAACAACTGAAATTTTAACTGAAATTTCAAATACTTTTGATGCTGCACATAACATTTGCTACTTTGAGGACAAGTCTTGATTTGGGCTTCAGAAAAGGTGACCCCAACAATTCTTTAGATTAAAAGCTCATTGAACACTGCTGCATTATTTAGTTTACAAGCATGGAAAGGTGTTTGATAATACTCAAAAGCAGAGGAATATGCTTCTTTTCCTAAAAATGGAATAAAGTCTTCAGCAAAGATGTTAGTCAAAAAACTCCTATATGGCACTGTTTACCTGGCATATTGGTTTCGGCAAAGCATGAGATTATAATAAGCTACTTGCAAATAATTTTTTAAATTACATTTTATATTTCCAGCATGAATATTTACATACACTGGGTATAATTCACTAAGGGTGTATTAAAATCATATGTAAGATATCCTATGTAGATTAATATTAGCTTCTAAATCATTTAAGTAGAAAAGGTTGGGGCCCAGAAAAATTAAAGGACTCAAGTTTATTCAGCTTATTATCAATGATCTGAGGACCAGAAGCTCAGTTTTACAGTAGATATTCCCTGAGCTATGGAATGCTGTTTTCCAACCATAGGGAAATATAATGATAGAAGATCATTTGGGAATAAGTTTAAATCTCCAGATATGACAAAAAGTAATCTTTGTTGTAGCTTGAATTAATGGATTAAAATTTAGGTTATCATAAACCTGAGTAAAGATACTAAACTGTAGGACATTTTCTCTATACAATTATTTTCTTTAGACTGTAGCATATGTTATGGATGACAACAAACGAAACGGCTACTGTTACTAAGAGGATTTGAGGAAACTATAATCTATCAGCCATGGGAAAAATTGCACGTATAGCCTGTACATTATGAAGCTTCATAAGAACTTTGGGTTTACATAAAGTAGTACCTTAGAATTATGCCCACATTTCTATTGCTGGAAGTTTTGGGAAAACAAAACAAAATAAAGCAACAAAACCAAAATATATAGAAAGCACAGCCTAGCAACTAATACTGATGTAGTCAAGTGAACAAGAGACATCAGATGTCATTTAAGTGGAAGTAATCATTTCAGAAGGTGAGGAATTTTTAAATACATTGTTACAAATACCACTCAGACCATCAATGGCAGCATATAGTAAACTAATGAGAAGCCTCATAGGTCGGCAATACTTGGAAGTTGGTTACTGTTAAAGAAACTGACCTATGAAATGGGAAGCCAAGGAAATCTGCTTTCTATGTGTTGTTTAAATGTTAAAAAAAGGAAACTGCCTTTATTTATTTATTTTTAACTAAGAGATCAAGTTCTTCTTTTGTCAGCACAAAATTTAAAGTTTCTTTGGAGGGGTTCTATTCCCTGCTCTCCATTTAAAATGGGGGAAAAATAAAAATATTTTGCCTGTGACAGAATATGAAAGAAGTTCTCACCCTTAAAACCAGCAGCATTGGTTTTCCAGTCATTAGCGTTCAAATGTCCTGCACGGGAAGTCCTTACAATAACATGCTGCACGTCTCTCCAGGTCAGAAACGGACTGGGGAAAGACAAGGTAAGAATCATTGTACCAAAAAAAAAAAAAGATGGGGGAAGCAGAGAGTCACAAGCAAATTAAAAAAGCGAAAGCAAAAGGGCAAAGTACTAAAAACAAAGGGTCAGCGATTTGGGTTTGGGATAAACAAATGCCAAATGCCGCTCTTGTTCTCAACTTGGAGAGGTGACATTAGTCTCAGGGAGGCAGAAAATGTAACCCTGAATTTGAGCAATGATGTGATATTAGTGTCCGTTTTTAAAAGGGTGAGGATTTCCAGTTTCCTTATCAAAATGGCTCCCAAGTCTGACCCTGTCATCCTTTCTGTAGAAGATTGCATCATCGTCAGAATATTACAACAAGCTAACATTTTAAACTGAAGGCCTCTAGAACATTCCTTGTTCATTTGTTTAGCCAGGCAGTTTATTTGTGATTTAACAAAGAACGTAGCCATGATTACTATTTTAGATGGACAACGGGATAGAGAAAAAAGTCTTAACTGAAATGGAGCCCCCATTTTCAGTGCTCTCAGAAAAGGAAAATGTGGCACAGAGTCTCCCAACCAGGCACAGGGTGGTAGAGGAATGGTCTTAATTTACAATAAATACTTATTATATTAAATTACAGGATACCTATTTCTTGTGGCTGTTGGCACTGAAGACCACAAAGACACTAATGAATGGGAGATTCATCAGAGAACTGTAATACTAATAATCACACAGAAAACAAATCCAAGAACATATACACAGTCTTTTGTTCTCTTTCAAAGAACATGTTATATACTGGAACCACATAACTCTGTGAATCCATGAAATTATAATCAGGATACTTATTCAAATCAGTCTTGATTGTGAGATATGACAATATTTTACTTAATGGGGTAAGAAGGAAAAAAAAGGAAATATGGCAACTTATCACACAGCTTGTAGAGTTATTTTCTTTGCTTCCCATCTGCCAGCTTCCTTTTGGAAGGATATTTGCAAAGGGTGGTTCAGAACATTTGGAGGAGTGACAATGATTTGCTACCTGCTCTGAGGTATGACAGAGGCATGTGGAAATCTCTGTGTCCCCTCATGTGGGAATGTATGCACACTAGTGTCTCCCAAGCAGAGAAAGAAACTGATATCTTAACTGTAGCTAATTTTCAATGATATTTCCCCATCACACACACAGCATATGTGTTTCTCCTAATGAGAGGGGGCCCAGTGATCAGATTCTGGTGCCTTCATTTTCTACCTATGTGAAACTGACTTTTCAAAGTGGCAGTTTCCCTACTTAAAATGTGGATGCTAATATCTACTTTACTTCCTTGTACCAACTGAATCAAAGAACAGTTGACCCTTGAACAATGTAGAGCTTAGGGGCACTGACCCTGAGCAGTCAAAGAAAATAACTTATAGTTGGTTCTGCATCTGTGGGTGCAACCAAAGCAGATCATGTGTATTTAGTGAAAAAAAAAAAAATCTGCATTTAAGTGGACCCACACAGTTTAAATCTATGTTGTTCAAGAATCAACTGTAATGCAAATACTTAACCTAGTTCCTGTGTATATAGAAAGTAATTTTAAGTGGTACACAGTACATCATTTTGCTAATGAAGAGCCGCAGCTCCAATTTAGAGGTTTGATAAGGAAGGAGATGGGGAGGAAAACGTACTAGAGAATTCTGATACCTTTTTGTTATGCCCTCAGGTTATAAATATAAGAGAGCAATTCCTGCCATTTTCAAATGGGGGTAAGTTTGGATTTTGACTATTTTGGAAGACTGAATTAACAAAAGACCTCATACTAAGGAATTAAAACCACATAAACCATGCATCTCATACAGATATGAGAACCATGAAAACAGAATTACTTTGTTTTGTTTTGATACAACCCTCATTAGAAACCAATTTTAGAACCTGACAAAGCACAAAACTCTGAAGAAAGGGAGGGAGGTTGTACGATGGCTCCCAGGAGCCAGGGAAATTTTGCTTCTAAAATGAGGAGCATAATTTGGCCCTTTGCTGACTACTACTGAATCCACAGAAAATTAAATTGATTCAATGTACTACAGTCAGGAAAATTAGGAGAAGGAGTCTAGGGATAATTCTGAATGCTACTCACAACATAAGATGTTTCAGCTTTCCCTGAGATGCAAGAGTAATCTCCTTCCCCTTTTCCAGTGTAGGTAATTGGGTGAGGGGCAAAAACAACAAAAACTCAGTCTGGAAGACAGTGCAGCTACTTATTTATGGGAAAGCAAAACCCTCTCAAATAAACATATATGTTTTTACTTTCTCATGTGGAAGCAGCAAGATATCTAAAAGTACACCTGGATTGGATAAATATGTCTAAATCAACCTTGTAATTTAAAAATAACATGTAACACATCGTTAAAACTTTCACATTTTAAATGTTACCCTTCAGGAAAAAAAAAAGAGAGAAGAAATACCACAAATGTCCCTATTACCTATCACCAGGACAAAATTCCTGTTAGAAATATTGACCACAAAGTTCTAACCATTGCAAGACCATCTGCCTAGCAACTCTTTGCACTAAAAATAGAATAACAAACTGGGACCACTTATTTGTACCTTAGGCGTTGTTTTCAGGCAGATTTAGGAAGCCTCCTGCCTTCAACTCAGCCTGAAGAAATAAGAGTTACTTTTTCTCATGCTGAGTTGCAAAACCTTGTTCTTCTTGGGCTGCTTGTAATTAGAACCGAGAAATTAGCTTCAGGAAATTGAAACTACACCTGAAAAGAAGGAGGCATTCGGATAATTTTATGGTGACATTCCATAATGCACAACTTCAGAAATGATTTAATTTCAAAACTTCCTGAATTTCACCAAAATAAAGTGAGGATAATATGGGAAAACAACAGATTTTGAATCAGTGGTGTTCCTACCTGTGGGAGGGTAAATAATTAGCTCTGGAAACAGTCATAGGTTAAGTGACTAGTATCCTGAGAGAATGTTTATTTATGGAAAAGTCTGATTCACATTTACCACCTATTTGTATTTCTGCTCACAGGGATGATGGAGCAGTGAAGAAATTGTCAAACGTGGGGTAAACTACACACAGATTAAAAGCAGAGAAGGGAAGGCTGAGTGTCGTGACCCACGATGGTAACGTAGGACCCCCTAAAATTAACCCACTTCTGCCAATTACCCCGGAACCCACACTCTACTGGCTTCTGAAAACCAATACCCCTCCCATCCCCAAAGCACCAAGCAAATAATAATAAAAAAGGTCAAAAGTCTAAACAACTAAGAGAAAAAGAGCAGTTTTAGTCACTTCTGAGTCTAGTGAACACCAATCTCAGAATAAGTGACCAGGAGTTATGCCACACATCCCTTGAGCTCTTCCTGGAATTGAGTTACCCCCAAACAACAATCTACCCCCAAAGGATCACATTTGGAAATGCCTGCGAAATGTGCCTAGCTGGTGATGAACTGTCAAGGCAATAAAATATATGTTAATTTTCTAGGGAGTCCTGTATGTCATCTTTTCCCATAAGGAACTTCTGCATCCTTTGATGACCCCCAAATAATGCCAACATTAGCTAACTCTTGGCCAAGGGCAGGCAACTGTGTGTTGTTCATGCATCATGATTGTGTGATCTTAAATATGGCAGAGGTAAAATTTGTATCCCCATTTCACTTTGGGTTCCATGCAGTAACTCAAGTGGTTAGAGGTACAGCTACTACTCCAATCAGCCTCACCTGGCTATTTACTACCATCTCCAGATAGAACCGAAAAGGGGAAATGCATGTAAACACAGTGACTTGTCAGGTGAGTCTCTGACAAAAGGATCAGGAAGTTACATCTAGCATATCATGTCCTCACGGTCACACCATTTTTTGTGCCCACAATCTCCCTCAACCTATTGGCTGATTTTTGTTTGCAATGGAATTCAGGAGATTCTTGAGTCTTAGATTTAATCTGAGTTTCAGGTTCCAAAGCCCTAACTTTGGCACACTCTCACAAAGGTAAACAGAAAGATAGCAAACTAGGAAAAATCATATTCTGATTATAAAATAATTTCTATACTTAATTTCATAACATTATATAATTTCTTAACATGTGTTATGAGACTGTCTCACTTCGCCTGTAATGCTCACACTGTGCTGTGGTCTAAAGCCTAATGAAGTAGCTAACTCTTCTCCAGTTAGGGCACCTCAGCTGAACCTCATCCGAAATACTTCCAGTTTGCAGCTGCAAAAACAGGGTTGTTAAGGACACTATAACTAACTGGTGTATTTGTATTATACTTTTGTTCTGAGCAGCACAAAGTATTTCATGGGTCCAATAATAGGTTTCAAAGAAGTAGGACATATGCTGGGAGAGACATTTTGTTTAGTGCTTGCTTCTTCTTGGATGTCTGAGTGCAGTTGCTAGCACTTAAATTTTTAAAAAATCTCCCATGAGTTTTCCCAGATAATTCTGCACACATGTGAATAAATCTGTACTTGGGTGTCCTTAAAAACAAGAACCAATTTTCAGTCTTGAGTAACTGATTCACTTGCATTATTAAAAGGGAAAAAAAGAACTCAGCTTCCCCCAACCTCTCCCTCCCAGATGGATTTGTATCATAGGCAGTTTAAGGACACCTGAAAAAAGGAACAACAAATATAAATCTTATTATGGAAAGCAAACTGATCAATAAGAGGAGCAACGGCCAATCCAGATAATGAAAAGTGTTTCCTAAATTGGACACTCTTTAAATACAGGAGTGATTCTGCCTAAAGCAAAGACGAGAGATTACGTGCAACAGACCTATAGGGAAATCAATGATCGTCAAATATCCAACTTATTAAATAGTCAACCAAATATCCAAGACAAACCCAGTCTCCTTTTATGTTTTTTAAGATGGTGTAAAAGAAAAATGGGAATGAATAGCCAGAAAATGAATGTTGCTGTACAGATGCTAAGTAAGTCAGCAATCGTGGAAAAGGATACATTGTGAAATGGAACAACCAAGATGAGGCAGAAGTGTTTAAAGCCTGCAGAGACTGGGAAAAACATTACTCTGACTGCAGCCAGTGCGTGCCAATGATAATTCACGAATAAAACACAGACCTTCTAACATAGGAAACCAATCTTCTTTTGCCAGGTAAGGAAGACCCCAAAGGGATCACCCGGTGGTCAGACCCACTGCAAGCCAGAGTATGGCTAATGGGACATTTGTTTTGTGTTCTATATTAATTCAAAAGTTCTCTGCCGAAAATTTGGTTGTAGTAACAGAAAACACAGTTAATAATAGCTCCAGATTTAGAAATATGACTTATACTGCTATTGCCTGGACCCCTGCTTAGGATCCATCCATACCTGAACCAGAACAGAAAAGATAAAAGAGAAAATTGGTTCAAGATCATATTTTACTCTCCAGTTACCTGAATTTAGTATAAACCAAAGGTGAAGAAATTTGGTTTCTAAACACACTTAAGATACTCCCAAAGTTACAAAGAAAAATTCTGTCATTTAAACTGAAGGGCCTTCTTCCCTTATACATCCTGGCTTATCTGTAGGATGTCATCACACCTAAAAGACATCAAGTAAGTTTTCTGCAGCTTTACAAATGATAATTTATTTGTAAACTCAGTAATAATTTCCTTGAAATGCCTTACTACACACAGGCTTACGGAATGAAATCTGATAAGTGGTCAGACAGAGGTACACTAAGTTGAGATCGCATGCATTGAAATCAATTCACAATTGTGTCTTTGTTTCTAGCTTTCCTGGTACACTCAATTCCCTCCAAGAATATTACCCCGAGACTATGGATTCTAGCTGTTCTAAAGACCTGAAATGTTTTCTCAGCTGAAATGTGGAGACAAATGCATTGCCTCAGATTATTATTATTATTATTGTCGTTTTAGGCCCACACCATGGCATATGGAGGTTCCCAGGCTAGGGGTCGAATGAGAGCTGTAGCCGCCCGCCTACGTCACAGCCACAGCAATGCCAGATCCGAGCCATGTCTGCAACCTACACCACAGCTCACGGCAATGCCGGATCCTTAACCCACTAAGTGAGGCCAGGGATCGAACCTGGGTCCTCATGGATGCTAGATTAATTTCCACTGAGCCACAACAGGAATGTCCACTATCTCAAATTCTTGCTTACAAAGCACCTGGCTGGCACATGATGGGCTCTCAGAGACAATAGTCATTATTAGAATTTCTTGAGATCAACATCCTATCATCACCAAAAAATTCAGGACTCCTTTCTGAATTTATACTAGCATTTGATAAAATTCCATCTAACCTCGCTAAGTTTTCTTCTACGCTCCAAAATTTTAACAGTATGTTTTTAGTTTTCTGTAGTAGGTGAACAAAATAGCGTTTTCAACTCCTTGGCATATTTCTGCTTAGTGAAATAACACTGCTACTAAGCTCTGTCAAAGAGATCTGGTTTTAAAAGCTGATGGCCGAAGCAGCAAGCTGACTGGTTGGGAAAGAACTGTTTCTACCTGCTGTGATGGTTAGCAGATCCTCTCTATTTGTGGGAAGATCTTCCTTTTGATAGTTGGCCATCCTAGAGGATGGTGAAAAGTTCTTTGGTTTGATATTGTAGTGCCTTTTAAATACCAAATGTTAGAAGGAAGACTTCGTGCAAACTTATTTGCTTAACTTAAATACCAGACTGAAGTCTTCTTGACACTTTTTCTAAGCAGTTCAAGGACTTGCAGAGTTCTCACCTCAAAAGCAACAAAAATATTTGGTGGCCTCTCTGTTATTCCTATGATTTTAAATTATAGCATTTCTTATCACTTGATCTTATTAAATACAAAGAAGTAAAAGGATCCTTTTCGAAACACTTATTGACAAAACCTTTTCAAAAAAGGTTTTTTTTTTTTTTAACATTCAGCTTTAATTTAAAAGTTAAATGAAAACAACTAAGCATTTTGGACTCTAGCATTTTAAATAAATGTTATTCTATTTTAGATACTCCTGGTTTATTATGTCAACTCCTGGCAATCGTTCTAATTATTAAACTTAACTAGTAACAAAAATATTTTTCCAAATTTTCACGCTACATACACACCCCTAAGGAAAAAGATCAAGTAAGATAAATAGAAATCTACTGAAACAATTTTGGGGGTATTTCAAATAACCCTATGGCTGAGGTGAATGGACTGAGAAAAATAATGTTTAACTTTCTCATACTTCACATTAAAAAAAACCAAGCTGGCTTGTCACCTAAAAGAGAGGGGAAAAAAGTAACCCCCCCCCCCCCCCCCCCCGCCAACCTTGGCCCTGTTTCCTTGTCTGTTTCCCAAATTAGAGACCTAAGATGCTAACGGGCTGAAAAAGCAGGTGTGAAATTCTTCACTTTTTTCTTTTCTTTTCTTTTTTTGTTTTTGCCTTTTGTCTTTTTAGGGCCACACCCACGGCATATGGAGGTTCCCAGACTAGGGGTTGAATTGGAGCTGCAGCCACAGGCCTACACCACAGCTCAAGGCAACGCTGGATCCTTAACCCACTGAGCCATGATGGGAACTCCTTTTTTTTTTTTTTGATAGGCAAGAAATAGATTTATTAAGATAGGATGCTCATGAAAGATGCACATGGGCAGGCAAGGAGGCTCTGCCTACTTTTTTTATTTTCAAGGCAGCCCATGTATTCACTCTTCTAACTCTCCTGTCCCCAATTTAGCGTCTCCATTCCCAGAAACGATGGCAGAAAACAGAAAATAAATTCCACCTTTCTTTTCTATTGCCTCCCTGGGTCTATATGTTGGGATGCCAAAAGCACATCTCCCCAGCGAGTGGTGCCCAAGAGACAGAACTCTGATTAATAAAACCTAAGTGGGATTCTACTGAGCATTTCTGAGAAAGTCTCTGCTTTCCTGCCACAGGCACTGCCTAATCTTCTAAGCTCTCTTCATTCTTTCCTTCCTCTTTTTACCTGAACATGGATGTGGTGGCTGACTCTTCAGCAGCCATTAAGAAAAGATCAAGAAAATGACATAGACTTTGGCCTTGATAGCTTTGAGCTTCTGAATCAACACCTTACAGATTTCATGTTGTACTAGCCAAACTTTACCACTAATTACAAGTCCGAAAATATGTTATCTCCAAATGTATGGAGTATTAGACACCATTTATTGAGTGTTCGCCATGTGCCACACACACAGTGAAAAGTATTCAATATTCATTATTTCACTTATGCCTCATAACAATCCTATGAGACAGGTACTATTACTTTTATTACTGAAATAAGAACATCAAAGCAAAGAAAGCTGAAGGAGCTTGTTCAGGGTCATATGATTAGCAAGAGCTGAAACTGGCCACAGGTGGTCTGACTACAGAGCCCCTAGCTCTGACCACTATCTTGCTTTGAACTGGAGAAGCGGCCACAGGGGAAGAGTCAGGATAGCAGTGCTTATAGGAGACCAGGCAGCAAGCCTCCAGTTTTGATATCAGGGGTAGAATGCTGATTCTGTCCTCACTCAGCATCCTTACTCTGGATGGATCTCAGGTGTTCACCGGGCTTCTTGTCTCTCATTCCACCCTTCAATGGCAGATTTGAGAAGGTCTGTGCCTGGATGCTGACAGAGCAATTCAGCAACACACCCTTTATGAAGCCAGAGTTTCTCTTTGAGAATTTTTTTTCAAAGCAATGAAAGGAAGAAAGAAAGGAAGGAAAATCTTTAAATGGTAAAAGAACTTAAGGGACAAGTCTAAGAGACAGGACAAAGAAAGGAAGAGAGAAAAGAGAGTAGAGAAGAAAAACAGTATGAAAATCATGGAAAATATAGTGCAGAAAAAAAAAGAAGCAAGCAATCAATCATAAAGCATGATGAGATAGAAAGCAGAAGCTGAAAGTGGTGTTAGCAAAAGCAGATTCTCTATAGAAGAGAGTAAATTGATACAGCTATGCATATTGTAGAGTTGATGTGGTCAATTAAAATAATAATGTGGAATACAAATCTAAGAACTTCTGACTATATATATATATATATATTTCTTTTTTTTTTTTAAGGAGAATAATGAGATGACAGAGGAAGACAAAATGATAGATCTGGAGGACAGAAAATAGGAACGCACTTTAGGACACTAGCTCTGTCTTCCTCTGAGGACTACCATTTACTGAGTCTTAGTAATACACTTACTTACTAGATGTTCTAATGGCTGCTTTGTATTTTACTGAACACAATGCACACAAAACAACCCCATGGGGTAAACAACATTATTATTCCCTCTTTACAGATGTAGAAACTAAGGCTTTGAAAGGCTGAATATCTTTCCCAAAGTCAAATAACAGTGAGAATCAGATTGGGGCATTGAAACCAGGACTCTTAAGACTTCAGGGCAAAAGCTCTGAAGCCTCATGGTAGGCTTGGTCCAAAGGAGGCAGAAAAAATTTCAGTATGTTTCAGGAAATATTAAGAGCTGCAACCCCTAGACTCATCCAAAAATAAATAAACAAACAAACATTTTCAATACAAGCACAAATAAAAAAATATACTGAAAGCTGCTATTCAGGAATTTAAAAACAAAATAAAATAGAAAGTTAAGACTTTTTCTGCAATGCTAATTTCAGGAGACCATGAAAGGTCAGTAAAAGCTTTTGAAATGAGCCCAAGAGTTTTATATTGAGCTCCTGGTCCTTCATGAATAAATGCAGAAGACACACATTTGCAGGGCTGAGGTACTGTACTCACCCACCTCTCTACAAACACACATTCAGAAAACCAAAATGAAACACATAATTTAAAGAGTTGATGAGCAACTAAATCAAACTTAAAAATCCTAGAATGCGTAGTTGTTACTAACTTACTGATGGCTCTAAGACAGATTAAAGAGCGTTAATAATTGTTTTGACACAATTCTTCTGAAAAGAAAAATAATGATAAGAATTAAATTAACTGAAATAGTCTGTTGAGTAAATCCAGATTATGAGATTAAAGATGGAGAAATGATTACAGATGGGAGAAATAAAGTTAATGTAAGTCAAGTTCATATACCAAGCAGTCAAAGGAAATAAATAACTCCTCTATTAGATGTTTAATATATCAGTATTGCGTATTTGAAAATGACATTTTAAAATTACTTGAAAATCAAATTTTACCAAAAAACTGAAATATTAAAAACAACAAAAAAGAATGGCCAGACATTTTTCTACAAAATGGCAAAATTAGTTGCAAAAAATATTTTAGACAAAATGCTAAAAAGGACAAGGAAGTACAATTTAGCTGAAAGATAAGGTCCTTTTTTTACAATAAATATCTAACAGCATCAAATAAGTGCATCGAAATACATGCATCAAAGACTCTGAGAAAAAGTATCTGATGGAACCACCCACTAGTGGCCATATAATTTAATCCATTTGAGAGAGAAATATGAAGGATTTGTTTATATAATGATGTAATTTAATAATATTAAAATATATGTTGTACCAAGACTAACGTTTTCCTTCCAGAATTCAAGGATCACTTAAAAGGTTTTGAAAGAAAAGTTGAAGATATACTAGGCCAAAAGAAAATCTCAACAATTGCCCCAAAGAAAAACAATGCCTCACAAACCACTCGTGCAGCTGATTATCTAACCTTATTATCTGACCATAATTCAGTGGGGAAAAAAACAGTCAATAGTAAATCCCAATAGAAAGAAAGACTGTTAACAATATTATTTTCAGTTGTCATTCTATCAAAGAGGAAGCCAAAATATCATTAGAAAACAATGACACACAGTCAAAAGCATGTCCATAGGTTAAATGTCCATCTTCAAAAAATTATATTAGTATAAAAGGCAAAATAAATGAACCATGGTTCAACCAATAAGATTCATAAAAGAACAAAAATTGATCCTAAGAGAAACAAGAAAGATTAACAAAATGAAAAAAGGACAAAAGGAAAACATCATCACTGATAAAGAACTGGCCTTTTTAAAAATAACAACTAAAATGTCTAGTTAAAAAATATATATATACATAAAATACATTATATATACAATATAAATTATATTCTGTTACATAATCTGTACATCAATATAATTGTATTACATATAATTATATTAGTTATACATATAACTATATGTATAATTGGCTAAAACTTTAAAAAAATCTTATAAAAAATGTGGACATAGTTCTGGAGAATACAAATAAAAATTTAAAATTAAGAAAATCTGTCAAAGAATTACCTTTCAAAAGGCTTTAGGGCCAGATGGTTTCCTTCAAACATATAAGGACAGCAATTCGAAGTGTCTCCAGAGAAAAGAAAAATCGCAAAATATGACAATTTATTTTATGAATTTAGTGTTACATAAGATCAAAAATTGGCAGAGACAGAGGCCAGTTTCAAGGTCAAACCAATCTGGGTTAGGAAGCCTGGCTCTTCATTTATTACCTGTGCTACCTTCGACCTGAGGAATAAAGGAAAAAACCATAAAGCATACTTTAAAGTATGCAATTAGGAGTTCCCGTCGTGGCGCAGTGGTTAACGAATCCGACTAGGAACCATGAGGTTGCGGGTTTGACCCCTGCCCTTGCTCAGTGGGTTAAGGATCTGGCGTTGCCGTGAGCTGTGGTGTAGGTCACAGACGCGGCTCGGATCCTGCGTTGCTGTGGCTCTGGCATAGGCTGGTGGCTACAGCTCCGATTCGACCCCTAGCCTGGGAACCTCCATATGCCGCGGAAGTGGCCCAAAGAAATAGCAAAAAGACAATAAATAAATAAATAAAATAAAATAAAATAAAATCTTAAAAAAAAATAAAGTATGCAATTAATATTACAAAACTACAAGAGCAATAATATAAAATACATATACATTATTCAGTAAAGAAATTATCAATTTCTACTCAGAAAAATAAACTCAAAATATAAATAAAAGATTCTAACATCAAACCAAGAGCATGTTAAAGAACTAAATTTAATTTGTGAATATAAACATACACTATATCAAGAAATCTATTATTCTAATAAATCACATCAACTATTCTACTGTGAGAAAACTGTATATTAATCTCAACAAATAATGAGAAAATACTCAAATCCCATTCCTAACATTTATAAAACAAAAAATGGTGCATGGACACAAACATCAATAAAAAGTGAAACAAAAGATTAAAAAAAAAAATCTGGAGAAAAATCAGGATCTAGGCATGAATGTTTTTCATTCTTTGTATTAAATGTTTGAAAAGGTTAATATAGTAGAAATATTAATTGTGATACAGACTGCCATATTTTAAAGATTTTCCATATGCCTAAGTTTTTTTAATCCTAGCAACAATTTGGTGATTCTGAGGAACTATTCCAAATTTCAGATGACGAAATTGAAACTTTAGGCTAAAAAATTTAATTTTCACTTGTTCAAGGCTACACAGGTAACAATGGTTTACAGATAGGATTGGAAATGAAGTCAATCTGACTCCAAAAGTTGAAATATAATGACCAATTTGTATAATAAGAACAAACATGAAAAGTACTTGAATGAACAGAGATGAGTATTACCATCGTCATGCTATGCACGTATTAAAAAAAAAAAAAAAAGCCCTTAAGATAACCAGTTACAATATAAAGTGAATTAAAGGGGCCAGAGATTAGAAAAATATACCAAAACAACAACTCTGTTATAAACAACAAACAACCAATTAAAGCCATAATGGTAAGAGAAAAACAAACAAATATTGCTATTCTAAAAAATAAATTGAATCCAAAAGTATGGAACTAAAGACAAGGCTAAAATTTTATTATGACAATAAACGGAAGATCTAAATAATTCAGAGGTAGATTTTCTTGAATGGGAAAACCACCTGTTATAAAGAGGCTAAAATTCACATAATTGATATAAATAGTCACTGGGATTGGAACATAGCAAAATGGTGCTAAATCTTATCTAGAAAAATCAACAGGTAAGAATGTTTAAGAAAATGTTTAAAAAGTGAGAGTGATACTCTGATGTCAAAAGAATTGACCACATTATAGAACAGGAAACTCTACAGGAGTCCTTCATAAATGCAGCAATTTGAAAGCCAAAAAAATTGCTTTGGGAAGAGATGGATTACTTAGTAAATGACACTGGGCAAATGGCATCTCTGTAAAAATTCAATTTAGGTTCTGACACTGAACACCACAATAAATTCTAGTTGGTTAGATATTCATGCTGAAAAAAGAAATAAGAAAACACTAGATGAAAACAGAAGTTGGTAATTAATAGATTTTAAGATAGGAAAGACTTTCTAATCTAAGGGTTCTCAACCTGGGGTACAAGGATGAATTATAGTCTTACAAATCCCCTATTATATGTGTTTGGGCTCATTTTTGGCCAAAAGAAAACATAGCTGATGTACGTTCAAAATACGGAACATTCTCCATGAGGTTAATAAAAGATCATGTATGACTATCGGAAGAATTTATAGAGGACATCATATACTTGACTAAATAATAACTAAAAATAAAGATTTAAGCTCTTTCTGTCAAAACAGTATGAAGAAAACTTGAAAGCAAATGATAAATTGATAAAAAAAAAAAAAAAAAAACTTATATGGCCAGGGAGTAATATACTGAGTGTATGCTGATAAGAAAATATTAACATGAACAGTTAGTAGATGATTTGTAGAGAATTAATGGCATTACTACCCTTTGAGCAACTTTGAAACACATTTCTGAAATTCAATTTGAATATAGTTCTTAGAATTCAGGAATTTCTAACAATTCCCAGCAAGTGAACACTGCATCCCTCCCCAAATCTGAAACGACCTTTAATCTAATCTTGCATGGCTACAGATTAGATAAAGCATTGTTTAGTTAACAAGTGTAATAAAAAAATAGGGAAGACTGACAAAATGCACAACAGAATATGAAGGAAAAGAAACACAGAGATTGAAGATAATATAGCAGGAATATTTTTACAATAAATACACTGCATACATTAAGTATATTTGGAACCAGAATAATAATATTGGAGTCACTGCACTATTCAAGCATAAATGTCACTGACAGTTGACTGTATATGAAAACTTTCAATTTTTCTTTTTAAAAATATTTCTGCATAATTTAAATGCTTTTTACCAAGAGCATATTATTTTAATGATAATAATCTAGTTATAAAAATGGCTCTACTGCTAACAATACTGAAGGTTATCAGATTACTCATCCTAGAATCTTTTGGTATTAAAAATTTATTTGCTTCTGAGACATTAGTGGCAAATGGAATCAGTGAAAAATTGATAATTATGCCAAATAAGGAAAGCATCATTTAATACATTTAAGAAAATTTTATGTCAAGATAGCATATAATTTCCAAAGAAGTCACTTAAAAATTTTTTTAACTAAAACAGACACCTTTCTTTTAAAAAATAACCTCCATTACAATACTATTCTTCTCCTTTGCCTGGTGATCCTGGAACATTCTCACTAAATAGCATCTCTACAGACCAGATGGTTTCTGGGCGACCTTCCAATATTGCGATTTCTCAGACAAACTGATAACAATTATTTTATGTTCCAGGTACAGTATGGCATGTAATTGAGAGTTTTAGCACAATGAAAATTATAAAACTGAATATATCTGCTATGGAAAACGAGGCTATTAGATGTCAGCTCCAATGGCTCCAAAATTCAGAGCAGCAAATAAGAACTCGGCATGACTAAGATGATCACTTCCATATCCTGCTCTCTCCAGGAAGCTCTCTACAACATTCTTTCAAGTCGGTTGTAAAGGTTCCCAACAGCTAAATAACAAGCAGACTCCTCTGAGTGCCTATCTTAAATTTCACTCAAATTTTCCTTTTTCCTCCCAACATTCCTTAGTTGTGAACCAAGTTTTTCAGATGTACTGGGGGTGCCCACTGAAGACAGACAATTCAGGTTTTTATTGTATTCTTTCTGACTGGATGAACAATTGTAATCTTTGAAGTGATACACTACCAGTTTCATATACAGGCATGTTTCTAAATTTGTTGTAGGAGTTTAAGAAAATTATGGATCATTTAGGCTATTTTCCCTTTCATTTAACTTGCTGGTACCTACGTGGTCCTGACTGCAGCACCACTGGATGAAAAAAAGGTGAAGCTTAATTAATGTTGCAATCAAACAATAACTCAGTAAAAATATAAAACCCAAGTATAAGTTAGACCATTTTAAAGACTCCAGTCAAAATATGTCGTGTCATTGGTGGCTTTGCCTTACCCTTATTTGCTATATTTCACCCTTTTCTACTCTTACCCCACTTTTGGCCACAAAGATATTATCCTTGATTTCTCTCTTTTGGACCAGTGAATTATCTTTAATCTGAGATGTATGGTCTATTGGAGTCAGGTTCAAGCATCACATAAATTTGTACTCAACCTATTCCACCATTCCGGGCATCTGTAGCACAAAACATGCATGTTTTGCTCATACATGTACTATGAGCACACTGCCAGACAGACACATAACTGAATCACATCAAAACAACAGGGCTGAAGACTACAACTATGACTGTAAGATGTATTACAATTTCAGAGATACGGAAAAAAATGTTTATTTCAAAATAAAGAAATGATAATAATAAGCATGACTCAATAAATATTTCTTAAGTGAGTTAATATTTAGAATTAAGACTAAACTTTTAGACATGATATCCTACAAACTCCAGCTACTTGAATAGATATCTATCCGTACTTTTTAAAAACTAAAGGGAGAGCTCTTTCTCTTCCTTCTTTTCTCCCACCCTTCCCTCCTTCATTATACAAATATTTGATTGGCTTATTATGTGCTAAACATTTTTCTTGCTGGGACTACACCAGCACATCCACTTTTCCTCTTTCCCTCTTTTTTAAAAATACGTAATACTTTAATAGTTTCCCCCCCCTTTTTTTTTGTCTTTTTAGGGCCACCCCCACAGCATATGGAAGTTCCCAGGCTAGGGGTCAAATCTGAGCTGTAGCTGCCAGCCTACACCACAGCCACAGCAAGGCCATTCCTGAGCCGCATCTGTGACCTACGCCACAGCTTGCAGCAACGAATGGGGGATCCTTAACCCACGGAGCGGGGCCAGGGATCAAACCTGTGTCCTCATGGATACTAGTCAGGTTCATTACTGCTGAGCTACAAAGGGAATTCCCAGCACACCCATATCAATACTACTTACACTTGGGGTGGGGGGTGTTCTTATGATCAATGGGCCACTTGCAATGGAACCAAACTCTTTTGAAAGCATCAAAATCTGCATTTTTAAACAAAATTCCATATGACATATGCCTACTAAATCTGAAAAAGTATCTCTAAATCTCTCTTCTTTTGTAAAGCCTTCCTAAATCATCCCTGTTCAAAACTTCATCAACCTTCTCCAAGATCCTGGCCCTTATGCTTCAGAGCAGCCATAGCTCTTTCTCATATTAACCATGCCTTTTTATAGCTCTTAACATAGATAGATGATATAGTATGATGGTGGGGGTTCTGGGGGTTCACCACCTTGAGTTCAACTTCCAGATCTAGCACTTGGCAGCTGTGGAAGTTTCTAAGCCTCTGTTTCCACATCTGAAATATGGTAATGTCGCCTACCTTATAAAGGGCTGCTTTGAGAATTAAATGAGGTGGCCATTGAAAGCAGCGAGCTCAGTATTTGGCATAGAGTAAGAATTCAATAAAAGCTGACAGCTGTTTTTATTTATCATATTATTATTTTTTATTTTACCTTTTTGCACCTACATGCAGTATTTCCACACTCAATGGGGGCCAACGGCAAGAAGAATCTTTTGCCTCATACACATTATGTAACAGTGAGATGTCCTAGGATCTTTATCAGATAGGATGACACTACCAAGCTTTGCCGGCATATTGTTTTTCTGGGATATGCAAAGAACTTAAGACTTTACTTCATCTTAGTCACACATATGGTTACTCAGTAAGATTCAGAATCATCATGAATAAGGAATAAAAACTTAATCCAATCAAGATACTAAGAAATAAGCCAGTCTTTTAAACACAATCTTCTTTCTTTCTGTCTTTCATGTACTATCCCAGGTATCATAGTTTATTTTACTACAGATTTGTTGCTTTGGGCTTTTGACACATCAAATGCCATAAACAACTTGTTGATGTCAGGATGAATAAATCTTACATGCTAATGAAAAGACATGGCTTTCAATCTGTCCTATGTATTTCTCTTATTTGCTTTTTTCTCTTATACTGATGATGGCAAAATGTATTATGATTAAAATTCTTTAAAAAGAGACAGAGAGAAAGAATACTGGAATCAGCTAAATACCCAAACTAGATTCTAGTATCACAAGGAACAATTTTGCTCTTCTGAACAAATGACATAAAAATGTCCTAAAGGTTGAAAAAAAAAAAAAAATTATAGGTCAAGACAGCGTGAGCTCGGCCGAAGAATACTTAGTATAAAAATAGATTTGAATTTTAACTGGGTTTCAATATGAAGCTGAGGAACATAATTTAAGAATCTTCAGATACAAAGATGGTGATATTTGATGAAGCCATACAATAAGTCATTTGCAGACTGTACTGAAATACGCTTTGATGAAAGTGATTAAGTAGCAGATTATGATGTGAAACTATAATGAACCCTGGGAAAAAAGTCAGCTTCTCTTATTCCTTGCAAGGAAAATTATATTTGATAGTATTTGGCGTGTTACCATAGACACTATCAAGAACAAAAATTTCCTGGCAATGAAATCCACAAATACTCAAGAGACTAAATTTAAATCCTACATTTTACATGCTAATTGTAAACCCTAATATATTAGTAGACTTTCTAAGCAATTTTATGGGGTAACTACATAAAAATTAATTTGCTATTAAGACCCTATTTAAATTACAGGACAAGGCAGTAGATGAGCAATTTATAACGTAAATAAACCTATATTCCTTGTTTTCTTTCCCTTTTTAAAAATGCAAATTGCCTTTGACATTTATAGCAATTATGGCCTGCATGAAAAGCATTTTCTAAGGCTTAATAAATTTCTGGGGCTCTGATACACTACAACACAGTAAGTAACTGTAGTACAAATAAATGTTCTACAGTTCTTGTCACAAGACAGGGACCTTGTCTCATTGGGTATGTATGCTTCTTCTACTTCTCAGAATCCCACGGCAAAAATAAAAGATATCTATTTCAATCAATGATACGCAATCTACCCAAGAGCTCAGATGAGAAACTAGAACAAGGTCTTGAGTTTTCCCTTTCCACTAAAGCACATGTACCTACTCTCCCTGTTTGCAATACCTGCAAATTGTACAGCAGATCCATTATTCTTTATCCTCATTACTATCACCTTGACCAGGTACCCTAATCTCTCTGAACTGTGGTACTAGCTTGCAAAATGGTTTACCTGTTTTGCTCCTACAGGAGGACTTCTCCAAAAAGAATCTGGGATGGACTTTAAAGAATTTAATAAAATCACGTCTCTGTCCTTGAAAGACTCCATAGAGAGCCATCGTTCCTACTTACTATGACGCCATATGTGCACTGCCATATGTGAACCCTTAACTCATACTAATCTTCATACAGATCTTCCTATTTCTTAAATACAGTACCCTTGTTCCAATGTGGTCTTCCCAACCGGCTCCTCCCTCTCCCTGGAATGTACAGGTCAGTTCTTTACAAGGCAGGCTCCTCCTGTTTCAGGTCTTAGCTAAAACGTCACTTGACCACTCCATGTAACAATACCTCCATTACCCTTCATGATTCTACTCTGTTTCTGTTTTGCTTAGTACTTAGCATTTGCTTTTTTTAACAGACTGTTTCACCAAACAGCGTGAAATATCCACTTCTATCAATTCACCAATCAATTTCCAACACCCTTGCAACACCCTTGGTGACCCTTATACACCTTTCAGGGTGATTAGAACTTTCCTTCCAAAATCCTTTCTTCTACACTTATTCTTTTTATTTGTTTGTTTGTTTCTTTTCTTTTTTAATTCTTATTTCCCCAATACAATTTTTTTTTTCTACTGTACAGCATGGTGACCCAGTTACTTATTCTTTTTTTTTTGATGGATTTAAAGCAGAAGCTTCCTACCTTGTCTTGTCACTGGTCATAGAATTCTCAAAGTGTCCTTTGAGATGGGATTCATGTCTAAGTGGCAGAGAGGATGGCATATCACAGATAATGTTATCATTGTGATAAAATTAGTCAAATCCCAAAGGATATGATTAAAGACATTTCCCACGCCCAATCTTTATACATTATTGTAGGTCAAATCACTATTTGAATATTTAGTGACGCATTTCTAACATATGACTATATGACCCTTGAAAATGCCATTTGACCAGCTATACAAGGAAAAAATCTAGGGATTGCAACAAGACTGAGAACTACTCTTCTAAAGAAATAATCTTTATTATTATAGCAATAAGAGCAAAATACCTTCAGTGATTAATCACCTAATAGCGTCTCTGTGCTCAGTTCAGTCTCTGGGCAACTCAACCATCCATCAAGTTTCTTAGTTTCCTCATCTCAGGAAGGGAATGGAAAACACTGGCTAAGTCTCAAGATAATACAAGGTGAATAGGCCTTTTGACCAGGTCTTTTCTAATGATGAAGGACACCTTTGGAAGCTGCACTGTTTTAAAACACTGACCATTAATTAAGGTACAAAGTTGAGTCCAGTGAAAACTGGCTTCTACATGATCTGAACTCGAAAAGTGCTAGAGGACAGAGTGTATTGTCTGTGTGTAAGTAGACATAACAAAGCTATTTTCATGCACAGTCCTGGCAGAAGGCCCGTGGTAACTGCTCTGTGGGTCTGGTTACAATTATTTCACTATAGGGAATTATCCAGGACAGTACATCCCTCCTCTGGCCACTCAGCCTCAAGTGGAAATGTGTGCTGTTTTTACCTCACAAACTTTCTTTTCAGCTCTCCTCCCTGATTACATTTTAATTTTCCTCACTCTCCTCACACTATATATCCCAATCACTCATGCCAAAAATCTCGGCTAAATTCTAAGCCAGAACTACAATACTACATCAGATGAGAAACTCTGGAAGGGTATGTGTGATAACTCTTTACCCTCTGAAGATACAAAACCTGGCATATGTGCCTGTATTCTCACTGTTTGTACATGTGCTAAGTTCTAATTGAAAGAAATAAAACACTCCCACAGGGAAACAGCGGGTATATCTGTTATTTTACCTCAATAACCAAGTGCATTTGTGCTCCCCACCCATGGCAACTTTTCATACAGCTGAATGTGGCCCTTGGGAGAAAAGTTAATGGAGCATTTTATACTGAAATGTGTTTTTAATTAAAACAAAACAATGAAGATAAGAAGAGTTTACTAGATATCAGGCCTAAGATGCTAACTCCAGTATTTAGAAATGTTTATGCCTATCATATCCCTCATATGTGTCTCCCTTCCAGATGGTCAGTTCTAGTACATTGAAGCCCCTCAATTAGTTACTTTAACTCACTTTGTTAAAAACGTCAGACTCCCTTTCTTTCTTTTCTTTTTTTTTTTTTTAAGGTAGAGTTTTATTATTTATTTTTTTGTTTATTTTGTCTGTTGTCTTTTTGAGGGCCACACTCACAGCCTATGGAGATTCCCAGGCTAGGGGTCAAATTGTAGCTGTTGCTGCTGGCCTACACCACAGCCACAGCAATGCGGGATCCGAGCCGTGTCTGTGACCTACACCACAGCTCACGGCAACGGCAGATCTTTAACCCACTGAGCAAGGCCAGGGATTGAATCCACAGCCTCATGGTTCCTAGTTGGATTGGTTTCCGCTGCACCATGACAGGAACTCCCAGCCTCCCTTTCAACTGTCTTAAGCATTATCTTCTCACAACAAATACATCTCAGATATTCTGGAAAACTGCCCATATTTTTCCTGCATTGGAAATTGAATGAGAACTAAATAAAATTTATATAGATGGACTTTTTAGGTTTATAAGAAATTCAGACGATAAGTTTAATTTCCTAAGAAAAGAATTTTTGGTATTGTTTTTGAAACCATCATCGTATGGTGTGAATCATCCTGTGGTTCAACACAACTTTAATTCATGTTGACCTCTCCATGTCTCACATTATCCCTTCTACTGAAGATCAAAGGTAAAGGGAATTCTTTTGGAAGCTAAAAGAGGGAATAATAGCATGTCTTTATTTTACCCAGGGTAAACCTAGTTTTAAGGAATGAACAGTAAACTGGGTAAGAGATGCGTTGAGCCAGTGTGTGGGAGAAGTCACTAATCAATATCAATGGGAGATGTAAGGTAAAAATAATATATGAAATTGAGCAGTTCCATTAACCTCATTTCCCTTGTGCAAAAAAAATAAGAGGGTTGAAATGGATTAATTCAACATTTGTTTAGAACGCACTTTGTGCAAAACACTGTGCTTGAGGCGTCATGGAGGGTACACAAGTGCCATGGCACCAATGTTCCACATTCAATCACTGAGTCTGACCATTTCCATTTTCATCCAAATCTTGCACCCTCCACCTTTCCTCTAAAATTATTTCACTGATTTTCCTCAGTTATTTGTGCATAACAATAGAGTCCATTTGTCCTCCTAATAGCAATTGTAAGATCCTTTGAAGGCAAGTGACAGATTTCACAAATATCTGAATTATGTAAACTCACTTAGCTCCTAGGATGATACTTTAAAAAAAATTTTTTTTAGTATGCAATAGATAGTGATTACATACACATAAATAAGGACTATAAGAAAAAAGAATGAAATAATGCCATTTGCAGCAACATGGATGGACCTAGAAATTATAATACTAACTGAAGTCAGACAAAGAAAAATACCTTACATGTAGAATCTAATAAAACTGATTCAAAAGAATGTATTTAAAAAACACAACATGAGTTCCCATTGTGGCTCAGCAGTAAAGAACCCAACTAGTACCCAAGAGGACACGGGTTCGATCCCTGGCCTTGCTCAGTGGGTTAAAGTGTCCAGCATTGTCGTGAGCTGTGATGTGGGTCACAGATATGGCTCGAGTCTGGCATTGTTATGGCTGTGGCATAGGCCAGCAGCTGCAGTTCTGATTCGACCCCTAGCCTGGGAACTTCCATATGCTGTGGGTAATGCTCTAAAAAGAAAAGAAATAAAAAACAGAAACAAACTCACGGATTTCAAAACGAATCTTTTGGTTATCATAGGCGAAACTATTTGAGCGGAGGGAAGAATTGGAAGGGGAATAACATAGACACACAAATGTTTAAAACAGATGATTAACTAGAACGTACTGTATAGCACAGGAAAATCTACTCAATAATTTGTAATAACCTATATGGGAAAAGAGAATGGATATATTTCTATGATGACTGATTCACTTTGATGTAGACAAAACTGTAGATCAACTATACACCAATAAAATTAAATTTTAAGGAAAGAACTAAGATATAATCCTTTTGTCTTGTGTTTTTTTTTTTTTTTTTTTTTTTTTTTTTTTTTTTTTTACTTAGAGCCACACCCATGGCATATGGAGGTTCCCAGGCTAGGAGTCTAATGGGAACTGAAGCTGCCGGCCTATGCCAGAGCCACAGCAATGCCAGATCCAAGCCAAGTCTGAGACCTACACCACAGCTCATGGCAACGCCAGATCCTTAATCCACTGAGAGAGGCCAGGGATTGAACCCACAACCTCATGGTTCGTAGTCGGATTCGTTTCCGCTGGGCCATGACGGGAACACCAGGTATAATCCTTAGTCTCAAGAATTTAGGCCTTATTTGGAGGAACAAAAACAACCAGCCAAAAATATCCAGAACTATATTCTATGAATATTCTACAATCAATGTTCTAAATACACCTATGTGGCATATTCTATAAACCAGTGGTAACAGGACAACTGAAATAAGAGAGAACAGATACCAAGAAAGTAGATGAGCTTATCCAGGAATGTGTGTATGTATGCATGCCTGTATGTAATATACCAGGGTGGCTAATGTTTATTATACACCTCATATATTTCTAGTATATCTAGAATTTATACATACGTATATGTGTGTAGGTATAGAATAGGATACATATTATAGAATATACAGATTAGAATAGAATAACAGTTTCCACTCTCATTTATTTTCTAAATTTAGATCCAGATACATTAGATGTTCTCAAAGGATACTGTCCCTGTGGCCCTGAGATATGAAATCTGAGGAAAGGGCTTTTGGGTCACTTAAAACAAGGATTTGCGGCAGATTCCTTATATCAAACTGTCTTTCTAAGTCTTAAGTAATTTCAGAAGTTTCTAGGCAACTCAGTCCCTTTTATTTAGCATTTCCTGTGCAACATTTCTTCTTTGTTGAGTATACGTTTTTCAAATTTCCAATGAGAGACTGTTTGCAATTCAAGACAAAAAGGTTTCTTTGGAGAACTTAAATTTTGAATTTCCTGAGCTGATGTTGATAATTTAACACATGAAATACTCCACTGAAAAAGCTTTCCTTTGTCAAGGCAGGAAAACTTTCTGTAGAACACAGTTTATGATTCTGAACACTCCATGTTTTTATGAATACCAGTTATTTCAACTCTTATCTTACAAACCATTTTATATGAAACATTATTTGCTAGCAACATTTTTTTTTTCTTTCTTTCTACAGGTCCAGAGTACTGGTAATATATACTAGCATTAAAATACAAAGCACCTTACAAATGTGACTTGATGTTTTACTAGGTTACTCACCCAAAACTATTAGTCATGTTCCACTACTTTCTTCATTTAAGAAAGCTACTCCCAGGACACTCATTTTATTTGAACTTTTTTTCAGTTACACTATATAAAAAGACATCATTTTAAGTAGCAATGACCCAAATCACTGATTTCATATTCCCTATGCACTCAGCTGAAAAAACCACAAAATTAGCCCCAAATCCGTAAAATCCAAATAATATAAATATTATAAACCTCTGAACCAATTCATATGTGATGAGGCTACACAAACACAGAAACGGGTTTCCCCCCTCTCTTTTAAGATGTCAGTGTTTTCTCTGATTCTAAAATTGCTCACAAGTTTTAAAAGGGAAAACATTTAGAGCTTCCTGGAGCCAGAGAACATCTTTGGGAGTAGGAAGAAATTATCTAATTTATTAGAAAGGAAAAGTTATGATCAGACTGTTTGAAGTGGCTGCAGAGCTTAAAGGAGTAGGTTTTTAGAGGAAATGAGAAGCCTTTTAGAGGAAGTGAGAAGTCTTGGGAGCGGTACACTTTTACCCAAGGATCTGGGGGTGTGTTATAGCGGAGTTGTAAAACATATTCTGACAACCCTACAGGATAAGGATGGCCAAGGAGTCCTATTGGTTATTGCAGCAGAGTTAATTCATGACCAAACTTTTGCTGAGTTCAGATAGGAGATCAGAACTCTTTGTCTGTTTCTATGTTTTTGTATTTGTTTTCTTTTCCCTTAGTTTCATAAGAAATTTTTTGGAAAAGCTCCAACCTTATGGGGAGCAAGAATGGAGAGGGGTCACAGTTGGAGAAGCATCCAGGGTCGAACCCACAGTCCTACGGATCCAGGCAAATATGCCGATGCAGGTAAACACCTGGGGACATAAAGGAAGCAAGCAGTGGGAAAGCTGGAATGTGGGCGTTTTTCCTGAGTAAATACTGTAATCTAATAACATTAGGAGCAATAATGCATTTCTCCTCATAGGGTAGGGAGAGCTGGGACATGTAGCTGGATAGGGAGTCAGCCCCTGCTTGCACCTTTTCACTGAACACCCAGCCTCATTCAGTCACTTGTCTGACCTGAGCAGGAGCTGCATATCTGTAGCACTGGCGGAGTCCTGGGTCATAATTCTGCCCAGCTGTACGCTTCTCTCTTCCTTCCTTACAAGGGAGTAATGTGGTTCAACTCCCTGCCCCAATCCTTGTTTTCTCTTTCCATGCTTTCAGTTACTCATGGTCAACTGTGGTCCAAAAATATTAAATGGAAAATTCCAGAAACAAACAGTTTGCTAGTTTAAATCGAGCACCATTCTGAGCAGTGTGATGAAATCTCATAGTCTTCCTGCTCTGCTCCACCCAGAAAGCCAACCACTGATATCATCATGGCTTGATGATCCAGATCACCCTAAGATGACCCTCCTGCTGATGGATCATCAGAACGTCAAGTGTACCTAAAACTATGTCCCAATGTCTACCTCATTTACCTCACCTCATCTCAACATTTTATCATCTCATGTCATCACAAGAAGAAGCATGAGTACAGTACAATAAGATATTTTGAAAGAGACCACATTCACATAATTTTTAATACAGTGTTTTGTTAGAATTGTTCTAATTTTAGTTATCGTTGTTCATTTCTAAGTGTGCCTAATTTATACATTAATCTATGTCACAGGTAGGTATTTACAGGAAAAACATAGTACATTTAGGGTTTGGCACTATCTATGGTTGAAGGCATTCATGGGGGATCATGGAACGTGGATAAGGAAGAGCTACTGTGAAGCTCTTCAACTTGCAACAGTAAAAGCTGAATCTCAAAATACCAAAATTTAAGTGTTGCTAAGAAGTACCAGTGGTGGAGGCTGGGAAACTGGGGGAGGAACGCTTATGGGGATTAAACTCAGCTTTAGAACAGTTGTAACCTTGGTACACTATTATTTGAGATCTTCATTATACTTTCATAGATTTAGATATTTTTTACTCCTGCGGATGACCCATGGCCTATGGGTATTAGTTTAACATAAATGCCTGACCCACTCTTTCCATACCCAAACTTCTTTCCTTTAACTTTCAGCTTCACTTACAGGCAGCGACTGGCCCGTAGAGCAAACTGATGGAGATGCAAGGAAAGGTTTATTCCTTCTTATCAGATTGTTGACTATCTACTTGTGCTGCATGATAGAACTAGAATGCTGAAAATACAATGGATTTTCTGTGTAAAGTGCATCTTAGACTTCCCTTCTACTTATCACAGTATTGGCAAAAATGCCCAAAATGCAAAGGCAAAGAAAAGAGGCAGTTTTCCAGTGTGTTTCTGAGCCCCAAAGGGACCTTATCCAACTGAGAGTGGTATTTGAGGCATAAAATTAAGAATTTTTCATTTGAGCTTACTTAGTGGTTAAAATAATTGTTATTGAAAAGAATACTGTTCTAGTAATACTTCAAGGAATTGAGTAGCATGTGTTTCTATAGCCAAATTTATGGTACTTGGTTGCCAAACTGGAAATTATCCCCTTTTTGGGGAGAACCGGGAGGTGCAGGAAGAATTCCTAATTCTTTTCTTTCAGTATTTTGTGAACAGGAAAATCCTCCAGAGAAATAATTCAGAATTTCAGAATGAAGATGATGTATTTTTCAAAAAGCCAATTTACAATCACCAAATGAAAAACATGGACAACTAATCTGCCGTCAAAACAGTCCAGGGGAAAGTTATAAAGTGAGTCTAGTTAAGTGCCAGTTCCTTGCTAAACTTTTAACACTTTAAAAGATAATATGTTGGATTGGTTTAATATTTAACCCTGTAAAAATGAAAAATCCAGACATTCATGGGAACTTGAATATCTCTCAACATCAATGCTTAGGGGCAGAAGGTTACCCAAAGATATGTTTCTTGCTATAGTTGAATATCTGTGTCCCCCCAGTCCAGAATTCATACGTTGAAACCCACCACCCAATATCCTAGTATTAGGAGGTAGGGAGTTTGGGAGATGATTAGGTCACGAGGTTGGAGCCCTCCTGAATCGGCTTAGTGCCCTTACAAGGGCCTCCAGAGACCTCCCTTGCCCCTTCCTTCTAATGAAAGGCTAACTAGGAGGTGAGTCCTTGGCAGACAGTAAGTCTGCTGGCACCTTCATCTTGGACGTTCCAGCTTCCAGAACTGTGAGAAATAAATGCTGACTGTTTATGAACTATTCGTTTTATGGTATTTTGTTACAGCAGCCAAAGAGATTAAAACAGCACCATATCCAGAGCCTCTATTGTTCTGCTTGTCTCAGTCCAAGGAATTACATGTAACTCAGCAATTTACTGAACCTGTATTACATCAAAGCCCAAGTGCTTCGACATAAGCCGTTAGCTTTATAGAGTCCGCTGTAAATGAAGGGAAGCCTTCTGTTCACTGAGAATGATATGGTACAAATCTTACCAATACCTGAGTCTCATCATGATTCTTACAGTCTTTTCCTTCACCTGTTATTGCTCTACATCATATTTAGATGAAAGAATCTTTCCATTCCTCCCTAGCACAGGGGTGCAAGGTTATTTTGGGAAAAATACATCATTACTTCAATTCATTTTTGTTATGATCCTCAGGTAAGGATGGCCTCAGAGTGCAGACCCACAATCCTTTCTAGAAAATCCTTGGACCAGATGTGTTTTAAATTCCAAATTTTTTTCAGATAATGGTGTCCATAGCAGGTAGTACACAAAACTACCAGTGGGGGCCAAGCCAGCACCTCATAATCAATACATTAATGCTTTAACAGTGAAATGTATGATGGTTCACAATAAATAAAGACTGAAAAACTTCAAGTCAATTCAGGGCAAGCTTTGCTATCATTTGAGTTTCAGTATCAAATTTGCCAAAACAACTTTCAGTTTTGGGGGCATTTTGGAATTGGAAATTGAGGGTAATAGCATGTAGAGGTCTACTAGGTTTCCAAAGAGTTAAGACAAACTGACCTACTGATGCTTAGAGAAAGAAGAAGTGGAACGTGTGGCATAAAAATCTAACCTAACAACCTAAATAACCTGAGTGGGCGTTCTAAGGGATCTTTTAGAAAGTGAATTTGACTACATTAAACAGGATTTAAGATAAGTGAGTTGTCTTTGTTCCTGGACTCCTGTCAAATGACCTTGACATATTCTATTCCCAAGAGTGAGTGTATGGCAGTTCTATGGTCAGGGAATCTAAGTTACATTGCTATTCTGCAGCGAAAGGGCCCAGAAATGGACAGACCTAACCATTCTGAGACTCATAGAACATTCCCAGACTATAATTAAAAATCTCAGCAAGGCAAGAGTATTGGAGCCAACTGGCATTGCTTGCTCTATGACTCCACAATAAAGTAATTACACAGTTTGATTTCTTAAGATAAAAACCAAAAACAGTTGCCTTTTCCCTTAATGGAAAAGAAAAAAAAATTTTTAAGGTCTAATATCTTAAGTTTTAAGGATAGAATTGGGAAGATTATACTCTGGGTTGTTGTGCTAGGCATTATAAACTAGCAAAGGGGTAAACAGTCTTTCAGCTGAGGGGTTGTCGTCAGTGGAGACAAAGGGAGATAAAGGCTTACTTGGCTTCCAGGGCCAGTGCAATGATGCCCGCAGCCATGGGGGCTGAGGCTGAAGTCCCAGTGTGGTTATCCGTGCAACGCTGCCTCAGATCCGTAGTAATCTAGAAGACAGAAGTGGAAAATTTAGAGGTTGGGGGGTCAAGGTGAGTCACATGCAAGTAGAAAGAAATGTACTCATAAAGCTGGAATGGAGGGATGTTGAAACAGTTGTTTTAAATTCCTTGTTCCTGAGCTCCTATGACCACATCACTTCACAGAGAATCGCCTGTATAAATCAACTCTGAAAAGGGGAGGATTTGGAAATTGGATTCCACTTGTGTTACACGCAGGGTCAGGACTAAGGTGAGCCTTTGGCCTGAAACATAAGGACTGTGCAAGTATCTGCTTAAATTGTACACCCTAGGCACCTCACTTTCCTCACTTGGGTCCCAGCTCTAGTTGAAATTACAGTTCCTTCATTATCCCAACATTTTTAAATCATCAAACATGTGGAGCCAATGACCAGACACTGAGTTAAAATGTGGGAACTCAAGGAATAAAGAGCACCCTGAAACCACCCATGACAATTACCTTGGGAGAGTTGCAGGTTTCAAGCAAAGGAAATGTTCTGCCATAGAAGGAACCTTTGCTTACAGACTCATTTTTAGAGTAAACAGAAACATGACTCAGATGAACCAAGGCTTCTTGATAGATAAAACACAAATGCTAACAAAAAGGTTGAATCTGGTACAAGTGATCACATCTCTAAAAGGCATGCTTGCATATGATAGGAGGTTAACCATTTGACGTTTTTCATTTTTTATTTTTTTTGTCTTTTCAGGACCGTACCCACAGCATATGGAGGTTCCCAGACTAGGAGTCCAATTGGAGCTACAGCTGCCAGCCCACGCCACAGCCACAGCTATGCCAGATCCAAGTGACCTACACCACAGCTCATGGCAACACCAAATCCTTAACCCACTGAGTGAGGGCAGGGATTGAACCCACGACCTCATGGTTACTAGTCAGATTTGATTCCACTGCGCCACAAGGGGAACCCCTTACATTTTTTTTAAACATCAAAATGTGAGTACTAGATCGTTTTTTTTCCCCTTGATGTGAAGATAGTTCACTTCACTTGTGGCGGAGTAACATGACCATCAGCAAATGCAATGTTTTTCAATCTTCATTTCATGATCATTTCACGAAGGAAGAAAAATTAAATGCAGAATCTTTACAACAAGAGGGAAAAAAAGCACTGTGGCATAAGACTTTGCACACCACTGTAAAATCTAAAATTTTAAAAATCCTCTATCGGAGTTCCCACTGTGGCACAGCAGAAACAAATCTGACTAGTATCCATGAGTATGGGGGTTTGATCTCTGGCCTTGCTCTGTGGGTTAAGGATCTGGCATTGCCGTGGGCTGAAGTATAGGTCGCAGATGAGGCTCGGATCTGGTGTTGCTGTGGTATAGGCCAGCAGCTACAGCTCTGACTCGACCCCTAGACTAGACACTTCCATACGCCAAGGGTGCAGTCCTAAAGAGATAAAAAAAAAAAAAAAAAAAAAAAATCCTCTCTCCCTGAAAAGAATCCATTGTTGCCCTTTGGGGCTAACATCTCTCCTGTGGGTAAGGTACAGGCTTGTGAGATGAGCACAGGAGTCTCTCTGTACTTACTGGAAGGCACTGGAAAATCTCTCTCAAGCATCAAGACAAATTTATTGTTCATATTTTACAGATAAGAAAACTGAGGTGAAAAATCTACAGAAAGGTGTAGGGGGACAGAGGTGACTAAACGAAACCCTGCTTTTCTAAGGTGCATCCTTGCAGAGAAGAATGAAGAGGAGCTGAGCTGGAAAGCAATATAATCATCACCAAAAGAAAGTTCTGCCTAACTCCTCAGAAGTGAGTCCTCCCACAAAATTCCCTCAGTGTCACATGAGGGTGTCTAAGGGGAAACTTTAATTATCTGCTATGGGGAGTTCCCATTGTGGCTCAGCTGTGACGAGTCCAAGGGGTGTCCATGTGGATGTAGGTTCGATCCCTGGCCTTGCTCAGTGTCATCAGGGATCCAGAGTTGCCCATGAGCTGTGGTGCAGGTCGCAGACTTGGCTTGGATGGATTCTGAGTTGCTTTGGCTGTGGTTTAGGCCAGCAGCTGTAGCACCGATTCAACCCCTAGCCCGGGAACTTCCATATGACATGGGTGCGGCCCTAAAAAAAAAAAAAAAAAAAAAATCTGTAATGGCTCTGGATTGACATCCTGGTGACTTAATTTCACAGGAGGCCATTAGTACTCAATGTCTTTTCGTTATGCTTTTGGACATGTCTAATGTTTGCAGACTGACCACAGCATAGAGGTGCTAATACAAAAGAAGTGGGAGAATGAATGAAAATACAGAGATGGTGGTGCGGAGAGAGGAGACCAGGCTGGCACGCTCTGCCAGAAAACTGAACGCTGGCCAAGAGCTGGACAGTGTGCTGGGCAAGCAGGGCAAGTTGTTTCTGGATTCACTGACTTGATTACAAAGCCATTCTCTGAACCTCCTCACTAGACGTTTGCAAGGTGTCTGGGTAAACAGAGCCCTACTCACTTCTATATTAAGAAACTTCCCAGGAGTTCCCATCGTGGCTCAGCGGTTAGTGAACCTGACTATGATCCTAGGATCCATGAGTATGCTGGGATCCCGAGCTGCTGTGGCTCTGGTGTAGGCTGGTGGCTACAGCTATGACTGGACCCCTAGCCTGGGAACCTCCATATGCCTCAGGTGCTGCCCTAAAAGACAAAAAGACAAAACAAACAAACAAACAAACAAAAAAAAAAAAACACACACAACAAAAAAAGAAACTCCTCCGATTTTCAATTCTTGACCTTTTTTGGAGGGAGGTGTAAAATATACACAACATGTATTTGCCCTTTTAACAACTTTTAAATGTGCAGTACAGTATTGCTAATTATGTGCACATTGCTGTACAATCACAGATCTCTGCAATACTTCATCTTACATAACTGAAACTTGACCAGCACAGCAACTCCCTGCCAGCCCCTGGCAACCACCAATCTACTGTCTGCTTCTGTGACTGTCACTGCTTTAGGCACCTCATGTAAGTGGAATTATACAACACTGGTCTTTTTTCTGATCGGCTTATTTCACTTAGAACAATTTCCTCAAGGCTCATTCTTTGTAGCATAGGGGCCAGGATTTCTTTCTATTTGGGCTGCATAATACTCTATTGTATTGTGCAGTATATTTTCTTTATTCATCATCTGTCAATGGGCTTTGGGGCTGCCTGGAACTGCTTGGTTATTGGGAATAATGCTGCAATAAACATGTATGTACAAATATCTCTTCCATAGCCTGTTTCCAATTCTTTTGGATAAATACCCAGAGGTGGGATTGCTGGATTGTTAACAAAGTTATTTCTGTTTCATTTGAATTATAGGTGAATTTGCAGCCTTATTTTCCAAAGGTCTAGTCCCTAAGTCAATGCATAAACAACCCAGAAGCAGCCTGTTTCCAGGTCTCCAGATACACTGTTGTTAAGAGATGGCCTTGCCTGCATTCTTCTCATTTTACCTCACCCTCATAGCCACATTCCTTTGCCAAGTTTTATTTTTTTCAATGACTTGTGCCTGGATTCAAGATTTTTCATGATGTTTTCCTACTTGGCTCACTTTGCTTATTCTTCAGCTGCACCAGACACTTTCAGTGCACAGAAACAAATCCAGAATAAACACTCCAAGTGTGTGTAGCATTTTGGAGTCTAATAAATAACCACCTCCAGTAAACCTCAAACTTGAACAATAAAAATGTTATGATGTTAGGTTTGCCCTACCATTATGCTCCATTGGAATAGTCAGCAGATAGATACACTACTTACCTAAATAACTACTTAGTATTTTATACATAAACACCAATTGTGTTAAATGCTATTAATGAAGGCTACCTTGTGGAATTGCACATCATCATCGTTGCCCTTTTATTATTATTTTTTTAATCACTTTAACTAAATGAAACTTGAGTCAGAGAAGGGGAGTGAAGTGGGAAGGTGATGGAGAGGGAAGAGGTTAAAAGGAAAGGAGAGAAAAGAAACAAAAACATCCTCCACTCCTTTCTCATCCTGCTTTAAGTGGAAATTCCAGCTGGGTCATTTCAAGAGGAAGTTACTGTCAGTGGTGGAGATATTTAGGTGTAAATTACCAGAAAGATCTAAGGCAGGGTTTTCATCATTAAGAGAAGTCACAGTATCAGGAAATTTTACGTCCATCTTTAAAAAGAAATGGCAACGACCACCAAGGAGCATGCAATCTTGAAGAAAAATGATGCTCCCCAAACTGGAACCACATGGGGGTAATCCCATTAATCACAGCACATGCATACAAGACCTGACAGTGTAATTTAAAAGAAAAGTTGCATTCAATAGCCAGCCCACATCATGGGGCTGGGAGCTCAGAGATTTGATATGTGAAAACAGAACAATAAAGCACTTTAAGTTTAGATTCCATTTTAAAGAACGTCTCAGAATTTGGTTTCGGTCCCGCTGGCGCATCCTGCACACTCCAAATTCCCTACATTCGCTACCCAAATCAGAAACAGAATTTTTTCTCCACAGAACTTCTCAGATTGCTCAAGAAAATATCATTTCTGTCCTTCAGAGTGAAGGAAATGGGAGATGACACCAGGCCCCCCCATGCCAGATCAAAGCTGTCTTGATCAGCAAATTAGATTTTCAGCCTGTCCCAGGATGGGTCACAGATGTCTTTCTGGACGCCACAAAGTTAGGGATGTCTTCTTTTCTTTGGGGAGAAGGGGTGGGTATTGCTGCGGTCAAGTCAGGCTTCCTTTGCGAAGAACCATCACTTTTTTTCATTCTAAGCTCCTATTTCCTAATATTTCACATTTTATTGCTTGGGCTGATTGGATCTTTTATTCTAACCTGTTGATGTCACTCTCCAGGGAATCTCAGTTCAGCATGACTATGGCCATAAATGACAAGTCTTTACAACAAGCCCAGGGTTAAGAGTTTCTATCTCCCTGATACCCTGTGATGTGTTTTATTTTGAGGGTGCCATACTGTCTCATATCTGTTAAAAGAGAAAGTGACCAGATCTTTTGAAAACATGAAATGATTCTACTGTCTGTTAGGTTGCATTTGTTCCTGGTGTTGATTTTGACTTAGATTAGAAATATGCCCAAAACAAAAAACAAAAAACCTGTTTCAGACACAGCTATGGAGGGTAAGTGCAGAAACTAGATCTTAAATGTTAGAAGTGGATTTATTAAGCACAGCAAAATCAAAAGGAACTGAGGACCAACAAATGCTTTCTGTGTTCATGGAAGTCACAAAGATGGGTGTGCAATTCAATCATGACTGACAAGGCCACACAAAATTCCACTCCCAACGTTGCTATGAGAAACTGCAACTGTGAAATGCCCACATAAGATTTTACAAATATGCGATTGCTGCCACAAAAGGATAGGATCCCATCTTATATCATAATTTGCATCTCGATAATGTTCAGCTCAGTGCTGTGTACAGAGCAAATGTAACAATATTTACTTGTTAAGTTGAATGGCTAGTGTCAAGCTCTTTCATACTCATTTTATTCCAGACTTTTAAACTCACCCACTGATTAAAAAACACTTTAAGGTCACTTCTTTATTGACTCTCCAAATAACACTAATACAAACTTATAAACGGCCTATAAAAATTATACATCTATATGTTTATATACAGTCTGGGACCTAAAGCATAACCATTCCTCTTACTACTAGTTGTTGTTACCACCAGATGCATGACTTCTAAAACCACCAGCAACTTGCAAAGAGGTAGGCAATGAACAATAAGTGTGCATGTGTGTGCACATGTTCATGTATGTAAAACTACATGTGACCTCTGCAAGGAAGATATACTATTTATTAACTAAGGAAAGGGAAGCTTAGAAAGACTCCTAAGCCCAAGGACACATAGCCACTAAAGTGCTGGCAAATGGTGAAATATTAAATCCTGAAATGGCAGCAAAATGAAAAGCCTAGCTACAGAGTGTGGTCACCATGACAGCAAAGGGGGCAGGTTCGAGACCATCACCAGCAATCATGGTGGAACTGGCCTTGGGATCCAGCCCCAGTCAGTGAATACCGCCACTCTTCTTCAGGCTGCAGTCAGAATCAGAACTTCTCAGGAGTAAACTTTCCTTCCTTCTTTTTAACATTCTCAAGAGAATATGGATGAAACTGCCATACAAACCAAACACATCTGGATGCGCTAGTCTTTAACTCATGAAACATTATGCTGGTTTCCAAATCAAAAGGAAAAACAGAGATGATAGCAATGACTGTGTCTAAACCATGAATTGAGTAGTAGGAGAGGGAACTTTCGGCAGAAGGAAATGTGTAGCTGCTTAACAACTATAGATGTGATAGATGCATTTGAATAATAAAAAAAATAAAGTAAAAAAAAAGAATAGAAAAAAAAGGAACATTAAAAGCAATAAGGTAATTCCTCCATGTGGAATTAGTCTTTCAGGCCAACCCTGAGATACCTCAGGCAGCAAGTTTGTTTTGAATACAAATAAATAATATGACATCAGAAGAAGGCTGAGGAGAACATATATTCTTGAAATCTTGGCTCCCAACACCCCTCCTAGGAGGAATACGATGGCCCCCATTTTCCAATCACTGAGACAAATTACTAGAGGAAAAAAGGGCAAAGGGTGAACTAGTCCCAAAAGAAGGAGATAATATAATGGTGGGAGGGATAGGAGATGAACGGCTTTATCGCTACAAAAGAACTTGGGAGAAATCCAGGAGGTAGTGAAGGATTATATAAAGGCAGGATCTTTAAGGCTTCTTGACTCTAAGAAGGGATGGATGTACACTTTATCTCCTAGCAAGATTCCTACAGGTGACGTCCCTGAGCAAAATATATTGTCAAACATCCTTTGCTTTCCCAACCTACCAGTAGAAGGAGCTTTTCTGAAAGAGAGCGAGCACCCATCTGCCTTATGTGACTGTATCAACACCTCATGAGGCTTCCATCTCTCTTGATGTCTGAGAGGTTTGTTTTGCAATTTCTTTTTTTTTTTTTTTTTTTTTTTCTTTTCAGGGCTGCACCTGCGACATATAAGTTCCCAGGTTAGGAATTGAATAGGAATTGTCCTATACCACAGCCACAGCAACTCAGGATCCAAGCTGCATCTGCGATCTACACCACAGTTCACAGCAATACCAGTTCCTTAACCCACTGAGAGGGGCCAGGGATCGAACCCGTGTCTTCATGGATACTAGTCAGGTCCAGAACCTGCTGAGCCACAACAAAAACTCCCTGAGAGTCATTTTTGCCTGAACATTAATTAAGTTCCTCTGGTCAATTCTTCAAACCTCAAGTAGTTTCCATTCTAGCATGGAGCATGACCAGTCCATAAGCAAATGTCTAACATTATCTTCAGTGGCTCACAAGACACTAGAGAGAAAACTAAACAGGATAAAAGAGCAGAAAGTCAAGAAAGGGAGGGTCAATCTTTCAGGGGAAGGTGAGGAAAAATAGCCTCCCTGAGAGGCAATCTGAAAAGAGACAGAAATGAAGTGGTTTCTGGGGAAAGAGTGTTCCTTCTGGATGACACTTCTCACATGAGAGGGTCCTGGCTTGAAATCACACAAAATGCGTAACAATCTTGGGCAGCTCAATGCTGGGCCCATAGCAATGAGCACCTCAGACTGGCAGAGTGTCTAGGTGAGCACTGTCTGAGGGTGTTAAGAAAAGGTCAAAAGGCATGAAATTCAAAATTAGTAAGCCATGAAAACGTAAATGTGCTGTTCAATATAATCACTGCCAGTTAGCATACTTAAATTCATATCAGTTCAAATATCATAAAAATTAAAGTAAAATCCTTCAGCTGCACTAGCCATGTTTCACATGTTCAACAGCCACATGTGTCCAATGACTACTGTTATGGCAGCACAAATGTAGAACATCTCCACTCCAGTAGAAAATTCTACAGGACAACGCTGACCTTTAGGACTATGAAAAAAAGTGTTTGTTGTATTCAAAGTGTATACAATTGAATATACTGTCATCAAAATATAAATCAAAGTAAATGTAGTAAATTCAAAGATTGAAATTGCTTTCCAGTCATGGCTCAGCGGAAACAAAACCGACTAGGATCCATGAGGATGTAGGTTCGATCCCTAGCCTCTCTCAGTGGGTTAAAGGATCCGGTGTTGCTGTGAGCTTTGGTGTAGGTTGCAGACACAGCTAGGATCTCAAGTTGCTGTGGCTGAAGTGCAGGCCAGCAGCTACAGCTCCAATTTGACCCATAGCCTGGAAATTTCCATATGCTGAGGGTGCAGCCCTAAAAAGTGTGTGTGTGTGTGTGTGTGTGTGTGTGTGTGTGTGTGTGTGTGTGTGATATTCTGGAATGCTTCACTTGCTGTAATTAGGTACACGTCCACCACTGTTCTGAATCTATTAAAGCCTGAGTGGATTACTAAGGTCCATGACTGTATGGACAGTGGCAGTGGGAAACTAAAGGATGGAGATGTGGCTATGTTATGCAACTCAGGGCAAGGTCTTCTGCCTACTTGTATACCATGAGAAGTACAAATAAAATTTATTTAACCAAAGTGCTTTCCCAGAGGCAGCGAGATCTTTCCTGTCTCTTGGATCCTCAGCACCTGCCTCTGTTCAACTCACAAAGGTGCTCCACGAATGAAGAATGAAACTGCGCTCTTCTGGAGAAGCTGCCAATGACAAAAGGAAATGGACGGCCTAGGGAGGGGAGCCCCACAACAAACAGAGACACTGCTGTTCCTGTAACACTCAATCATGGATGCCACTAACAGGATGTGGGCATCTCCCAGGGACCACAGGTATCTGGTTCAAAAGCCTGGTGAAGAAAAGGTCCCAAGCTCAGAGCAGGATTATTTGTCATTCTGACATCTAGAAGGAAAAGGGGCAGCTGGATGTTGCAGTTGTTAACATGTTCACTATCAAAGTGCCTTTCTTTACAAGGTGGGGGAACACATCATGGTTATATACATTGGAAAAATGAAGGTATGACAAACACCTCTGTTAACAACAGCTGGAGAAAGGAGGCGCCTGAGCTCCCATGATGCAGAAATTGACACTGACTTAGGGAACAACGTCAGCCACTTAACTAAGGGGCTTATTGCCACAGGCACTGGGTAAGTATTTATGCTCAGTATCCTGTTACCTTCATGAAAATTGGGGCTACTGGTTCCAGTTTTACTCCCAATTTATAGATGAGTAAACCAAGACATCATGGAGGTCATGTAGCCACTGAATGGTCAGTCTGCAGCTGCAGATTATAGTTTGAAAAAGCTACTGCCTTTCCTCTCCAACTGAAGGTTAATTTGGAAATGCAGACAAAATAAGAGCATCTGAGAGCTGGCTAGAGAAAAATTACTCATTGCTGCCATCAAAATGAGAAAAGTAAGCAAAAGGCAGAGAGAAGTGAAAAGTCATGGGGGCCATAGGAGCTACAGCATAATCATAGTTAATGGTGATGAAAGAAGATCAGGAAGATCAAGTGTAAGGAGTAAATTTCACAGAAGTGCTTTTGAGGTCCATCCCTCCACACTGCACTCTTCCATCTGGGGTCTAGGCAACATTTCCTTCTTCCTTGATATCCTGTTCACTGCATTATAAGCCTCTCTTAAGGAAGGCATTTGCGAACTTAAGAATACCTCCCCCACACCAGCAGTGTCATAGAAGATAACAGCATAAAATGGACATATTTACTTTGAAGTAATGGCAGGTTTGCTTTTAGATGCCTTCAGACAAGAAGAGAATTCTTGAATTCTTCAGTTCAAGAAGAGAATTCTGATCCCAGAGTTTTCATCAGGATTTTACAATGAAGAAGTGATGGATACCACTCAGTATTAGAGGGCCTTGAACATGAATTCTCAGAGATGAGCAAATTTGAAAGGCCAAAGGGATATTCCTAGATTAAAACACTTCTATAATGAAGGGAAATTATCATAAAGTGTCACTTTCCCATTATGAAAGCCATGAAACTTTAAAACTTGTCATCGTTGTATTTTCTCCATTTATATTTCACTTTGTATGGTGGAGTATGTTTACTGATGAATGATGGAGGTACCTACAGGTGAACTTATATGCATATTTTTAAGCCAATTATTATGCAGGAAGTATAGAAGGATGGGGGCAGGTGGGATATGTATGGGGTATGTATAGGGGCAGGGAGTTTTTATTTAAATCAACCTGAAAGATGTAAAAAGTGGCTGAGATGTCAAACATGAAAATCCTATAATAATCAGGAATCAAGAGGAACCAGACAGTTGTGGATGCAGAATTACACAAAAGAGGCAGTATGCTAACTCCTGCATTTCCACAGCTCTGTAAAGCCAGAGCGTGCATCATAGAATGACCCATACTTGAAGGAATCTACAGGATGTGAAAGCAGGAAACTGGATAAATGCTACAAAGTGTCAAGTATAGCAGCTTAGCTCCACTTTAGAAAGACAAATCCCAAAGCATTTTACAATACCCTGACCAGGAAAATAGCAAAATGTAAAGGTGTCCAAAATTTAGAGTCCAATGCAGTGTGGGGCATCCCCAAAGTGAGATCTTTCTTAAGCACCAATGGGTCAAGTGGTATGCAAACTTTTTTTCATTTGTTTATAATGACTGGAATAACTTCATGAACTAGGTATTAGTAAATGCCCCCAAAATACAGGTAAGGATGTTGAGATAGGAACACTAAGTAATATATCCAAAGTTGTCCAGCTATTAAATAGTTCAAGAATGAATGAAACCCATGCAGGCTGGTCTTCCAACCTGAACTCTTATCTGTTTTACCATCTGCACAGAGAGCAGATCATGTAGGACTATTTACTGTGCTTCTCATCCAGGCAAACTTGATTCTGCAGTGGTAGAGAAGCACTTTTTATACAGGTTTAGGTCACAATGAATTAGTTGGACCTACTTTGAAACCAAAGTACTGAAGCTGAGGTTCAAAGGCAGCAGGGGGACAGAGTGATAAGGGAATGGACACATGCACAAGGTGAAGTGAACTATTCATCTGTTTTCGGTAACACTACAGCTTAGATTTTATGCTAATGAACTCACTCTTTGCCAGAAAAAGATAAACAAAAACAACTGAAGCTTAATCATGTCTAAGTCTGGAATGTAAGACCCAGACAGGCCTATTCAATGAATTGGTAACAGAATGGTAACATTTACAAATGCCTGCACTGAGTCATCAGCTAATCTGACTCTCAATTTCCATGCATGACTCGCGCATACAAATGCATGGTCTTCCCTTGGTGTTTCAAAGGGAAAGATAAATAAATCAGTCATGCCAGAAAATGCAAATGTCACGTACTATTTTCTTATCATAGGACTCTCCGCTGCTGTAGGTCGTGGCAAGTGTAGACGAACACTCTTCCAGGTACCAAGGCTTCTTCCCGCTTTCGGCTGTGCTGCTGATGGAGATGGTGTAGATGCTATTGGTGTAGCCATCACAGGAGCAGTGGTCTTTGCTCCTCCCACCATTTCCCGAGGCCCAGACAAAAACAGAGCCGAGGCCTCTCCGACCCTGTGTACAAACAGAAAAAGTGAGGCAGTGGAAGACATGGTTCACATACACGAGATGAAGACAAGATCAATATCAACACGGCTGAATCAAGGCTTTGCAGGAGGGTTATAATGCTATATCTATAATAGGCTGGATCTGAGGTGCTTTCTGAGATGAGCTGCTTTTCAAAACTAAAATAATCTGGATGCCAAATACAGCATGACGACGATGGTTAATATAACCATAGTGTACACTTGAAAGTTAAGAGAAGATCTTAAAATTTCTCAACACAAGAAAAAAGGTTGTAACTACATTTGGCAATGGATGTTAACCGTACTTACTGTGGCCAACATTTCACAAATATATACAAATATTAAATCATTAATGTTGTATACGTGAAACAAATATGTCAATTACACCCCCCCAAAAAAGAAGCTAAAAGCCTAGAAGTAAGTAATAAGACCACCAATGATGATGGTGATAAGGGCTAACATCTCTTAGGTACTTGGTGTGGACCAAGCACAATTCCAAAGGTTTACATGAATTAGAATGAATTCCTCCAACAGCATGGTGAGAATGGCACTCTTTGTGTCCCCACTGTACAGATAAACGAAATGATGTTCAGAGGTAAGGTTTCTAAGGTCACAAAGCAGTAAGTGGATGGACAAAACTTGAATCCAGACAGCCAGACCTCAGAGTTGGAATAACTACCAATGTCACATGATATCCCTATAAATCTTCATCCACACAAAGCAGGTGCTATTACCTACTCTCATCTGACAGGTGAGCAATGAGAGGTTCAGAGGTAATATATTTGTCCTGAAATCACATCATTAGTCAGAGGCAGAATCTGGGGCTATGTTCTTCCTTCCAGAGCTGTGCCTACCAGGTCCTCTCTCTGGCTGGGGAATTAATTATTAGGATGGTTTAATTAACAGATGCTGCCAAAAATAAAAGGACAGTGGAGCTCCGGTCATGGTGCAGCAGAAACGAATCCCACTAGGAACCATGAGGTTGTGGGTTCAATCCCTGGCCTCGCTCAGTGGGCTGGGGATCCAAGGTGTTGCTGTGAGCTGTGGCGTAGACCAACAGCTATAGCTCTGATTCGACCCCTAGCCTGGGAACTTCCATATAATGCGGGTGCGGCCCTACAAAGCAAAGTAAATAAATAAATAAAATTAAAGGATATCAAGATCACATATATTCAGGAGACTTTGAATTAAGCAAAATTAAACAGGTTCCCTTAATACAGAACTTCTAAGAGTCTTTAGTGAGGGACTATTCCTTGCAAAACTCTTAAGAGAGGGCCCTGATATGAAGTTCTTCCCAAACATATTTGACTATGGATATCCTCTTCAACCAGATCCAAGAAGTCTTTCTTACATCCTTTATGTCAAAAGGTAGCATCAACTCAAAGACTTTCCTAAGGTCAAAAAATAATCAAGAAGGAGCAAAGTAGAATATAGATGTATTGAAGCATATTGACTATTTTGCTCTAGAAGATGAGCTCTTCAGGAGATAAGAGAAAAATAAGCCAAATTTAAGAGTATCTCTCAAAACAGCTGTAGCTGAATTCCTCAGAAATTTTACCATTTTAAAACTACAAGGCAGACTAGGACACCTAGGCCAAATCTATAATTTTTTAATTAGGAAGTGAGAACTAAAGTCACAAAGCTAATAATGGCTAAACTTCTTCTCTTCTTTCTAGGCCCTAACGTTTCTGGTCTTGGGTGGAGGAAAAAGTATTTGGGATGTTGTTCTGGAATTTCTGGAAAAAAGAGCCAAGGAAAGAGACGAAAAAGAATCTAGAGTATCTTTGATAAACTCTGCTTGACCTTGAATCCTCAAGGAAAAGAGTATTTACAACAGGATTCGACTTGACCTGAGTACAGATTTCTTTTTGTCCTTCAATGTGGAAAAATGCAATATGATTACACAGGAATGGGAAAAATTCATGAAGAGAGAGGGGAACTTCTGGATGTTACTGCCACTAGACAGCTGGACCTAGTTTACCATCCTTCAGATTCCCATCCAAATATTCATGAAGCATAGAGAAGGATGCAAAAATCACTGAGCATCATAAGCTAAGGACTCTATTCAATGCTTCGAATTCTCTAGAGGGAATTACTGCTCACTAAGTTGTGGATGGCTAGATTGAGAAACTCTGGTGACTGATACACATGCATACTGCAGACACAGGACACTGCAGCCAAAGAAGAATAAAAAGGTTCCATTTCATCTCCGATACATGCCCTGTTTCTCACATCAACACTGAGGGGCTGTGGTGCTAGCAAAAAGCACGGTCACATCATAGCCTAAACAGAACACATGAGATAATGCAAAAACCAACCTAGTATAAACAGCATGGTATCAGAGTAAAAGCCACAAAATGATGAAAAAGCACATATGGCACAATCGCATTTACATGTCTATGTAAAATTATGACTCTGTGCTTGTGTATAAACCTCAACGAAAAGACCTTTAAAAATGTATTCAATTTTTAAAGAATATTTAAAAAGACAGTATTCAGAAGGTACTTTTATGTTCATGATGCCATAACAAATGTGGATATAAAATGATACAGTATAATCCCAGTTTAGAAAAAGTGCATGTGTGTACACACAGTGGCGTTTAAGTACGGTACAGTTATATACTTAAAGCTACCATAACGTGACAATGTAACAGAACTTTTTCTGTTTGCTAAGATTAGGAAAGGATTTTCTTTTCTTTTTATATCAATACTTCGTGACCATGTACGATTTTTATAAGCAGAAACAAACACATTTATGTCTCTATTAAGGAGGAAAATGCAGGGCCAATTCTTATAATTTTTACTTTATAATCAAGTGGAATTTTACACATAGAAGGTTCATTGTGCACAAAAAACCACAGAAGCTAGCATCTAGAGAAACTTACCATGCACCAAGCACCGTACAAACATTATCCTGCATCATTCAAGTGTATATCATTATTTTACAGATGAGCAAACTGAGGCTAAGGAAATGCTCACTAATGCCAGAGCCAAAGCTGAAATCAAGGTCGAGCTAAGGCCATAGCCTTTAGCCCTTACAACAGTCTTCTTTTGGGCAAAAAGTGGTTTGGTGGTGGCTATACTGTTTTTGGCCAAATTCCCAGTGTATTCAGTGAAGCTTGGCATGAGGATCTAAGAACAGACCAGTCTCCACGTCCTCTCCAGACCTGAAGGCAGAATTAGAATGATAAGAAAAGATGCATGCATGGTCCTGAGTGTCCTCTTGGGGAAGAACATGGGTTCTGATGCAAAATTCCGTCCAGAAATTCCAACCTGACAAGGGTTCCCTCAGAAGCATGACCACAAGTCATTCTATTCTGGCAGTGTCCACAGATGACAACACTGTGGAGGAAAAATGACACTACTATGGGACCTTTAGAGATCCACTGGGTTCAAAGAAACCCAAATTGGTTGACAGGACAGTTGGGTCACTGCTGTCTAGAAAATGTCCCTTCCAGACAGAGGTGATGTCCTCACGGATAATTTGAGGGAATTATATTACAACTGGGCATAGTTGAGGCAAACTCCAAAGCATGGTATAGGGCCAGTAACTGCCCCCACCTCCACCCCTGGGCCTGAAGGGAGCCCGGGAGAAGGGAGACACTGCAACTGAGACAGGCTAATAGGAGTTGAAAACTCCAGGGGACACACCAACCCATGGTGGCCCTACAAAGAAGGAGCCAGGAGAATATGTGCATAGACCCTGGTCTCTTCCTCCCTCTTTCCCATTTTTGGCTATGCTTCCTGCTGGCTGAGCCCCAGCAGAGGCCAGAGGACCTGGAGCCCATGGCAATCTGTATCCCAGAGCAGAAAGCTTGTGGAGGGAAGGGAAGAGTGATGTTGGAGGGTCAAATGGAAGATGTAGTTTCATCCTTAAACTGTGTATGAACTGTGCCCCCCCAAACTCATATGGTGATGCCCTAACCCCCAATGTGACTATATTTGAAAATAGGGCCTTCAAGGAGGTAATTAAGGTTCAATGAGATCATAAGAGTAGAGCCCTGATCCAATAGGGATGGTGTCCTTTTAAGAAGAAGACAGCAACAGTATGAGAAAAGAATGTGTGTGTGTATATATATATGTATGTATGACTGGGTCACTTTGCTGCACAGTAGAAAAGAACAGAACACTGCTAATCAAATATATTTTAATAAAAAACAATTTTTTTTAAAAGTACATGCACAGAGGAAATGTCTTGTGACAACACAGCAAGAAGGCAGCTGGTTTGTAAGCTGAGGTGAGAGGTCTCACTAAAACCCAACTCTGCTGGCATGTGGTCATGGACTTCCATGCATTCAGCCTCCAGGGTGAGAAAATTTATTGTTTAAGCCACCCAGTTTGTGGAGGCCTCTTACAGCATCCCAGGCTGAGGAGCACAAGGTGTCTGGAGAAGCTAAAGGATGAGCTACCCCCTGTGGAGGCTACAACATATAAAGATGTGGCCACAGCTCGGTCTACAAGGCCATCTGACCTTCCTGCCTGTGTGTATGGCTGATGATTAAAGTCCCAGAAATAAACAGACTAAATTTGTGGGTTGAAAATGCCATCAAGACAGCTGCTGAAGATCTAGGGGGCTAATTTGAAACAATTAGCAATTCAAAGGTTTATTTACTACAGATGCACAGGAAATTTTCATTAGTGCAAAATATTCAGAAAGCCAAAACATGTGTTGTAGAAAAAAAATCTGGACATTTCTTCAAAATTCAGAGAAATTTAAGAATTAAATCTTAATGTGGAATGTAGGGAGAAGGGAAGGTGGGCAGAGAATTATAAAGAGAAAAGAATCTTGAGACACATATTCTGCCAAGTACAGGAAGTGACGTTGCCTTGTTTGGTAAAGTATTGTGATTTCAATTGGTTATTTATATATAATTTTGAATGAGAAAAGAAAAAAAAATCATCCAACTTATACTCAAGTTAAAAGTTAGCAAATTTATGTCAAAATATACAGTGAAATCCACACAGGACTCATTTGACCAAACTACATATTATCTTTCATTGTGTATTTAATTGTGTATGTGTTTCTTCTCATGTATGCCCTACCACAATTAAATTATAAATAAGCCATAAGCATTATTATTAAAGCTAGAAAAAACTGGATTTCCTTGAAGTTCAGGTCAGAAAGGGCTACTTTATGCTGGATTATCAATTTAATCATGCACTGCAAGCCAGTGGATACAATGCTCCACTATATCTATGTTTTTTTTTTTTTTAATTAATTTATCTTTGCTTTTTAGGGCCGCACCCACAGTATATGTATGTTCCCAGGCTAGGGGTCAGATGAGAGCTGCAGCTATAGCTGCTGGCCTTCTCCACAACCACAGCAAAGCAGGATCCAAGCCATGTCTATGACCCACACCACAGCTCACAGCAACTCGAGACGCCCTACTCACTGAGTGAGGCCAGGGATTGAACTCGTATCCTCATGGATACTAGCTGGATTTGTTTCTTCTGCACCATAACAAGAACTCCCTATATCTGTGATTTTGTACCCATGGATTCAACCAACCATCGACTGGGTAGCAAGGTGGTATGTACCACTGAAAAAAACATCCATGTAGAAGTATACCCTTGAAGTTCACACCTGTACTGATCAGGAGTCAACGCTGTTCTTAAGGGTCATGACTAAGTGACCAGAGACGTCTTGCAATACAAAAGACACAACTGGACACTGTGTAGGGTGTTTTCCTATATATTGGTTAACTGGAAGCAAATGAGATACACTTTTACAGATGAAAAACATAAGTAACCTAAGTAATGGGCACACTATCATGTAAGCAAGAGCAGAGTGGAGACAGCAGAGGGAGACCCCCAAGTCTGATCAGAACCGCCATATCTGTGTGCACGACGTGAAGAGACAATAAACAACTGGAGGATGATGACCTCTCATTCACATGTGACTGTCTTCCAAGGACAGCCTGATACCCAGTTTACCAAAGCCCCTAATGCTTCACTCCTGTCTTTTTCTCATCTTCGTACATTCAGTGAGAGATGAGCACAGTCCATGGAAGCCCTCCCATACACAGTACATGGATAAAGGGCTTCAGGCTGGAAGGGGCTCCAGAAAGAGAAGACCACCTACAACTATTCAGGAACTGAGATATGAAAAGAAAACTGCTGGTCTCTTCAAAGCTCAAAAACATTTTGACTAGCATTTCCAAAATAAATCTACTTCCTTAACAGAGCAGGGTTCAATGAAAGAAACAGGCCTGGTGTAGAATCATGATGTAAAGGTGAAACAGCAGCAAAAACAAACTTCTGAAAGGTTACTGTAATACTCACACAAGATGTCTGCTCCAGAATTTAAAAATACATATCACTTTTTAAACCATTACCTAATAACTCTTTGCATCATTACCATCAATAGGACAGATGATTCACATGAAAAGGAAGGCTCTTTAAAGGTGACCTGAAAAGTAATCTGAAAAGAAATATAATCCAGGATTGAAAATAAATCAAGAACAGATGGCCACCCAGCTTCTCCTAATGCCTTGGAAACGGCACTGCTGTAGCTTGGTCGGACAAAGTCTTCCTTGGGAAGGCTCCAAAAGGATGCAGTCCTGGTGCTGATGTGATCAGATGTCTTTGGGAAAGACCCAAGACTGAGACTTGTTTCTTCAGTGAGTGCAATTGGGCAGGATGGCGATGGGCATAGGGAAATTACATGAGACGGAATCAAACCCAAGGAATAAAGGGGGTCACTCCCCACCAAAGCCCAACGAAATCGTATAACACAGACAGAGCTGTTTTTAAAGGAGTAAAAAGACATGTGGCCTCTGAGGATCCAGAATCTAGGGATTAAGTGCTGCTTTGGTCACAAACAATCCTATACTGATGTACCGGCCACAATATCCTCACCTGAAAATAAGCATGCTGGACTCGGATATACTCTAGAGTATATACTCTGATGCACTCTACAGTCCCATGTACAGAGTACACAGGTTTCGCTTGATTCCACATCTGCTCTCAGAATAGTCAGCTACTGTTCTTTCAGAATGACTAAGGTAAGCAGAGGAACTACTCTTAAGCATGTGAAAACCAAACGGTCCTCAATGGTGGTTTATTTGATTATTTTGAGTGCAGCCTCAGCAAAATTATTATCCATTTGTTTTCAAAATGCTTTAGAATGAATGAGTTTCTACTGTACAGCAAGAAAACTGTATCCAGTTTCGTGGGATAGACCATGATGGGAAGATAGCACAAGAAAGGGAAAAAATATACATATATATATATGTATGATTGGGTTACATTACAGCAGAAATTGGCATGACACTGTAAATCGACTACACTCTAATAAAAAATGAAAAGAAAATGCTTTAAAATGCAAAGCAACAGCTTTCCAAAGATAATCTCAACAGGGAGCCAACAACCAAGAGAGTGTCCTCCACACACCCTCTGGTGTTCAGTCTTCCCTCCATGCCTGCCCCGCTGCTATTCTCAATCTTCCCATCCTGCTTTATTGTTCCACTGCCAGAACTGCCCAGGTAGCAGGAAATCAGATTTGGAGGAAGGACTGGAAGGACTGTCTCAATGTCCACACACTGATTTACAAAGAGCACTCTGTGGGAGTGTCTTCCCCAATCTCATTCTATGTTTCTTTACCTATCAAAGGATGGCTGATGAGAACAAAAGATTGAAAACATAAATGCAGTTATAGCAACAGCAAGGAAGGCTATTTCTACCTTCCTCCCTTTTCTCAAGGGGTGACTTTCACTCCCTCCTCTTCTGCTGTTTCTCAATCTCAGCCATCTTTTCTGGCTCACAACAATCAGATTTTTTTTGTATTCCAGTTTGCTATGTACACAAAAGGTCAGTAAGCCATGTATATTGAGCAATTTTTTGATGTTCTCTTGACTTTTTAATAACACACTGGAAATACAGGATGCAGTAATTAGTGATCATATTAATTTTATCACACACAAATGAAAATCCATTGTATGTGCTTTCTGACCATACCAAATGCAAGTGACTTCCCTTCAAAAGGAAAAGCACACCTGATGATGACTCTGGCACCAGATGCTGATGACAAGAGTTGCAAACATTTCTGGTAAAATGACACATATTAAAATGCCACTTATAATCTACATTTAGGGTCCTGCCCCGATATTCCTCAGGTTTTAAAACATGGAGCAGCATGATGCGCTGAACTGAGGGGACCCAAAGGTGACTTTAGCTCAGTTTTCTAAAAGGACACTCAGAGTAATATGGCCAAAGACTAGTGGAAAGAATAACCAACACCACAAATACAGAACTCCCCCCGACTCAGGTTCCTGACAAAAAAAGCTACTTTTATATTTACTATGTGAATAGAAAGAAGAAAAAAACCCAAACAGAGTTACTTATCCACTGTATCTACCAGAATATAAATTCAGTAGAGCATCAGTTCACCAAAGGCTTATAGAATCAATCCTGTTATCAGAGCTGCCCTTTCTTCAGAAGGGCTCAGACATAGAATATGACTCCCTGCACTTTATCACCAAGGACACAATAGTGAGACCCTTGGCTCCTGACAGCAGTATTACAACAGAGCGGTTTTCTTTTACCATGTTTATTTTTAAAGTATGACTGGAGGAAGAAAATCAGTCTTTCATGGAGAATGGATAGTAGAAGATCTAGGAGTAAATAAAACCCAGGTGTGTTTGCCAATGGAAATAAATATGCTTTCAAGCAAAGAAATTTATTCCTGTTAACCTGTAGATTTTCTGTACGCCTAGGAACTCCACATAATAAAAATGTGGAGCTAAACAATGTGCTATGGATATTATTTAAAGCTGGACACATAAGAGGTTCATACACTGAAACCTTACATTTCTGCATAAGAGAAACTAAGAATAAAGTGAGCAGAGCCAATTATTGGCAGGGCTAGGACCAGATAATTCAGTCTCACCTCAACCGATGCCGATTCTCACTGACTAGTACTGACACCGGATATTCCTAAAAATGCTTAAAAACACGGTTGAAATACTGCTTAGCAATGGTGGATTAGATAAGAAAAAAAAGTAACAAAACCCCAAAATGCTTCTCTTCTTGCCTTATCTAATTTGCCACATAAACAATCCTCAAATAATTGTCTGCTTTTCATGTCTTATCTATCTATGGTCAATTCATATAGATCAATGCATCATTTTTTTCTTAGCTCTTGTTTTCCTCATCTGCTGCACAGAAGTCTCAGCGCAATTCAGGTTATTATTTACTACCAGTCACTCCCACAGTCCTGAAAGCTCTGAGCCCTGTTCCAGTGGTTTTCCCACCACCTAGGGATGGTTAACAGAGGTCAGAGGGAGGAGCATGCAGACTGGGGCAATTCCTCATTCCCAACAGCTAAAAAAGTACATCTGACTCTCACAGGCCCTCTGAAATAATCACAAGATTGAACGGCACCAATGTAGCTATTCTGGGTACATCTTCCATCTACACACTCCCATTTAGAAAGGGAAAAAAAGACAAATTTGCCAAAGGTTTCTCCATCTTGGATCATCACAGAACAAATGCAACCTCATGCTCAGACTTTCAGGAGAGCCAAGATTTATGAATTTGAGAAGGCCACTTTCAATATTAACAGGAATTCCCTATTTTGAAACTGGCCAGAAAGATAACATCTTTAAATTATATCGAAGGAGTAGAATTTGAAAAATTCCCTTCACAGAGAAGGAAAACATTTATTCCCAACAGGGCATGACAGGAATTTATTGTAAATGTCTAGAGAGGCATTTGGAGAGAAGCAAAGAGGCATACTCGAGCAGTAATGAAAAATTAGTACTTCTCTCTAACGTAGCTCTGGAGTAGAGAACGCCTCCTATGGGCTGGTGCCAATTTCCAGCTCAGCTCCAAAGCAGTGGGCAAGCTGTCCTTCTCCACAGCTTACCACGGGGCTTCAATGTCACAGGTCTCTACTCCATGAAGGAAGCACTTTGACCACTTGTGGAGTAGCTCATGACATTTCTCAAGGGAAGAAAAACAGCCCTTAACAGTTTCTCCCCAGAAACATAATCCTGACTCAAAGGAAAGCAAACCACACCTCTCGACAAATTACCATCAATACTAAGCATATGTTATTTACAATGCTCTGTGATGGATACTCTGGGGTCCTTAAAGATCTACCAAATATGGGCTCTGCTCTGAGGGGGGAGAGCAGCAGCTGGTCTGAGCACTGTGTTTCATGAGAGCTCCAAATAGTAACAATTATCCTGGACTTGTCTCAGGGAAACAGAAGCTCTGATAACTTTGTAACTTGTTCAAAATGCTGAAGAGAAAACAAACTGAGATGCTGACTCTCATCTCTGTGACTTTAAAGCCAATGCTTTCTATGTCATCACAGGCTGCATCCAGGGATGGAGAGACAGAGAGAGAATACAGTGAAGTTTGGAATATGCCAAATCAGTTGCCTAGATGGGAAATTCCCTAGAGTTCAGAGGAGAGAGAGTTGCCGGTTGCAATGTTCACTGCCACACCCAGATTTAGAGCTAGTTGACTCCGAACACAGTTTGTATAGTTAGACCTGTACAACACACTTCATAAGAGCATATATCAGACAGAGCATGGGGGCCAGGAGCATAGGCTTGGAAAGCAGGCCTCTGTCTGACCCACAGTCATGCTTTTTTTCAGGGCGGCACCCGCAACATATGTAAGCTCCCAGGCTAGGGGTTGGATTGGAGCTGCAGCCTTCAGCCTATGCTACAGCCATAACAACACCAGATCCAAGCCGTGTCTGTGACCTACGCCACAGCTCACAGCAACGCTGGATCCTTAACCCACTGAGCAAGGCCAGGGCTCAAACCCAGATCTTCATGGATGCGAGGCGGGTTCGTTACCAGTGAGCCACAAAGGGAAGTCCTCAGCGTCATGCTTCTTCATGGGCAGGTTGCCTACTCTGCAAAGATTCGGTTTCTAAATGTATAAATTGGGAGAGGAGCTGTGAGGATCCAGAGTCCAACCCAAGTGACTATCAGAGGTACTAATCCTAATAATGGTTATAATTATGAATATTAAATTTGGTTGTTTTCATCTTAAAGATGAAGACTTTAGACTCAGGGCAAAAAAAAAAAAAGTCTGATATAAAAGCCATATATACATTGGATATTATCAACTCAGCTCAATTTACCCTTGCTTTATAATCACACATTGTCTCATTTGCACACATGTTCGCTTGTGCAAACACACACACACTTCACCCTTCAATTAAAGGCATATGTTCACTAGAACAGAGAAGAGGTATAATGAACTTATATAATAAAAATCAGTAATAATTATCATAATAAAATTAACCAATTTCACTTGGGAAGGATATGCTTTTATCTGATATACACCCAGCTGTAGCAGGCTTGGTACCAGTTTGGATTTTAATAAATAACAGATTGCTGTCAAATTAATTGGCAAATGTTTTAAAACTCTGTAATAATATATGGGTAGCGAAGATAGACAAGATAACAACTAGGGAGTGTTTCCTGATTACAATCAGAAATTAATGAATGAATCAAGAGTCTATCAAACTTTAATAGATTACAATCTATTGCAATCATCTTCTAAATCTGACACCAAACCTATATCTGAAACACTGCCAATCAACCCCTTCATTTTATAAAATCATTTCGTATTTAGAACTGCTTGAGAAGATGAAGTCAGGAGGTTTTTTCCAGGGAAGTCTCTGCCCATCTTGCCAAAGAGCCAAACCAAAGAATCACCATGATAAATGAAAAAAAAAAAAAAAATCTGTCTGAATGAGAGCAACTTTATAAGAACTATCCTTTCCCAAGATGACATGTAAGATTTTGATTCTGAGACCCTGGCATAATTTTAGGAGATCCTATATGCCCTCCTATGAAGCTTAGGATATTCCATGTGGTCAAAGGGAAGAGGCATAAGTTTTGAAGAGAAGACAAATGACAAGATGTGCATATAAAATACTTCTCTGGGTACACTGTTCACGCAGAATTGAAAATTAAATCTCAAGCTTGGAGAATGGAAGATTTGGAATTATGCTCTTGCCAAAGTCTGTATGAGAGATATTGGTTCTAATTGTGAGGACAAAAGGGCAGATTCCATAGACTTTTCAGATGAGTAGAGGAAATAAAGACTTATTAGATGACTAGGATGAAGAAAGTAAACAATGACACGTTTTAGGAAGGGAGATTTGGGAAATGGCAGTGACAAAAGAAAACTCAAATACCTCAGGATCATCTCAATAGATTTGGAAAAGGCATGTGACAAAATTCAACATCTATACTCATGATAAAAATTCTTACCAAAATGGGTAGAGAGAGAACAAACATGATAAAAGCTATTTATGACAAACCTACAGCCAGGATAAAATGGAGAACAGCTGAAAGCCTTCCCAGGAAAATCTGGAAAAGGAGTTCCCATTGTGGCTAAGTGGATTAAGAACCTGATAGAATCCTTCATGAGGATTCAACCAAGAACCTCCATATACCACAAGTGTGGATACAAACAAACAAAAAAACAAACAAAGAAACAAACCTGGAACACAACAAGGATGCCGACTTTCACCACTTTTATTCAATGCAGTATTGCAAGTCCTGGCCACAGCAATTAGGCAAGAGTAAGAAATAAAAGGTATCCAAATTGGAAGGGAAGAGGTAAAATTTTCACTCTATGCAGATAACATGATACTATACATAGAAAAGGATAAGAACTCCACACAAAAACTACTCGATCTGATAAACAACTTCAGTAGAGTAAAGCAAGATATGAGATTAATATTCAGAAATTGTTTTTTTTTTGTATACTAACAATGAATTATCACAAAAAGGATGTAAAAAACATTACCTTTAAAAATTGCACCAAAAAATAAAATACTTAGGAATAAACCTGACCAAGCACGTAAAAGACACTGAAAAGTATAACACTAATAAGGGAAATAAGAGGATTCAAAGGAATGGAAAGATAGCCCGTGTTCTTAGACTACAAGAATTAATATCGTTAAAATGGTCATACTACCCAAAACAATCAACAGATTCAATGCAATCCCTATCAAATTGCCCATAACATTTTTCACAGAACTAGAACAAATACCCCCAAATTTACACAAAACCATAAACAGACCCAGAATTGCCAAAGCAATCCTAAATGCAAAATACAAGCAGCAGGCATGTCTCTCCTAGATTTCAGACAGTACTACAAAGCTACAATAATCAAGACTGTGTGCTACTGGTACAAAGCAGACCTATGGATCAATGGAATAGAATAGAGAGCCCAGAAATACACATAGATACCTACAGTCAATTAATCTTGGACAAAGGAGGCAAGAATTTAAAAAGGAAAAAAGTCTCTTCAGCAAGTGGTGCTCGGAAAACTGAACAGTTGAAAGTAAATCAATGAAACCAGAACACACCTTCACACCATGCAGAAAAATAAATTCAAAATGGCTTAAAGACTTAAAACTCCTAGAAAAGAAAATAGGCAAAACCTTTTCTGACATCACTCTTACAAATTTCTATTCCAAGACAATAGAAATAAAAACAAAAACAAACGAATTGGACCATATCAAACCTGCTGGCTTTTACACAGCAAAGGAAACTATTAAAAAGAAAAGAAAAGACAACCGATGGAATAGGAGAAAATAACTGCAAATAATGCAACCGAAAATGGCTAATTCCCAAAATATGCTAACAACTCATATAACACAACAGCAATAAAACAAATAACCCAATGGAAAAGTGGGCAAAGACCTAAATAGACATTTCTCAAAAGAAGATGGCCAATAGGCACATGAAAAGATGCTCAACCCCACTGCTAATTATTAAAGAAATGCAAATCAAAACTGTGATGAAGTACCACTTCACACCGGTCAGGATGGCTAAAAATAACAAATGTTTAAGAGGGTGTGGAGAAAAGGGAATCCTTCTCCACCACTGGTGGGAATGTAAACTGGTGCAACCACTATGGAAAAAGCAGTATGGAGGTTCCTCAGAAAACTAAAATAGAATCACCATAGGAACCAGCAATCCCACTCATGGGAATAATCCAGACAAAACTATGATTTGAAAAGATACATGCACCCCATGTTCATAGCAGTACTGTTCACAATAGCCAAGATATGAAAACGACCTCAATGACCAAAATATAAACTTCCATGTGGTTAAACTTTAGAACATTGATTAAACTTAAACGCATCTTTTTATTGCAGGATATGAAGCCTTTAACATCTTTTTTTTTTTTTTTTTGGTCTTTTTAGGGCCAGGGATCAAACCTGCGTCCTCATGGATACTAGTAGGTTCACTACCACTGACCCATAATGGGAACTTCTAATATGATAAATCTGTAGAGGAAGCATATAATAAGTGGTGTTTCTCAAGCATATTGACAGCGAAATCCCTCTATTCCCTCTCCTCATCCCATTTTTAGCATTTTATTAACTAGCATTTTATGGAAAAGCATTAGAAAATACCCTCGAGTATTTTTTTCCATCTATGTTGGTCATTCCTTAATAATAATCTCAAGATTATATACTTACCTTCTCTAAAGATCATTCAGCCATGTGAAATTGACTAAACCCAAAGATTTGAAACAATCAAAACTTTTTATATTTTATATGATTAATTAGTATTTCATTTTTATTACTCTTGCTTTTTTAGTGGTGATAATGATTAAGATTCATAACATAATTACAGACTGTATATGTTCTAGGAATGCCACTGAAAATTTTACAGGCATTAATCATATAATCCTTATAATAGCCCTTTTACAGTAATTACTAGCATTTAACTCCACTGTACAGAGGAAACAAACTGATTCTTAGGCTCATTAACTTGAACAAGGTAAGGTATTAGAACCCACCAGAGAGTCTGAATCTGGAGCCTAGGTACACTAATCACCAGACTATACCGTGGAGGTTAATAATTCATTTCCACAATATTAACCAAAAACAATGCACACGTGATCCGTAAACAAATTAACTCAGTCTATGCAGCAAATTGGCATGGAAGTCATTTATTCATTCATTCATGCATATATTCCTTCGCATATTCCCTAAACTCCTGTTGAGTATAAGACACTTTTTTGGGTACTTGAGATATAGTAGAAAATAAAACAGTCAAACTCTGGGCCTTGAGGAAGGAGACAATCATTTTACAGGATAAGTAAATATAATACACAGAAGGAGGGATAAAAATTGCCAAGAAGTGGGAGTTCCTGCTGTGGCACAGTGGATTAAGAATCCAAATGCAGGAGTTCCTGTAATGGATTAGCAGTTAGCGAACCTGACTAGCATCCATGAGGATGCAGGTTTGATCCCTGGCCTCACTCAGTGGGTTAAGGGAGCTATGGTGTAGGTCATAGAAGAGGCTCGGATCCTGAGTTGCTGGGCTCTGGCACAGGCCAGCAGCTGTAGCTCCAAGTGGATCCCTAGCCTGGGAACCTCCATATGCTGCTGATGCGGCCGTAAAAGACAAAAAGACCAAAAAAAAAAAAAAAAAAAAAAAAAAAAAAAAAAAAAAAAAAAAAAAGAAGGACTCTAAATGCAGTGGTTCAGTTCACACTGCAAAGGCATGGGTTCAATGTGGGTGGCAGTAATACAGCTGAAAGGGAAATTTGGAAGATGAAAGAAAAGTTAATGGATTAAGTTGCATCACTGATGAAGTGAGAAGGAATAGGGGCCAGTGAAGAAATGGAAGTGGTATCCTTGGGTAGAAGAGAAATTAAAATTAATTCACCATGGTAACAGGAGAAAAACTAGAAGATGCAGTCATAGATGAAGGAAGGAGATTTGATGTGGCAAGAAGAATAGAAGTGATGACGTAAAAACATTTATTAGATTTTTTTCTGACTTCTGTATCATGCTAAATATCTACTTTCCATAAAACTGAGAAGAGTATATATCATATGAGATTACTGTGAAGATTGAAAGTTAATTGAGATCTTGGGTGAGTAACTATAGCATAGTACATTGGCAAGGATTAAATGTATTATTATTTTTCTTCCATATAGCCCAAATTAATGCACTTGATTTTAGAGATCCTTATTGTGCTGTTTAGGAGACATAAGGAAGAACAGATTTTTAGGACCAGAATGGGAAACCGTGGAAGAAACTTTGAAGAGCTCACCAGTATCTCGTTCTTCTTCTTTCTGGGAACCCTAATAAACTAAATTTCTCCACTTTCTAAGGTAGGTAAGGCCCATGTGACTAATTTTTAGTCAAGCTAATTCCAGATGGATAAAAGGCAGGGCTGTCTTGAAAAAGACAAACATAATATGACATCACTTATATGTGGAATCTTAAAAAAGGATACAAAATAGACTTATTTACAGAAGAAAAACAGGCTCACAGACTTTGAAAACAAACTTACCCAAGGGGACGGGTAGGGAGGTGGGATGGACTTGATTGAGGTTTGGGACTGGAACATGCACAGTGTGGTATATGGAATGACTGGCCAACAGGGACCTGCTATATAGCACAGAGAACTCTACACTTTTTAAAAAAGAAAAATAGTTTACAGAACCTTAGCATCTAATAAAGTGCTATCTTTGGGAGAAAGAGCAAATTGTCAATTGTGACATGCTTTAACATAGTTTCTCTAATGCAATTTTGGTACATTAATTCTAAAGGGGCTATAAATTGAATCAACTCTGATTTTCGTAGTCTTTGAAAACAGCGTTCCATTTTACTAGGCCAAATGCTTATCTTAGAGTAAACAAATAGGGAGCATTTTGCAGTTTAATATTTGCTGTGTTTTTTTTATTAGCAAGCAGAAGGAATGGATGCAATCAATACTTGGACTCCCCTGAGCAAAATTTACTTATTTATTTCCTTTGTGAAAATCTTTCTTGATCCTTAGGTTTCTCTCTTGCCACAGATTTCTCCAGATGTCTTGGCATTGCTGTCACTCTCGTCCAACTCATTATCTCTTTCCTGGACTATTTCAATCTTCCACTCTTGGCTTCCCAGCCCTTACCTCACACACACAATTTGTTCTCTACACAGAAATGATCTTTTAACTTGTGTATTCTGGAGTTCCCTGGTGGCCTGTTAAAGGATCCAGTGTTGTCACTGCTGTGGCAGGTCAATGCTGTGGCATGGGTTCAATCCCTGGCCCAGAAATTTCTGCATGGTATGGGTGTGGCAAAAAAGAAAAAAAAAAAAAAAAAAAAAGATGTATTCCATCAGGCCACTACTCTGCTAAAAACTTCCTTTTAACAGATTAAAAGGCAAACACCCTCCATGCTTTAGGAAGCCCTGCAGAGCTAGCCACTGCCTACCACTGTGGCCCTCTCCTAATACCAGCTTTCTGTTCCTGTTGCTCCCAACACCCAAAGTAGCTTTCATATGTTCTAATCATTCTCCACTCAGGGTGCTTTTCTCTTGCTGTTCATTCTGCATTCCTTACACATTTCTTTACCTGACTACCTTCCTATCATTTATGGCTCCATTCACATAACAGTTTCTCAAAGAAGACTCCCCGTCCTCCTTAAAACACATCCGTTCCACATTCCTCCATCCTTAGTTTAACTTCATTCATAACATAATTCATTCATGACATAAAAAATTAATTTCATTCATAACAAGAGTCTTGATTGTTTCTATGTTTGTTTTCTCTTATTGCTAGAAATGTAGAAGCTTTTATGTATTAACATATAAAACTCAGCTCCCGTTTTCCATCTTTTATCTGCAGTGTGGGAGCTCACTAAACTTTTTTTTTTTTGTCTTTTTGTCCTTTTTAGGGCTGCACCCACGGCATATGGAGGTTCCCAGGCTAGTGGTCGAGTCAGAGCTGTTGCTGCTGGTCTATGCCACAGCCACAGCAACGCCAGATCTCAGCCACATCTGCAACCTACACCACAGCTCACAGCAATGCTGGATCCTTAACCCAATGAGTGAGGCCGGGGATTGAACCCGCAACCTCATGGTTCCTAGTCAGATTTGTTTACGCTGCGCCACCATGGGAACTCCAAGCTCACTAAACTTAATAGAAAGAATGATTCCAGTTCCTGTAGGTGGTAGATGATACAGTTAAAACTGCAATAGGTCACAGTCACTAGATTGCCACCAATGTTTTCAGCTAGTTCCTTGAAAGAATTATTTTATTAGTCAATTATTTTCACATTCCTCAAATCACTGAGATAATAAATCACTTATTTATTTCACTACTGTGCTCCATAATCTAACTTCACATAATATATCCAATTATTTTCTATATATTTGATAATATATATTAATGAAGAAAGATTAAAATAATCTCAAAGAATATCAATTTATTCTCTCATCTGATGCCTCATAATGGAAGAATGAAAGATTTATTTTTCCTGGAAAAGACTAATATACTGCTTTAAAAATAAAAAATTATAGGAGTTCCCGTCGTGGCGCAGTGGTTAACGAATCCGACTAGGAACCATGAGGTTGCGGGTTCGGTCCCTGCCCTTGCTCAGTGGGTTGACGATCCGGCGTTGCCGTGAGCTGTGGTGTAGGTTGCAGACGCGGCTCGGATCCTGCGTTGCTGTGCCTCTGGCGTAGGCCGGTGGCTACAGCTCCGATTCGACCCCTAGCCTGGGAACCTCCATATGCCGCGGGAGCAGCCCAAGAAATAGCAACAACAACAACAACAACAACAAAAGAAAATAAATAAATAAATAAATAAATAAAATAAAAAATTATATATTTTTAGATATTTAGAGAAAGAGTTCTTGGGAACTACCTCAAGCCACAAAAATGGATAAATGAAATGAATCTATATACCAAAAGGTTATCTTGATGAAACTAAAGATGAGTTTTTATCAGGCAAGTAAAATTGAAGGTGAGTATAGACATATGAAAAACAAAATAAATGACATTACAGGGCTCAGAAAGTCTATGCTGGCTTTTACCATATTATTTTCAATCTACCACTGCAAGGAATTAAATGGAATCATTTAGAACTCCATAGTGTGGAAATTATACAGGAGAGACAAATGGGGGCTTGAGGACAAAGTTTTTTGGAAGGACATGATCTCTTCTCTGAAAAAAGCATCCATATGACATTTGTTGAGCACCTATTACTTTTCAGGCATTATGTTAATTGCTTCATATGCTTTATCATCTCACTTCATACTCATACAATCTTTGTAAGTAAATACTGCCTTACTGTAGATGAGAAAATGGAAGCAGAGAGGTAATTTGATATCAGTCAGGTCAGAGCTGTGACAAATCCTCTACTCAACTCTAGCCTTAAGTCCAAAGTCCATATATATATATATATATATATATATTTTTTTTTTTTTTGTCTTTTTGCTATTTCTTTGGGCCGCTCCCTTGGCATATGGAGGTTCCCAGGCTAGGGGTCAAATCGGAGCTGTAGCCACCGGCCTACGCACCAGAGCCACAGCAACGCGGGATCCGAGCTGCGTCTGCAACCTACACCACAGCTCACGGCGTTGCCCAGATCATTAACCCACTGAGCAAGGGCAGGGACCGAACCCGCAACCTCACGGTTCCTAGTCGGGTTCATTAACCACTGCTCCATGACGGGAACTCCCAAAGTCCATATATATTAAACACATAAAAACTCTTTCATGCAAATCATATCACTATCATTTAAAGAAGTCACCACTGCTTTTCCATAATTAAATGTACAATGCTAGGAGTCAGAATAATTTGCTCTTTTTAAGAGTTATTTACTTTGCTATACCATGGTTCTAAAAGTAAATGGTTTCTTTTAAAACTAAACTCCTTTTCCCAGATTAAAACCTTGAAAGATACTCAAGGGAATGCTGAATAAAATATGGGATCTCCATACTCCAAAATTTTTGAAACATTAAAATAAATGACACCTATCCTATGCATTGTCCTGGAAGGATACCCATGATAGACTTTAAGGAGAAAACAGCAACATGAGAGGACATATGATCCCCATGTGGCATATGAATATACACAGGAGATGGAAAGATGTAGTCCATACTTTTGGCAACGGTTATCTCGGATACAAAAATCTATTTTTAATTTCATCATTATAGTAATAATCTGTTTTAACAGGCATGAGTTAAGTTTTATAGTTAATGATGAAGATTATTTCTGCATATAATCTTCCTATACGTGTTAACAGCTTTCTCAGATAATCTTGTTTCTAATCTCAACTCTTCTTTCCTACAACCAATGCACCACAATTATTAATTTTTATATATTAGACTTCCAGTTAAGATTCCCTAGCAAAAATAAATTTGAAAATCATTGGACCATATCATCTGATTCAATGACAGCTATTGAATATAGAACATTCTCTCTATACTTGTATACTCATGAGGCCATGTGCGTTACTAACATAAGTATATTCATTTTAATAAGAAATTCCAGATTGCTCTTTATTATGTTTAGAGCCATACACACACAATTTGAAAATTAAATATGAACTAGGCATGACTTATTTAGCTTGAACAACCACTGTATTCATGGCACAGAGAAAGTGAATAGTAATTTGCAATCCAAGGCTTTGGTAATGAAATCACCAGATTACATTCTTTTGATTTCCATGCACCTTAAAAGGAAAATTCTAGGCAACAACTTAGAACATTATCCTATAGTTTCCAAGGGCTCTGATGTAGCTGAAAATTGACAGAGTTAGAAAAATACATCTGAACCAAAACTAAACTATCTTTTATTTACAAAATGCATAAAGAACAAGCAGAGCAGCGTTCCCAGCAGTCTCTTTCAGAATAACTAGGAGACAGCTTAGCTCAGTCTTCTGATTAAAACCCTAGCACCACTCCCACAAAGATGGGAGAATCATAATTATTTTTACTCCAGCTGCAACATTACATTAATCAACTACACACATTCCACTGCTTCAAATCTTGGCTGAATTTATAACGACCCTATGGTTAGCATAACTTGCAGTAAATGAAATTAAATTCAACAAATATGTACCAAGCACTCGCTAGAATTCAACACACTTTATGGGTTTTACAAAGCCCAAAAAGGTGTGTACAGTACAACTTCTGCTCTCCAGAAACTTATATTTACTAAGGAAGATATATGCAAAATTAATTCTAATATAGAGCACAACGTACTAAAGACTACACAGACCACCACTAAGAATACAAACTATAGGGAAAACAGGGTGGGAATTACATACACTTAATTCCAGTTTGGGCAGTGAGAAGGTTTTTGGGAAGAGAGAACAGTTTAGCTGAGGTCTGATGGTCAAATACGATTTGTCTGTAGAGTTGTAGGTCATGGGAGAGTGACAGGACCACATACTGCTGAGAAAGTATGTAGCCTTTATTTTTTTATTTACTTTAAATAAGACACAATTTTTTTTTTCCTTTCTAGGGCTGTGCTTGCCACATATAGAAATCCCTGGGCTAGGGGTTGAATGGGAGCTGCAACTGCAACTGCAGCTGCAAGCCTGCACCACAGCCACAGCAATGCCAGTTTTGAGCCGTATATGCAACCTATGCCACGGCCTGAGGCAGTGCGGGGGTCCTTAACCCACTGATCAAGGCCAGGGAACAAACCCAAATCCTCATGGGTAGTATGTCCGGTTCTTAACTCGCTGAGCCACAATGGGAACTTTTAAATAAGATAGGGTTTCTTAAGATCTGTAATTTGAAACAGGTATTTTCTTACATCAGATTATACAGTCAGTTTCGAGGGGAGGAGTGGTCAGAGAATTTTTTAGTGAAATCACGAAAAATGATAAGTTAAGCTGCCTGGTTAAGGAATGGGGGAAGAACATAAAAATAATATTGTCCTGGGTGGTTCCTGTTGTGGTGCAGTAGAAATGAATCTGACTGGAATCCATGAAGATGTGGGTTCGATCCCTGGCCTCGCTTAGTGGGTAGGGGATTCAGTGTTGCTGTGAGCTATGATGTAGGTTGCAGATGCAGCTCGGATCCCGTGTTGCTATGGCTGTGGCATAGGCCAGCAGTGTAGCTCTGATTGGCCCCCTAGCCTGGGAACTTCTGTATGCCACAGGTGCGGCCCTAAAAAAAAAAAAAAAAAAAAAAATTGTCTTGGGACAGAGGTGAAGCTAGGGAAGGGACTACTCTAGAGAGATGCCCAGAAGAATGATGTTGGATGATCTAGCAACACCAACCATGGGGTTTCAGAAACTCTGAAGAGTTTTGAGAATTTATTCCTTCAAACTGAAGATTAGCATACTGATGAATATTAATAATGTTAACATTCATATTAATGAATTTCCGTTGAACAAATCTAGCATCCAAATATACTTCTGTTCTCGTCAGAGCCCTTAATCATAGAACAGATACAACACACAATCCACACAGTCTCCTTTCTGTTAACCTGTCTAGAGCTCCATCCATCTCTCTAGCCTGGGGAACTGGAAACCTACCCAGAGATGGCTTCATATGAGAATCATCACCAATTGACACAGTTGGTGCTAAAGTACTTTAAAAACCTACCATTCTAACGCCATTTTCGAAGGCTTGCCGGGTGAGGGGAGCTGGCCCGTCCACAGTCTTGCCATCATCATCTGGGCCCCAGCTCGCGCTGTAAATGTGCACGTGCTGGGGATTGAAGCTAACCGACTTTGCTTCAACCATGTCCGTGACATCTCCATCCAGCATCCGAACCCCTTCAAGATAGAAAAGGGACGTAACTCAATTAGAAGCTTCATTATACCACATCCAAACAGACGTATTTCAATTGTAGCATTTTTTAAAGGAAAGAATAACCTGTAAGTCAACACTTAAGTGAGCATTTCTTTTCCTCAGAAAATACAGCGCAAGACTTTTCTGAAGCTTTCGTGGGGGTAAAGAAGTCTCATTGCATGTAAAAGAACAAAACTTCTTTAAAATTTCTTCAATCCATTGTTCTCTTTTCCTAAATTTCCACATTCTCTCCCTTCTCTTTATCCCTGTCTTAGGAGAGTACTTGACTAAGAAAGCATCAAGCAATCTATCTTCCCTAAATTCCTCTTCAATTGATAACGTGTGCTCATAATTTGTATAAAACACTCCAACCTCAGCAGTCTTACACAATTTGAAAAGCTGCCAAGTGAGAATGGTCCAATTTCCTCCATATTTAATATTATCTCCTAATCTGTAAGACTGATGTGAAATTAATATAGTACTTCTTTGCCAAGTTATTTATATGCCAAATAATAAATGAGAATGCCCCCCTGTGCATGTAACACACTGAAAAATTCTCAAAGGGTTTTGAAAATGCTTAGTCATTAATCTTCATGTAAGTATTCCCACCAGACAGATAGGAATTTATTATTAACCTTAATTTGCAAAAACAGACACTAAGATACTAAAAAATAAATTATATGTCAAACATAATTTTGGAGACTCACAATAACAACAAAACATCTAATTGTTAAGCAAACATTTTGTTCCTTCAGCTGAAGCTAAGCACCGTCACTGAAAAACATTGCATTATTTTAAAATTATATCTTTACAGCCCAAGTTTACTCCTTAGGGAAACCTTGTTATCTAACAGGTCTTCAAGTCTTTATTGGTTACCAATAAATAAGGATTAAATAACAGAAATCCTACAACAGGCAGTTTTAGATTCTATGAGATTTGAAGTGGGAATTCTGGCAGAATATGAAAATGTTCTTAAAGGAATTATATCCTCTTTGTGCTTTAAAAAATGCTTATCTTTTAACTATAAAACCTACAAACAGAAAAACAAAGAATAGCAATAAATACTTATAGCCAATACTCAACAACTGTTAACATTTTGCCATATTTTCTTCATCTAAAATATAATTAGGCTAAACCATTTAAAATTACATGACAGATATGACATCCTATCCTTTGTTATTTTTTCCCAAAAATAATGTAAATATACACCCAGTCAACATTAAATTTCCCCAGAGGATCCCTAAAAAATAAAGAATCCTTGCTATATCCTTGAATGTCCTTTCTTCTAGATGTGTATATTTTTAAAGAAGATGTATATAAACAGGTGATATGGAGAACTTGTTTTGAACAAGTCCCTGTAAAAATTTCAGAATGGAAACCATAACTTGGAAGCCTTGTCAGCAGCTTATTTTATGGAATGAAAATACCCAGCAGATCATTCAGCAACTACTGGTTTGCTTTGATTTGACATGAATATTCAAAACTCATATGTATGGTTTTTATGCTAAATGAAGATTAACTACTTCATATTCTTATTCTGTATTCAAGAGTGTAAAAGAGAACTATTTTACCACTACAGGGAGGTCTGAAATAAACAATAGACTATATGATTGCACAAAATAATCTAAGTAGTATGTCTAAACACAGGCGTGTCTACATAACACCTGAATTCATGTATTCCATAATGAAATATATGTGAAGTCCATGAACAAAAATGCTTGATAATATCATATTTAGAGGGGAATGTTAATTTTCTGACCAAAAATTGATGAAAAAGCATTTTGGGAGTTCCCATCCTGACTCAGCGGAAATGACTCTGCCTGGTATCCATGAGGAAGCAGATTTGATTCCTGGCCTTGCTCAGTGGGTTAAAGATCCAGTGCTGCTATGAGCTGTAGTTTAGGTTGCACGCAGATGTGGCTCAGATCCGGCATTGGATCCGGCATTGGATCCGGCATTGCAGCTCCAATTCGACCCCTAGCCTAGGAACCTCTGTATGCTGTGGGTATAGCCCTAAAAAAGACAAAAAAAAAAAAAAAATTCTGTTCTCTCAAGTAGAAAGATCAAAAAAGTAATTTTTTTTTTTTTTTCATTTAACTAACTGCAAGCCTCCATGCCTTGGTCTGAGGGGTTGATTTTATAATTGAAAATATTCTTGTTTTAGGATGACATAACATTTTTCAGTCAATGTTCAGTCTTCATTGTTTTTAGAGGTTTTATTCAGCTTGGTTAGCAGTTTAGCTGTGATGTTCACAAATTCATCTCTTCATTCTCCCAAGGTCACAAGTTTTGGGTTAGTATGGAAGAGGAACGTGGAAACCCAAATGTGTGTCTGTGTAGGTGAGCTGCACAGCAAGGAGCAGCTCAATGGGCAGCCAGGGTTGTCATCTGATCATCTTGAGAACACCAGGGGCCTCTGCACCCTCAAGATTCTTAGAAGGAAGTCTGCTTCCATTCCAGAAGTCCTCTATGAACCTTCCCCTTGACACAAGCAGATGCTCTCAGCATACAGCTAGTTACTGATTAACAAGCTGCTATACTCTAAGAATCCCAGATGAAATAAAGGAAAAAAAGAGGTCAAGTTCACTGACAACTGATCCACAATAGAACCTCAGAAAACCTTTTCTTAGCACCCTATTATACACCCAAATTATTTCATGTTACATCTACATTTACCCTAGACAGGGCTATCATTTCCATTTTTCAGATCCAACTCTGTTTACCATTTGGCTATAAATAGTATACTGGAAACAAGGATGTCAGCCTGTTTCCAGGAACTTCACTTTAGAATACCCTTTAGCAGATGCCAAGGGGAACATCTTCAAAGCCAATAGGATGTACATCATCTCTTACAATGTTTCCTTTCCATTTGTGTGTGGCTGTGGGACCAGTCTATACTAACAAAGATAACTATAAATGGCAAAGTTAAGAGTTTGCTCCTATTGATATCTGAATTTAGACTGCTTTGGATGGGTCACTGTAGTAAGTATATCTGAGTTTGTGCATGCATGTGGTGGATATCTGTATCTTGGAATTATTAATGGTGCAATATTACTATACTCTGTGATTACAAAGGGAGATTTTACTATTTATATTTTAAATTGCGATTAAAGGGGACTTTTCTGTAGAGCCTAAGGAAAAGAAAAACTTTTTTTCTGCTTTGACAGAATTACAAAATGCTTCTTTTCATTGAGATATTATGGCCTTGTGTTTATATGATTAATTCTTTCTGACCCAGGTTCCAATCGTATAGTTCAGCAGAGACGCTAATGATGCCATCTTCACTATTGGCAAAAGCTCCCCTTTCACTCCTGTTTAAAAAAAGAAATGTCTGTGTTTGCAACACTTTGAGGGGGTTGGTTCAAAAGTTTTTGACTATGTTAACAACACAGGTGAACATGGTCATTTGCTCTCAGCAGTAGTTAAACACTCTTATGCAAACATATGCCTGTCTTTAGTGCAAAGGGTTCTGAAAACTGGTTAGCATGAGAGCTCTTGGCTCCACACAAGTTTGTTTCCCATACCTCCAATCCTGGCGTTGAAAGCAATGCCAACTGTGCAATGAGAGTTGTTTGCTGCGGCAGCCACTTCTCCAGCACAGCGGGTCCCATGCCTGCAAGGAGAACACACACACTTTCTAAAGGAAGACACCTCATTCTTCCCAACTCAGCATGTCCTTGCCACTGCTCAGACTTCAAAGTGGCAAAGAATGTAGCACACTGTGGGTGTTTCTGGAACTTCCGATCCAAGTGGCACTTAGTCTGTCCATGGCAAACTGTTAGCAGTTAATTGTATTCTGTTTTGGATTATGTTCTTGTATGTTTATATGTTCTGACATTTTGAAATTAATCAATTTTACTTTTTATATTTAAATCCAAAATTAATTTGAGGTAGCTGCAAATTTACACCAATAGTGGTGAAAATTAAATGTACTGCAAAAATCGTATCGTATTCAAAGTTTGCCAATTTTAGAGTTACAGTTTAGAATTAAATCCTGAATAAGTTGTAATTCAAAGAATTTTTTCTTGTTTTTGTTTTGGAGGTAGTTGGCCACGACAGGGCATGAAGAAAGAAGTTCCAGGGCTAGGGATCAAACCTGTAACACAGTAGGGACCTAAGTCACAGCAGGGACATTCTTATATGTCTATTATTGATAACTTGCTTTCCCAACTGGGAAATCTCCTTAAAGGCTAAAAACAAATTGTATGTTTATTTGTATTCCTGAACTTTCACAATCCAGTGTGTTTAACCACCAGCCAGGAATGGATAATGGGCACTGGAAATGTGGCTAGAGTGGCCATACCTTAATTTTGTAATTTTTATTTAATTTTAATTAAATTTTAAAATATTCAATTATTAGAGAATTTAAGAAATGTGGGTATGAGAATATAAATCTAGGATCTCCAATGAAAATTTATCATCTCAAATAGGATTGCTAGAAATACACACTGGATTGCAAAGATCTTTAAAAAGAACATATATTCTTTCAAAGGACATGAAATAGCACATTACTAATTGTTTTATGTATCAATTACATGTCAAAATATTTCATTTGTTTGTTTTCACATTTTTACTGCTTCTTTTAAGCAGTGGTTGCCAGAAAAGTACACAATTTCTTTGAAAGACAGTCCCTATTATTTCTCACCACCATAATGTTCTTTGATCAGAAAAATCTTTTTGCTGAAAGGACTTCTAAGATCTTATAAAAGGTGGGCAAAGAAGTGTCAAGTGCAATGGATGATTTCTTTAGAAACAATAGCCTAACACAAAGAGAGCTGTTAAGAATTCTCAGGTAGAGCTGAGCCAGGACAAAAATGACTAACAGCCTGCCCTAGATACAGGATGGGGACAGGCCAACAATTGCCTTCTATTTCTTTTTGCTAATGAAGTCCAAAGTCCACCTCCCTTCTCTATGAGATGAAGGTATTTAGAAAGCTCTGAGATGTAAAAAGAGCTGTTACAACAACCAAAACAGTGATTAAAACTCTGGCCCCCTAAGTTCTTTGTTAGTACTTTTTATTTTACAGCACATTTGACACACTCATCAAGGGATATAAATACCATCAGTGCAACTATAAACAAGTTGCTGCTCACAACTGAGGGGTACACACCAGTTTACACAAAAGAGTTATACCTTGCTTTTTCCACTTAGTAACGTCATGCATATCTTTCTATGTAAATATACTGAATCTATATTAATATTTCTATAATTATAATTATAGAAACATTTAACTATATCTTTATTAATACCATTTACACAGTTACTATTATTTTATATAATCTTTTAAAAGGTGTAAGTATGTATTTATACATATACAAATGGCACAGACATATACACATATGCCCATATACAGGTGTGAGTATACACACATGAACCACAATCCTTTTATTCCTGGAATTTTTTTTTTTTTTGCTTTTTAGGGCCCCACCCATGGCATATGGATAGTCCCAGGCTAGGGGTCAAATCAGAGCTACAGCTGCCAGCCTACACCACAGCCACAGCAACTTGGGATACATGTCATGTCTGTTACCCACACCACAGCTCACAGAAACACTGGATCCCCAACCCACTAATCGAGGCCAGGGATTAACCCACATCCTCAGGGATACTAGTCAGAATCATTACCGCTGTGCCACAATGGAAACTCCTATATCTGGAAATTTTACCCACTTCTTTACTAGTATTAATGAAACTACAAGGAATAGTTTTGTATGTATATAGTTTTATACAGGCTGGGACAAATTTCTAGAAGTGGAATTCGAGATCAAAATGTACAGAATATATTGTCAAATTATCAGCTAGGATGAAAGTAGTATAAGAACCTCAAAGACAGTAAAAGAATGATAAATATTATTACAAAACACCAGAAAAAGAAAGGCCATAAGCCGAGCTGAATGATAATATAAAGAATGGAGTAAATATCTGGATAAAAACCCTGTGTACATAAACCCCTATCTAAAAATTTTTCAATCTTTTTCATTATTGCAAAGCTGACATGAAAAATATTATCTCGTTGTTTCCCTCTTTATCTCTTTTGATTACACTTGATGTTGTACATCTTTTCAAGTATTTATTAGCTATTTCTAGTTTTCGCTTTGTGGATAACCTTTTCATGACCTTTGCCCAAACTTCTTATTGCCTTTCCATCATATCTGATGCAAGTATGTTTCCAGATGTTTTATTTGTAACATAACAATCTTATTTATGGCTATCATACACAGTATTTAATTTTGTACTTATAATTATCTTGCCCTTCTGATATTTGGTTATACCACTTTAATCATAAACAAAATGATCTCTTTTTGAAAGAAAAACCGTTTCTTTCGTAAACCCCAAGCTAAACTACTAATTTTCCCCTGAACATAGCAATTATTTACTATGATTCCTCATTAGTGTCTTATTGCATATTATTTCACGGTGCAGGTTATTTTATTCAAATGCCAAATTCCCTTTATGAGTCAAATGTCAAATTCCATTAAAAATGTTCTTATACTTCAGTATTATTAATGCAAGATCCACTGGATCATAAGGACATGGGTTTGTAATTCAGCTCTAGTTTATTCTTTGGCCCATGGTTTATTAAGAAGTATGATTTAAAATTTTCAAATGTAAGCAGGAATTATGTTTTTACATCAATCAATAACTTCATTACCTTATGATAAAAGAATATAATTTTATGCAGCAATTATTTGCATTTTGTGACTCACAAAATAGCCGAGAATGTGATCAACTTTATATGCATATACTCCAAATATCCATTATCTCAAGCTTATGTTGTGGGTTTGTTAATGTTCTTTGCAGTTCCATTGATTTTTATTTTATTTAGGATAGAATTATCAGATTTTTCTTGTAAAACAGTTTATATATTAACACTTTCTTGCAATAAAAATTAAAGGTATCTGCTTAATATTTAAATTATAACACCATGTGATCCTTTTACATTGAAATATTCCGTTTGTATTTATTATGTCTCATAAATAGAATGCAGTTATTTTTTGAAGCTAGGATATCTTTGTCTTTAACTCAAGAGTTAGTCCATTTGCAGTGGCTGCATCTATTCATGGATTCATGTTCATTTCTTATACTAGTTTTGATATTATGTATTCTATTATTCAGTGATTATTCTAGATATTTGATCATAGATACCTAGGATCATAAAGCCTAAACTTATTAACTTTTTTCCAAAACAACATATAGACTTTAGACTGTTTTAACCTTAAGTACCCACCTTTCAACATGACTTCCCCATAATCATAGTTATACTTTGGAGTTTCTAACTCTAGAAATCTCCCATTGTTGTTACTACTTTAAGCAATCAATGTTTGTTTAGATTTACAAAGTTTTTCTTTATTTTTGTGGCTTCTATTTCCTTTTAGGATCAATCATTTCTTTCTGAAGAACATTCTATAATGGTACTCATCAGAGAGGCTTTTGGTAGCCTCAGAAAATGACTTTATTTAACTTTATTTTACTCTTGTTCTTAAAAACTAATTTCACTGAACAGAGAATTCTAGACTAACAGCACTTCCAAGAAGCTATTCCACTGTTTTTTAATTTCCATTGTTTCTGGTGAGGAATCAGCCATCTGGCAATCTACTTCTCTGTGGATGTTTTTCATGTCTTCTTTGTCTTTTCTATTCTGCAGGGTCATTAAGATATTATATATATTAAAAAACCTTTCTTGGAATTCCCAAACCTGTAGTTTAATGTTCAAATTGTCAGACGTATCAAGACTTAAAAGATTTTAAACTTTAAAAGCTAGTAGCTTTAAAAACTGCTTTTACATCATTCTACGGTTCTTCCTATCAGAAACCTAATTAAACATACATTAAACTTTTTTACACTATCTTTAATTGCACCTTCAGGCTCCTCATATCCTTCACTGTCTTGGCTGTGTTCTATGTAACTTGCTCAGTCCTACGTTTCACGTATCTGATCTTTAACCATGACTACTCTGTTATTTAATCCATTCACTCCATTACTCTATTCAGTTATATATTTTATTTCTTTGAAGCTCTTTTTCAAATCCATTTGGTTAATTTGGACAATTTTCCTTAAAAATACTTTTTAATATTTATTTCTTGATATATATGAATTATAGCTAATAATTCTAAATAGGTGAATTTAATTCTACTATTTGTTTTTCCTACTCCCTTGTTTTCTGGTGCTGTTTCCCCATGTGGTTGGTGAATTGTCCCACTTAGAATATCATGTTGTTTAGGTTGTTTAGGTCTTTATTAATGCTTTGCGAATAGTATGAAAAACACATTCTTTTAAAAGAGAATTTAAATTTGCTTCTACCACGTAATCTTGGGCTACACCAAATAGGACCTGTTCAACCATAATTTAAAAGCATACAAGTAATATGATTATGGGTGCAAATTCCTCAAGAGTAGTTAGTTTTTCTTAACAGTTACTGTTGATTTATCCTTTTTTTTTTTTTTTTTTTTTTTTTTTTTTTTTTTTTTTTTTTTTTTTTGCTTTTTTGCTTTTTAGGGCCAAATGCACAGGCTAAGGGGTCGAATCAGAGCTACAGCTGCAGCTGCCAGCCACAGCCACAGCCACAGCAATGTGGGATCTGAGCCATGGATGTGACGTACACAGCAAGTCATGGCAACACCAGATCCTTAACACACTGAGTGAGGCCAGAGATAGAACCTGCATCCTCATGGATACTAGTTGAGCTGGTTACCCCTGAGCCACAATGGTAACACCTATTTACCCAGGGTGAGAAAGTTAAATACATATACTGTCTCTCTGCGTAGATTTCCTTTTTCTATAGTTATTGTACTGAGGATGGTACTTCATAAGTCCTCTTTAATGTAGAAAGCTTTCTCTCACCCCTTTGGAAAAGGCTTTGTCTTTTATCCGTGGACTTTTTAAAATCTAGGTTCTGGCTGGCTGGTATTGGTTGCTTACCTTGGGAAATGCGTAGAGTCCACCTACTGCCCATATAGATTATAGTTTTCTCAGAGAAATACTCTTGGTGTCCATTAGCTTAATAATGCATTGAAAAGTTCTTTAATATGCCCAAGTCTTAGATACACTGTAGTAGGAGAGATTCAATCTAATATCTATTCACCATAAAAAAATGGAAGAAATAATTTGGTTCTGTATTTCTAAAGTGCAGTAAAGCCCTGCACACATTATGTGCTTCAACAATGTACAGTGAAAGATCTGAAGTAAACAACAGAGTGACTATTTTCCTTATAAAAATACTTCTGTAAAGATTTCTGTACAGGGCTGTACATCGTGATATGTGGACTATTTTGGGGAGTCAGGGAAGTCATACTCTACTGCTAACACATATATTTTGAATATCAGTGAAATCATATATTGCAGCATACTGTAATTGAGGGTTCAGATTGCTAACTCAACTACATTTGAACAGCCCACTCTTCAGATGACAATGATCATTATTCCAAGTAAAGTACTAGTCATCTTTTTTATTTTTATATCGTACTTGGACTTTGTTTTGACATGGATTTAAAATAGATCATAGAACAATAGATATCATCATGACCTATTCAAGTGAACATGTTTCAATTTCTTCCCTCTCCCAAAGAACAAAGGGTGGTCAGCAAAAATATATTTATAATGTCAGTAAATATTAAAGTCACAAAACAGACAAAAGCTGTTTTTCAGATCTGTTTTTCTTTACAGATGACAGAGTATGAGCATTTAAAATGTTTTCAGCATAAAAAGAAACTTTTAGTAAATTTTAGTCCAGAAAACAACTCACTCATTAGATAACGCTCCAACCCACATGCACCTAAATAAGATCTTTATTAGCCAAGTCCCATGTAATATCCCTTGGAAAATGAGTCACCTATTTAGCTTTCTTACATATGTTTGCAATATTATTAAGACACACATTTTCTAAGACGTCTAGAAAATAACTCAATGACAGAAATTATAAGGGTAGATAAACCAATGGCTAAAAATAAACTGGACATCATCTAAAATAAAGTACACGTAGACAAACTACGAGTTAAAAATGCATCACTTTGCTGACTCTCTTAGGGATATTGCTGCCAAGGTTCGAGTAAGTGTAAAATGTTTATTATATAATTTTATGCGGATTAATCATTTTGGCTCTTAAAGAGAGTGTTGATTTAAAAATCAAGTCTGCCTTTGTTCTAATGCTCTTTTTTTTTTTTTTTTTTCAACTCAAGGGAAAAAGATTTCTCATTTGCTAAAATCCCTATTCCCAACAATAAAGCACTGTAATTATAGGTCTTAGGAAGTTTTACCTTTGCTATATGATTGAAAAGATGGAAAATCAGATCAGAGAGTGCCTGTTTCTATAATACTGTGAACTCACACAAGTTAGGTGAAGTGAGTTTAGGATATAAATTGGTGGAGGCCATTACATCTTGCTAGGTAGAAAAATACTGCCTTTACTCCTTTGTTTGCTTTCTTCCAACCCTCTAGTTACACTGCATTGCATAGTGTTTTTGTTCATATGAATCAATGAGGATGGAAATATTACCTCATTTGAGGTTGACCATGGATCTGAAGATGTAGACAAGCTCAGTAACAAACCAGAGATGCTAGGATACATGCAAGAGGTCTCCCATTACAACTACTACTACATTGCTTGAAAGTCAAAATTATACTTGTATGGAATCAAGCAATGGTAAACTGGAAAAGAACTATTTCCTACTGCATCTCTTTCTTGGAACAAACATCTTCAGATGTTCCTGGATTCTGTCAGCCCTCACCTGACTGTATCTATTCCCTTTGTCATGGGGTATGCCCATTCTCCTTGGCTTGTTTTGATTTTGTTTAAATCTGAGTGAAGATCTTCCATTTGAGTCTGCTCCAAGAGTCCCCTTAGAAAGGGAGAGGAGAGCAAGAAATAGAGATGGTGTGAGGTGTTCTCTGATATTTCACTAAGAACTGCTGTTTCTGACTGCTCAGTTTGTTCTTGATAAAGTTACCACTTTATGTTTACATCACACCCTCCACTTCTCAAAGTATGTTAACCTCACCTGAATCTCACTTCAACCCCCTGTGAAGTAAGCGAAACAGACATGACACCTCTCATTCTACAAATGAGAAAATTTAGTTAGTCAGAGAGTGATTGAAAGGTATAAACTGTGACAGGACAAAGACTAGACCTGGGTTTTGGGGGCTTTATCACTCTTCACTCTTCCAGTGAGACTCACAGGGGCCCATATTCCTAAGTCGTTAAATGATGGCCAAAATTTCATTACTTCTTTGCCTGCTACTTGATACTTATAAGATAGAGAGGCAACTTTATTTCTTCATTACAACCAATGACAACATACTTCTTAATATATTTTGTAGAATCTCCATTATAAATTATTCAACTTGAGTTGTAAGGATGAAATGCTGGGAATCTTAAAAACAAAAACATGAGAAGAATGGAAAATAGGTGAAAATGTATTATAACCCTGACTTCAGCAAAAATCTTAAGATACATATTAGGAGAAAAAAATAGTACTTTTTTTTTGCCACACCTGCAGCATGCAGAAGTTCCTGATCTAGGGATCGAACCCAAGCCACAGCAGTGACAACGTCAGATCCTTAACCAACTGTGCCACCAGGGAATTCCATTTTTTTTTGTTTTGTTTTGTTTTGTTTTGTTTTGTTTGCTTTCTTTAGGGCCGAATCCACAGCATACAGAGGTTCCCAGGCTAGGGGTCAAATCAGGGCTACAGCTGCTGGCCTACACCACAGCCACAGCAACACAGGATCAAAGCCACATCTGCAACCTATATCATAGCTCACTGCAAAGCAGGATCCTTAACCCACTGAGCAAGGCCAGGGATCAAACCCACAACCTCATAGTTACTGGTCAGATTCGTTTCCACTGTGCCACAAAGGGAACTCGGATTCAATTTTAATAAGAAAACAAAATCACACACTACTTTGTGGTGATTAGTTTTTTTGACACAATTAAAATAATAGCTTCTGATCTGACTATAATTATACACAGTCCCTGAAATTTTTTATTATATGAATATGAAATTTTTTATTATACTACAATGAAATTTGAGAAAACTCATTCAAAATAATTGCTATGGATTGAATGTTTCTCTGCACCCCATCCCCCATTCACACATGGAAACCCTAATCCCAATGTGACCATATTTGGAGAAAAAGCCTTGGGGAGACAACAGGTCACCAGACTGGTGCTGTCATGATGGGATAGGCGCCCTTATAAAGAGAGACACAAGCTCGATTCTCTTCTCTCTCTTCACCAAGTACAAGGGAGCCAACTCCAAGCCTAAACCAAATCTGCCAGTACCTTGATAATGGACTTCACAGCCTCCACAACTATGAAAAATAAATGTTGGGTAAGCCACCCAGGCTATAGTATTCTGTGAGAACAGCATGAACTAATACAATGACAAATAAAGAGATACATAAGATGATATTGACAGACCCTTTGATAGCCTAATATTGAAAGATGAACTTAAACTTTGACAGTTTTTATTCTTATCAATACACATTGTCTATCCTCTTTTTGGACCTCAGGAACAATACCAGGAATAACATGAACAATATTTAAAGATATTAATAAAAGTTAGCATTTATCTTTTTTTCCATTTTATATTCTTGAGGAATGATAAATGGGAAAAAGACAGTCTCCTTAGCAAGTGGTGCTGGGAAAAAGAGACAGCTGCATGAAAGTCAATGAAAATAGAACAAACCCTCACACCATGCACAAAAATAAATGGCTCAAAGATTTAAACACAAGCTCAAAATGGCTTAAAGATTTAAACGTAAAACAAGACGCCATAAAACCCCTTGAAAAGTACATGGGCAAAACATTCTCTGACAATAACCAAACAAGTGTTTTCTTAGGTCAGTTTCCCAAAGCAATAGAATTAAAAACGAAAATACACATATGGGACCTAATCAAACTGAAAGTTTTCAAATAGGAAAAGAAAGAAACAAAAAATGAAGACAACCTATGAAATGAGAGAAAATAGTTTCAAATGATGCAGCTGACAAGGGCTTAATCTCCAAAATGTACAAATAACTAATACAACTCAACAGCAAAAAACCCAAATAACCCAATTGAAAAACAGGGAGAAGACCTAAATAGACATTTATCCAATGAAGACATATGGATGGCCACAAGCACATGAAAAAATGCTCAACATCTCTAACTATTAGAGAAATGAAAATTAAAACTACAATGAGGTACCACATCACACTGGTCAGAATGGCTCTTAATAATAAGTCTTCAAATAACAAATGCTGGAGCGAGTGTAAAGAAAAGGGAACCCTCCTACACTGCTGGTGGGAATGTAAATTTGTACAACCACTACGGAAAACAGTATGGAGGTACCTCAGAAGACTAAATATAAAACTAACATATGATCCAGCAATCACATATCTGGGCATATATCTGGACAAAACTTTCATTGAAAAACATACATGCACCCATATGTTCACTGCAGCATTATTCACAAGAACCAAGACATGGAAACAACCTAAATGTCCATACAGATGGATGGATTAAGATGTGGTACATATATACACAGTGGAATACTACTCAGACATAAAAAAGAACAAAATAATGCCATTTGCAGCAACACAGATTAAACTAGAGATTCTTATACTAAGTGAAATAAGTCAGAAATAGAAAAACAAATACATTAGGATATCACTTATATGAAGAAGCTAAAATATGGCACAGATGAATCTATCTGCAGAACAGAAATAAAATCATGGACATAGAGAACAGACTTATAGTTGACAAGGGGGATGAGGGAAGGAGTGGAATGGACTGGGAATCTGGGGTTAATAGATACAATCTATTGTATTTGGAGTGGATAAGCATTGAGTTCCTACTGTATACCACAGGGAACTATGTCCAATCACTTGTGATGGAACGTGATGGAAGATAACATGAGAAAAAGAATGTACATGTATGTATAATTGGGTCATGTTTCTGTATAGCAGAAATTGACAGGACATTGTAAATCAACTATAACAAAAATTTTTTTTTAAAGCTAGCATCCATCAAATGCACCGAAGTATAGCAGCTAGGTTGCAGGCAAGGAAATAAAATGAAAAATATACTTTAGAGTAAGAAGTATTAATGGGTCACAACTAAGCATTAGCATCAGATATGTCATTCAAATGACTAGTAAATATTTTAAGAATTTTTCTTTTGGAATATTTCTTTTGGAGGGTTTAAAGTATTGTTAGTTTGACACACTTATGTATACATACACACTAGTTCAAGTAAATACTGGTGAAATCTGAATAAAGTGTATAAATTGCATTAACATCAATTCCCTGGTTATGATATCTTACTGTAATGATATAAACTGTTACTATTCAGGGAACTTAGGTAAAGGACTTCTATTTTTGAAACTCTGTGAGTTTATAAAAAAAAGTTTAAAAAATCATTGTTGTTATGAAGAATTCATACAGTTATTTGTAATACTGGTTGTAATTCAAGAACTCAGAACACAGGGAGCACCCATTGTGGCTCAGTGGTAACAAACCCAACAAGCATCCATGAGGACATAGGTTCAATCCCTAGCCTCGCTCAGTGGGTTAAGGATCAGTGTTGCTGTGAGCTGGGATGTAGGTCACGAACATGGCTCAGATCCCACGTTGCTGTGGCTGTGGTATAGGCTGGTATAGTTGTGGCTCTGATTTGACCCCTATCCAGGGAACTTCCATATGCCATGGGGGTGGCCCTAAAAAGACAAAAAAAGTTAGAACAAAAAATACTGACAATAAAATAAATAAGTGGTCAATAAACTGCTTTAGAAATATTTCTTCACTTCTGAATGGAGCTGGAGGAATCAGGCTCCCTGACTCCAGACTATACTACAAAGCTACAGTCACCAAAACTGTATGGTACTGGCACAGAGACAGAAATATAGATCAGTGGAACAAGATAGAAAGCCCAGAATTAAACCCACGCACTAATCTATGACAAAGGAGGCATGAATATATAATGCAGAAAAGAAAGCCCCTTCAATAAGTAGTGCTGGGAAAACTGGACAGCCACGTGTAAAAGAATGAAATTAGGGAGTTCCCATCATGGCCTAGTGGTTAGTGAATCTGACTAGGAACCAAGAGGTTTTGGGTTTGATCCCTGACCTTGCTCAGTGGGTTAAGGATCCGGTGTTGCCGGGAGCTGTGGTGTAGGTCACAGATGCGGCTCAGATCCTGCATTGCTGTGGCTGTGGCATAGGCCGGCAGCTACAGCTCCAATTAGACCCCTAGCCTGGGAACTTCCATATGCTGTGGGTGAGGGCCTAAAAAGGAAAAAAAGGCCCCCCCCCCCAAAAAAAAGGAATGAAATTAGAGCACTTCCTAACACCATACACAAAAATAAATTCAAACTGGATTAAAGACCTAAATGTAAGACCTGATACTATAAAACTCTTAGAGGAAAACATAGGCCAAACACTCTCGGACATAAATCACAGCAACTCAGATCCACCTCCTAGAGTAATGACAATAAGAACAAAAATAAACAAATGGGACTTAATTAAACTTAAAAGTTTCTGCACAGCGAAGGAAATCATAAACAAAACGAAAAGACAACCCACGGAACGTGAGAAAATATTTGCAAATGAATCAACTGATGAGGGATTAATCTCCAAAATTTATAAACACCTTCCACAGCTCAAAAGCAAAAAAATGAACAACCCCATCAAAAAGTGGGCAGAAGATCTAAACGGACAATTCTCCAAAGAAGACATACAGATGGCCAAAAAACACATGAAAACATGTTCAACATCACATATTATTAGAGAAATGCAAATCAAAACCACTATGAGGTACCACCTTACACCAGCCAGAATAGTCATCATCAAAAAGTCTACAAACAGTAAGTGCTGGAGAGGGTGTGGAGAAAAAGGAACCTCTATTGCACTGTTGGTGGGAATGTAAATTGGTACAACCACTGTGGAAAACAGTATGGAGATTCCTCAGAACACTAAAAATAGAATTACCATTTGATCCAGCAGTCCCATTCCTGGGCATCTATCCAGAGAAAACCATGACTAGAAAAATGTACTCCAGTGTTCATTGTAGCACTATATACAGTAGCCAAGACATGGGATCAACCTAAATGCCCATCTACGGAGGAGTGGATCAAGAAGATGTGGTATGTATACACAATGGAATATTACTCAAGTCATTAAAAGGAAAGAAATAATGACATTTGCAGCAACATGGATGGACCTAGGAATTATCACAAATGAAGCCATTCAGACAGTGAGACATCAACATCAAATGCTATCACTTACATGTAGAATCTAAAAAAAGGACACAATGAACTTCTTTGCAGAACAGATACTGACTCACAGACTTTGAAAAACTTATGGTTTCCAAAGGAGACAGGTTGGGGTGTGGGGGGATGTACTGAGGATTTGGGATGGAAATGCTATAAAATTTGGTTGTGATGGTCACTGTACAACTATAAATGTACTAAAATTCATTGAGTAATATATAAAATAAATAAAATTTTAAAAAAAGAAGTGTTTCCTCACCTCTGCCATTTTCCCTCTTCATTAGCCTCCCCAGTCTAGGAAAATACCTTATTCATTGTTAACTATGCTACCCACATCTAAAGCAAAGAATAAATTCTTGGTTTATCAGAAAACCTAGGTCTTTTACCTCACAATAATGTTGCATGGAATGATGAAGTACATAAAACCCATGGCAGATTAACAGACACACACAGCTGTATATAACAGACATAACCAATAAGGACCTACTATATAGCACAAGGAACTGTACTCAGTATCTTGTAATAATGTATGAGGGAAAAAAATCTGAAAAAGTATATAATTATTTTTTAGATATACAATATATATAAAACTGATTCACGCTGCTGTACACCTGAAGCTAAACATTATACATCAACTATATTTCAATTAAAAAACACCTCACAGCAGGCAGGTATGGACGGGTGTACTTATAGTCCTGACCAAGTTAGGAACCAGCTTCTTATCTTATGGATCAACATAATGTCAAGGCACTAGGTATGAGAGATCCCTTTGATGAAATATACTAATCATGACGATGAAAGAAGCCCTTTTTCTTGGCTCCCTGGTTAACAATCTAAATTTCCTCATCATGTTTTTGGCCTTTTTTTGGGGGGGGGGGTGCTGCACCCATTACATATGGAAATTTCTAGACCAGGGATTTATTCCAAGCATCAGCTGAGACCAACACATTTTAACCCAATACACCGGGTTGGGGAATCAAACCCATGGTTCCACAGTGAGCCAAACCACTGCAGTCAGATGCATAAACCACTGTGCCACAGCAGAAACTCCCTTTTGGCTCTTCTTTCCATGTGTCGATTAGTTTTCTATGTGTTATTTGAGCTTATTTCTGTGAATTCAGAGTGTCCATCATGGATCACTGGGGATTCTATGATGCCATTCCTTCCCCACTGGAACTAGTAAGAGCCTACAACCCTACTCTTCAAGCTCCATAAGCTCATATTCAAAGGGTTCTTTTCAATCTTAGAAACACAGATCTACTAGTTTTTACATCATTTGGTTAGGAGCTTGGGCAATAGCCTGATATCATTTTCCACCACCAATGAAGGAATGAGAAATACCCCTTGACTAGGAATATTCAGAATTAGTCATTCCTACTGATTCTTTTTAGGTCTGTTCCTAGTGAGCTGGGAATCAAGTGTTTTCTCTTAATAGTTCGTAAATGTGGATCCAGAGGATCCAACTCTTCCCTGGAATTGGAGGCTACAAGGTGATGCCCATCTTTTCCACTGGACTTCATTGGGCTAATTACTACCTGCAATTCCAGAACATAGACATAGATACTTTCTTTATAAACAAGCAATGAACTCTGATAAGAATGCTATTATTTTCTTGAAAATTATCAAATTATCTACCAAGAAATATTTTAGTTAATATTAATCTCATAAGTTCCCATGTGCATAACTGTGAATGCAGGTTTGAGCTCTGGCCTGGGAACCTCCAGGTACCTTGGGTGTAGCAAAAAACAAACAAACAAACACAAACAAACAAACAAAAAAGCCAATCAATAAATATTAATCCCTCCTACTCTACCTTCCTCTATCCCTCCCTCCATCCCTCCTTCCTTTCTTGAGCCCAGATAATTCACATCATATATCCTAGGCATCTTCTAAGTTAGGGGAATACAGAGTTGAATAATCTGAAGCTGCAGTCTCACAATCTTGGTGGAGAAGTTTCTGAATAAAGGATTAATGAAAGCTTTTTCCCTTACCTAAGTTATCAGCTATCAAGCAACATTGCTTATGGTAGAAAAATGAACACTGGTTGGTGAGTGACCATGAACTGCAAAGTCTGTGGCCAGAAAGATAAATACATGGGGAGGTGTCTTGGCATTGAGCTTCTCAGAGTGGACACTGGAGATTGAACGTGCCCTTCCTTGTGTAGTCCTGGAAGCTCTACTCATAGGCTATGGCAAAAAATACTATTCCTGAGATCATGAGGCTTCCATTGCAAAGTGGCTTTCGTACCTGCCTATATGGCTCTTTCTTACAAAACTGAGGTTTCATCTGGATGTTGGGACAGGGGAAGTTCAGAAAATAGTCCTGTGACTGCTGAGCATTCTTCCTAGGAAATACAGCTGATATTGCTAGAGCACATTACACTTCTATCCTTCTAATTATCATTGCAGCCTAATGAGTTCTATGAGTTCAACTGACCACAGAACTAACAGAGCACTGACAGAGGTGTGGTAAGATTTATGCAAATGGCTAACAAGTATTGAGGCACATGCTAATCAAGATTTAAGTACAAAAGTATTAGAGAAAGTTCTGTTCCAAGAGTTCGGACTTGGAGTTGGTGTTTATGAAAACATTTGGTATACAATCTAAACAACTTTCTCCTCCCTACACCTGAACTGATGTTTCTGTAATTTCAAATCATAATTAAAAGAAAATTTCATAATTAGAACTCACTACAGCATGAAATATGAAATATAGACTAAGTGTATGTGCCAAAGGACCAGAAAAAGATCTATAAAGATAATGAAAGAAATAATGGCCTGTATCAAATTATAATTTTGTTTTTTGTGGTCTATTTCTTTCTGTACATATTTCTCTTCTCCAAATGTATACTGAAAATCACCTCCTATAAATAATTCTCAAGTAGCAAAAACAAAAGTCCAGGATTCTGGAATGTACCAAAGCAGACAATATTTCCATTTTCCCTGTACTCCTGTATATAGGTAAATTCCCATTTTATGAATATTACAACAACCTAGTTAACTATAGAAAGACTACTCGCATGCCCTGGCCCATAATTAATTAATTTTGCAGTCATTCATTCAGCAAATATTTATTGAGTGCCTACCACATTCTGAGGAATGTATTATTCACCAAGTATTCAAATGAGAAAAATAGACATGATATAATGCAGTTTCAATGAATTCCATTAGCCTAGAGATCTTGAATAATAGGCAATAATTCACAAATCTATGTTATTTAGCAGTAAAGTTCTGTTTCCATTTGCTTTTGCTAAAATATTCAGGTAACGATACCACTCAATAGCTATACACCATGAAGTAGGCTAAAAATATTTCTTTTGCTCTAAAGCTGTTAATGATTGACTGATGGAGAAAGGGGACCTTATAAATATTTGCCTTCACTTTGCTTGAGACTGCTTCCATATCATGAACAACCTGTCGAAACACTTGTAAAGACTTGAGTCATATTTTGTAGTGAATAATGATCTAAAATAAGTGACTATGTACATAATTCTATGTGTCTGCCAACAGGTAAACCGTGGCCCAAAATTCTGATCTCCAGGCTCCCAAGGTGTTCCTCCTTGAGATCTTCAGAGTTTGAGCGGCACCCAGGTTCCCTTGACACACTGAGATAAAGGTCCTACAGTATAGATGAGTAGCTCAAATGCCTCATATTCACTAGGCTACCATCATTTCAGCTCAGCTACTTCAAGCAACTGCCAGGGCTTCTGCCTACTGCTAGCTCTCCCTGGTTCTCTCTGCAGCACATCAGCGCCAGCTCCTCACACACTGGAGGGCTCTCAATGTTACAGAAGTATGAAACCAGCAATTAAGGAATTCCTCTCTCCAAAGCATATAATTTATCATAATCCCTAATACTCAATTCAGCATTTTAGGACTGAAATCATATTTTATTTAGAAATAAGACAGGGGATGGGTCTTTCTTATGATGGTATCTGAATACATTTATGAGTAGGGATTGGCAAACATGTTCTATAGATGGGCTAAATAGTAAATATTTTTGGCTTATAGGGCCAGACACAATCTCTGTCACATATCCCTTTAAGAAAAAAAAAAAAAAACCCTTTGAAAACATAAAAACTATTCTTAGCTAGAGAATCAGTGGGCAGATTTACCTGCATTGTACAGTCTGCCAATCTCTGGTTTCTAGGCAAGAAGGGGAAATACAGTTGTAACCATTTATGTCTTTTCTAAATCAAATATGTACCTGTAGCTTTTCTTTCTACCTCCACTTCCTATATTTGATATTAATACTGGGAAGTACAGGAGTTCCCACTGCGGCTCAATGGGTTAAAAACCTGACTAGTATACATGAGGACATGGGTTGATCCCTGGCCTTGCTCAGTGGGTTACGGATACAGCATTTCCAAAAGCTGCAACGAAGTTCACAAAATGTGGCTTGGATCTGCAGTTGCTGAGACTCTGGTGTAGGCCAGCAACTGCAGCTCTGATTTGACCCCTAGTCTGAGAACTCCCATATGCCACAGTTCAGCCCTAAAAAAAAAAAAAAGAAAGAAAGAAAAAAATTACTGGGAGTTACAGTCATAGCTATTTATGTCTTTCTGAAATCAAACAATGCTTTACTTCCTCTATTTGATATCAATACTGAATACTGTTTTTGGTACATTCTTCAACTCAACATCTATTATGTATCAGTCATATCCATTGGTATAATTTCCATTTGAAGGAATGCTTAATAAAATTTGTGGTTTAGAGAGCAAATCAATGAAGATAGTAAGGTTTGCTTATTTGTTATTTTCCAGATCATTTCGCCTAGGTTCTCATATTAAATGTAATTTGACCTCCAATCATCTTGAAATGCAAGTACTTTTATCCCTATTTTATAGGAAAGGAAATGTAGATTCTTATGGGTTAAATGACTTTACCAAGCTAATACAGTCAGTTTACTGTGAAAAAACTTGAACCCAGAACTCCTGACACCAAGTCTTAGTGTTTCCACCACAGCAAATGCACAATAAATTTATGGAAGAGCATGCACTGATCTTGAGGCATACACATAAAATACGCAGAAGTGGCACCTTAGAAGATATGAGGATCACTGAGCTTCTTTTTAACAAGGTACCATCATTATTAGGTTTCCTAACTAAGCAAGCAAAAAAAAAAAAAAAAAAAACCCCAGGAATGATCCTACCAGTAATAAAATTACTCCTGACTCAAGTATCCTTGCTCTTTTTAGGCTAGAACTTTTTATCTCTGCGTAAATATAAAATGCAAACAATATCTGGCAAGTCAAGCAAATCAATTGCCTAATGAACTTTCAAAAGACACAGGATTTCATACAATCAATGAAAACAATATTTGAGAAGAGATTTAATCAAACTGAGAGCTGTTGTTGAAAAAGGATCCAGAAGAGCGAGATTTAGTGAAAATGGAACAAGGCTGGCGACCTGACAGTGGCTCTAAATGAGAATGATTTGTCAATAAAATGATTCCAAATGGCCCTTGGAAAAACCGATTAGGATTTTTATAAACTGAGTCTGTTTATGACTCTACTAAAATTCAAATTTCATAATATTACATAAAAACTACAACTTTAAACATGATTCATTTTTGTTTGATGTAAGAAGGGCTATAGCTGCATGTTCTGTTAGATAATAAACTACATGTATTTTCATCATTTTAGTTTTATTGCTTAAAATAAAACACCATTTGCACCGTTCATTACAAAACTCTGGCCCCAATTTAAGGGGATTCATTTTTAATGTTTTCTCCTCCCAACATACATTTATCCCAATAATGAGTCCCTCATGCACTGTTCGTCCAAACCAGGAAGGTTGTATATTAAGTAAGAGAATGAGGACCTGGCTCCCTCTCGAGAGACCAGAAAGAGTCACAGAGGTTGAGTCACTGTCACGTCCAGAACTGGCGTGTTATCATAACCTTCACTGCCTATTCTATGCAAGTCCCTTTCCAAATCAAGCCACTGGAATGCACAAGCTGTTTACACCAAAAAAATCATGAAAATGATATTCCCCCATGAATACAATGTGATCAGAGAAAATGTCAGGCCCTAAATCTCATGATCAGCATTAGAAAGATTTCCCTGGAAGTATTTATGCAGTTTCTTAAGCCTGGGTTGAGGATCTTATTTCTTCAGTTGACACATTACTTGCTTTAGTTAGATTTGAGACCACACTTACAGACACAGGGGCAGCCTGTGGCTAGAGGTCACTGTGTCTGGTTTGCTTTATTAAAGTTTGACAGTGGGACACAGAGAAATTCTTTTAGGTCCCAAGGAGAAGTGCATCCAGGGAACTGAACTGGGTGATATTTAAGAACAAGAGTCTCATCCTTTCTTGTATCTAAACATCTTAAAATATAAAACATTACGTGTTAATGCCACTAAAGTTTCATTTCAACAGTCACATGGATTCAACTTTTCAGACTTAAAAAAAATAAGACAAAAGAAAACAACATTTTGTGTTAAAGCATTAATTTATAGTATAATTCATTATCTTCGCTATATAACAGTTCCAGAAAATGTTGTAGACAGAGGCAATGGACTCGGAAATGAAAGATCTTTATGGCAAAATTAACTAACATTCTCTCCACTGTCCATTTTCTAACTTGACCCCCTCTTCCACTTCCTTTATCAACAGATAAATTTTTTTCCCCAAGTCTCAGACCATCAAGATTACCAAACTGTCGCCTTCCGACATTTTGACCACTTTCTTGTTCAGTGACCATCACTGGCACAGCAGGTGGACAACTAGGAAGGCAATCACAGGACAGTTAAATCTCAATGAGGTACGGAACTTTGTGAAGGGTGGAAAAGACATTTAAATCGATTAGTCAGAAGAGGCACTGCTGGATGTAGCATGTGTTCGATAGCCATCAGTCAATAGCTCAGACAATCATAAAATTATGTCCCTTTCAAAGAGAGGAAAGCAAAATGACTCGACAAACATTTTCTTTTCCTCTCCCTCTGCCACTTTAAAATGGAAGAATTCTGGATCCTTGCTGTTAACCAAATGGCATTTACAGCTCTCAGTTGGCATGGGGCAGCTGAGAGTCTAAAACGAGGAATGCTTATTCCATTTCCATTTCCATGGAAACCAGTCACCAACTGGTGAAAACAAGGTAGATCAAATTTTTGAACAAGAATGTTGAAATAATCACTGTTTTAAAACTTTTCTCTTGCATTAGGATGGAGAGCATAGTGTAGTCTCCGGAATGCACAGGGATGTATATTCACTACAGCTTTATTGCTGCAATTCTTTTCATAATCACAATAATTACTGTATTAGCATGAGTTTGCGGGGTCATTCTTTGAAGGACAGAGTGCTATAAATCCAATAAATAAATCATTTAATGAGCAAAAATTAAATGTGCTTTAAGAGCTTTTTTATCAAGAAAACCTTGGAGCAATCAAGGTTCAAAATTTATGACTACTTTCTTCTTCTATATCCTCTTAGGAAATGCATCAGGTAAGAAATGTGATTTCCAGAGAACAGGTGGACTGTGAACATTTTTTTGTTGTTGTTAGGGCCATAGCCGCAGCATATTGAGGCTCCCAGGCTAGGGGTCGAATCATCAGAGCTGCAGCCGCCAGCCTACACAACAGCCACAGCAACTTGGGATCTGAGCCGCATCTTTGACCTATACCATAGCTCACAGCAATGCCGGATTCTTAACCCAGTGAATGGGGCCAGGGATTGAACCCGTTTCCTCATGGATTCTAGTCAGGTTTGTTAACTGCTGAGCCATGATGGGAACCCCTGAACAGTTTTCTTAAAGAGATTTGGAAGGAATATTCAATTTTTTGAAACTTGACTATGAAAATCTAACTTCGAAATAATCACCTGTTACACAGAAATGATCTTCCTAGCTCTGGGCTCCACTGAGCTTTCCCAAGACAATTTCAGACTCACGCTCTCCCTTGGTTCCCTTCAAAACCTGTTACCACTCCCAGTGTTTGCACATTTAGAATATAAATGTTCCAAGTTGGGTAGAACCAATTTCCCCCAGAGAAATAATAGGAAGAAAAGTGTCAATGATTCACCTCAATAGCAGCTAGCCAGGCATTCCTGATGACAAAACCTCTAAAGTCACGCTAATACCATGTGTGTTATTATGTAGGCTAGTAGGGCCTACTGTATCTTGATCATTCAGAATGGATTATCTGTAATTCCCACAGCAAACTACAAGGAGATATTTTTGTCTCCATGTTATATACAGGAGACAAACTTCCATAGCACTTTTGGAAAACCAAATCACATCCGGCCTAAGGGTTTATTTTGATCTATGTCTCCTTTTGCTCTGATGCCGTATTGTTTTGATGACTGGAGCTTTGCAGTATAGTGTAAACTCAGGGAGCCTGATTCCTCCAGCTCTGTTTTTCTTTCTCATGATGTTTTGGCTATTCATGGTTTTTTGTATTTCCATACAAATCTGAAAATTTTTGCTAGTAATTCTGTGAAAAATGCCACTGGTAAATTTGATAGACATTGCACTGAATATGCAGATGACCTTGGGTAGTACAGTCATTTTAACAATATTGATTTTTCCCATCCAAGAATATTATTTATCTTTCCATCTGATTGTGTCATCTTCAATTTCTTTCATCAGCATCCTATACTTTTCAGAGCAAAGGTCCTTTACTTCCTTAGGTAGGCTTATTCCTAGGCATTTAATTCTCCTAATGGTTTGTTTTAATTATGGTTCTGTATCTGTCAAGTGATGGATCACATCTTAAATTTCTATAGTGTAAGTATATTACTAGTTTGATTTTTAAGTTCTATTCTCCTTTCTTTTCTGAATGAAACTATGTGGTGCAGAATAAGCACTAAATTCTCAAAACTAACTACTATTATTGCCATGAATTAAAAAGTGTCTATTCCTAATGAATACTGTATTTGAAAAAAAGAGTATCTCATACAAAGAACATTTATGTTTGGGAGCCAAATTCACTTTCATATGCTTTGTGAACCTGCCTTGAATTTTATTTTCCTCCCCTGGAAGAAGAGATGCTGATGACATTTAATTTCAGGTTCTTTACTACAACTGACTGAGTTAAGCAGAAAATTAGTTTGTTCAAAGGAGACTGGGAAGCTCAGAATCGTTGGGAACACACAAAACAGAGAATTAGCAAGATGGAGGTGAGGGATCAAGAACACTTGGCTCTTCTACGAGAGAACATCTGCTGGGAGAAGAAGCAGAGGCAGGAAGAACACAAGCAAGTACCAGCTTACTTGGCCTTTTCTGTCACCAGCCTGCACATGTGCTTACCAATTTTGAGAATCTAGACTACATGGCTGGTATCTGAGCCTAGAGCAAGGAAGAGTGAGCAACAAGTCACTACTAGATCTGGCAATTCCAGCTGCCCTGCTGGAAAGCAGTAAAGGGAGAATATATGAAAAATGCTTTGTGAATGGTAAACTTCTAAATAAATTATTATTCTTGATAGACAGCATCTCTGTATCTGAGAAGGTGAAATCTGAAATGGCTTGGAAGGACGAACTCCAATCAAGGGAATCAGAAAACCTACTGTTTGTTTTCATCTCTCTTGGAAAACATTCTAACCCTGCTGAACTCTATTTAGACTCTCCTAAGTTTTTACCCCAAAGCAAAAAGAGCCAAGGTTTCTTTGGGGGACCAAGTTGTTCTCTGCACTGCCATTCAAAGTACGTAACAAGCGCCTCAAAACTATAGAATTACTCATAGGAAAACCATCATTAATAAGTTCACAAAGAACAAATGCTGGAGTGGGTGTAGAGAAAAGGGAACCCTCCTGCACTGTTGGTGGGAATGTAAGCTGGTACAACCACTATGGAGAACAGTATGGAGGTGCCTTAGGAATCTATACACAGAACTACTATATGACCCAGCAATCCCACTCTTGGGCATATATCTAGACAACACTTTCCTTAAAAAAGACACATACACCTGCCTGTTCATTGCAGCTCTATTCACAATAGCCAAGACATGGAAACAACCCAAATGTCCATTGACAGAAGACTGGATTAGGAAGATGTGGTATATATACACAATGGACTACTACTAAGCCATAACAAAATAATATTATTTGCAGCAACATGGATGGAACTAGAGACTCCCATCCTGAGTGAAGTAAGTCAGAAAGAGAGAGACAAATACCATATGATATCGCTTATATCTGGAATCTAATATAAGGCACAAAGGAACTTTTCCACAGAAAAGAAAATCATGGGCTTGGAGAATAGACTTGTGGTTGCCAGGGGGGAGGGAGTGGAATGGATGGGGAGCTTGGGGTTAATAGATACAGACTGTTGCCTTTGGAATGGATTAGCAGTGAGATCCTGCTGTGTAGCACTGGGAACTATGCCTAGTCACTTATGATGGAGCATGATAATATGAGAAAATAGAATGTGTACATGAATATGTAACTGGGTCACCATGCTGTACAGTAGAAAAAAAATTGTATTGGGGAAATAACTATTAAAAATAAAAAAAGGAAAACCAAATATGCAATTCATGTATATTGCATTTCAAAAATTATTATAATGATACAGCAATGACTTTTCAAGTATGAACAATGTGTACTGCTTGTCCATGTATCAGCAGAGGCATGCTTTCACAGGGTATAGTTCAAAACATCCTCTCAGTGTAGAAAAGCATCATTCAATTTAATTAAACAACTAATCTAACAGTTTCTTTGGCCTCCATCCCCCATCACACCAAATATGCATGTGTGAAATCTATGTGTGTTGTATTTATAGATTTCAGAAACCTATAAACCTTATTTTAAAATATGTGAACTTAAGATATGAGTACCAAGTTTACTTTCCGTGCATAAGAAACAACACAAAAGACAAGGAAAAAAACATAACTGAAGAAATTGTGGGTATTTCATTTCAACCAGGATGAATTATGCAAGAGTCAGTATACCTTATAGGTGAAAGAAGTTTCACAATGGGGATTCTAATGGAAGTTCATAGAAGCAATGAGAAATTTGGATGATGATAAATGGAATAAATTGATGTAAAAATGGTACATGTGATCATAATATATGAAAGAATATCCATATAATTTGCAATGGCATAGCTGAATAACATCTTATATATGCATTTGAACTACGAAGATTTCAACAAATATGAATGAACGTTCTTACAAATACACCACTGAAACAGCTCTTCCATGTTGTAGAATATGGTTCTTTTACTTCCAAATTATAGAATGTGGTTCCACCATTATAATACCAGTAATATTACTCCCTGTAGAGGCTGAACAATTTGATACAAATTCAACCTATCACAAAATTAAGGGAGTTCCTATTGTGGCTCAATGGTAATCAACCTGACTAGTATACATGAGTATGTTGGTTCAATCCCTGGCCTCGCTCAGTGGGTTAAGGATCTGGCATTGCAGTGACCTGTGGTATAGGTCACAGAAGCGGCTCAGATTCTGTGTTGCTGTGGCATAGGCTGGCAGCTGCAGCTCCGATTTAGCCCCTAATCTGGGAACTTCCATATGCTGCATGTATGGCCCTTTTAAAAAAAAAAAAAAAATTAAGCTACGATTGCTATGGCATCTCTGTATTGTGAAAAACTAGTCACAATAACTGAGGCCTCTACAGGCCTATGAATGTTATGCTTCCAAGTGTGGACAACTAGGCAAATGTGTGATCATTAAGAGCTGCATCTGAGATCATCCCTCACTTTGGGAACACCTTTGGACTCCAAGTGAATTAAATTTCAACCAAATCAAGTCCCCTAATTCTTTGATTTTTTTTTTCATTGAAACCCCAGTTCCTTTTCAGATGCTCCATTACCCAGCTTCCTCCAATACTTCTTATGTGATGCCTGAGATGAGTGGAGAAGAGAGAGAAAAAAACAATCAAGTGTTTTTCTTTCAAATACGTCTTTCCTATTCTTTTGAAAAATATTAAAGGGATTTATCATTACTTTTGGAAGGAAATAAACACATTTTAAGAAAGACTCAAATATCCAATAAAATCAACAACACGAGTAACAATTAAAACTGCTGACCCACTCAAAGTTCTAGTCAGATCACCCAGTGAGGAGTTCCCCTTGTGGCACAGCGGAAATGAATCTGACTAGGAACCATGAGGTTGCGGATTCAATCCCTGGGATCGCTCAGTGGGTTAAGGATCCAGCGCTGCCATGAGCTGTGGTATAGGTCACAGATGTGGCTCGAATCTGGCATTGCTGTGGCTCTGGCATACGCCAGCGGCAACAGCTCCAATTTGACCCATAGCCTGGGAACCTCCATATGCCACAGGCGCAGCCCTAAAAAGACAAAAGACAAAAGACAAAAAAAAAAAAAAAAAAGAAAATCACCCAATTCAAACTATATACACTGATGCCAAGACTAGAGACAAATGTGTTCTTCGGAGTTCCTGTTGTGGCGCAGTGGTTAATGAATCTGACTAGGAACAGTGAGGTTGCAAGTTCGATCCCTGGCCTTGCTCAGTGGGTTAAGGATCTGGCATTGCTAAGAGCTGTGGTGTAGGCTGCAGACGAGGCTCAGATCCCGGGTTGCTGTGGCTCTAGCGTAAGCTGGTGGCTACAGCTCTGATTAGACCCCTAGCCTGGGAACCTCCACATGCCACGAAAAGACCAAAAAAAAAAAAAAGGGGAAAAAAAAATGTGTTCTTAACTTTCTCTGCACAATGGCAATATCATCTAGAGCCTATGGGAAGATTAAGGTATATCAGCATGGTGGGGAAAAAAAAAAACCTTTTTATGTGAATCTGTGAAGGGTGGAGGTAATGGGGGAGGGAGGATGGATGCTGGAGGGCTGGGGAGAAACTAAGAGTCTATATTTGGTATCCAGACAGGTGTGGGAAGGGGTGTGACCTGGTGAGAATGAACCTCAGAAAGTGGAAACAACAATCAAGAGTGAAAAGGTCATACAAAATCTTTAGTAGTCAGCTACTCTCAGCCCAGGATGTCACCCCAGGTACCGTATCTGCAATTCATGCAAATTCAAATGTATTCACTAGCATATGTAAATTATATGCAGATGCTATAAGGATATCTAAAAATAGGAAGAGGTAAACTCTTCTAGCAAAGGTCAGTCTTTTCTAAAATTCATGAGAAGGCAGCTTGTGATGAGAACAGGCAACAGAGAAAGTGGGGATTCAGGGGAATCTGATGGAAAAAAAAAATATCAGTAGTCAACTCCTCTTCTCAATTTTCAATTTTAGGTGTATAGGCAAGATAGTTCACTGCAATTTCCCAACGCAGGACACATCCTTACGTGGGCAGAAGAATGCTTCTTATTCCCACAAGCTCTCCTTAGTCTCAGTCTCTTTCCCCTACTTTCTTTCAGTCTCCTTCCCCTTCTTTTTTTCACAGCCCACATTTCCAGAGCACTCTCAAGGGCTATCATTTAAGGGCCCTGTTATTTCAACTTCAAAGAGTCCACACATATCTCTATATAAAGAAAACTACCTGCCCTCGGAGAATCAGACTAAAACTTTCTCTTATCTTGTAATTATTATCACTATTAATAATAATATTAACAACATCTACAGTTTCCTAAAACATTTATTTACATTAACATTATGACCACTTGATATTTTTTAAGCTGTTAATATACACTTGTAGAATTGTTTGAGTACAGAGACCCAAGTTCAGCTTCCCCATGACACCCTCTGATCAGACCATACCGAAGCCTTCCCCTTTGTCTCTTAAACTATAAAACTTTTCCAGTCATGTGTCTGCCTTTAAGTCTCTTAAAGTGACAGTAGCTGACTCCTTTGCTATAGCAAGCCCTGAATAAACAGCTCAAAGGGTTACTTAGGTGGCCTTTACTGATTTCCACAGAACGAATACTACTGTGAAGTCAGATCTATATAATCATTTCCTGTAATAAAGGATCTTTGTCACTTCAGCAAAGTCACATAGGGTGTTGGAAACCTTTGTGGACCAATCCCCTTTCTGGAGCACCAGCACCTGGTAGAGCCATGCCCTTGGTTATTTATTGAACACACTAGTGCAGCACTCTGGTAATTGCAGTTCTTCCAAGGTAGTAAACTTAGCGAAGCATGTGCTCAAGAGAGGAATTAATTTCTCCTCTACTTGACCACAGGTTAATTAACCATGCAGGTGAATAGATGGTACGGGAATAAATGAGCTCAAATCGTGACTCTGCCACCAGGTGAAATCAGGTACTTCATCTCCTCACTCTCTCTCTCTTCTTGTGGGTTGTTGTGAGCAGTAAATGAAACAACAAACCAACTAGCAGCTGCCTACACTGCACTCAAATATAGTCACAAAGCAATCCCAGAAACTTACAGATTCTGGGGTTAAGTCAAACAGGATCATGGAGATACTGACGTGGCACTGGGGGGCTTTGATAAGAATGCTTCTCCAAGGCTTCAGATACAGAGAACAACAAGCCTAGAACTGGTACCTTGGTCTCACCCCAAAGCAGGTATTTTTACTCTGTTGCCTTGGTTCTTTGGTGACTTATTTTATGAGATCAGAAATAAGCAAATACGTCCTTTCCACTTTTTATTAAGAATTATAATTGAAATGAACACCTTCCACAGTTATTACACACACACACACACACACACACACACACACACCTTAAGTACACTGGAACAAGAGGCTTCTGAGATTAATTGACTGCTGAAACATAAAAATGATGACATCGCTTTAGCTAGTAAAGACAAAATTATAAATTCAGTCCCTTATCATAGAGGCATGTGATTTGAATAGGAAGGAAACCAGTATCTAAATAATATCATCTTACTAATATTAAAGTGGACCATGAACCAGTTGGCAATTTGATCATATTTTCAGCATCTTCTTCTGGTATCTATATAGGGAGTGAGATGAACAAAACAAGGGTTCTTTTCTCCTCAATCTGCCTTCCTGTTCAGCCTGTGGACACTGGCTGATCACACTGGAAAGGTTGTGGATGGCTCTTCTATTACTCTGTAATAATACAAATAACACACTGCCAGCACTGACCTTTCAAGGTCTTCAAGCTCTCACTTTTACGTATTTCTGGATATAAGGAAACGAGAAAAAATAAAAGGATCCATGGTGGAGGTTAGAAGAGAAGATGAAAAGAGAAAGATAAATATATCCTGTCTGGAAAACCTGCTCAAATGCTTAATCCATTATTTAAAAAGGATACTTATCTCTTTCCCTTACTGCAATTTCCATCTGCTTTAGAGACCACAGGAATTTGTGAGTTTGTTTTTTAAATAAGAAATTTAAATTGAAGCCACTATCAATTATTCATGACAATAGTGCACTGGGTTAGAATAAATTAAACCCAAACTTCATAGTAACCTGTAGCATCAATCAGACCCTTTATCAAAACTGGTACCATGAGCCCCAAGAGACAACATCCCCAAATCCTTGAGGAGAACACACTGAAACTGACAAAGGGTCTGAAGACTGCATTACCATGATCATGAGCCCTAGAATAATTAGTTCCGTATTTTATAAAAATGAATAGTTACACTTCAGGTGACTGTTACATAGGGATTGGAGGTTAGGTAACTGATTTTCTTTTTTTATTCAGCTCTCATTAAAGAAAAAATAAACAGCCATTAAGACAACTCCTATGCTTATAGTTATTTCCTTTCTTAGAGGTGACTGGATTTTTTTTTTTTTTTCTTTCTATGGCTGGACCTGAAGTTCCCAGGCCAGGGGTGGAATCGGAGCTACAGCTAGCAACCTACACCGCAGCTTACGACAACGCTGGAACCTTAATCCACTGAATGAGGCCAGGGTGCAAACCCGATTCCTCACAGACACTATGATAGGTTCTTAATCCACCAAGCCACACTGGGAACTCCTGTATGGGCTTTTTGATACTGGGTATATTTATTCCAGGGACTTATATCTTATTGTTAAAAAATGTATTCAAGGGACTTGTAGAGAGAAGCAGAAAAGATTTGGGGAAACCAACAGGGAACAATGTAGTGTTGTAGACTAGGAACACTGGGCAACCCCTGGATCTAAGGAACCTTGGGGAGGAAGTGGCACTGAATCCACAAAAGGCAATTCTTAGAGGGTCAGCCTAAGGACCAACTAAGAGGAGTTAGGATCTTCTGGGATGCTGCACCCAACTCCAAGTGGCTCAGCAAGGAAGCAGCAGGTAATACATATCCTTTTCTTCGGTCTACTGTATCCCATTGATGTCCTGCCCGAGTGTTCCACTGGCCAAATCCACTGGGAAGCCAGAGGAATCCCTTACCTCAGAGGTGAGCTTTTGTGGGTATAGAATAGTGCAGGATGCAGGGTAAAAAAAGAATGCCATCCATTATATATAACACCACCAAACAGTTACTATTTTGAGACACATTTCACTAATTCATCTTGATGAGCCAGTCAAGATGGATATTCTCCTAAAATTTTAGTAAGACCAAACAGACATTTCACATCTCAAACAGGAAATCATCTTCTCAGCACCTACTTTGCCTCTCTATGCCCTACTTTGGCACATGTGATACCATTTACAATAGCGTGTGTTTTAAACAAAAAAAAAGGAAGTTCATAGATGCTATGAAATCTCCCTGGAGAAGTCACATGAGTGGAAGGGAAAGGCGGAATTATGAAGGTACCCACAGAAGAAGGTGGAACTACTGTGGCTGGTCCTGAAGGGTTGATCAATTAAGTGGGAAGGGGGAGGCATACACACAGAGCAGAGCAGACTTAATGAGGGAAGAGTGGGGTGATGAAAGGTATTGTACCTTAACCAAATTTTAAAATATTAGAGAATTATTTGTTTAAAATTTTATGGCTGGCTCTTGGTCCTAGAGACCTTGAGTCCCCTGGGTTCCCACCTTTACTATCTCTGTGTTTTGTTTTGCGTTGGCAAAAAAAAAAAAAAAAAAAAAAAAAAAAAAAAAAAAAAAAAAATATGGCTGCACACAAGGCATATGGAAGTTCCTGGGCCAGAGACTGAAGCTGAGTCACAGCTGCAACACATCCCACTGCTTTAGGCCAGGGTTCGAACTCCTGGCTCTGCCATGACCCGATCCACTGCAGCTGGATTCTTAGCCCACTGCACCACAGTGGAAGCTCCTAAAGGATTGTAATATTCTTATTTCACTTCTAAAATATCTATTGGGCAGCAGAAAAGGGGTGAAACTGGAGACAGGGAAACCATCCATGAAATTTTCCAAGGATGCAGGTGGAAAAGGGGATTAGACAGAAGGCTAATGTGGATGGAGGGATGGTGGGGGTGTGAGTTTTCAGAGAGCTTTTAAGAGGAAGACTTATGTGCTGAGGACTGTCGGGACTTGTGACTGATGGCTGGTGAGGAAAAGCATCAGGATGGCTGGCTTCTGGTGTGAGAGAGACCTTTTCCTATTCTAAATCAGCTTTCTATGAGGCCACAGACCCGGACCACCTCCCAAAATGTTACTTATTTCAACACATCACATCATGAACCCATATATCAGAAACAAATTTGCTATAATACTTGTTGCAGGTTCTGTCATAGACATTAAATCTATAGTTGTATGTGAAAAAAGTATCAGGAATTTTTCACAGCCATTTTGTATACATTTGCCCTCTCGTACATACATGTGACATCAACATTACATAAAGTCATTTGACAGTCAAAGATCAAGTAACTACTCTATAGGATATTGCAGTGCTATTTTGTGAAAGAATTAGGGGAAAATTTTTGCAAGTCTTTGGAAAAAACAAATCATCCTCTGATAATGGTACCACTTCTCATTGTTAGGTTGTTTAGACTGCTTAATTTTAGGACAATTTTATCTGAATGTGTTTTGTTAAATCCTGGGCATGAATAAATAATGCTTGTGCCTGGTAAGGTCATAGATCTTAAGTGTGATTTTTCTCTCTGGTATTGAGTTAAAATATTTCCTATATAAGTAGACAATGCTGACTACTTCACTGGCTTTGCTTTGGAAGCGTGTCTCCTGAAAACAGTCCTAATCTTCAGGAATGAGAAAGAAAAGGCCACACACACTTTGGTTCTGCATCATGGTGACACTCTTTTTTAAAACCAGAAATGATGTGTGAAAAGGAGCCTAAAGAACCAGAAGAAATGTGCTTCCATCGACCCTGGTTAAATCTTCCTGGAAACAGAGATAAGGAACAAAAATGAAAAACCCATTCCTTTTGGAAAATGAATCTTTAACCTATGGGTTGGTCTATTTTGAAAAGGAATTAGATTCTGGGCTCACATGTCACACATTCATGATATCTCATCTCCCACTAAATATGTTGCTATGACTCTTAAGCAGAGGGAACATTTAAAAAAAAGCAACCTAGGGAGGGGAAAAATCTAACTCAGACATCAATAATTCATTTATCAGAAATGGGAGTAGTGGTATAAAATGCCAAGAGACTGTTTCATTTATAGGGAGGCATTTCCTATTTTAAGCCTAGAACTATGCGGTCTTCTTTATTCTGCAAGTTAACATGAAAGGAGGCAAAGTGGAATGGGGAAACAGGTTTTATGGGCTCCCCTATAATGCTATTTCTTTAGCATGTGTTCTTTAGGTTTGACACACTGCCACCTGGGAACTTGAAAAGTGATAGGAAGAGGATTTTTATAACTTTTTCCCTTCAGAGGTGATTTATTTCACCCCAAAGCTTTAGCACTAGAAATGTAATCAGTTACGTCCAAGAGATATGTTTGCATCAAGTTTTGAAGGTCTCTTAGTACTGTTGTTCCTCCATAACCACAAGGCATGGGTCCAGGACCCCCTGCAGATACCCAACTTCAAGGATGCTCAAAACCCTTATATAAACTCCCTTATACACAGCACTGTCAGCCCTCCATAACCTTGGGTTACACACCTGCAGTGACAAAGAGCCAATGATAGGACTTGAAACCCTTCACGTTACAGATTCTTACTAAGTCATCTCCTGATTCAGCCTATTTTATTGCCTCACTGCACCCCCCAATCAATTAGTACAGAGACATTCACAAAGTAGGGTCTCAAGGAGTACCTGCTGAGTGAATGAACAAACACAGGCAACCATGAAATCCTTTCAAATAAGCTTTGAAGTCTACTGGTCAGACTGAACCATGACTGAACCATGAACAGCACTATGCCTCAACTTCTTCATCCTGGCAATGTTTAGACATTCCTCCCTTTCACTAGCACTTCAAAATTCAAGGGCTCATTTTCCACTAAGGGAGGTAGGAGACTGGAATTAAAGTAAGGCAGATTTGTTATAGACAAATGAATCACCAGTCCTATCCCCTAAAGAAGCAGAAAAACCTATCTAAATCTCTAACCTTGGAAATAAAAACTTCCCCATGTTTATTGAAATTTGAAATGTTCATGTGCACATATATTTTGAGATAACTGTAATTTTTAACTAATTATTCATCAGGAACTGGGTATTGAAATAGAATACATAATTATAATAATAGCTATAATTTTCAAGCTCTTATGTAGTCAGCCCTATGTTTGATGTTTTATATATTTTATGGCTGATCATTGGAAATATTTTACGATACACATTTTAGAGATTTTTTAAATGTTCCAAAGCTCAGAGAAGTTAAGCCTAAAGACCATAAAGCTAATTAAGGTGAACTGAGGTTAAAAGTCAACTCTTTTAAATTACAAATCCACTCTCTATTTCCTGATGCCAAGTTACTTCTATTAAAACAGATTTATCTATCTATGGATCCACACGTAAAGACAGATTCATCAATCATATTATAATTATGGTCTAATGAGCAGAGATAGTATTTTAACCTTAAATGCCTGAATACATGCTTATGGTTGGCCAAGAAAAGAGCAGGCAGCAGTACTGATGGGAGCTAAGGGGACATCTGATGTCCCAGGTGACTCCTGATTTTCATAAGACAGAGGTAGGGAGTGCTGGTGTTTCACCTCTGAAAATGCATTTGAAAGTATTTCACTTTCAAAGTAACGAACCTAAGCAAACATCCAGAACAGTGCCTGTGTCCCTTAACAGAGGTAGGGAGTGTTGGTGTTTCACCTCTGAAAATACTCTGAAAGTATTTCACTTTCAAAGTGACAAACCTAAGCAGACATCCAGAATAGTGCCTGAGTCCTCAAACACTCAAACACACACTCCACTCAATGAACCATGAACAGTGCTTGGAAAGGGTCAAAACATGACACACTAGATTACTCCACCGTGAGGAGGACCAAAGGTCTTGGGGAGCTACTACAGTGGAAAGAAAGCCTCACAAAAGATACAGTTTTTTTTGTTTGTTTGTTTGATTGTTTTTTAAGGGCCACACCTGTGGCATATGGAAGTTCCCAGGCTAGGGGCTGAATCAGAGCTGTAGCTGCCAGCCTGCACCACAGCCACAGCAACACTAGATCCAAGCCACGTCTGCAACCTATACCACAGCTAATGGCAATGCTGATCCCCAACCCCACCGATCAAGACCGGGGATCCAACCCCGGTCTTCATGCATATACTAGCTGAGTTCATTCCCACTCAGCCACAATGGGAACCTCCAAGATAAGTTTTTAAATGGCAGCCTATAAAAAGCCATCAAAGACCACACTCAAAACACTGTTTTCACACATAAGCCTTTGTGGTTAGCACAGTTAGTCACAGGTAAGATACAAGTTTGGAGAACTGTCACCACTACCACTAAGCTGCAATGCAAAATTCACCATGTGTAGATTCAGACAGAACTGGCTATAGGCACAATTCGTTTTCACTTTCTGCCTGTAGCCCTTCTAGTTCATCAGCACTCTGCACAAGGATACTTTGGGTGTTAACTTGATGTACACTTTCCACTAGCTTTCCTGTTTCTCTTTTCTCTACACACACAAATGTTCATGGGTAAATTTAGCCAATGGTTAATGTACAATCAGTTCTCATATCATGCTTGCCCTGAAAACATGAATTTCTTTCAATGCCATTGATATATTAGAGAATGACTAGCGTATTATGTGAAATTTGCATTTGTTTATGCACAGGTTTGTCCTAGAAACTCTAGGGGAATGTAGAAAACGTACCCCACTGTACTGAGCAAGTACACAAAACGCACAGAGCTACACCTTTCAGCAGCACAGTGGCTCACAGGTGTCCATGTCTGGTACTGCTACTTCCTCTTAGACCTCAGATAACCAACCTGGGGGGTATCCTCCACTCTGCTTAATTTTCTCCATGTCTCCTAGCCTGTTTTGTCATTTTCCTATTTTCTATTTTTCTTTATTTTTATTATTTTTTTGTCTTTTTAAGGCAGCACCCGAGGCATATGGAGGTTCCCGGGCTAGGGGTCCAATCGGAGCTATAGCTCCTGGCCTACGCCACAGCAACGCAGGATCCGAGCCATGTTAGCAACCTACACCACAGCTCACGGTAACTCCGGATCCTTAACCCACTGATCGAGGCCACTGATCGAACCCGCATCCTCATGGATACTAGCTGGGTTCATTAACCACTGAGCCATGAGGGGAACTACAGTTTTTCTTTAAAATCATCATCTTTTTCTCTTCCTCATTCTCTCACACACAGGGCAGCAAGCATGCGAGTAGAACTAAATGCAAAGGGCATACACTTCCCTAAATAAACTTCAGGCTTTATTCAAGATCAAGTGCTGGGAGGGGCAATGGAGGGGTGAGCAATACAAACGACTGGGTGTAAAACAGGCAACAAAGATTGTGGCACAACATGGGGAATATAGCCAATATCTTATAAAAACTCTAAATAGTGTAAAATTTTTATAAAAATTAAAGCAGTGCATCTTAAGAAGTCAGTGTTGCAAAGGACCTGTATTATTATATACATACTAGTTTGAATTTAATTACATAATGATTAAGACACAGATTAGGTAGAAAACTGATGGAAAAGGACTTTGAACCTAACCTTGTATGAATTATATCCCTAGTGTTTTGAAGTAGCAGGCTTTCTCCAGCCTTCATTTCTATTCTTTTGACAGAATGTGAAAGGTCAGCTTAGGGCTCTGTAGTCTCAAAATATTTTGGTCAATAATTTAGTCTTTTATTCTAAGTCACAGTTACTGAAACCACTTAGCTCTAGTTCCAACTCATTTAAATAAAAAATACCTGGGTAATTTTCCTTTTCATTACCACAAGCTCTGGCCTTGTGTATCAGGCAGAGTAAGAGCTTATAAACAAACCACTTGAGTTTAATTCTTTGCTTTCTAACTTCTCCATCACTTACTACCCATTTAACCATTATCCTCTTGACCCAACTGAGTCTTTTTTTTTTTCCTTCTTCACATCAAAGGGCTTCTGGGTGGATTCTAAAAAAAAAGGATGAAGTGCGAAGTTCCCATCATGGATCAGCGGTTAACAAACCCGACTGGGATCCATGAGGTTGTGGATTTGATCCCTGGCCTCGCTTGGCAGGTTAAGGATCCGTCATTACAGTGAGCTGTGGTGTAGGTCGCAGATGCAGCTTGGATCCCAAGTTGCTGTGGCTCTGGTGTAGGCTGGTAGCTACAATTCCAATTGGATCCCTAGCCTGGGACCCTCCAGATGCTGCAGCCCTAAAAGATAAAAAGAACCCCCCTCCCCCAAAAAAGATAAAGTGCCACACATTATAGTTTTATATATTTCTTAACCATTTCACAGGAATAAAATGGGGCTATTATTTTTAATAGGTCTCCATCATTTTTCCGTGTGTATCATGGGCAAAGCCTCTGAGTGCTGAGCTCCAAATTTAATTTTCTTATTACTCTGTGGTTTTGATTTGCAGAGTAAGAGTATTTTTAGGAGTATACATGTTCCACTAGAGTAGAATGGACCGAAGAGTACAATTTATCAGCAATGACCTTTTAAGGATCAAAGCTTCATCTTTAGTGTTTAGTGCAAATTAAATAAATTAGCTAATGTTGTCTCAAATTATAACCCTTTGTGTGAAATTCACGGTGTAATCTAGACAGTAATAACCGGGCTTGAAAGAAAACTATCCAGTTTAAGTCCCTTTCTCTTTTCCTTTAAAAATGTTCTGGAAAATTTTATCTATATCAATTTGTGTAGTAATGCTTTCACCACTAAATCTGATTTGTAATGTTGACTCAGTTGTTACTATTAACAAACAGCACTATCTTTCAGAGTAACTTTTTTGAGGCATCTCTGTAAATGGTAAGAAGAAGAAAAAAATCCCATGTATAGTCACAATTATCTATATCATATGGTTTAACTTAAACTTATTGACTTACTTAATCAAATAATACCACCAGAGAAATTTTTCTCTGAAGGAAAAAAAAGACTAGAAATAAAATAAAGGGGCAAAACATCTCCCTTTGTAACTTCTGTGATCCCAAAGAAATACACGTAAAAAAAAAAAAAATTCAAATGTTAGTATCAAAATCACAGCATTACCCTGGATAAACTCTGCAGTAAAAAACCTTTGCATTCTCCTGGAAAAACTTTGCAGTAAAATGTGATCTAGAGATTAGAAACATCTACTGATCTTTTTTAAAAAAAACTGGGTCATTGTAAGCAAGAAAAAAATTTCCCACTGACTTAAGATTCATGTTATCAAATGGATGTACATTTCACTTGCTTTCCAAAAACTACTGTACTAACTGGAAAGTGTAAATGTGATTAAATAGGTTTCTAAGGCTCTTGACTGTGAGGATAAGAAAGGTAATGTGTTCCATACATGGCAAACCACTTAGGTATTTCAGGTATATTAGTCAAAAATACAATCACTACAGAGTAGAAGAGAGGAAAAAGGAAGCAAATCAAAGAGCATTAGCAAAGACTGACCAAGCACGGTATTCAACCAGATAGATGTGTTGAATGTAACAGAATAAAGAAACACTTTTGGGGGGCACTCTCCCTTTAGCACACCCCCCCTTAAACAAATGGGTCACAAGCCAACGACCACACGAGGAGCAATATTCCCCCCAGCTGCACACTTAAGACATGGAAACCCTGAGTCATTCCCCAGGGTTCTCTCTGCAACCACTCTTACGGTGTGGACCACCCCTTTTTATTTCCAGAAGCTTTAGTAGAAAGACACATGTTTATCTTGGAGCAGATTCAGGATCATTTGTTACCAAAGAGTTCCAAGAAAATACTCCCCTCAGCAAGAGCAGAAAACAAAACTCCTAGCCAGCCACACGCCAGCCACCCCTCCCTTGGGCCTTACTTGTTCTCATTGCTTGCATCATAGCGAGGCATGGGGTCTAAGTCATTCCCATTGACGTCACAACTCGCCAGAGCATCCTATGGTCATAAAGGAGAGAGAGAAAGGAGACATACATCATTAACTAGTCATTAACCTGAAGGCTCATGCCTCCTTAAACATATTTCTGCAAGAGAGTAATTAGATTGAATAATACACTCACGGTCCAGTGGTGTCAGGACGCCTTGTTCTGTCATCATCAGTGTCATATCTTTCCTCACTGAAGTGAAGAAATAGTCTTTACAGACCAAAGACATGCTCAGTCCATTTTTCTCAGGGCTTTCCCTTCAAACCTAGAACTGACCCCTCGCCCCACTGTTTATGAAAAGGTTTTCAACTACCACCTTTTCGGCAAAGTGCTGCGGGGCCACCTAGAAGCAAAGTGATTGATGCTTCAAGGATTTTCAGACTCTCTCTCTATTCCACATGTCATTTCTTGAGTGTGCAAATTCCTTATCATAATTCAAAGATTTTTGGAGACAAAATCATTCACAAATAATTGGCAAACCAATTAAAAATCAATCTTAGAAATCTACTATGTCTTGGAACGTCTATTAGGCAATATTTGTCTGGATTCAGATGTTCTATCTGCTATAATAAAGAACAGACTTGAGGTTGCCAAAGGGGGAGAGGAGAAGGAGTGGGATGGGCAGGGAGTTTGGGGTTAGTAGATGCAAACCATTACATTTAGAATGAATAAGCAATGAGGTCCTACTGTATAGCACAGGGAACTATAGCCAATCTTTTGGGATAAAACATGATAGAAGATGATAGGAGAAAAAACAAATTTATGTATGATTGGGTCACTTTACTGTACAGGAGAAATTGACACAACATTATAAATCAACTATATTTCAATTTAAAACAAAAAGCCTACAATTCAAGACTTTTTACTAATATACTGAATGGTCTTTTTCCCCAACGAAAATAATGAACAAAGTTTTATCATATGTCAAGGCTTTAACATGTGGCAAAAATATCTTTGAAACCAAAACTATTTATTTGTTTGCTTTTTTTTTTTTTTTTAATCTGCGTATATGTTTGGCAGAGATGCCATCAGAAGGGGGTACTATTTTTATTTCACATATTTTATTTATTTATTTTTTTTTATTTTTAAATTTTTTTTTTGGTCTTTTTTGCTATTTCTTTGGGCCGCTCCCGCAGCAGATGGAGGTTCCTAGGCTAGGGGTCGAATCGGAGCCGTAGCCACCGGCCTATGCCAGAGCCACAGCAACGCGGGATCCGAACCGCGTCTGCAACCTACACCACAGCTCACGGCAACGCCGGATTGTTAACCCACTGAGCAAGGGCAGGGATCGAACCCGTGACCTCATGGTTCCCAGTCGGATTCGTTAACCACTGCACCACGACGGGAACTCCTATTTGTTTGCTTTTTTAAGTGATTGCAAAGAAAAATCACTGAGGCAAAATTACTAATTGAGGATGTTCTAAATTTTCTGATTTTTATGATAATTTCTCATATCAGTTTCAGTGAAAGTAAATGCTATCTTTGTTTTCTATCTTTATCTTGTTTCTGAAAGTAACTTAAGACTATACAGAGCTTGAAATGTTTGGGGGAATTAAGCAGAATACAGATGACACAGAAAGTTGGTAGGTCCCAGCTTCCTGTACAAAGGAAGCCCACCTTATAATCCTTAGAGCATGAAGGGTGGATAATGTGTAATTTTACTTATATGGAAAGAAAGGCTCAAGACAGGTTAAGTCACTTCGCCAAAGGCATGAAACAAACTGCCTGTGGAATTAAGACCTGAACCCAGGCCATCAGACACTCCCTTCAATGTACTTTTCTCTAGTCTTCACCAGCTCCAACATTAGGAGAGCCAGAAGAGCAATAATACTGCTAACTGTACAGGTAAATTCTGCAGAACTGTCTTTCAGGGAGAAAACAAATGAGAAAAGTTAAGGCTCTTTGTACAAATGCATGTCTACACAGAAGGGAGCGGGAACAACCTATAAATATCATGGTGGATGTGAAGAGACTTCTTTGCTAGGAGACAGGTAGCCGTAGTGCTTCGTAACTCACTTCAGTCTTCAGGTCTCAGTGTCTATCTTATCAAATAAGGAGACTGAACTGAAGTTCCTTTTAGCTTTAAAAATTTATTCAGTGAAGAGAGAGATCAGATATTTTGTTCAAACCACAACTAAATGAGTTTGCAGATCCTTCTCTCTCTTTTAAAAGTTGGGGAAAATTATCTAGTTTAGGAGAAACTGTTTAAATATTTCTTTGTAAAAATTGATTTGTGAAGTTTGTTGACAAAATTTTTTATACAAAAAGAGTAGAACAGTGAGAGGAGAAGTGGTTAAAGTTGATGGAAGTATAAGGTGACACTGGGTGGTCCTGAGTGAGGAAAGGTCTTCATTGGTCAGAAATATGATGGCTGTGTGAGCCAGCGGTGGTTTCTGATGTGTCAGGGAAGTGACTTGGAAGTATTTTATTTTCCAAGATAAAAGCTGAATCTTTTCAGGTGTGAGCGACTAAAGGAAAACTAATTTAAGACAGATTGAGTGTCATGAAATAAGTGAGAATGAGCACATGAGACAGAGACATTGGAGAAAATAAATGAGACACTTTCTACCTAAATGGTTTCATGAGAAGCTGATGCAGTAGGTGAGCAAGATGCCTCACATAGACAAATGCAGGGAAACTATGGGCCAGGCCCATTGCAGAATTCTCTGCCAGCTCAGGGCACAGTGAGAGGGGCTGGGCCTGCTGAAGCTGCTCCCTTAATGACCATGAATATAGAATATAGAGCAGAAAAATATGAGGAGAGGTGGTCCTCTCACTTACAGCCTAGGTTTTTCTCTGGGGGCCATCCATAAGCACGGGGCAAAGTCTCCCACCCTGGCCCCTGACTTTCCTTCTGAAGGCTCAGTATGAGTTCTAACTTGACATGATTTAGAGCTGCTTGTACTTTCAAGGCTATGAGAGGAAACTTGTAATAAGGTGTGGGAAAATCACCAATTTTATAAGACAAACATTTTTTAATAACAACATGAAAAACAATTTAGGAAAACTCACACAACCAAAGTTCTGGAATTAAAAGTCACCATACGAGAACAAGAGGGGGACAGAGGTAAAAGTGACTGAAGTTCTAGTGGGCATGAAGTGATATCTGTGTCTTGGGTGGGCACAGTCACCAACAGAAGAGAGGTTAGAAGAGGTGTCAGAAGACACTGGGGTGAGGGGGCTCCACCAGGAGTTCCTGCCCAATCCTGACAGGTATTAAAGATGTGCATTTGCAGATAATAGGGAGTCATTGCAGGCTCTTGAGTAACAAAAGAAACATCTTGGGGAGAACACTAAGGTATCAAGAAACACAAACCTGGAGCAGAGGATGGTATATTGGGAGAAAATTATGGTACTTTTAGCCAAACTTGGGGAGGTGAAGCCTGTGGAAGGGATATGTTTGGAGAGCAGAGAGCAGAGGGCTCATTGACCTAATTTCAGGCAGGAAATATCACAGAGGTAAAGGGGACCAAGAGGCTCCAGGGACAGAAACCAACCTCAGTGTCCAGCAAGCACTGGGAATCAAGACTTTCACATGCTGTGTGATTTGAGCCTCACCTTATGTTCTCTCTGAGTCACTGATTCAAATTTTTATTTTATTTTATTTTTTTGTCTTTTTTTTTAGGGCCACACCTGCGGCTTAGGGAGTTTCCCAGGCTAGGGGTCGAATCAGAGCTGTGGCTGCTGTCCTACACTACAGCCATAGCAACTCAGGATCTAAGCCACTTCTATGACCTACACCAAAGCTCACACCAACGTCAGATCCTTATGCCACTGAACAAGGCCAGGGATCGAACCTGTGTCTTCATGGATGCTAGTCAGATTCATTTCTGCCGAGCCACGATGGGAACTCCTCAAATTTTTATTTTATGTTAGAGTGTAGTTATTTACAATGTTGTGTTCATTTTAAGTGTACGCAAAGTGATTCAGTTATACATATACACACATCCTTTCTTTTTCAGATGCTTTTCCCATATAGGTTATTAGAGAATCCTGAGTGAAGTTCCTTGCGCTATACAGTAGACCATTGTTGCTATTCTTTCTTAAGAAAGGGCATATGCACATTATTGTATATGGAATGGATGGTCAACAGGACCTGCTGTATAGCCCAAGGAAGTCTACTCAATATTCCGTGTTAACTTATACGGGAAAAAAAATCTGAAAAGGGGAGTTCCCATTGCGGCTCAGTGATAACGAACCTGATTAATATCCATGAGGATACAGATTCGATTCCTGGCCTTGCTCAGTGAGTTAAGGATCTGGCGTTGCAATGAGCTGTTGCGTAGCTTGCAGCTGCAGTTTGGATCTGGCGTGCTATTGCTGTAGCATAGGCCAGCAGCTGCAGCTCTGATTCCACCCCTCGCCTAGGAACTTCCATGTGCTGTGGGTGCAGCCCTAAAAACAAAAAGAAGAAAAAAAAAGGAATCTGAAAAATAATGGATATGTGTGTGTGTGTATAACTGAATCACTCCATTGCACAATAGAAATTATCACAATGTTGTTCAGTCAACTATAATTCAATAAAACTTAAAAAAAATGGGAAAAAATGGAAGGGGTATGACTGTTTCCTAAGGTCTACTGGAGGCTGATCCTTTACTGTCCTTTTTAAAAGGAGAGGCAGAGAGAGAAGGAGATGATCAGATTCACTTGACAAAAGTTCCAAGTACACTTTCTCCACAAAGGAAACAGAAGAGTGTTGTCTGGAAATTTGGATGAACTGTGGAGACGAACTGTTGTCAGCAGCAGACAGTACCGCTACTGGGATTTCTGCTACCTTATCACCTGCTTTTTGCCATCAGAACATCAAAGACACACAAAAGTGGAGAGCATTGTCTCCTGCTTGCTGTCCCCTGAGAATGCATCTTTTATAAGGTGGGGGCCGCCATACATGGAGCCTATTGTATCTGTTGGCTGCATTTTTCAGCAGTTTCCTCCTTTTTTCTAATCCTAACATGAGTTCCATTGTTTCCCAGGAGGGAAGGTGTTCTGGCTACTGCAAGCACTCACATAGTTCTGCATCAGATCCGGGTGGGTCCTCTCAATGCCATCGTCCAGGATGGTGACCACGATATTCTTGCCCGTGTAGCCTCTCTTCCAAGCTCCTTCAATATTCATGTCTGACTGGCAGGGATGTGTGTTGTCACTGCAGTGCTAAAGGAATAAGAGGAACAAGTGGACATTGCAGATTACCAAACAGTGAGGACAGGAGAGAATGACCTACTTAAGACAATGCATTAAATTAACAGGAATTTAGTGAATTGAATTAAATTAGTGTTAGGAATTAGTGTTTGAGTGGAAGCATGGATCTCCAACATGACAGCAGGAGAAGGAAGGAAAGATAGATGTGGGAAAGGTGAGCAAAACAAAAATATCTTCTGCCAGTCTTTCCCTCATCTAATGCCATAAACCCTTTGGAAAAAAACATAACAGTGTATCTCAACACCAGAACAATGGGTACACCATTTTATTGTTAGCATGTATTAATTAATGACACATAAAAAGGCACTGGAACATTTCATTTATAACTTCAAGCTAGGTAACTAAAGAATATACACATTAAAATTTCTTAACCATGTACCTAGAAAATCTAGCTACAAATGACAAAAACCCAGGCAGTTTCTATACAGTGTCCACCAGACATGTGCCATTGCTGTGAGAGATCCATGAAGAGAAAAAAAATAGTAACAGTTTCTTCAAACTTCTTTCAGTAAATTAACAATGACTATTGGACTATAATTCACAGGGGGCCAACAGACTCATTCAGTGCTACACTGAGAAGGGAAAGAAGAGGGCATGGTCCAGACACAGGAAAATGTGGGTGAGGGCTTCAAATGCCAGGCTGGAGAAGCATTGATCTTAACTCATTATTATAGTAATTTTATTCCACAAGGGCTACAACATATAAGCACACACAGAAATGAATTGAACTAGCAATTTTTCTTGTTATAATTTACTAGCATTCATCCGACCCACACAATTACTCCTTCAATGGCCATCTCTATGAAAGAATCCTCTAAGCTGTGTTTTCCAGGTTCTCAAGGCTCAGCAGAGGACAAAGGAAGAGGGATGTATTGTCGCCTACTGCCATGGCAACGCAAGCCACCCCAGGTCTGTACCACTATCTTCTTGCTGCTTTGTAACAGAGTTCAGCACTTCAGGAGGGGAAAAGAAGGCAAGCTTTGGATGCTCTAAGCACAATGGCGACCCTACTGCCATTGATTCATCTAACTAGATAGAGCACTTACTACATGCTGGGGGTTATGGCAGTGAACAAGGAAGATGAGGACCCTGTCCTCATGACCTCGCTAAATGTGGGACCCAAATGAAAAAAAAAAATAAAATAGAAGACCATTCAAAGCACCCATTAAGTTTTAAAGGAATTAACAAGGGTAATGTGTCAGTCAACGCTGAGGGATCTGAGTACATACCTCTTGAGGGGGGGGAAGGTCAGAAAAAGACCCCAGTCTCTGAGGAACTGAAATTTGAGTTGAGATATGACTGATGAAAAAGAGCTGGTCTGCCCAAGAGCCTAGATACAAGTGTCTTTGTAAAGAACACAGTAAATGCAATGACTATAAGGTGTGCTGTCAGGAAACATGTTTCTACATATTTTCTTAGCCTCTTTGCTTCTATTTTCTATGCTGAAAACTCCATCTTGTCCTGCGTTACCTTACCCCATATTCCTGCTTGAAAAATAGCTGCAGTGCTGGCACATAACTTAAGCTTAAGAACAAAGACCTAAAGGCATAAGTTATTCATGTGGTCAGCTGAATGAGGACATAATGCGTTGGTCTAGGCATGCCAGACATGTGCAGATAGGCACACTGTTTGCACAGCATGATATGTCCTCTAAAGAATAAGAGGAAGATGAGCCTTTTGGCCCCAGGTGGTTTATGAGCAGTCGTTAGCAGAATATGCATCAGCAAGGAGAACCGAAGTGCAAACCTAGGCACTCTGGGTTGCTGCAGATAGGCATGCCCTTTGATGATTCTCTAGATGCTATGCATAGATAGCTAACACTGAGCTTCCTCAAAGCTAATGACTGTTAAATGCCCAAAGGTCAGAATAAAAGCTTAACCATCTACAGGCTATGTGACTTTTAAAATAATAAAAGAAGTTTTTAAATAATAATAATACAAAAAGAACTACATCCTGCACCTGCAACCCCCTCCTCACTTGATGTAATCCTAAAGAGCACAATAAAAGCAGTGTGGTTTCTTGAGCCAGGGCTCTTGGTCCCTGAGACCTTGAGTCCCTCTGTTCCCACCTTTAATTAAGATAAATGTCTCTGTGTCTTGTTTTATGTTAATTTTTTCTTAAGTTCCACAGCACCTATTCTTCAGCCTTTACCTGCTGAGCTGGTCTTGGCAGTGTGCAACAGCTTCGCACACTAAACAGGTCATTAATGAAGCTTAGTGAATGAGTGACAGAATGGTTGGAAGGCAGCAGGTTAGAAGGAGCGGTGTGGACATCATCTGGAGCTTTGTAGCATGACTTGACTTTTATTGTATGTGCCATCTAAATGGAAGCTCATCTCTTTCCCACACTTCAGGCCTCAAAACCAAATGCTAACTAATGGCAGCTACCTCTAAAACCTAATACCTGACATGAATTTATGCTCCAAAGGAGACTGCCTTTTGTTGACTATTATAAACACATTCGAGGTGATTTAAGGATTCATTCTAACAAATAGTGTACTCATTTTTCATCACAAATAATATTGATTTCATTAAGAAGAGGGTCTTACATATTTTATGAAATTTGCAACCTTTCCTCACTTTCTTGACCTCTTTCTGGAACTTGAGGGCCTGACCACACACTCTATGACGACACGGATCTGAATTCCACTCTCCCTGCCTCTCCACAGCTTTCAGAGCACAGCTCAGGACCTACTCACAGCTCACGAAGCCTTCATTCATTCTTCAGCTTACTTAGCTATCTCTTCCCCTTCCTTGAACTGAGGAATGGAGCAAGAAAGACAGACACAATTCAACCCCACTCACTGAATTCAGCACAACCATGGCTAACTTAAATTTCGTCTCCTTTGATGGTAAGCCCCTAGAAGGCTATGCATTAAACGAAGTCTTAATCTAGGATTTTGGTCAGTACTGGCTGATTGATTCCATACCAGAAGCGAGGGCATATTCTCAACTTCAAATCCTAGTTCACAACGGCCAGTATGCTTGCTCCTCCAACTTTGTCAGAGATGGTCATGAAAGAAACAGTTTCAATTTCCAAAATGCCCATGTGTTTTGGATGTCTCATTCTCACCAAGAGTTTGGGGCTCTCTTCACCAAATATTTTAATTTAACACAAGGCAACCTTGACAGGTTTCCATTTCATTTTTTTCTTATTCAAAACCTGCTCTGGCCACCTGCAGTATCGTTTGTGACATGAAGTAATGCTAATGTAGCCAAGAGGTGGGCTGGAGGAAGGAAATGCACAGGAAATGGGTAACCCACAAATGGGATAACCATCCTGGAGGAGAGGGATGATGCCTGAAATTGTAATTACGAAAATTGAAGAAAACCAGCTGCCTATGGAAAACATATGTGCTCAAAGTGGAGCAATTAGGTTTCTTTATTCCACCTCTGCTTCTGTTGACTCTGCCTTTACCATGAAATCTCCTTGTACTACCTCATCTGCCAACATGGTATTATTGGTGGAAGGGGAAAGAGGGGGAATAGTCAATTGATAATTTCGTTTGGATAATCTAATACATGAGGCAGCTAAAATGTCAAAGAAAAAAGAAGATCATTAGAGCGAGGGGTGATTGTGGTAAATGAGTAATTAGGTCAGCAGATGTTTAACTAGGACCCTAAATCCTGAATGTGATCTTCAGATTTTTAACGCATATTTCAAGTGGTCCAAGATTCCAAATATGTTTCTAAAGTCATTGTTTCATATGCACATGGTATCCAAAGAGCAAAGACTACAGAAAATACTGATGATAGTCAATGCTGCCCCAATGAAAGGGAATGAATCATCTATTTAACTGCCTGATTCAAATGATCTTTATTTTATTTTTTGCTTTTTAGGGCCACACCTGCACCATATTGAAGTTGCCAGGCTAGGGGTTGAATGGGAGCTGCAGCTGCCGGCCTATGCCACCGCCACGCTAGATCTGAGCTGAGTCTGTGACCTACACCACAGCTCACAGCAACACCAGATCCTTAACCCACTGAGTGGGGCAAGGGATAGAACCCACATCCTCATGGATGCTAGTTAGGATTCCTTTCTGTTGCGCCACAATGGAACACCATTTTCTATTTTTTTTTTACTTATATATATTTTTTCAAAATGGTCTTTAAACTGGGCTCTATTTGCTTGAGAAGCAATCTATATGACAGCATCACTTGAAGATAAAAGGAACACATGTTAGCCATGGTTTCCTCAGATTCAATCTACATGTTGAGAAGATCTGTGCCAGAGACTGGTTTCTCGAATTGTGTTACCATGCACGCACAGACTGGTATATGAAGCTGATGAGAACTGCATATGTGTGCTATGTAGGTAAAGTAAATAACTATAGTAAATGTATGCACCTTCAGTTCTGAACAATGTCCTGTATTCCAAAGATAGTCTATGCCCAGATGACAGAGTATTTAGAAAGGACACAAAACAGCAAATATCTGCAGAAATAATGGTTACTACCTTGGTCTCTTATTTCCTTATACATAAAAGCTTTTTAGGAATGGAATTTTAGAGAGACTGTTGTGTGAGTTCTAGAAACAGCCTTTTCCATACCAGGGTTATGAGCTATTTTGCTTATAAGTCACTCTGGGTGTGTTCACTTCTCCTGTGCCTTTATAAACACATCACAGTGTTTGCTCAATGAAAGAACAGTTTATACCCAAAATAAACACCTTTGTTATGCTCTCACCATATTTTCTACAGAATGGGGGGGGTGGGAGAGGATCCCTCCGTGTGACTATTTTTAAACTTTTCCAGGTTCTTAAGGTCTCCAAATGAACTGCCAGTTTATATGCTGCTAATAGCCTAATAACATTGAAAACATCTCTTGTTCACTGTCATTGATACAGTGGCTTACAAGACCTCATCTCTGGCTATCCAATGTTAGTAATACAGCAGAATTAAATACATAATTTTTTTTTTAATTTTAAGAAACAGACTCACAAACATAGAAAACCAACTTGTATTTACAAAGTGGGTGCAGGTGGGATAAATTAAGGATTAACAGCTACACACTACTTTATATAAAATAGATAAATAACAAGGTCCTATTGTATGGCATAGGGAGTATATTTAGTATCTTATAATCATCTACTATGGAAAATAATATGAAAAAGAATATGTGTGTGTATACATACATATATACATACACATAAATATAAAACAGAATTACTTTGTTGTAAACCAGAAACTAACACAGCATCATAAATCAACTATACTTCAATAAAATAAATAACAAAATTTTTAAACTGTTTTATGCTTGAAATTCAGAGTCTAGGATTTCTAAGAAACAGAAAAAAAAATAGAATTTATACTCCTTTAAGTAGAAATATAACTGACATCTACTTGATCCTTACCATGACCAAGCCTTGGATTAATCATTCCATATGGACTAGTTTCATTTAAGACCCAGACAACTATTGGTAAGAGGTACTTTTATCATCTATTTTTTAACAGCTAAAGAAAATGAGATTTAATCCGCTGAGGTAAGCTTCCAGAGTTCAAAATGATGGTCAACAGTAGAATTAGGATTCAAAACCAATATGACACCAGACCATAGCGCTATGGAAACTCTTCTTACAAAAGACGAAACAAAAAGGAATTAGGAGGGCAAAAGACATGGCAGTTCATTGGAGACCTTAGCATTGTGAATTCGAGTGACCTTAGCATTGTGAATTTGAGTATAGATGGATAAGACTCTAGAGGCCTTCTAATGCTTCCTTATTCCACTTACTGAAACACATTTTTTAAAAGCAAATCTCTAGTTTCTGTTTAAAGAGTTTCAGTGACTGGGAGCTCACTTCTTTACTAAATAGCCAATGATGTACTGGTAAACCAGTTCTTTTGGTAAATCAGGTCATTGAAAAGAAAATCTCTTTATTTCTAGTGTTTGCCAATTTCCATGGTGTAAATACTTATGTCATGACTAGTTTTCAACTACCACACTTAGAAAATGTGTAACAGTAAGCTTTCATGAGCTGTTAGAAAGCCATGTAATATACTACTGGAAACAGATCACTTACTCCCCTTCTAATGAAGTCACCAATTCTCAGAGGTCTGCCATCTGCTTCTCAGTACACCTGACCCTTGAACAATGCAAGGTTTAGGGGTGCTGACCCTCCACACAATCAAAAATCCATGTATGGAATTCCCATCGTGGCTCAGCAGTAACAAACCTGACTAGTATCCATGAGGACCCAGGTTCAACTCCTGGCCTTGCTCAGTGGGTTAAGGATCCAGCGTTGCAGTGAGTTTTGGTGTAGGTTGCAGATGCGGCTTGGATCCCATGTTGCTCTGGCTGTGACATAGGCCTGCAACTAAAGCTCTGATTTTCGAAACCTAGTCAGGGAACTTCCATACGCTGTGGGTGTGGACCTAAAAAGACCAAAAGAATAAATAAAAACGAAAATCCATGTATAACTTATAGCCAAGCCCTCCGTATCTGCCTTTCCCCACCACAGATTCAACCAACCACCAATTGTGTAGTGTTATAGTATTTACTACTGGAAAAAAGTCCATGTGTAATACACTGGTACAGTTCAATCCTGTGTTCAAGGGCCAATTGTACTTGGGAACCATTAGGAAGTACCTAAGATTAGTTTTCTCTTTTACAGTTTAAAGTTTCTTTCTCAAGACTACCTAAAGGAATTGGACTTTCACCATTTGTGAGGCCACCAGCTGATGTGCCCTCCTTGGGATATATGAAGTAGAGATTTTGTGACTCCAAACCCAAGGCTACCTTTGCCAATTTTAATAAATCTAAATTAAGCTAAGGAAGTCCTAAATCATTTACTACATATATTTATGAGCCAATTTGAAGGATTTCAAAATCTTTGATATAACACATATTTCAAAAACAAAAAAAAGATATCCTTGGCCAAAAAGGATCCAATGTCCATTTATTCAAGAATGATTGTTCAGTTTGTAAATTTTCCAGAAATTCCAAGGAAACCCTGTATAATTAGACAACACCAAACTCAGCTAACAAGGGACACTAGCTTGGAAAATCAGGCAGAGGAAAGATTAAATACTACCTCTGCTACTTTCCAGCTGTATGACATTGTCTAGTAATCTAAATTCTTAAAAGCTGATTTGTAGTTTAAAAGCAGAAAAGGGCCATAAAGATTGAAGAAGATAAAGTATGCAACAAATGGATGTCTCCAAATCATAGGAGGCATCAGCATTCCTAATAGTTTATAGAAGAAGACGTCAGTTTAAAAAAAAAAAAAAAAAAAGGAGAAAGATTATTACAACATAATGAGATGATGATTCTCTTCACTGTCTGGAGAGATAGGTTAGGCAAATGTGAAAGCGCAATCGATCCTTTAGAAGGATAGCTAGGAAGATTTGCCTATTTTACATTTGCGGCTGTGGGGCCTCAGCTGGTACATGAAAACTGGGGATGCAGTGTAGGAGGAGAGAACAGTGTTTATTTTCTGATACATAGGTCAAATTACCTCTTATGCATCATCATGTTTTGCTCCTCATATTTATACCAGCATTCCAACTCTGCTAGAATCATGGATCACATCTACCATAACATAATCCTGATAGAGGGGTCATTTCTCACTTTAAAAATTTTAAGAATGTTCTAATACCAATGAAACATCAGAAAATAGCAAAGACGAGGAGAATAAAGGCTGTTGTACAAAATAGGCCCATAAAGGGGATAATGAAAATAAATCTAATTCCTAAAGTTCTACTCATAATTGAAAATCAAAAAATTGAGGCAGTAGAGGCAAAAGATGTGTGTGTGTGTGTGTGTGTGTTTCTTTTTAGGGCCATGCCCCATGGCATATGGAAGTTCCCAGGCTAGGGGTCAAACTGGAGATGGAGCTGTCAGCCTATGGCAGAGCGACAGCCACATGGGATCTGAGCTGCATTTGCAACCTATACCACAGCTAACGGCAACAGCAAATCCTTAACCCACTGACCGCAATCAGGAATCAAAACCCATGTCCTCATGGATACTAGTTGGGTTCATTACCACTGAGCTGCAATGGGAACACTTTTTTTTTTGCGGGGGGGGGGGGGGAGGGTGGCAACACATCTTTGACAAAGGTGCAAAGAGAATATAAAGAACCAAGATAGTTTCTTCAACAAATGGTTCTGGAATAACTGGACATCCATATGCAGAAAAAAAAAGCAAGCAAGGAAGGGAGGGAGGAAGAGAGAGAGAAAGACAGACAGACAGAAAGAAAGAAAATGAGTCTAGACATATAACTTACACCTTTCAGAGGAATTGACTAAAAATAGCTTACAGACTTAAATATAAAATACAAAACTAAAAAACCTAGAAAATAACATAGGAGAAAAACTAAATAATCTTAGGTATAACAATGGCATTTTAGATACAACACCAAAGACACAGTCCATGAAAGAAATAACTGAAAAGCTGGAGGACTTCATTAAAATTTAAAACTTCTGCTCCGTGAAAGACAATGTCAAGAGAATGAGGACAAGCCATAGACTGGGAGAAAATATTTACAAAAGATAAATAAAGGACTGTTATACAAATTATACAACATACTCAAACTCAACAAGAAAACAATCCAACTAAAAAATGGGCCAAAAACCTTAACAGACACCTCATTGAAGAAGATGATATACAGATGGTAAAAAAAAAAAACATATAAAAATAAAGAGATAAATATGTCAGCAGAGAAATGCAGATTAAAGCAATGAAGTACCACTACACACCTATTAGAATGGCCAAAATCCATTAACACTGATACCACCAAATGTTGGTGAGGATGTGGAGCCACAGGAACTCTCATTTACTACTGGTGGAAATAAAAAATTGTACTGTCACTTTGGAAGATAGCATAGTAGTGTCTTACAAAACTAAAGATATTCCTAACTATACCATCCAGCAATTGTGTTCCTTGCCCTTACCCAAAGGAGTACAAAGTTTATGTCTACAGAAAAACCTGCATAGGGATATCTTTAGCAGCTTTATTCATAATTGCCAAAACTTGGAAGCAAATTACAATGTCCTTCAATAGGTGAATGGATAAATAAACTGTGGTACAGTGAACAATGAAATAATATTCAGCACTAAAAAAAAAATGAGCTGACAAGCATGACAAGACATTTAGAAAAGACATTTAGGAAAAAAAATGCATATAACCAGGTGAAAGAAGCCAAACTGAAAAGGCTAAAAACTGTAGGATGCTGGAGTTCCCATCCTGGTGCAGCGGAAACGAATCCGACTAGGAACCATGAGGTTGCAGGTTCGATCCCTGGCCTTTCTCAGTGGGTTAAGGATCTCAGTGGGTTAAGGATCCGGCATTGCTGTGAGCTGTGGTGTAGGTTGCAGACGTGGCTCAGATCTGGAGTTGCTGTGGCTCTAGCGTAGGCTGGCAGCAACAACTCCAATTAGACCCCTAGCCTGGGAACCTCCATATGCTGCGAGTGAGGCTCTATAAGGACAAAAGACAAAAGACAAAAAAAAAAACACAAAAAAAACCTGTAGGATACTAACTATATGACATCTGGAAAAGGCAAAACTATGGGGAAAGTAAAAAGATCAGTGGCTGCCAGGGAATGAGGATTGGGTGATGAACATGCAGAGCACAGAGAATTTTTATGGCAATGGAAATGCTCTGAATGAAACTATAAGGATGAATACATGTCATTATATATTCGTCCAAACCCACAGAATGTACAACACTAAGAATGAACCCCATTTTCTATGGAGAACAGACTTAAATTAGTCATGGAGGAGAGGGGAGGGGGGATGGACTAGGGTCTCTGGGGCAGTAGATGCAAACTATTACACTTAGAATGGGTAGACAATGAGGTCCCAATATATAGCAGAGGGAACAACAGCCAATCTCCAGGGATAAACCATATTTTTTTAGGTTGAATTAGTTTACTTTTTAAATTACTCGGTGAATTTTATAATTGTACAACAATCATCACAACCAAGTTTACAGGATTTTTTTTTAAAGGGCAGCACCCATGGTATATGGAAATTTCCAGGCTAGGGCTCAAATTGGAGCTGTGGCTGCCAACCTATGCCACAGCCACAACACCACCAGATCCAAACCATGCCTGTGACCTACACTGCAGCTCACAGCAATGCTGGATCCTTAACCCACTGAGAGGAGCCAGGGATCCAACCTACATCCTTATCAACACTACTAGTCATGTTCCTTACCACTAAGCCACAACAGGAACTCCCCACAATGGAAAAGAATATACCCCCCCCCCCAAATGTATATATGTATAAAGTCACTTTTGCTATACAGCAGAAAATAGCATAACATTGTAAATCAACTATACTTGAATTTTAAAAATCTTGTATCCTCTAAGGAATCTCTACATGTCTTAGTGTTAAGAGAACGCTAAGCTACATCACTCAGCCATGTTGCTAAAGGGCAATGAGTCTCTGAAACTTACTGGATATTTTCGAGACAATAAAACCAAGCTTATATTTACATATCTCTTCAGCAAGTGGTACTGGAGAAACTGGACAAGTGGATGTAAATCAATGAAACTAGAATATACCCTCACAATATTCACAAAAGTAAACTAAATGGCTTAAAGACTTAAACATAAGACATGATAAAACTCCTAGAAGAGAACGTAGGCAAAACATTCTATGACATCAATGATACAAATGTTTCTTAGGTCAGTTTCCCAAATAAAAATAATCCAAGGGAACCTAACCACACTTACAAGCTTTTGCAGAGCAAAGAAAATTGATTTCCTTTTTTTATATATAGCAATTTGTCTCTTTAGTGTATGTCTCCCACATTGGACTGTAAAATAAACTCTGTGAAGGTAGTTACTTTGCCTTCTTTATTTCTGTGTTCACAGGGTTTAACACATGTAAGTTGAATAATTATATGCCAACAGAATGAATAGATTTTGTTTTACAAAGTCACCGTGGGTCCTATAGAACAAAAAGGATAGCAAGCAGACCAACTGGGAGACAGCTCTAGTGATTGAGAGATGACAGTGGTCTAGATTAGTGGGGCCAGTCGAAACTGTGGTATTTGGTATATAGTAGGCAATCTATATGTTTGTTGTTAATGACAATGAATGTGTATGGTGAGAGAAGAGAGAGGAACCAAGAATGATCAAATATCTGGCTTGGACCACATAGCAAAGGATAGAATCACTTCCTGACCAAAAAAAAAAAAAAAAAAAACACACAGGAAAAGAAGAAAATTTACTTGGGGATGAAAATATTGAGTTCAGTTTTAGAAATACGGAAATTGAAATAACATCCAAACAGGAGTAGCCTGTAGTGATTGGATATGTGCATCTAAATTTTCTTTCTGCCCAGACCCACAACTGAATTCTTCCTAAAATGTTGGCATCATGCTATTATTTCCCACCTCAAATCTTTTTCACATCTATAAAGCACTAACATCTTGGCCTCTAACTTGCTCCACAATCTGGCAATGAACATATACTGTCTAGTGCCATTTGTTTCCTCAAAGTTAAAAAAAAAAAAATTCACAAGGGCAGTATGCAGTGTATAAATTTGATGGTCTTAGTAAATTTGCAGTCATTACCACCTGTGGCTGAAAGCAAAATTTGACACAGTTCTCCACCACTCCCTGTGCCATGAAGCAAGGAGGTTTTTCTTTACCCTTCAATTCTAGGTTGGTCTGGTAACTTGCGTTGGCCAAAAGAAAGTAGCAGAAATAACAGTGCCCCAGTTCCACACCTTCCAAACTCTTTCTCTTGTAATCCTTCCTGGCTGCCAAGGGAACAAGCCAAGGTAGTCTGCTAGAAGATGAGAGGCCATGTGGAACAGTTAAAGCTGTCCTGGCTAAAAACCACGATAGACTAGCTAGCACCCAGCTGACCTAAAATGGCTCACAGATGTACTGATGAACCAACAGGATACCAGAGAACTGTCCAGCTCAGTTCAGCCCAAATTTGAGATGTGCAGAATCATAAATCTAATCAAGAGCTGTTGTTTTAAACCACAAAATTTGGGGAATGGTCTTTAACAAACATATGAGGTTATAAATCTGAGGGAAATAAGCCAAACCAGAAAAATGGGGGGGGGGGGGGGATTCACTATCACAGTGAAACAGCTTATCTAGAAAAGAAGAAGTGGGAGTTCCGGGAGTTCCTGTTGTGGCGCAGTGGTTAACGAATCCAACTAGGAACCATGAAGTTGTGGGTTCGATCCCTGCCCTTGCTCAGTGGGTTAACGATCCGGCGTTGCCATGAGCTGTGGTGCAGGTCGCAGACAAGGTTCGGATCCCACGTTGCTGTGGCTCTGGCGTAGGCTAGAGGCAACGGCTCTGATTAGAACCCTGGCCTGGGAACTTCCATATGCCGTGGGCGCAGCCCTAAAAAGACAAAAAAAAAAAAAAAAAAAAAAAAAAAAAAAAAAAAGTGGCTACATAATTGCGGAGAAAGAGCAGTAAGGACACCTAATGCATCAAATGTACAGTTCTAAAGTGCATTCTAAGATCGCTGTGATTCACTCCCTTCAGAGGAAGCCCAGTGTTTTTTTGCTCACCCCATCCAGCCCTCAGATTAGCGATTTCTAATTATACATAGGTTATATCTTTTTAATGAAATTACAAGCCACTTACAGTAATGAAGGCTGTATTTTGCATCTTTATAACTTCTAGGGTTCATAGTAAAAATACTCAGTAATTTATGAATTGGTATTTATTTAAGAGAGAAGGCAGAAGTAAATTCTGAAATAAAATGCATAAGAAAATAACTTATAGAGTTAAGTTGTGAAGACAGGTATTAGAAAAGGTTCGAATCAGATCTAGAAATCTTTGTCTTCCACTCATGGACACGTGCTTATTCAACTCTGCCAACAAAAAGAATCAAGAAGAAACAGAGGAAATGTGCCAGGACTAAAGCCTCCACCAGGAATCATATAAGAAGAGAATGCATTCATTTGGAGGTGCTGATTATGCTAATAACCCCTCTAATGACATGCAATACTCCTGGTAGAAGATGTCAGAAGAGATGCAACATGGTGACATATGAGCTATTATCCCCTTACAAGCCTGGTGGGAAATTTATCCCGGCTGGAAAAGAATTCAGGGGGGCAGGTCTGTTCCCTTTGGAACAATACAGGGCATGATGAAAGTAAACACTTCTTGACTCTTCTCTGCTATTCCATCAATGGCTCAATTTTAATATTGCCTTTCCTTCTAGGTCATGCAGTAAGTTCTACGAGTTGAGGAGAGACTCATGGTACTACTAAATGACTTTCCTCTCGACGGAAAATGAATCAAGCACAAGTATTTGTAATATACTACTCTTTGCCCAAATTGTGCAATTAGTAAATTAGTAAATTGTGTTTGTTTAGGGATGATCTCAATTGAAATGTTTTCCTTAAATGTCTGTAAAGCCAAGAAATAATTCCTACGTTGGAGCTCACGAAAATGAATTTGAGAAGCGACTGAGCTGCATTATTTAATAATTATGCAAACATTAGCAAGAAGCAAACCTCGTTCCTTTCTAAATTTGTAACTTCTTTGCTTACATTGTTTACAAAATTCTGTTTGCATAGAACTCTTCACCCTCTCCTCTCTTTTATGCATAAATCTGACTCAGAAACTCTTGTCTCTTCTTTTATCACCAAGATCTCAGGAAAAAGAGCTATCAGATGGGAGGATTTCTTCTTTTCTTTAAAATGAGTAGGATGCAGTATGGTTTGGGTAAGCCTAAATAACTGGCTTTGAAACTCAATTCCCCCACTATTTTTAGTTTCTTAAAGTCATAGAAGAAATTTGGAGGAAAAAAATGACAGAAAACACTATTTCTCTAATATTAGCGACATTTAAGGTCAAAGAGGAAGGTATGAACATCATTTGAAGCTACATGAACATACCCATAATAAATCTCATGTTTCTTTGTTTATATTGTTTCATAGATAGTAATTCTTATGAAACATAATAGTCAAAGCAGCCATTTTTCAAATGAGAAAAATATCCATTTTATAGTTAGAAAAATAATGAAGAACTAGATCCACTCAAATCTTCAATCATTCTGCAAACAGGTTTTTTGACCACATCATCATTTTCTCTTAAATGGATGGATGGATGGATGGACAAATGAACAGAGGAACAGAGGAACAGATGGATGGACAAAGAATGGACAGACAAGCAAATAAATAGACAATGCATGCATGTTACCTCTCAAGTCCTATCATACTGCAAAATTTTTTTTTTCAAATTTCTTTTGGAGGATATGTACCATTCTAGGAAGGAATTCTGAACAGTAAAAGCTTTCTAGGTCAATCAACTTGCCTAGGTCAATCTCTTAAACTCCATAGATTAGACGCTCCCAAAGGAGATTTTCAATAAAGTCAAGTAACAAAATGAAACATATGTAGAAGGAAGAGGATACAGAGGAAAAAAGAGGAAGAGAGGGTCAAATTCATGTGACAACAAAGCTGCACGTATCCAACTGATGTCCAGGGCTATTAGATAGCTCATCCCTTTCTAGAAGGACCACTTAAACTTGCTTATTAAAGCATAAGCTTAACTTATTTAAATTTAGTATAGAGAGCAGCATACATTTGGTCTCAAACATTAATAACAGTTCCCCAAATTTTTGTCTCAAAAATGGGCACTAAAGTAGATACCCTTAAAAGGACACACAAAAAATATGTAAGTAGTCTGTTGGAATTATACATAAAATGAGATGTGGAATTTCAAACAGCCTTTTCAGATTTTAACTTTTGTTTCTCTCTGGACATCTTAGATGACTGACTCAACTTTGCAAAGGTTCTGAAGGATTTTCACTATGCCCTCTAGTACGTAATTACCTCACACACATTAAGTTCAGAAAAGAAGCCTGTCATAATTGTGGTCTTGAAACTCTGAGAAGAGGGAAAAATAGTATGAGTGTCAAAATTCTTATTCTTAAAATTAAGTGGTCATATCAGAAGAGACAAGGTGGTCAGAACTCGCATGGCCATAATTTAGTTGTAGACAAAATCTGAATTCACTTCTGCTTTCCTGTCAACACAGGAGCCCCTTCTAACATCCACAAATCTTTTCTTTTTCCTGGTAACATGAATTCATCAGGTATAACCTAGTCTTCTTTTCAATATAATCAAAGACTAGGTCTGGTATTTATAGTGGACCAAAAAAATAAATGGGCTGCTTAGAAAAAGAAGAAAAAAAAAAAACTTTCATATCAGGAGTTCCCGTCGTGGTGCAGTGGTTAACGAATCCGACTAGCAACCATGAGGTTGTGGGTTCGGTCCCTGCCCTTGCTCAGTGGGTTAACGATCCGGCGTTGCCATGAGCTGTGGTGTAGGTTGCAGACACGGCTCGGATCATGCATTGCTGTGGCTCTGGCGTAGGCCGGTGGCCACAGCTCCAATTAGACTCCTAGCCTGGGAACCTCCATATGCCGCAGAATCGGCCCAAAGAAATAGCAAAAAGACCAAAAAAAAAAACAACAACAACAACAACAAAACTTTCACATCAATAAATGTGGTTTGGAGCTCCTTTCGTGGCTCAGCCGTTAACAAATCTGTCTAGGAACCAGTAAGGTTGCAGGTTCAATCTCTGGCCTCGCTCAGTGGGTTAAGGATCTGGCATTGCCATGAGCTGTGGTGTAGGTCGCCAATGCAGCTGAGATCCTGCATTGCTATAGCTGTGGTGTAGGCTGACAGCTGTAGCTCTGATTCGACCCCTAGTCTGGGAACTTCCTTATGCTGATGGGGTGGCACTAAAAAGCAAAATAAATAAATGTGGCTTATACTGTCAACTTTTCTTTCCTCTTTTAGAGTACGAACTAATGACCCCTAAACTTAATGGGTGAAAAAAAATCATTATTATGGTTCATAGCTCTACGAGTTGGCATGGCTCAGCTGGATGGTCCTCCCTCAGGGCCTTTATGCAGTTGCAGTCAGATGTCCACTGGGGCTGAAGGCATCTGAAGCCTTGACCGACATGGAAATTTGAGACGGCTCTCCATTCACATGAAGAGCTGAAGAACTTTCAACCTGCTGTGTAAGATTTATTTATTAATGCAAACTTGTGCCAGCTGAGGTCCTGCTGAAGAACCTATGGCTACTGTGTAATCTTATTCCATAATAGCTAGAGGAATGGCAGTTACATTAACATTTCTTTACATCTGTTAACTGTCAAAACATTTCCTTCATTCACTTATGTTTTATTAGATTGTTTTAAATTTTCTAGTGCTGATTAAATGCTTTCTAGATGCTAAGCCTCCACCAGGGAATAAGAAAACACATGGTCTGGCCTTCACAATTTGGAGTAGATAAATAATAAATAGGCAAATGAGACAAAATATAATTAAAGATTAAGGTAACAGTTATGAAGGAAATAAAAAAGAGACCTTGGATAACACAAAGGGAAATGTGTTATTAAATTTATAACTTGAGTTCTTTACAATTTTACTACTATTGAGCTGACTTCTATTCAAGGAACACAGAAACTTCATGTTGAAAAAACATGTTAGTAGGTATCAGACAATAAACCCCAGCCTTAGAAAAGCCAATTAGAGCAAAATTTAGATTCCAGACTTAATGCCATTTAAAATTAGAAAACAAAGTAAAACAAAAAATATTTTCACATTTCAAATAAAAACTTAAAATGAAAACATTTTCTTAGACAAACAAAATCCATAGCGATAAAGAGTGTGATATATGCTATCACTGTGATACATCTACAGAAAAATAAATCTATTTATGCTGTGAAGCAAAAACAATCTCACCTCTAATCAGTTTAGATAGCTACTAAAAAGCTTGCTTTAACATTGTTCCTTCTGGACTAAGGAAAAATAATTGTCTGCCTCTACCTGACATCTTTGCTTTCACTGTCCACTTGAAAATGTAAATGAGTATAAACTCTACAAAGTGGCTTGAAAGAAAAATGAAATATTTTGCTTGCACAGGCCCATAACAGCAGTAGGTGCTTCTTTGCCTGAGATAAGTAGTAGATGCTTCAGAAAAGATGAAGGATTCCATAATATATTTGTTTAGCTACTCCATCAAGGAACCTACAGAGAAGATTCCCTCTTTAACCTTGTGTGATTCTCTCCAGACCCTAAAGTATAATGAGCAAGAAAACCTAGTCATCTGTAACCCACCCTAGCAAGTATAATTGCAAATGTTTTTTTATTAATAAAAAAAGTTGAATCCTTTAAAGAATCTAACCAAGTGACTTGCTTTAATAGCATCCTACAGAATTCCTTCATTTAGAGAAAAATTGTAATTCCAAAAAAGTAGTTATACAAACACAGTGGCATATCTTCATTTATAGGCCACGGATGCTGATTTTTTTTTTTTTTTTTTTTTGTCTTTTTGCCTTTTCTAGAGCTGCTCCTGCAGCACATGGAGGTTCCCAGGCTAGGGGTCCAATCAGAGCTGTAGCTGCTGACCTATACCAGAGCCACAGCAACACCAGATCCGAGCCGCATCTGCAACCTATACCACAGTCCATGGCAACACCAGATCCTTAACCCACTGAGCGGGGGCAGGGATTGAACCCACAACCTCATGGTTCCTAGTTGGATTCGTTAACCACTGAGCCACGATGGGAACTCCCTGAACTTTCTTTATAGTAACTCTTATATTGGCATATTCAGGGTAGACTGGACTACTGCTCTTGTAACTCAAGGCACTTTTTTTTTTTTTTTCCCATTCACTAATTAAACACAATTAAATTCAAAACTAAGGTTGCAGCTTTCCACAGACATATTCACCAGGACTCTATACATATTTTAGAACACAGTTTTCCAAGCATCTGTGGTCCTTGAAAAATGTTAAAATGGAGTTGAAGAAATCCAAACAGCTGTGCATCCACCATGGCAGAAAAACTATGCCTTTTCTATTTCATTCTGCAACACCTTATTTTCATTAAAAAGGAACACATTCATTAAAAAGGGCACAGTGAACTATAAAAGGAAAGATCACTGTATTCAAAAGACTATAACTAAAACAAACAAGCCAAAAATAAAGCTTCCTTTAAAAACATGGGTTTGGGAGTTCCCGTTGTAGTGCAGCAGAAACGAATCCAACTAGTATCCATGAGGGTGTGAGCTCAAAATCTCTGACCTCACTCAGTGGGTCAGGGATCTGGTGTTGCCCTAAGCTGTGGTGCAGGTCGCAGATGCGGTTTGGATCCCCTGTTGCTGAGGCTGTGGTGTAGGCCGGGCAGCTCTGATTTGACCTCTAGCCTGGAAACTTCCATATGACATCGACCCTAAAAAACAAAAGCAAAACAAACAAAGCAAAATGGGTTTCATCTATAAATCCTAAAATGACTTTCTAGTAAGGAAGACGCTGTTCGTTTGGAATGTTTTCAGTTAAAGAAAAGAAAGCCCAATGAGTATACTTAAAAAAGTTTTTTAATTATCACTCTGAAAGTGCCTCTTGGTTGTAAGATAACTGCCACAGCTCTCCTTACTACAATCCTCACCAGAATCATATATGGGAAGGAAGGAAGAAGTCATAAAAGGTTTTACAAGAGAAATAAGTCCCTCCATATCAGTAAATGTTTACTTGACATACTTCTACTACTGTTATTCACTGCTTATCTGACATTCAAATTTAAATGCATGTTCTGCATTTCATTTACTGAATGGGGCCACCCTTAGAACCACCAGTCTAACAGAAGGTAACTTTGTAGAATGATAATCATTTGTCTCCTGGTTTACTCAACTGTATCTGTTTTTTAGGGAAAATTTAATATTGCTATAACAGGAATTAAAGAGAAGAAAATATTTCTTTGTATCCAAAATAAGCTCTGAAGAATCTAATTCCAGTTTCAATAGGAGAATGATAACTACCTAAATCTCAATCTCTTCAAAAAAAAGAAAAAAAACATGTAGCTCAAATAGGAGAAAATACTAAAATATTGACAACACATACCTATACCATACCTGGTTGAAAAAGAGTATAATGAACCTCCAAAATACGCATTAACAGGAGAAAAACATGCTAATCCCATAGAACTAGCTCTGGCAATGATGTCAGTCAGGTGAACACTGAGCAAAAGTAAAGGAGCAAAATTCCTGTGGTGAAAGAACACAGATAAAACCACCACACAGTGCAAAGGAGCAGAGATGGCCATCTTAGAAAGCACCATTTCTGGGGAAGCAGGGGGAACTTGGAAGGGGTGCTCTGTGAGGAATGGATGGGAAAGGAGTTAAGAAGACAAACCACCCTCCTTCAACTCCCTCCAAAAACAGTGACCAAAACAATATGCTGTACCAAAATATTAGCATATTGTTGAACAATGGAACTTATTAACCAGTCAGCTTTCTACACACAACTGTTACTTAAGATCGAAGAAAAGAAAACATTTCAAAGTGAAATGGAAACCAGTAGACAACTATGCATTCAATATTTCTATAAGAACAAAATATAAAGTGAATCAAAATATTCCATTTACAGAAATTCTGCTTAAGAAAATCTGCAGTGGAACACAACACACGAACCTAAAGGAAATACACTAAAATAGAATCTGAAGAAAAAAGGAAAGAAAAGAATCTGAGACAGGAAAATATATCTCAAATTTTTAAATTCTAGAACATTATATGGATAGAAAAAAGGAAGATGTGAAATTAGACTTGACTAAGTCCTAGAAATAAACCAAAGATGAAATTATGTTAAAAGCAAAAACTAAATTACAAAGTGTTTGAGAGAGAATTGATTCAACTGAAAATATAACCAGGAACAGAGGAAAGGCATAAATAATGTGAAAAGAACAAAACTAAAGTAGTGGTCAAAAGGATTCAAGAGCAAGTAAGCAATAAAACAGGCAAAGAAGGTCCAATATGCTTAAAACTGTGTCTAATATTTTTTTTAATTTTTTTTCCTCTTTTTTTTTTTGGCTGTACCCATGCTATAAGTAAATCCTAAATCCCTGAGCCAGGGATGGAATCCAAGTCACAGCTGCAACCTATGCTGTAGCTGTGGCAATGCCGATCTTTAACCTGATGCACCATGGTGGGAATTCCAAAACTACACCTAATTTTTCAAGCACAAAATCCCCTGGGTCTCTAGACTTAAAAAAAAAAAAAAAAAAAAAAGAGTCACTTGCAAAGAAAGAAAAATAAACCAAGGTATCTTTCATGTATTAAGCTTATATTATTTATACAATTAAGGACTCGAGAAATACTGCACTTGCAAGCCCCTCCTAGGTAGTCTAGCAGATGTGCTTCATCCAACCAAGATATAACTTGCAAAAGAATTGATGGTGTGCATGAAAATATAATTAACTGTAGCTCTAAGAATAGAAGCAAAGGTGGGAACAAGGATGGAAGAAGACTAAGTATGTGCTAGGTGTTCTGACAAAGTAGGAATAATGAATGGAAGATGGGAGGGGAAAAGAAATAGAAATGGTAAAATAGAGTAAGCTAATGAATAGTTGGATAGGGAAGAATTAAAGGATATGGTTTAAAGTTGATAATCTAAATATAGAAAGAAAAAAGGACCTGAGGAGGTTTAAAAGTCATTTGTCTTAATCACTAAATTAATAATATAAACCTTCCCCGAAGCCAAAAGATATTATTTTAAAAGAGTAAAAACAGGCCACATAATGAAACAGTAAAATTACGCAATACAAATCATTTATATCATAATATGACAATAGGTCAATAACATGACAAGAGTTGAGGCTTTTTGGTCCTATCTATAAATGTAAATGGGCTTAAAAATCTCCACTAATAGAAAAATGCATTAATTAAGAGTGGTTCACAAAGCAGACTCTTAACTCCAAAAACAGAGTTAAGTTGAATGTCCAAGAACAAAGGGTTATGGTAATGCAAATTATACAAAAGCAGGCATTGTGTTTTTGACATCAGCTGAAATACAAAGAAAGGCCATTTCTCATCTATCAAACTACCCAAAATGCAGCCATTGACAACATGGCAAGGTGAGGGGAGCAGGTCCTCTCAAACGTGGTTAAGGGGAATATAAACTGTTCTAGCCCCTGCTGGTGGGGATTAGGCAAGACTGAACATTAAACCTACATTTGTTTCTACCTTTTGACTGAGCCATCCTGAAACTACAACTCCAATGACACACACAAAAAACATGTACAAGCTTATTCACTATGGAGTTATCTGTAAAAACAAAATATTTTACAAAAATAAAATAAAAAACACATTGATGTCTGGTCAAATCAACTACAGTAACTCTCCCATAACACAGCTGTGAAAAAAAGAGGATCTCTATGAACTAATAAGGAAGGATTTCCAGGGTAGACTAAGTGACAAAAGCAAAACGGAAGGAAAATGGCCTTTTTAGGAGTTCCCATCGTGGTGCAGTGGTTAACGAATCCGACTAGGAACCATGAGGTTGCGGGTTCGGTCCCTGCCCTTGCTCAGTGGGTTAACGATCCGGCGTTGCCCTGAGCTGTGGTGTAGGTCGAAGATTTGGCTCGGATCCTGCGTTGCTGTGGCTCTGGTGTAGGCCGGCGGCTACAGCTCCGATTCGACCCCTAGCCTGGGAACCTCCATATGCCGTGGGGAGCGGCCCAAAGAAGTAGCAAAAAGACAAAAAAAAAAAAAAAAAAAAAAAGGTCTTTTTAGTATTCCATGTATCTCACTTCGATACACATGTTTTACATATTCCAAAATACATTTCAACTAATAAAATTAAATATATAAAGATGGGGAAAGGAGCTCTAAAAGTGAACAGAACAGAAAGAAACAAGGACAGACAGCTGCCATACAGCCACACCAGGATCCAAGTGAAAGCCAAGCCAGCACCTCCAGACCACCCACCACCGTGTCCTCAGATATCATGCGTTGCTCTGACTGAGGGGGCAAGGCAGCTGTCTCTTCTTTAAGGCTCTCTGGTGAGGGCTTTCCAACAGCGACCTTCATTCACTCTGCCCAAGGAAACTGCATGGAACAAAGATGCTCTCCCAGGCCCTGAGATTTCTGTTGGGCTGGGTGACTGACCTCTATTTCTGAGTCTCATGCTACCTCTTATTCACTACTTATGATCCCCTAAATCGCTTTGTCCCAAAGGTATCTGACAAGACAGACACTCAGCAGTCAGAAAACAAGAAGACAATAGGGAAGTCCCCTTCGTGGCTCAGTGGTTAACCAATCCGACTAGGAACCATGAGGTTGTGGGTTCAATCCCTGGCCTCACTCAGTGGGTTAAGGATCCAGCATTGCTATGAGCTGTGATGTAGGTCGAAGGCAAGGCTCGGATCCTGAGTTGCTGTGGCTGTGGTGTAGGCTGGCGGCTGCAGCTCTGATTGGAAACCTAGACTGAGACTGGGAACCTCCATATGCCCTGAGTGCGGCACTAAAAAAGACAGGGAAAAAAAAAAAAAAAAGAGAATAGGGAACAAAGTGAGGAGGAGAGAAGAATGTGTGGATCCCCAAGAATTTTTCTAACACCAAAGTAGCGGCTCCTGTTTTCTCCATAAGATTTCTACTAGAAACTACTAGTGGCTATCTTCTAATCACGAAAGAAAGCTTGTTTCAGAGTGTTACCAACCACTAAAGCTATCCTCAGTGGCAGGAAGAATTAGGTTCCTATTGTACCTCTTGCGTCACATAAGGGAGGCATGTCCCATCTGGGGTAAGGTGAGCCAATAAATACCCCCCCACACTAGTTTTCCTTCTCCCAATTTGGGCTTACTTTTCTTTCACTTACAAGTCAGTCTCAATTGAAACAACATTTCATTTTAAAATGTATTCCCTTGTACAAATAAATGTGACAAACTATTCGTTCACATTCACATTCCCCTCTCCTCAATTCACAAAGCAAACTGGGATAATAAAGATTCTGAGAAGTCCTGAAATAAAGAAACCTTTTTAAGTCTGTTCCAATCACTATGTCCCAACCCCAGTGATTCTGAAGATGCCTATGAACAATCCTTAGAAGCCTCATTCCATGAGAAATAGTTTCTGTAATAATTGTGTGGAAATCACACGCCTGCAAAGAAATCCTGTCATGTTTCATCATTTAATTGCAATATCACTTTAATTTCCATGTTACGAATTTGAGGTCCAAACTAAAGATTTTAACTCAATGTTAAAATGCCTAACTATGCAGTTAAATATTACAGAAAGTTAGTTATTTCCCAGTTTGCCTGTAACACAATCTTTTCACATTTGTATCCCAAGCAGGTTGAATATGCCTGATAGACAGGAGAGCTCAATACATGTTGTTGAACAAATAAAATCATTACCAATTTACTTTTTTCTGTGGGAATTGCATTTCCTGTTGCTTTCCTTCATTTTCCCTCCTGTTACACATGGAATTAATGCTTTTATTGAGCAGTCTGCGGTAACTATTAGTTCTTAAGTCCTGGGAGGACAGAACTAATTCAATGCTCATTAGCGTGTACAACTAGTTTAAATGATTTGTTCACTGCACATTTCTTTTACGTGTCCAGAGTGAATCAGGTTTGATCATTATGAATCTCTTGAATCTTTCATTTTCTTGGATGGTCTTGCCTTGCCTCATCTTTCAAACCAATAAAGAATGGCAAGTTTAACACATTCTTTTCTAAAGTAGTCACATTAAGGGAAATAATTAAATGCTATTGTGCATAGACCTAGTGCAGTTAGTTTCATCCCTTCAAAATAGAATATTAATATCCAGGCATCAGGATGCTGGAACAGATGGTGCTGCTTCTCTCCATTTGTACCTGCACAAGCTGGAACACATGTCTCTGTAATATTTTCTATCCTTCTGAGGACAGCAAAGAATGTGAAATAAACTAAAACATACTGATAAAAAAACTATGATAGTAGAATAGACTTAAAACCATGTAACATTTTGTATACAGATTTCATTTTTAAAGAATGGGAGACAGTTTATCTTGAGAAGATTGTGGAGCAACATGAGAGGCACTTTAAATTTCTGTAGAAAGAGATATATTCCAGAGGAATTTCAAACAAGTAATGTGACCAGATAACATATGTAGCAGGTTTTTTGTTTGTTTGTTTGTTTGTTTGAAGATTTGATGTTATTTATTTCTCTTAGAACATCTCATTTATGACTGGACTCAGACTTAGAGGTAGAAGCTCTCAGAGAGGATAGCCTCTGTTTCTTGGCAATCTGTTCCTGACTTTTTTCTTTGGCCTCCTTCATTCTCTTGGCCAAAAGTTTAGCATACTCTGCAGCCTCTTCCTTAAGTTTCTTAGTACGTTGTTTCTTCAGAGCAATACGGCAACGTTTGTGTTGCAGAACACGTGGAGTAACAAGACGCTGAATCTTGGGTGCTTTGGTCCTACGTTTCTTACCTTCTTTGTTTAGGGGCTTTCTCACTACCTACTGACGGACATCATCTTCCTTAGAGAGACTGTAAAGTTTGCGGATTCTGCTAGCTCTTTTAGACCCCAGGCAGCGAGGCACAATAGTATCGGTGAGTCCAGGAATATCCTTCTCCCCTTTTTTTACGATGACCAAATTGAGAACACTTAGATTGGCATCCACAATGCAACCCCGAACTGATTTGCGCTTTCTTTCTCCAGTCCCCTTGGTCTGTAACAGGAATGCCCTTTACACAGTAGCAGGTGGACTCGGCCATGGGTCAAGACACCCTGCTTCATGGGGAATCCTTGTTTGTCGTTCCCACCACTGATTCGGACCACATAACCCTTCCATTCTTCACCCAGAGTGTCAGCAGCAACTTCTGTGGCCATGCGTTTCTGATAAAATGTACAAAGTTTTTGCTCATCGTCCACTTCAATGAGATTTTGGCAGCCAGTGGCCAGGAAAGAGATGTTCAACTTCATCCTCAAGCAGCCGACCGCCTCCGAGGCATCACGAAAAAGAGCACATATGTAGTTTTAATTGTTTGCAGTTACCACGGTGCTAGTGGTAGTACTGTTAGTTGAAAATATTGTCACATATAGGAAGATAAAAGTCACATAAGTAAGATAAAACCAGTGATGAATTCTGTTGGTATCACTGAGAAAAGGATTTTCATCATGGGAAAAGAAACACAGGTAAGACTGATGAGGATGAATAAACTCTGCAGAATTTATCTTAAATTGAAAATATCTGTTTGAGCTCAGGGTATATTTTATACATAAAAATACTTATTTCCAACTCTATTCAACAAAAAGACCTAAGAAAAGGGAATGTTATTCCGCCATAAAAAAGAACGAAACAATGCCACCATGGATGGACCTAGAGATTATCATACTAAGTGAAATCAGACAGAGAAAAACAAATATATCACTTATGTGTGGAATCTCATTAAAAATAATAGACAAGAACTTCTTTAAGAAACAGAAACAAACTCACAGATTTCAAAACCAATCTTATGGTTACCATAGGTGAAACCATGGTAGGGAGGGAAAAACTGAGAGGGTGGGAACAACACATACCATGTGACTGTATAAAATAGATGATTAATGAGAAAAGGAAAATCTACTCAATAGTTTGTAATAACCTACATGGGCATAAAGAATGGATATATTTATACGTATGACTGATTTACTTTGCTCTACACCTGAAATGAATACAATATTGTAAATCAACAATACTCCAATAAAATTAATTTTTTTTTAAAAAGGCCTAAAGAATGATGCAATAGTATTCATATTGTGGCCTCTAAATATCAATTTTTTTAAAAAAGAGAACTAGGGGTAGATGGAGAAATGGTTGGTTCCATGTCTGCAATAGGAAATATGTAAGATGAGTATGAAACAGCTTGTCAAAGAATACTTAAGTCATATCAAAAGGACCTAAGAGGGAAATTGGATGGCTTCTCACTAACCAAAAATGGGGCATTTTAAGCAAGAATAAGATTTATAATTTCAATGAGCTATAATACATGAAATACATTTAGGTCCATGAATTACAATGAAGTGATGAAAAAAAGTTCACTGGTGCTTTTTGGCAAATGGTAGGGATATAACCCCTCGTAAATAACCCCCTACCTGTAGGAAAGTATACCTCACTGTACCAAATAATTGACGATTCTCTTTATTAACGTATTTCTCCCAATAAGTGAAGAAGGAATTACAGAAGGAGATTACTATTTTGCAAATCCCAAAGAATAATTAAAGGATCTGCACAATGGTAGCTGCTAAGATTGCAGAGTGACAAACAGCCATGTTGTACCTCCCGATGGAAATACCCATGCTGACTAGATAGTAAGCAGTCACACATTCCTCAAAATAAAAAACGGATTTGAATCGGGTCAAGCCTTTAGCTTTTACTATCTATCAGTTTATTGATAATACTGGAAAAAGAATGTACTAACTGTCCCCATGAGAATTCAGTTAGCAAAACAATCGAGACCACAGGAAGCTCTTAGTAACTTAGATTCTTCAACGAAATATTTTCAAAGGAAAGAATAAAGATGATCTATAGAATAAAGAGGCATATCAGTCAACCAATGGATGAGACTTATTTGGATCTTGACTCAAGCTACAAAGAAAAGAGCACGTTCCAATAGGGAGAATCTGAAAATTCACTGGCTGTTTGATAATAAGAAATTATCATATTTAACCTGTTCTAATTATATTACAGTTTTCTGTTAAAAAATGTTCCTATCTTTTAAAAAATTTCATTTTTATTAATGTATGGTTGATTTAGAGTGTCATATCCATTTCTGCTGTACAGTAATCCAGTCCATCCATATATATGTACATATATATGTATTGTTTTCCTCATACTATCTTCCATCATGCTCTATCCCAAGAAAGTGGATATAGTTCCCTGTGCTGTACAGTAGGACCTCATTGCTTATCCATACTAAAATGTAAAATGTTCCTTAACTTAAAGAGATACATACTATAATATTCAGGGATGAAATGAAATTAAATGAAATGTGTGAGTTGCCTTAAGATAATCAGAATGAGGGGGCAATAAATGAGTGACCACTGGCCTTGAGTTGGTAACTATTGAGATTGGTGATGGGAACAGGGGTGTTCATTCTATTATTCTCTCTCTACTTTTGCTTTAAACTTCCACAAAGTTTCTGTAACATTTGCAATGAAAGCTGGTTAAATAGGGACCAGTTATGATTCTCAACCTGGAATATAGACCATCAGGTTCGCATGGAGTGATAGAGACACGAATTTCTGATCAACTACCAGGAAGTGTTTTTAAACAAGTTGGTCATTATGGAAAGAAAGGGCTGGTGACTGAAAACAATCTATTTCTGGTGACTGAAAATATACAAGGTGGGTATTAAGCACGAACTGAGGGCTTGCATTAAGTCATTTTTCCGTCCCATTCCAAACTGGTGGTTCCTGAGGTTTATCCCCACCACCAATACCTTCTTAAAGACCGCCTGATGCAAAGCACTAATTTCAAAAACATTCAAAGCACTTATTTCTGGGTGCTTGTGTATTGTCCATGGCTGTGAAGCAGAAGGGCCTGGGCTACAGAGCACAGGCAAGAAAGCAAAATGTGAACAAGCATATAAAATATGCTATACCAGACTAGGAATAATAATAAAAAAAAATGCATATACTTGCCATGTTTAACCTACTACTGCTCAGTCCTGCTGAATTTTTTTGAGTTAAATGAAAGATAAGGATGGTTTCTTTATCACTAGGTAACACATTCAAACATCAGATTTTTAAGACACTTTTTTTTTTTTTTTTGCTTTTTAGGGTGCACCTGCAGCATATGGAAGTTCCCCAGCTAGGGCTTGAATAGGAGCTGCAGGTACCAGCTGCCCTATGCCACAGCCACAGCCATGTGGGATCCAAGCCACATCTGCAACCTATACCACAGCTCACAGCTCATGGCAATGCTGGATCCGTAACCCACACAGCAGGGTCAGGGATCGAACCCACATCCTCACTGATATTAGTCAGATTTCCTTTCTGCTGTGCCACAATGGGAACTCCCCCTTTAAAAAAAAAAAATGGGACCTGGAAAAATCACATGGAAGTGCATGTGTGTTCTATTTGAAGATGATTATTACTTTCCCCTCCCCAGGCTATTTAGGCGTTTTTCTGCTTTCTGAGTCTTCTCATCACTGGATTGCTAAGACTCAATTCTTTTATTCCTTTAATTTCCTGGCCAAGTTCACTGCCAGCCAAAATGAAGGACAAACAGCATTCCAGAGACCTCCATCTCAGATGAACTTAGAATTTGAATTCTCAACATAATAAATACACTTGCAGGCACTCTCACCTTTTAGGAAGAGCAAATGTGGTCCTGGGAATTCGGAAAGTGATGAAGTCTAAATGACCAAACCTCCACTCACTTGATAAGCATTTATTGAGTACTTACTAAGAGAACCCTACTTACTGGCAAAGAAATGTGTTAAAATCAGGCAAAAAATGTGCCTTGATCACTAGAACTAACCCCAATACTGGGTGAAAAGTAAATGAGAAATGATGAATTCAGAAAAACTGATTTAAAATACTTGAATCAACATGTTAAGACAACCACAGATTACGTGAGCTCAAGGGTCAATGCTATCTGCTCTACAACGGAAAATGAGTTACTAATTAAGGAAAAATCTGACTAAAATTTTGATAACAACTTTGTTTCTGTCAACTGACCCTTCATCAGGTTAGTGTCAGGCTCAAAGGGCAAGACTACAGGTGTACTTTTACTCTTTTAAAGTTTTAATGTTTTTAAGTTGAGAATATAAACCACCAGTATGTAATATGTTATATTCCATATATTTGCTCAAGGAAATTAACGAAGAAGATTGTAATAATTTGCACTGGGCAAGAAAGACTATTATCTGAAGTGATTTTGTTTTTTTTTGTTTTTTGGTTTTTTTTTTGTTTTTTTTGTTTTTTTTACTGGCCTCTTCTAGAAATATTTTAACTAGTTAATTACAGGTTAACTTAATACCACTAGTATACTGACTTCTATCACAGCCATCACATGGGCTAATGAAATCACAGGAAATCAACCCAATCATCATGAGTTAATCAGTAAGTTCCAATTAGGGTTTTGTTATTGGTACCTTCAATGAACTACCATCAACTGATTAGACAAACTGATTACAATTTCCCAAACCTCTGCCCATAAAATGCTCAACTTACTCTTCATTAAGGAAAGCACCATTTAGGAGTTCCTGTTGTGGCACAGCGGACACTAATCCAACTAGGAACCATGACTGCAAGACCGAGCCCTGTCCTCGCTCAGTGGGTTGAGGATCTGGCATTGCTGTGAGTTGTGGTGTAGGTCACAGATGCGACTCGGATCTGGCATTGCTGTGGCTGTGGTTGTGGCCAATGGCTGCAGCTCAGATTGGACTCCTAGCCTGGGAACCTCCATATGCTGCGGGTGTGGCCCTAAAAAAAAAAAAAGCACCATTTATTCTTTTATCCTTGGTGTCAAAAACATTGTAAGTGCTGGAAGAAAAAAATAAACCTCCACTAAATAAATGAATGAATGAATAAATGAATGAATGAATACATGAATAAACATCTGCCTCATAGGAACTCATAGGAATTCAGTTGGGATTTTTCCAGGCTGTAAAACAAATATGGACCACACTCGGGATTCAAGTTTGCTTTTTCTTGGAATTACCACTTATGGGTATTTTTTCTTTTTTTGTTAATTTATTCATTCAGTGAGTAGGAAGTTCTAATAAAGGAGGAGCATTATTCCAACTCAGCCAATCATGTATTTAGCTCTCTTAATATCCTTGGTTTCATAAGTATGTCTCACTTTGCCTAAACCAGTTATGCAAACAATGTGGTTTGTGCTGAATGCCTTCTCAGAGTGGAGAATTTGGGTACATGGGAGATACAAAGTACCTACATGAACAACCCCCTTTAAAAACCCTGAGCCACTCACAAGTTCTCTGGTAGACATTTCACACATGTTGTCACAATTCATTGCTGGAGGAATTAAGTGCTTTCTATGTGACTTCATTCAGAGAAGTCTCTAATAAACTTAAGCCTGGTTTCCTCTGGACCTTGCCCCACACATGGCTTTTCTTTCTGCTGATTTTGCATTATATCCTTTCACTGAAATATATCAAAGCCATATGACTCTGTGCTGAATCATGTGACTCCTCCTAGTGAATCACCACACCTGGGAGATGGTCTTGGGAACCCCAAGACAGGGGACATGCTGAGATTACTGTACTAAGGAAACAAAGCAGCAGTGAGGAACTCATAGGGCATGGTGGGTCTGAGCTGGAAATCAAGGCATGGACCCCTATGGCTCAATATCCAGTTCAACTTTCCATGTGGAACAAGAGGAGGTCCAAGCAGGAATGAACTTAGGAAAGCCTCTAGTCCAGATTCCTCACGTTTTCAGTTGAGCTAAGATTGAGAGAGCTAAAATACCTTTCCATAGACACAGAGCTAGCTGGAAGCAAACACTAGCTCACCCAAACCACATCTCAACCCCCAGCAATTCCTACCACTAAATCATTTGCAGCCTGGCTGGAGTCTGTCCTTTCTCAGAAGACCTTCTGCATCAAGATGGGCCACATGGTTGCAGATTTACACCATGTTGCATTTTCAATTAAAACAGCTAAATGGGGTGTTGTAAAAAGGATGATTTCCAAGCTGCCAGGACAATAATGCCACAAACTCCACCAGATTTTATTAGAGTCAAATGACAGTATAAGTCATTAGGAAAATGTGTGCCAACCACAGAAACAGCAATGCCTCACAGACTTGGAGAACTGAACACCATCCAGTTGGCTGAGAAGGAACCATGTGGCTTACAATCATTTTTCACAATTACTATCCTAGCTAGTTCATAGTTTTTGGCAGATATGCCCCACACGCACAGCCGAACTCAGCTAATTTTTACTCTGCTGATTGACAAATACAATTTTTTTCCTTAAGCTCCCCCCCGCCGCCAAAACAAACAAAAACCCACCCAAAGAGCTTTCTTGAAGTCTGAGGTAGTGCATCAAAAAGTGAGCCCATTTGTTAAAGCCTAGCTTTAAAAAAATGCATATTAAGTAGGCCACCCAATACTCATTACAAAAAATTCTGTGTTGAGAATTCACTACTAGTCTGGGAGTCTAATAATAAGATTTCATGGAAGCTTCTTTACTTTTCTCTTTGGAACTGAGCTTGCCTTCTGCAAGGCAGGAAAACACTTTTTTTTTTTTTTTTTTTTTAAGTTCTTTACTATGGGCTTCTCCAAAATCAGTACTCGTTCTTAACAGATAAGAAATACTGTACAATGCTACAAGTTCCTGAGGCAATAAAATATTTACATGACTAAAGAAATAAAAGAACTGCTCTATTAAACTTGTATTTTTCTCTAAATTTCACTTTCAGGTTGCTGTCTTGGGATTCTTCATCAATAGCCTGAGTACAAATCTCATGAATGAAGGTGTTCTTAGGATGACTTCAGAATCTGGAAATAGATTATATTATAATATACTATAAACTGAATAATCCTTCTCACAGGAGAATCATCCTGGCAACAAAGACGAACTCTCCCCCCACCTCACCCTCATAGTTCAAGTTCAACATCTGCCTTAACTCTGTAAGGGACGAAGGGACTCTTAGCACAGGGCTCACGAGGGGCTTCAACTCTATAGAAAACATTCTGTTCCTTAGATTGGGGATGGGTGGACCAGCATTTGCGGTATTCTTTAAAATTTTTGTACACCTTAAATATTTTTTAATTAAAAAATTTAATTCCCTGAATTTGTTACACTGGCATTCCTAGATCCCTGAGGAGGCATCTTATTTAGCCTTGCTGTCTCTAGAGTCAAATTGAATTTTCCTCCGTGGAGTCAAAATGGTCCGTTAAAACCATTTCTATTACACTGAGTTCCCAATGACTTGGTCAAATCTTCACAATCTTTCCTATCAGCTATCTTTGCCTGTGGAACACCTTGAAAGACTATATAAGCCAAGGGTATTTTTCAATCAGTGCAAGTGAAGTGAAAGTATTTTCTTATATTAAAGCTGCCAGCTTTCCAAATAGAAAATTCTGTCAGTAAGACAAAGGTATAAGATCAAGAGAAACACGTTAAATTGACCAAGCGTACTTTAAAATGTCCTGTAAGTTTAAAAGCCCTTCTTCTCCCAGTTGATAATGGAAAGATGGAGGCCAGCTGTGTTTATCTCACTCTGCTGCTTAAAATAGGATAAAGTTCAGAGATCTCAACGTGGTCCTCACATCGGCATCAACTGGGAACTTGTTAGAAATGCAAATTCTCAAACCTCCGCTGGGGGGCATGAGAGGGGTGGGCAGTCATCCCTCGGTAATTCACTTGCAGTTAGTATGAGATTCAGGGCACAGAAGTTGGAAGTCTGGCCTGTGGAGTCAGAGTGCCTGGGTTTGAACACCAGGATCTGCCTCTGGTAAACTTGTGACTTTGGACAAGTTACTTAACATGTCTATGCTTCAATTTCCTCAGTGTAAAATGAAGACAGTAATAGTTCTCAACTCACTGGAACCCTGGCAATAAGATAACACAGGTAAATGTCTGGCAAAATGTTGGACACATAATGAATGTGAGCAATTATTTTCTCTACCACGAAGATGATCGTAGATATCCAGTTGGCTCATCTACTAATTTGATTAGCATTTAATAGGCATTTCCCACAGACACAGGCAGTGAAGCACTTAGGACGTCTGGTGGCATTACTAGATAAATCACCGGTGAATTCAGATGATGTCCCACTGCCTGACCCCTCCTGACTACCAAAAATAAGAACCTCTGATAGCAGAACCCAGGCTTGGATACCCTTTCAAAACTACTTAGGATATTTTAAGCGAAGAAGCAAATCTGCAAACCAAAAATACAGCCTGAAGTCCAAAGAACAAAAGCTGACTGCTTGTACCTGATCCCAGAAAAACTTTTAGGGCGGAGTTTTTGGCCAAGTAAACTTATGTTGGCACTTATATATTCTTCTCCTGCTCTACTGATCTTAGGTAGAACAAATCATGTTTGCCTAAATCCTCAGTGTTTGCCACCATGCAAAGAGAAGAGAGCTGTTTCTAGGATTGGGCCCTTGCCATTCCTGGAAGCTCAGGATAGGATAGAGGAGTAATTAGACAGCCATCGTCTCCACAACAAACTTTTGCAACTGCATCTTTCCCTGAATATACTGCCCAGGCCTTAAGGCTAGAGGTAATGGTTTCACATACTAGCTTCCAAGAAGAGAAGCAACAGGGGCAAAACTTTTAAATTAATTAAAAGAGACACTCAGGCACACTTCATGCCATTCTTTAATCTCCATTCTCCTATGATAAATGTAGACTGACAGGACTGGGCCTAGTCTAACGAGCTGAAGCCAGGACCCTATGAAGGCTAGCCAAGCAGCCCTCAGAAACACTGCAGCAGGTCCTAGTACTCAGAAAAAGGAAGAAGAAAATAAGGACCTTGCCTCAACTGTCACTGGCGTATCACCAGAGTGCTCTGAACAATGCCCACTGGACATGGGATCATACCTTTCTTCAACGTTTAGCAATGAGAACAACAGACAAAAAGAAAACAGCATGTATTGCGATTAAAAAGAGAACAATAATAATGATTATAGTTTATTGGGAGTTTTCAAGTGTCCAGCACCATGCTGAAGGCTTCCTATGAACTAGTCCATTTAATTTTGGTAACCAGCTTCCCAACCATCCTCAATTCTTAGTATACATACACACCCCTGTGCAGTCCCCTCACACACTGAATAGAATCTGTACATGGAGCCAAGAGAAAACTACAGAAGTGAATTGTGACTTCTGAGGTTAGATCATAAACGACATCACTGCTTCCAACACAACCTCTTGAGGTGCTTACCCTACGTGAAGATAGAGCCTGGTCAAGTGGACACTCAAGCAGCCTCATGGTGATTTGGAGAGGAACCAACCTTCCTCTAGGTTGGTGACTAGGCTACCTTGAAGTGGGTCCTCCAGCTTTAGCCATGCCTTGGAGTCTTCCAGCTGAAGCCTCGGACATCACAGAACAGAGATGCCATCACCACTGGGTCCTGTCTGAATGCCTGACCCATAGAACCCATAAGACCACTGTCTTAAAAACTAAGTTCTAGTCTTGTGGTTGCTAAGGGGGAGGGAAAGACTGGGAGTTTGGGGTTAGTAGATGCAAGCTATTACATTTAGAGAGGAGAAACAACAAGGTCCTACTATATAGCACAGGGAACTATATCCAGTCTCCTGGGATATACCATGATGAAAAGAATATAAAAGAGAATGTATATAACTGAGTCGCTCTCCTGCATAGCAGAAATTGGTACAATACTGTAAATAAACTACATTTTATATAAAAATCTTTTAACTAAAAAATTCCCACTAAGTTCTAAGATTTGTTAGGTAGCTATAGCTAATTCATACATAAGAGCTAGATACTCTTTACTTCATACTTGACAAGAGTTTGATTCAATTGTGGATGTAGCAAGTGAAGTAATGGGGACTTGAAGCCATGTTTGCAGATTTGAAATTCTGACTCCTATTCTGTCAATACTCCTGACAGATAAACAAATGATGTATAACCTATTTCCCATCCCTTTTATTAAGGGAAAGATGCGCTTTGATTGTCTCCAAAATACTTTGCGCATCATTCTGCCTTGTATTTTAGGCATTTCTCCAAGAAGAGATGGGAAGTTCCTGGAGGGTTAGGGCAGTATCTTCTTTACAATAGTACTTATAAATAGTAAAAGGGTGGGGACAGATGCCACATTAATCCCATAAGCTCCCATCAACCTGCCTGGTTTGGCATCTCGACCCTACTGCTTTTAGGCAGTGTGATCTTAGGCAAGTGATCTAAATTTTATGAGCCACAGAATCCTCACTCTTAGGACACAGGGCCAATATTAACACACATTACTATTCACACTATATTAGAAAAATATTAGCACAAAAAAAGTATGAGCACATTGCCTGGTACATGGCAAGTGCTCAAAAAATGTTACCTATTTGAAATATTATTGTCAAATATGTGTTCAAACAGAGCCAACATTTTACTTTTTGGCTTCTGTCTTTTTAGGGCTGCACCTGCAGCATATGGAGGTTCCCAGGATAAAGGTTGAATCAGAGCTATAGCTGCCAGCCTACACCACAGCCACAGCAACGCAGGATCAGAGCCACGTCTGCAACCTACACCACAACTCCCGGCAACGCCAGATCCTTAACCCACTATGCGAGGCCAGGGATCAAACCCACATCCTCATGGATACTAGTCAAGTTCGTTAACCACTGAGCCATGATGTGAACTCCAAGAGCCAATATTTTAAATGGCCAAACAAAAGTCTACCCTCAACCGTTCCTCACATCAAAAGAGAATTTCCAAAGAAGAGCAGTGGTTCTAGGAGTGAGGAGATCTCACTCAATAAGCATGGCAACTTTTGGTGCCACCTTGCCCATGGTTCCTACTACAGCCCAACCTACCCTGCTAGGAAAAGCTGCTGTCTATTACCAGCATCCAATGGGACAGGCACAGACAGCAACTGGCTCTTTCTTGCAAAAAGAAATGTAAGACAAAGGGGTCTTGCTCCCTGGGGCCTTTTAAACAGGGGTGTTAGGGGGGCTGTGCTTCCATCCTATCTCTTAATCCTATTACAATCTTATCATCTTGTCAGCAGACAGAGCTCCTCGGCTCCTGCCAAGGCTCTCTCTAAGGCCTTCCCTTGTGGTTTCCTCTTTCTTGGTCTTGGAACTAATAAGCTGTCAAGTGTCTTACTGTCCCCTCAAGGTGATTTCTCCTCAAATGCTGTTTAGAGTCCCACCTCCCTTTGATCTTAGCTTTAAGTTTTTGTTTTTTGTTTTTTTTCCTTTATGCATGGAAGAGTTTTCTGTACAAGATTCTGTTTGGGGTCTAAAATATATCCACAACCTTCCACTTCCAGGTAAGACTAAAAAAGGGGGTCCTAGGAGAAATGTCAGCCACGTTTACCCAACTCCCAATGAACACAAATTCCTAGTGTCACTAGGTGCTAGGTTAGATTTTGGGGTAGAGAGGTATAAGTGACCCCACACAAACAACCTAAGAGAGGAGATTTTAAAATATAATAACAACTGGGAAAGAAAGTGCCAAAGGAAGGATGCCAGGAGTGGCAGTGAGCGATAGGGGGCCTAGGAGAGCAGAGGAAGGACAGATGCTGACAGGCGAGGACACAGGACTCATGGATATCATGTCAGCCTTGGGCGAGGGCTCTGAAGCATGGAGATTCCTGACCCAAAAAGCTAGGGAAGGACAGAAAACCACTCCCAGGAGAAGGAACGAAACATAAAAGGGTGCATAAAAGTCTGAGAGAGGCATGTGAAATGCAATGAGTCAGGGAATGCAAAAAAATAAAAAGTACCTTGGGGAAATAACACTGGCAATAATTTGCAATCAAGGTTTACAAAAATGGGAGTTCCCATTGTGGCTCAGTAGTAACGAACCCAACTGGTATCCATGAGGATATGGGTTTGATTCACGGCCTCTCTCAGTGTTGCTGCAGCTGCAGCTGCAGTTCTGATCTGTTCCCTAGGCCAGGAACTTCCTATGCTCTGGGTATGCCCCCCCCAAAAAAAGGTAAGGTCTTTCTGCAGGTTATAGAACAGAGTGGTGACAGAAGAATTGCATGATTAAGATTACATAACATAATCTAATCTATTTCTTAGAGATCATGAAGATTACATAACATAGTCTAATCTATTTCTTAGAGATCATGGACACACAACCCTAAGACTAGAGAAGTACACTTAAAGGAGGTGATGTCAAGTGAACTGGTACATCACGCTCCCCAACATGTTAAGCTTTTGCTTGAACCACTGAACTAACTTTCCGATAGGTTTTTCCTAGTGCAGTTTTAAAAACTTACCTAAAATGAGAAGGCACATTTAGAGAAATAAAGTCAGGAATCTCTTATCAACCAGCAGAGTCATTTCAATGATTTCCAAGAGCCAATATCCATTAGCCAGATTGGCTTCAGGGTGGAATAAATGTGTATCAGAGGTGAACAGAATTATTGGTGGGTTTAAGGGTGACTTAGCATATTTTTCTATTCTCTGGCCCCAACTTAGAAAACTACTATGCAAAGGAAGACTTCAAACAGAAATACTGTGAGTCAGAACTCCCCTCCTTCTCTTTTGAACCAGAGAGCTAAGGTCAAAAAAGATCCAGAAAGTAGCATGGCCATCAACCAATTGTCAATGGTGGGTCATGAAACAGGAAAATGTCCCTGGTCACTGCATCCTCCTGGTCCTAACAGACATCGCCTGCACAACACACAACTGATGCCACGGCCACAGGCCAGGCAAGCTCACCATATACCACATGCTGGGCCACTTGGGATCGTTGAAGTAAGTGGACTGGGCACGGCTGAAGTCATAATCCCTCTTGGTCCGTTTTTTTACCACTTGCTGTTGGATCCACTCCACCTGCCAAGAAGGACATTTGGTGAGTGTTCAAGTTCCACCACGGTAAGCACAAAACAGAAAGAACAGTCTTAGACATATCCCATCTTGAGTCAGTTTGGTTTTAAGTCAGAAATCTCATTCTGGCAACTGGAATCTCTGGTTCTAGCAGCACAGAGATTCCTGGGAAACATGGTGCTATTTTATTTGTAATGTAGGTTGGCTTTTAAGACTTTTGTGGCAGATCACTCATATTTCTCAACAACATGCTAACCTGTTAGTATTTCTTTTTTTTTAATGGTCACACACATTGCATATGAAAGTTCCCAGGCCAGGAATTGAAATCAATGCCGCTGCTGCAGCAATGCCAGATTCTTGAACCCACTGGGCCAGGCCATGGAACGAACCCACACCTCTGCAGTGACCCAAGCCACTGCAGTCAGATTCTTAACTCACTGCACCAGTGGGAACTTCCCATAAGCTTTTTTAGAAAGCAAGTTTTAATCCCAGTTTATTGCAAATTGATAGTGTTAATTTTTAAGGCTAATTTATTCACCATGACCTTATACTAAGGTAACTTCCTCTATAAAGGTCCAGGTAATAAATACCTTCAGCTTTGCAGGTCATACGATCTCTGCTGTCACACCACAAACAATACATAAATAAATGGATGTGACTATGTTCCATTAAATTTGATGAATAAAAACAGGCTGGATTTGGCCCACAGTCCATGGTTTATATCAAAATGTTTAAGTATTCTGGGATTATACATCAAGTTTTAAAAATTATCCTGGCATCAAATGCCCTACAATACTGTGGTGGAAAAAAGCACTATCTGGTTAATCAGAAATCCAAAGTCCTAGACCCGTCTCTGGCACAAATTTGGAGAAGGTACTTAATTTCCCAAGCATAAGCTCCTAAAATCAAAATCTCTGCATTTGAGAAAGCCTTAACATTTAGCTGCATCTTTTCTTTAAATAAAGCAACTGGGAACTTGGAGTTTAATACAGACTTGTAACCTAAATGTTATAGGTATGAATAGGGAGGGGCTATTTTTAAAAACAGGAGACTATTAATCAACAAGAATATTGGTATGCAAGGTGAATTTCAATAGTTAATTCCTAGTTACATCACTAACAAGGCAAACAGAATCACAGAGCTTCCTAAATAAATATAAGACCTATTATGACTAGGATCACAGCTAAGTATCACATACGTTCCTACCCTAAAAAGTAATTTAAGCAAAATTATCAGTAAAGGAGAATTTATGTTGCAACATAAAAATAAGCATGTTTAATTTTGACCAAGCATCTCAAATGCAATTTTAGCCCCAATGTCATTCTATAATTTGGTCCTAAATTCTCCTTTGTTTGGTTTCTTCTGGCCATAGCTAATTTAGTCACAACACTCAAAAATGTTTCCTTCTACCATTTATCTCTACTTGCCACAAAAGAATTAAAAACTGGGAACGTGGGGAGGGAGATTTTGTCATCCACTACTGTGATTCTAGACCCATCCATTCAATCATGATTTCAAAACCTCTCTTGCCTACTTCAAAGGTTATTGGAGAAGGAATACTAAAGGACTGATTAACAAGCTTAAAATGCAGAGCTATAAACAGGTACTAAGGCCAAAAGCCCAACTAATAAATTTCTATGATTCTCATATTGGAAAATATTAATCAACAAGCATATTGGTATGCAAGGTGAATTTCAATAGTGAATTCTTAGTTACATCACTAACAAGGCAAAGAGAATCACAGAGCTTCCTAAATAAATATAAGACCTATTTATGACTAGGATCACAGCTAACTATCACATATATTCATACTTTAATAGGTAATTTAAGCAAAATTATCAGTATAGAGAAGTCAATAAATGAAAAAATAATATTCCGGGAAAATGAAAGTGGTTTTTTTTGTTCCTGTTTTCATTAAACTAAAGCAAGTAACTCTGGCACTGCATCATTCTACATCACAGAGACACACACATAAACACACACAAATATACACACACAAGCACACTGAATAAAAGGTATTATATGTTATTTCTCTAAACTACTGTATAATAGTTGTCAGGGAAGCAAATAGGGATCTTTTTATTCTTCATGAGCCTGCTGTTTAGAAAGCACAGTGAAACTAATGTGGCATGAGATATGTGTGAAAAAAATTTTTAATGAAGAGAGTAATTTTTTTTAATGAAGAGATAAGCAATCTTATTTCTGAAAATACAGAATGAAATCAATTTCCTCCTCAATCAAAGCCAGTATGTATGTATTTTGTCTATTTTCTGAAAACATTTTAATCTCTTTATGTCAAATAATCTTCCTAAGGAATTAATATCATTCACTTATTTATTCATTCAATAAGCACTAAGTGCCTATGCAATACCAGTCACGGTGCTGGGAATATAAAGATGAGTAAGAATAATCTTTGCCTTTAAGGACTTAATTTTACAAAGGAATATTTAGCAAGCAGCACTCCACAATTTGCCACTTTATGAAAATGTCATCATCCCCACAAATGACATCTGATGCAGACCTACCACTACATTAAACAGACAATTATGAAAATTTTGACAATGCAAATTACATTTATAATTCTTATACCACTGTCTATAAGACTTGTTCCAATAAAATTGAACTAGTTCATATTTGCACACTTGGTAAAAGAAGGTAGCAGATCCGTTTAGACAGAAATCCTTTTGAACTCATCCTATATTGGCAGTGGTCTTTCCTAAGAGAGCCTCCATAAATCCCAAACTGCCAACAGATGTGTCTTCACAAACCAAGTGTCAAATCTCCTCATATGGACTTGATAAAGAAATGCCTAGAACTTCCCATTGTGGCTCAGTGGTAACGAACATGACTAGTATCCATGAGGATGTGGGTTCCATCCCTGGCCTCACTCAGTGGATTAAGGATCCCTCGTTGCTGTGAGCTGTGCTGTAGGTCGCAGATGGGGCAAGGAAGGAAGGGAGGGAGGGAGATAGGGGAAAAAAAAAAAAAAAAAAAAGCCTACAGCTCAGTACAAGTCTACATGGGGGTGGGGTGGATAATTGTCTCTACGATGACATGATAAGTATGTACTTCTCCCTATGTGTACACACACACAGGACAAATGGGACAAGTACGTGACAAAACCAAGTGACAGCCATTTTCCTAGATGAAGCATAGGTACGATAATAGAACAAAATATCTTACCAAACAGCATCTCTTCTGTAATTTTACCAAATAAAAATGCCTAGTTACATACAGGGCCTGGCGACTAGGAGGTAGTACAGCACATTGGCATGTACATTCTATTATAAGTCACTGTCTGATCACAGGGCTGCAACACTTAAGAAATGTAGAGTAGATTTTTTTTTCCTTTTTTTTTAGTGTCAGACACCACATATTTTGCTGTGGTGCTTTCTGAGTCTATAGCCCTACATTTTTTAGAAAGCCGGAAAAGCACCTCTTGGATCGGAAGATTTCTGACTGGAAAGGCCATATTTATATTTTTAAACCATTATCCACATGTCCGTCCTTGAGACCTTTTATAAAAAAAAAACCCTCAGAGGTAATGCATTATACAGATTTTACTTCTCGCCAAGAAGCCCAACGTGAAGAAAAGACACTTAGAAGTTCATTTTCATAAAACTAGGATAAGCCCAGGAAAAAAGGAAAACTGTGTTTTTTCTCACTGGTTTAACTTCCACAAGTTCTATTTCCTATATATCATGGACTTACATTTAAGCCAGAGTATAAAAAACTTTGGACCTTTGAAATCATCAATCTATCCTCCATTAATTCTGCCACATGTGTGCTATGGGGTGCTAAGGACACTCCCACTCCTACTCACAGAGCTCACCTGCCTACACCACCCACAGGAATAGTGGGCATTTGATACTTGAGAATCTTAGTCTAAACATGTTCTTTCAGTAGTTTAACTTGTCAAGCAAAGCACGTTAATTGATGACTATGGGAAGCCTACCCCGACAGTCTCAGATGAACTAGTATCTCATGATTTTGGAATTTACCAACTTTCTGACACTATACACATGGGGAAGGAAATCTGTTAGCAATCAGAGAATAAAAGATGCTATCCTCTGAAAACACATTATATAAGTTATCACATAAATACAAATGGAAAACTCATTATGGTATCACAAGTAAGAAAACTACTGCATGTTATCACTTATACATGGAATCTTAAAAACAAAACTCTAACTCATAAAAAGTAGAGAAGTGGCCATCAGGGGCTGCGGTTGAGGGAAACGGAGAAATTGGTCAAAGGTACAAACTTTCAGCTACAAGATAAGTAAGATCTGAGGATCTAATGAATAACATGAACACTATAACCGACACCACTACATTGCATAATTGAAATTTGCTAAGAAAGGAGAACTTACATGTTCTTAGAAAGAAAAAAGAAAAAATAAGAAAAGAATGAGTGAAGTGATGGATGTGTTAATTAACTAGGTGAGGGGAACATTTTCAATATATCAAATATCTCAAAGTGCAACAATGTACCCTTTAAATATTTTATAGTTTTATATGTCAATTACGCCTCAATAAAACCAAAATTTATTTCTTTATTTTTCTTTTTTGGTTGCCCCCATGGCATATGGAACTTCCTGGGCCAGGTATCAAATCTGGGCCAGAGCTGCAACTTATGCTATAGCTGCAACAATTCTAGATCCTTAACCTACTGTGCCAGGCCATGGATTGAACCAGCGACTCCACAGAGACAAACTGGATCCTTAACATACTGCACCATAGCAGGAACTCCAAAACTGAAATTTAAAATATATGTGATGTCACACTAGAAATGCGTCCTGCAGTAAGGAGTAAGGAGAAATCAGTCCTTTAGATATATATGCAAATGTATTCAAACGAATGATTGAAACGCATATTGGCAGAAAATATCTACAGGCATATCAATGGAAAGCAATGGAATGTCAAGAAATTGACTGAAAACATGAAGAATATAGAGTATGATAAGGCTGCTATCCTAAATCAATGGGGAAAAACAGATTACTTTGTAAATGATGCTGAAACACCAACCAACTGGGCTAAAAAAATCAAATTAAAACCATTCCCACATCTTAACCAGGATAAATTCCAAATGAATCATATGTAAAAGTAAACCCATGAGAAAGTGCCAGGAGAAATAAAGGAGGTTTTGAAAAATAACCTTACAGTAGATGATGCTTGTCTAAGTATGACACAAATCAAAAAAGTAATTTGGGAAAATTGACAAATTCAACCATATAAAAAATAAAGTTGGCCTGGCAATAATTATTTCAAAAACAAAGTAAAAGATAAACTGGAGAAACATTTACAGCTGCTACCATGGACAAAACTTCTTTTTCCTCAGATATAAAGAGTTCCTATAATCAATAAGAGAGAATTCAATAGGAAAATAGGCAAAAGAGGAAGTACAATAATCTCTGAAAAGTAAATCAAGACTCTTTAACATATAAAAATATGCCTAACTTCATGCATATAAATCCAAAAAAGCACATTAAAACGCCTCTGAGATATCGCTTTTCACATTTCACCTTCCAGATATAACAGTCTAAATACTGATGAACATTACAAATGAGAAATGCTAAAATAGTCCTTCTCATATAATAGTGATGGGAATGTACATTTGTACAACTCTATGAAGAGCAATTGAACATTATCTACAAAAATTCTAAAAAAAAGTAACTCTAAGTTATATGCCCTACATTTTTATTAAGAAATGTAGGGAGTTCTCGTCGTGGCGCAGTGGTTAACGAATCCGACTAGGAACCATAAGGTTGCGGGTTCAGTCCCTGCCCTTGCTCAGTGGGTTAACGATCCGGCGTTGCCGTGACTCGGATCCAGCGTTGCTGTGGCTCTGGCGTAGGCCGGTGGCTACAGCTCCGATTCAACCCCTAGCCTGGGAACCTCCATATGCCGCGGGAGCGGCCCAAGAAATAGCAACAACAACAAAAACAGACAAAAAGACAAAAAAAAAAAAAAAAGAAATGTAAACAGGCAAGGTTATTTACTAAAGTACTTTTAGTCATAACTGAACGTTATAAACAACCTGGATATACATTGATAGGGGTTATAATTAAATAAATAACACCATATCAAGACAGTGGGCTACAATGCATCCATGAAAAGGAAATGGGCTTTCTATATTGACAGAGCATAGTCTCCCTGATATAGCTTAAAATGAAAAAAAAAAAAGAAAAAGAAAAGGAAGTTGCAAACAGTCTATAAAAGATGCTACAATTTTCATACCTCGGTGAGGTAATGAATATACACAAAAAACACTGATAACATTGGTTGCTTTCTGGGGTGATAATTAGGT